>NC_064236.1:630363-1260726 GCF_023101765.2 Spodoptera frugiperda | reverse complement strand
TGTTTGTCCTACTTGCTTGCTCATGTTTACAAACTTAAATACTATTTAAGAATTATATATTGTATTTCAAATTATTTTATTGCAAACCACATATTTAATAACATAAATATTATAGGTTCCACATTGCTTGAATTGCTGAATCATATTTTTTTTATACGCTTACAAGTAGACAACGCCATCTACTGGCACATAACCAAAGTTATTAAGTTCGTGAACTCGCCGTAGTCTCGACACCGCTTTGCTTGCTCCCCTTGCTTTGTAAGCTGCGTTGATTCTCACACTCTGCGTTGGACATTGCGTAGCTTTTCATTGCTTCACTGGCGACATCTATCGGTGTATCCTAGATAGCTTGACCCAATTTACGTTGTCCTTTTTTCCCGTTCAAGGCTTAATTTGATTACAGCTTAAATTAAATACTTGTTTCTATTTTTGAGACTCATCTATGCTTTTCGTTTAGTAGCTAGTTTTTAGCTTACAGAGAAGTATGAGGACGGAGCGATACGAGGTTGTCTCGTATAAATTGGGTTTTTACTCGGATCTACAATCTGTGAAATCATTCTTCAGTGCGGGAGTTGAACCCACAAGTCGACCAGTGCATCAATTGTGCAGATTCCTGACATTTGTGTTGGATGTTTGCAAATCATTAATAACTTCATGGAAAATGAAGTCCTTGCGTAGTATTGTTGAACATTCACTCTCACATCAGCACGGCCATTGATGATGTGGATGAACGACGAAATAGTTACCAGGCGCAGCAATTTTACCGAAACTTTCAGCAGCAGCCGGTGGCCGACTAACTGCGTCAACGGACAGAAAAAATACGTCAACTTTGGCCATGAATATCTTAATTCTATACGTCATAAGGTGGATATTATCATCAGAGTTCCAGTGTAAGAGATTGTGACACTAAAGTACGTAAACCTTAGTATTTTCTGACTTTAAAAATATGAAAACTGGACTGTATATAAACTAAAAAAATGTAATGTATCGTAAACATGCTACGCATCAAACCATGCGTAGGCTACCAGTATAAACTGACCGTCGAATGTGCAGAAAGATCTTATAAAGCGAGACCAAGATAAACTGGATTTGTATAGTTCGATGGGTAGCCGTACCTACTAACTGTAACGTGTCCCCGCTAACACAGATGTCGCTAGTGGTCGATGCACCGATGTCCTTCCCCTCATTGTCGATCGTCCTCCTCCAACAGGATATTCTTAATTACGGACCGTGGTACGGAGCGCTCTGGCTCTAAACTAGCAATACTTGTCTATTACATCTATCTAAGCACAATACATTGGCTAGCAACATTGCAAATATTACCACGCAATGGTCATGTTTAACTAACTGCCGTACTCAGAGAAATTTAATGATTACTTAAGCCAGTCCTTAGTAATGGTTTTCAGTACAAAATCGATACTAAGGAATAGTTTAAGGTTTAAGTAATCATTAAATAACTCTGAGTGTGGCAGTAAGTTTCCTAAATATTAGTTATCCTTACTGAATATAAAAATGAGTCCAACTTTTGACGTTCGATAAATTAAAAATCTGTTGCTCAGATTTATATAGGGTGACAGGTAATTAGTGAAGGCTATTTTAACACGTGATTGTGTACTCATGATTACAAAAAAATACTCCAAAGAAACTTCTTTGTATTCGCATTAGTTTTATTTTTATCACAATGACAAAGTAATGTCTTACGATAACCTGGGCGGGGCGTCTTGCTGCTAACAGCTGATCATGCGAAGCTGCTGGCGGGAACTTACAGTCCAAATAATATCTTTGGTATACCTAGCCATTGTGTCGTCTGTCTTACTTACCAATGAAGTAGGTAGACAGATACACGTATTTATTTTTATTTAATTTTGCGCAATGTACATATATGTAATCAGAAGTACTATACTAGGTACAGTCTGTAGAAGAGTACGCCCTGCACGGGCTATAGAACTAGTATTTCTGAACAAAAGTAGTTTTCTCGATAATCGAAAAATCTCAGTATTACCTAGCACGAAGCTAGGTAATGTGAACTAATGTTTTATTGACACTCAAAATATCAAAATACAGAGCTTCACCTGATGAGGATAACGAACTCGATACATCTCGGTTGGAAGTCATGCTTGCGACTACTCAACTTTTGAATACCCATACTAACAGTGTGTATCTGGCATAGTGACAGTGTGTGTGTGGTATATTGTCAGTGTGAATGTGACATAGTCACAGTGTGTGTGTGGTATATTGTCAGTGTGAATGTGACATAGTGACAGTGTGTGTGTGGTATATTGTCAGTGTGTATGTGACATAGTGACAGTGTGTGTGTGGTATATTGTCAGTGTGAATGTGACATAGTGACAGTGTGTGTGTGTAGTATATTGTCAGTGTGAATGTGACATAGTCACAGTGTGTGTGTGTGGTATATTGTCAGTGTGAATGTGACATAGTGACAGTGTGTGTGGTATATTGTCAGTGTGAATGTGACATAGTGACAGTGTGTGTGTGTCAGTGTGAATGTGACATAGTCTCAGTGTGTGTGTGTGTGTGTGTGGTATATTGTCAGTGTGAATGTGACATAGTCACAGTGTGTGTGTGTGGTATATTGTCAGTGTGAATGTGACATAGTCACAGTGTGTGTGTGTGGTATATTGTCAGTGTGAATGTGACATAGTGACAGTGTGTGTGGTATATTGTCAGTGTGAATGTGACATAGTGACAGTGTGTGTGTGTCAGTGTGAATGACATAGTCACAGTGTGTGTGTGTGTGTGTGTGGAATATCGTCAGTGTGTATGTGACATAGTCACAGTGTGTGTGTGTGTGTGTGTGTGGTTTATTGTCAGTCAGTGTGTGTATGTGGCATAGTAACAGGTAGTAACATTGTGTGTATGTGTGTGTGTAGAGAAATATATTGTTAGTGTTTATAACAAGACGAGTAATAGTCAGTGTATACAGGTGAACTTATAATGACGTAGAAATAAAACACACTTTGTACCTTATAAAAATAAAATATTAATGTATTTACATAACATTTACAATAAATATTTATAATACTAACATGAAATAAAATTTGTATTTACATACATGGTTGCGATTTTCTAAATTATACATTTATATATTTTATTTGTTTATTTACATAATATTATTATACATTCATCATCATTTATCATTCATCATTAATACTTTAATTGAATAAAATTTTACTATTTCCTACTTCCTACATTTATACAATTATTAATAATTAGTAAGTGTGTATTATACAATATAAATATTACAATTATACTAGACCTTTTAAGACTATATTACATCTAAGTGTGTGTGTGTGTGTGTGTAATGTTAGAAAAAAAGTTACTACTTTAACATATTTTACATTGAATAATATTATACATCTCATTTTTACAGGCAGTTATTTTGTTAATGCAGATATTTATATTTGTTCATATTTTACAGTTAATACTACGAGAATATATACAAGCCATCAAGCTAATTCATCGAGTTTCTGCACATTACTGCAGTCAATGCAAAATCTTGATGTACGACTTCTTCATTATTTAATAGGCTTAGTAACCATTTAGCTCTAAGAATTGCTAACGAATGTAAGTAGCCTAGAGATAATGACACCGAGAACTAACAAAATCTGGTACTGGTACGGAATAAATCTGGACACCATGCCGTGCAACGCAACCTGTACACAGCACGGTACCCGCATACACGTCATACAGCGAGCTAACTATATATACATGCTCCGCTGCATACCGGTACTGATATATTCCGACTTAACAATCAACTACCCCAAACTAAAGGAATGATAAATCTATAACAAGCCAATGGAAAAATAATTATGAACGACACCAATTAGAATTTTGTGAATATATTCCCTATACGGGATAACATTGAGGTACTGGGTTACTGTTAATGCACTGTACTGCTCTTACAAGCAAGCAGAAGGGAAACGTGGAGCTACGCTGCACGTATCTACTCATCGGAGCGATCTCCGCCCGACGTGAGTGACCGACTCGAGATGTTCAACTATCTGCTGGCGAGGGGCAGCGATAGCTCCCTCTATAAGTAGCGGGTAGTCTCAGTAGCAACTGGCGCTTTCTTGGTCTTCCCAATCATCCTTCTGTATTATCACAGTTTAAATAATTCCTGATTTGAGGTATTTGGTTGTTTCTAACACGTCCGATCATACCGATTGGAAGAAGAGAGCTCCTTCGGGTATTGCGAGGGAAGTCAGTTCGTCCGGGTATAATCAGACATGTTCTTGCCTATGTTGATACCGGCTAGCGCACACGTGCTCTATGCCTGCGTCACCATAGGCGGTAAAAGACCCACTGTATTATAAGACCCACTGTATTGTAACAAACGACTATAAAAGTATAAAAGTATAAAAATAGAATACAAATATATAATTATATATATCTTTGGTGTAAATAAATATTCTCTGGTATAAAAATAAACTCTGAATAATCAAATAAACATATGTATAAATATATAAAAGTAAGAATTAGCTAACTAACCAACTATCTACGTTCAGTTACAGTGACTGGCCATGCTGACATATTAGTGTACAGTCCCTCCCTCCCTCCCTCCCGTCTCTACATGAGTGCGCCGCGCTCGAGTTGCGGCCGACACTCTCACTGTAACTTGTCGCTAAGGGACGCTAAAAAGCAACCAAATATTTCGTTAACCTCGTCCCAAAGTTGGTGGGAGGAACGAGTGCTTCTCAAATAAACAAACGCATAAACAAACAAATCAACACATAGAACTTTAAACGACTCCCTATTTGACAAGGAGTCACCTATGGCAGTGCAGTAATGTTGTATACCAATTTGAAAAATTAAAGTACGTAACCTTAAACACCATGTGCTTTAGGTTACGTATTTTAATTGAAAACAAAAGATTGATTAATCCCCGGATTTTTAAAGACAAATTAAAAAATAAATTTTAATTGCTTTTTGTATTGAAATAATCATAACGGTAATGCCGCTAATTAAATTATTAAACTATAAAAGGAAGTTACGCGAAGTTGCTAAACAAAATACAGCTGAGTGTATTATGAAAGTGAACCTGAATGTGTTTTAAGAATTATCTGGTCGATATAACGCTAGGCCGAATATGCAAACATTATTTGTGTAGGTATCGTGCATGGCCTCGACGAACCCAACATCATATCAAACACTACTACTACTAGCCCACTGGTTTTCGGAACTAAATACATCAAACCAACAAAAATAACTTATCCTAGTAGATTATGTCCATTGTTGACGCACAGGCAAAATGACGTTGACGCACTTGATTCACGAAACCATTCCCTTATACCTACCTTATCCTAATACTATCACAAGACACGTAATAAAGTAACTAACAGAATTGTAATCAGATTCAACACGCCTGTACGTCGGATACAACTATGGAACAAACGGTCAGATGCTTGACATTAGCTCCGCCTTATCTACGTCTTGCTTCCACAACACCTCCGTCGCATATAATGCAAACAAGATGTCATAAGCCGGCAAGGTGTTATAGGTTGTATCGACTGTAAGGCAGTGATGCCAATCACCAGTGGGTACATCAAACCTAAATTATATAACAAAAATCACAGACAGCAAATAATAACTTGAGAAACAGACATACTGTTCTGGGGCATCGATTTAAGGCTGATGTCAATGAGCCAAAAACCTGTGCCCTGGAATAGGCAAGAAGTATCGGATAACGCTTCACAAACCGCCCCAAGGCACTTAGAAAATTTTACTAAAATATTTAACTATTATACCAACGAAAACTCCATCTATCGTCGCGCGCAACCCAACCAAAGAACGTGGTAGGATTGTGCCCCAAGGACTATCCACCTTAGTTACTCCGAATACCGCAAACACTAGACCGAGTTGGTAAAAATACTAGAAATAATCACATTTAAGCAATAGCTAACACAATGCAATGGATGCATGCAACTGAACTGAACGGAATAAGAGGATGAAGTAGAGGGCCGAACGAAGGATAACTCCTCATTTGCAATCATTGGAGTCAGGATAGAGATCGAAGGAGGAACTTTTTAAAAAGATAAATAATTAGAAACAAATATGCCACGGCCATGAAAGATGGGGCCGGACATGGCAAGTAGAGACATCATTCCGATGTAGAAGTGAGAGAGGAGACAGGACAGATCGAGTGGAGCTGGGCTCGAAGTGACCGTTCAGTCAGAAGAGTGTCCATCGCGGGCGAACAGTTTGTCTGTTTCGACAACATCTAACAAAATAAAATCCGCTACAACACTTCAGGTAGCCGCATCTTCGTTAGGGTCAAACTCGAGCTTCACGCCACCGCTGAGCCCGTCGGCGTCATCTATCTCCGAGGCGTTAAGCATGTTTAAGGTAACCTGAAATTACAAAAATATCATGATTTATAACAAGATTTTTTTACGGGTTTTAGATATAGGTGCAGAAAATGTAGAGAACATTGGTTTATATCTTAATATTTTCATCATCATCAACAGCCTATAAGTGAGCACTGCTGACTAAAGGCCTCTTCTTAGAACAGAGATGATTTGAGCATAAATCACCACGCTTGCTCAATGCTGGTTGGCAATCTTATATTAAATACTACTGATAGCTACCAACAAAAACGCTAGAATCGGTACAAATTATAAATCAAAGTAATAACACTAGTTCTAAACTAAATAAATAAATAAAATGTTTACTACAGAAGTAAAGGAACGGAAAATAAATGTCTAAATAAAAAATAGCAACTGTGAATAATGTTTAAATAATAATAAATGAGTTCAATTGGAGTAATTATGACATGGCGTTTATCGTAAATTGTATATTGAAAACTAAATTTACATGGCTCCAAAATATATTTAAGGAAAAAATCACACACCAGGGTGGCTTTTAGTCAGTGACAGTCTGACAGTATCTTTCGTCCTACCCAGCGAAGGGGCTCCATGACGATTTCCCAACTTGGGGTAAACAAGGTATTGCCATAAGTTTATCAAGTTCATTGATATTGTTTGCCTTGACCTTAAATAGAAAATTGAACTCACTTGATTTAACTGAAATGAGAATCTTATTTGAAAAGAGAACTAAAAAAATGATTCATGCAACCAGTGACAGACACTAAAGGCAAAGAACATCACAACTAATAATAACTAATTGGTTGCTTAGTCAGTGAATTTATGAACCTCTGCATTATGTCCTAAAGCGATCTGTCTGTTGATCACGCTCAGTGGCGCTGGCGCCGGCTGAGGTGCCTGCTCCGTATTGCTGGTCACTGTACTGCTTACCTCACGCATCGGTATACCTAGGTCCTCGTAGGCCTTTCTTTTCAAGGTGTTGCGAATCTGAGATCTGTAATAAAATAATAAAAATATATGAGTACATGTGCCACTGGTGCACTCACGAGGATAAATGGAAGTGGACACCAGGGCGTGGTTGGCATTTTTCTATTAAGTTCTTAATTTGCTTAGGCAACGCTAGCATTAAGAGAGTGACACGTGTATTTTGTAAGTAAAATAGAGACAAACGCAGCGCACATCATTGACAGTACCAACAAAAATTGCATCGGCCATGAGTAAAAATACGATTACTGATGAGAGATGTAAAAATCGCGGTTGCGGATAAAAACTTAAGGACATCCTTTAATAAATAATAGACCCGCAGTTTGGTGGCGTACGCGCCGCTGGAGGCTGTAATCCGGCAGTCCACGCCCATTGACACTAAACCACACCGCACGATACGAAGAGTGGGGGGATGGCGCCCATCCGTCATTTGTCGCCTTATTCTGTAAGTCATAAAAAGAACGACGTCCAAATGTACCCTCGTATCCAGTATAACTGCAGATATATGACTGTTTAAATAGCAAACAACGAGAGGGAAGGGCAAAGTTGATCGACTTGCTACTTAATCAAAAATCCCGTGGTTGATACCCTTATTAAAAACCAATAATGTGAGGAATATGATGCCCCAAGCTTAAGAAGTAGCCCATCCAGTTACGTCCATAGCTATGCTAGAAGTATCGTATGCGTGTGCGCGATGAAATCCGAAATGTGGAAACTTGCCAAAGAACCAAAATTAAATACGTACGTAGTAAAGTTAAATAAGAACATAACTCTTAAAATCTGCAAGCCGAAGTGGCAATGGGAGGCCACATCGCTCGAAGGACTGACAGCCAATAGACCAGTGATGACCGCACGTCGGAATACGTAACATTCAGGTTCCGTGTGAGGACAAGCTTTTTCTCAACAGTCTGATTGATTTGATATAGGCTGATGATGATCATCATTAATACATTATAGACTTCCTCTAAGTACAAGGAGTTTGCCGTAATCTCAATGTTTGCCTTTTTTTTGCGGGGGGAAAATCGTCCAATGACTTCTCTCACCTTGGGCGAGGCGAGGGGAGTGTCAGACTCTTACTGACTAAAAACCACCCCGTTCCTACTCCTACTTTTCGAACCAGAGCCCCGGTAAACCCGCTAGGTAGTCCGCAGCTGCAGTCTGGATCTGGTCGGGCGGCGAGCATCTCCTTCTCGCCATCCGCAGACCCGCACTTACGGTGGCCGGAGATCGTCGCGCGATCCCCGACGCCCGGAGTGTCTCTCGCGACGGCTGGGGCGTGAGGTTCATTCTTCGTTCGTTCCTTATCTAGCATGACTGCTTCGCAGAAGGAGGAGACGGCATCTCAGTCCTCCTCGCTCCGCACCATGGTTTGTACCAGTGCCGGACGCGAGAGGTCGCCGTCGCTGAGGGCACGCCGGTGCTCAGCCCACGCAGGGCAGACCGCAACCGTATGTTCCACCGTGTCCTCCGGGCGGTCTTTGCAGTGATGACACCCGGGCGTTTCCTCCCGCCCAATCAGAAACAGGAACCTACCGAAACTCCCGTGTCCGGTAAGCACCTGTGTCAGGCGGTAGGTGAGGACGCCTCTCTAACCACTCCTCAGAGGGGACTTACCGCTGCAATGACAGCGAGCCCACCAAGGCTTGGCTAGAGTGTCGTAGTACAGTTTAAAAAAACATTCGACGCTGCGCTTGTCGATGCGTGGCGTCCATTCGAGAAACTTGATGCTCCAAACTATATCACCCTCTACCACTTGCTAATCAATTGGACTTCATTCGTCAGCGACATTTTGTTCTTTTGCTTCTCCTTAGTTTTGATTCGACCTCGCAAAGAAACTTCGAGTATAGCTCTTTCCACGCCGAGTGAACTTGAGCTTTCTTATAAGGCACATAATGAGAGACCAACACTAACTATGGTGACACATACTAATTACAGACAGTATTCTATTAAATATTAAGCCCTCGTCTTGGACTAAGTTATGTGCATGGAAGAAGAAATCTAGTATCTTGAAAACTATCCATTCAAATTGGATTTGACGATTGGACCGTAGTCGAAAACACGGAGGAGTGGAGTGGGCCAAGATGTGATGAAAGTTACAGAATTTCACACACTGCATGTCTAGTCCCCGGGGCGCTGAAACCTAACTAAAGTAACAAAGAAAATCGATGTAAAGTTATAACAGCCGAAAGATCTGCTGAGAAAAGAAGACATGAAGTCTAAATTTTATAACAAAGAACAAATAAAATTGTACTATTCCAAGCTCCAAGAAGATTAAATTGGTCACTGGATACACCTGCAGAGCTCCCCCGATTGTCTTCCTCAACCGCAGCTAAATGAGAAACCAAGAGACTGAAGTGTAACTCACCCTCATACCAGATGTTGCGGCACAGCAATGGCTGCTTCTAACTTCACTAACACTCGATGATAGATAATGCAGACCGAATCACAATCTGAACTAATTCCGCGCACCCACTAACTGACTATTGTAACCAGTCCACAAGATGACAAAGGAGACCGGTTGTGTTCGGAACACGGCGACGCGTCTTAACTGGATGGAGATCGGCGGCGCACTGGCGCAGTGCCGCAGCGCTAGGGCGGAGCACGGGGCAGGGTGCGGTGCATGGAAGCTCGTTCTGCGCAAGTACAACGCCGCAGAGCCCGGGTCTGGCGCGGGGTACAGGGGAGGGGACTGCACAGTACCAAGTACAGCGCATGTGCCAGCCAGGGCGTGGTGCGCGGCGCGGAACTAAAGCATATACAGTATTTATGCACAAGTACAATACCGCAGTGCCAGACTGGGGCACGGGGCACAAGGGAGTAAGGGGTACCAAGTACAGCACGTGTGCCAGCCAGGGCGTGGTGCGCGTCACGATGGGGGAAAGAGAACAAGAATGAGGTGCAGTGTCTGAACCGCGGATATAAATCAATACAGCCGGCCATTTATAGGATCTGCTGTGACTAGGGGGACTTTTTATATAACATACAAATTTAAATAATGTGGAAGAATACAAAATCATCTCGAGAATAATGGCAAAATCAGAGTGCGCAAAATAGCTTTGAATAAATTAATGACACAGAAAATGTCAAGACCAGTTTTAAGTACCATTGTCATGGACTTATAAAATTTGAAACATGTTTCTATGGCATATTCTTGTGCCATGTGCATATATGTATAGAGCCCACAGGCTCGGAATAAGAACGTCTCCTGATCCTTGCTCGCCACTCGGGCACCTATTAGACATAACCTATTGTTAACCGTTGAAGAGTTCCCTCGACTATAATAGTACTTCATTACTAGACTCTTAATGATAATGATACCCCATCTAAGAATCAACTAAAGAAATGATGAATGTTCTCTTGTCTCCCTAGCAGAAATACACACACGCCGTTACCCGAGCTCGCTCCAAGTCGTTCAGCCACCATTACAACTACAAGTCAAGATCAGTGCATGAACACGAACAATCCTAAGTCCAAAATTAGAAGTATGTAGCTCCAAGTAGATTAAATTGGTCTCTGGATACACCTGCAGAACTCCCCCGATTGTCTTCCTCAACCGCAGCTAAAAGAGAAACCAAGAGACTGAAGTATAACTCACCCTCATACCAGGTGTTGCGGCACAGCAATGGCTGCTTCTAACTTCACTAACACTCGATGATAGATAATGCAGACCGAATCACAATCCGAACTAATTCCGCGCACCCACTAACTGACTATTGTAACCAGTCCACAAGATGACAAAGGAGACCGGTTGTGTTCGGAACACGGCGACGCGTCTTAACTGGATGGAGATCGGCGGCGCACTGGCGCAGTGCCGCAGCGCTAGGGCGGGCCACGGGGCAGGGTGCGGTGCAGGGAAGCTCGTTCTGCGCAAGTACAGTGCCGCAGTGCCCGGGTCTGGCGCGGAGTACAGGGGAGGGGACTGCACAGTACCAAGTACAGCGCATGTGCCGGCCAGGGCGTGGTGCGCGGCGTGTTGGGGGGAGGGAGGAGAGAAGCGCGGATAGCAATCTGCGCAAGTACAATACCGCAGTGCCGGACCGTGCCACGTGGTACAGGTGGGGGGAGCAAGGATGCGGTGCAGTGTCTAAACCGCAGATATAAATCAATACAGCCGGCCATCTATAGGATCTGCTGTGACTAGGGGGATTTTTATATAACATAGAAATTATGTTGAAGAATACAAAATTATCTCGAAAATAATGGCGAAATCAGACTGCGCAAAATAGTTGTGAATAATTAAATGACACACTAAAAATGTCAAGATCAGTTTTGAGTTCCACTGTCATGCTCATAGGCTCGGAATAAGAACGTCTCCTGATCCTTGCTCGCCACTCGGGCACCTATTAGACATAAGGGCCCTTAGTCCTTCGAGCGATATAGACTGTCCACTATTACTTTTTTTTTAGGATGTAGCTTTAGAGCTAGAAGATATAGCTATGTCGGCGACACAAGTCGTTTGGCAAATTTCCACAATTTGGACTTAGTCGTGCACAGACTTAACTTCATCGGTCCTGGCGACTCTGTCTCTTTATAATAGGCCAGAAGTCTGAGTGACCTGACACAAGGCACCTATTGTTAACCGTTGAAGAGTTCCCTCGACTATAATAGTACTTCAATATCAGACTCCTATTTATAATGAAACCGCATCTAAGAATCAACTAAATAAATGATGAATGTTCTCTTGTCTCCCTAGCAGAAATACACACACGCCGTTACCCGAGCTCGCTCCAAGTCGTTCAGCCACCATTACAACTACAAGTCAAGATCAGTGCATGAACACGAACAATCCTAAGTCCAAAATTAGAAGTATGTAGCTCCAAGTAGATTAAATTGGTCTCTGGATACACCTGCAGAACTCCCCCGATTGTCTTCCTCAACCGCAGCTAAAAGAGAAACCAAGAGACTGAAGTATAACTCACCCTCATACCAGGTGTTGCGGCACAGCAATGGCTGCTTCTAACTTCACTAACACTCGATGATAGATAATGCAGACCGAATCACAATCCGAACTAATTCCGCGCACCCACTAACTGACTATTGTAACCAGTCCACAAGATGACAAAGGAGACCGGTTGTGTTCGGAACACGGCGACGCGTCTTAACTGGATGGAGATCGGCGGCGCACTGGCGCAGTGCCGCAGCGCTAGGGCGGAGCACGGGGCAGGGTGCGGTGCATGGAAGCTCGTTCTGCGCAAGTACAGTGCCGCAGTGCCCAAGTCTAGCGCGGGGTACAGGGGAGGGGACTGCACAGTACCAAGTACAGCGCATGTGCCGGCCAGGGCGTGGTGCGCGGCGTGTTGGGGGGAGGGAGGAGAGAAGCGCGGATAGCAATCTGCGCAAGTACAATACCGCAGTGCCGGACCGTGCCACGTGGTACAGGTGGGGGGGGAGCAAGGATGCGGTGCAGTGTCTAAACCGCAGATATAAATCAATACAGCCGGCCATCTATAGGATCTGCTGTGACTAGGGGGATTTTTATATAACATAGAAATTATGTTGAAGAATACAAAATTATCTCGAAAATAATGGCGAAATCAGACTGCGCAAAATAGTTGTGAATAATTAAATGACACACTAAAAATGTCAAGATCAGTTTTGAGTTCCACTGTCATGCTCATAGGCTCGGAATAAGAACGTCTCCTGATCCTTGCTCGCCACTCGGGCACCTATTAGACATAAGGGCCCTTAGTCCTTCGAGCGATATAGACTGTCCACTATTACTTTTTTTTTAGGATGTAGCTTTAGAGCTAGAAGATATAGCTATGTCGGCGACACAAGTCGTTTGGCAAATTTCCACAATTTGGACTTAGTCGTGCACAGACTTAACTTCATCGGTCCTGGCGACTCTGTCTCTTTATAATAGGCCAGAAGTCTGAGTGACCTGACACAAGGCACCTATTGTTAACCGTTGAAGAGTTCCCTCGACTATAATAGTACTTCAATATCAGACTCCTATTTATAATGAAACCGCATCTAAGAATCAACTAAATAAATGATGAATGTTCTCTTGTCTCCCTAACAGAAATACACACACGCCGTTACCCGAGCTCGCTCCAAGTCGTTCAGCCACCATTACAACTACAAGTCAAGATCAGTGCATGAACACGAACAATCCTAAGTCCAAAATTAGAAGTATGTAGCTCCAAGTAGATTAAATTGGTCTCTGGATACACCTGCAGAACTCCCCCGATTGCCTTCCTCAACCGCAGCTAAAATAAAACCAAGAGACTGAAGTATAACTCACCCTCATACCAGGTGTTGCGGCACAGCAATGGCTGCTTCTAACTTCACTAACACTCGATGATAGATAATGCAGACCGAATCACAATCCGAACTAATTCCGCGCACCCACTAACTGACTATTGTAACCAGTCCACAAGATGACAAAGGAGACCGGTTGTGTTCGGAACACGGCGACGCGTCTTAACTGGATGGAGATCGGCGGCGCACTGGCGCAGTGCCGCAGCGCTAGGGCGGAGCACGGGGCAGGGTGCGGTGCAGGGAAGCTCGTTCTGCGCAAGTACAACGCCGCAGTGCCCGGGTCTAGCGCGGGGTACAGGGGAGGGGGCTGCATAGTACCGAGTACAGCGCATGTGCCGGCCAGGGCGTGGTGCGCGGCACGATGGGGGGGGGGGGGGGGGAACGAAAGCGTATACTGTATGTATGCGCAAGTACAGTACCGCAGTGCCAGGGTCTAGCACGGGGCAGAGGGGGGGGGGGTGTGTCTGCACGGGAACAAATAAAGTGCGGGTGCAATGCCACAGCTCCAAGATGTAGCAGGTAAACCGTCAGAGGGTAGCGGGTGTGCTCATTAGCGCAACCTGCGCGCGCAGTGACGCGGTCTTGAGGTGTGGCTGGGGGGAGGAAACAGGAAGAGTGGTGCCCTGCAGTGTATACTGCTCCTGTGCACATTTCCAATATTACATAACAATAAGCCTCCCTTTTCTATAGAGGATAGGTTAAAGCATTGCCTAACATAACATCACGACTGATTTAATAGGTTTTTAGGGATACAGAATAGTGTAGAAGTTAGTAGTGTAGTTGATAATTGGGACAGTCGAAAATAAGACAACAAAACGAACTTTCACGCAACGTTGGAAAGGTATATAAAGACACGGCATGTAGACTAGAAGACATAAAACCCTAAAATTCTAAGCTGACACTGCAAATATTAACATTTGATATGTTAATATTTGCATTACCGCATCTATGTGAGAGGTAAAATAAGTTCTAATGTACTATTTACCCACGTGGGGGTGCACGCCACGGGAGCACCTGCACTTAGCGTGCAGAATGTGGGGGTGGGGGGGGGGGAGGCCGTAGAGTAAGGTAGCTCGGTGTGTAACGAGTGTTCCGGTCAATCACCGGAGTTCGTGATTATCTATGTAAGCGGAATTGCGACACCGCGCTACATGCATCGAACATTTTGTATTACTTAGGTAAACACGATCAGCATATATCCCTTTCGTATAGCACATCGACTCACCTCATCCTATTCACCTAATTAGTTTTAATTAACTGTATTGTGTATTGCGAGAAATATACCTAAGCAACATCACGCCTTTTATCCCCGAAGGGGTAGGCAGAGGTGCTCATTACGACACGTAATGCCGCTATACAATGTACCTACACCCACTTTTCACCATTTGTGTTATAAGTCCCATGTAATAGGGGGTGAGCCTAATGCCATATACTGGACACAATTCCAGACTCCGTGCTACTACTGAGATTTTTTTCTGAAAACCGAAAAAGGCCCAGTAATACTTTGCCCGACCCGGGAATCGAACCCGAGACCCCTTGTCCGGCAGTCGCTACTAGCCCATAAATCAGGCTCGGTTAGAAATGGACACCTATCACTCGATATGTGTCAATAACTTTAAAATTTCTTCGGGGTATTATTATATGTGTGTTATGAAGCTTTTTCAACTTAAACTGTGGATCATAACATCCAACCATTTGTTTGGATTGTACCCCGACAGATACATGTACAAACATTTATATTTAACGTTACGTTGGTTTTTTTAATATTCGTTTAAGTTTTCGGTGGGGCTTCCACATCATTGTGCGTGGAAACTTTTTTTAAGTGGTAAGATATGATGTCCATGTCATAATCAGTTTTTGAAACGATTAGACTGGATTTTATACAGGGTGAGTTTGAACTCGACATGTTCCTCTCAAGATATGATTATACAACTAATTTCCTACAAAATTAGCCCTAAGGTCCCTAAGGTCCCTGGTCCGAAAGTAGCTAGTTTCTGAGATATTCAACACTAGCTTTTGCCCGCGACTTCGTTCGCGTGGAATAGTGACTTCCGGCAAATTTTTGGTTTTAACCACATAGTTCCCATAGCTATAGGCTGATGATGATGATGAGTTCCCGATCTCGCGGGATCTTTTCAAAAATGAGATGTGGAAGATATTCCAGGGAACTCTTCAAAAATCAACATAATGAGCTCTGCGTTTGAATTTAATAGATGTATACTCACTTAGGGCATTGAAAAAATTGTTTAAAAACGGACTTTAACTAAAGAAATATTATAATCTTTCCGAACTTAAGATGAAAACTAACTTAAAACTAAAGAAAGCTACGAATTACGAATTTATAACAATTAAAAAAGAAACTATATTAGAACCTATCCTTTATGCTATAATAACCAAGCTTAAACTAAATAATTTAAAAGAAACGACTTAAATCTAATCTAATTAATTTATAAATTAGACTTACAATTTTATTAAAAAAACTAACTACAGTAACTACTAATAATCGATATCAAACTAAACCTACGTTAAAAAGTTTAACCAGAAAACCAGGAAAACCCAACAAATAAACTTATTAATTGACAAATACAACGAAACCAATTTAGAATATACGAAACAGCAGGACCACTACAGACAAATAATCATACGACTGATAATACACATTTTCTACAATAGTACCGAAGCGCTCGGCCGATACCTAACCAAATAATAATTGTAACAAAACCATAGCGCAATCTATTTCGATCCCAACGCCATCTATCGAGGATAAAGACAACTTGGATTATTTATTTATACTCCGTTCGGGCATTTTCTTTGTACTAAAAGTTTAATTATATTGATATAATTTTTTTCATACCTTTTTACTATTTGTTAACTTTTTTCGATGAATTAAAACAATATCATGAACCGAAGTCGTGTAACGATCGACATAGAATTATCTATACTCCGTTAGAGCGTTTTCTTTGTACTAAAAGTTGTATTATGTTATATTTTTCAATGCTTTTTACTATTTTGTAAAAACAAATTTCCAATGAATTAAAACAATAACATGAACTGAACAATTGTAATTACACCATTGCGCGATCAACGCCATCTATCTACGGAGTATAGGAACAGCCCGACATTGTTCAATTCCGTACTGTAAGTACGAAATTCAATGTACAGACAGCACTTTTCTACGATTTTATTATATGTATAGATTTATTTTTATTTTATTTTTATTTTATTTTTATTTTATTTTTATTTTATTTTTATTTTATTTTTATTTTATTTTTATTTTATTTTTATTTTATTTTTATTTTATTTTTATTTTATTTTTATTTTATTTTTATTTTATTTTTATTTTATTTTTATTTTATTTTTATTTTATTTTTATTTTATTTTTATTTTATTTTTATTTTATTTTTATTTTATTTTTATTTTATTTTTATTTTATTTTATTTTTATTTTATTTTATTTTTATTTTATTTTTATTTTATTTTTATTTTTATTTTATTTTTATTTTATTTTTATTTTATTTTTATTTTATTTTTATTTTATTTTTATTTTATTTTATTTTTATTTTATTTTTATTTTATTTTTATTTTTATTTTTATATTTATTTTTATTCTTATTTATTTTTATTTTTATTTTTATTTTTATTTTTATTTTTATTTTTATTTTTATTTTTATTTTTATTTTTATTTTTATTTTTATTTTTATTTTTATTTTTATTTTTATTTTTATTTTTATTTTTATTTTTATTTTTATTTTTATTTTTATTTTTATTTTTATTTTTATTTTTATTTTTATTTTTATTTTTATTTTTATTTTTATTTTTATTTTTTTTTATTTTTATTTTTATTTTTATTTTTATTTTTATTTTTATTTTTATTTTTATTTTTATTTTATTTTATTTTTATTTTATTTTATTTTTATTTTTATTTTTATTTTATTTTTATTTTTATTTTATTTTATTTTTATTTTATTTTATTTTTATTTTTATTTTATTTTTATTTTTATTTTTATTTTATTTTTATTTTATTTTTATTTTATTTTTATTTTATTTTTATTTTATTTTTATTTTATTTTTATTTTATTTTTATTTTATTTTTATTTTATTTTTATTTTATTTTTATTTTATTTTTATTTTATTTTATTTTATTTTATTTTTATTTTATTTTTATTTTATTTTTTGATTTTTGAAATAAAAATATATCTATGTCCTTTCTAAGGTTCTAAACTATATCTGTACCAAATTTCAACCAAATCAAATAGTTGCGGAGATTAATGGTATAAGCATAGAATGTTCGACGTGATTCTTTAATTTGACATAACTTTTTTATTTATGAACCGATTGACATGAAACAAACACTAAATGTAAATTTAAGCATCCCACAATATATTCGTGAAAACCGCATCCAACTCGGATCAGCCGTTTCTGAGATTAGCGCGCACAGACGAACAGACAAACAGACAAACAGACAAACAGACAAACAGACAAACAGACAAACAGACAAACAGACAAAAAAAAAGTTAATTACATTTTTGGGTTCGACATCGACATAACAATAACCCCTGCTATTTTTTTTATTTTTATTTTCAATGTACAGACAGCACTTTTCTACGATTTTATTATATGTATAGATTTTTGGTTTTGGTCAAAAATCCCGAACTGACTACAAAAACATTAATAAAAAAAAAACTGATTTTATTTAAGTTATTTTAGTTTTGATCAGTTGCCAATTAGTAATCATTTTTTAATACTAATAATGGTAGATATATTGTTCGTTTAAAAAAGTAAATTTTTATCAAATTTTTCCGTAGGTTCCGTAGCAACAAGTAGATGACATAATATAAAAGTTATAAAATATTTTGGTTTTACATAATGTTTTTATGAACGACAAAGTTATATTTGCGTTTATTTCTTAAAAACGAATAATGATATGTCGTTCAAACCAATTTTCGTTGAATATTTTCATTGAAATCTCGAGCATAAATTTTTTTAGCTTTCTCACTATCTAATTTTAAAAGTTACAGGAGGGGGCACTCATTTTTCCATTTTGGAAGCGTCTATCTTACAAACAATTGATTTTGACGAAAAATGGCTTTACTTGGCCATAGATAGATACCCATCACGGATAAGTTAGATAATTTTTGTTTTTTAATCAGTTATATGTGTGGAGTGTGCCCCCTTTAATTTTTACATTTATTAAAAGGTTTCTAAAAGTTTCTACGCTTAGTGTAATATATTTTTTAAATAATCCAATTTTCTATTGACCAAATTAGTGACACAAACAAGGTTTGGTAAAAATTTACTTGCTCTTTTAAAACGAATGATATTGCTGCCATTATTAGTATTAAGAACTGATTACTGATGAAAACTAAAACAACTTAAATCAAACCAGTATTTTTTTACTTATTGATGTTTTTGTAGTCAGTTCTTTAACTGTTCAAGATAGTGTGTGTTAGTGGGCAGACAACCTGATTAAGTTTTTAGGGTGCAAGCTGCTTCCAACCGGCTAATTTGAAAGTCATTGAGGGAGGTCTACGTTTATTAGAGGACGTCTTTTTAGCTCAAATGATGATGATGATGATAATCCTTTACGAGTACTACTTTTTACGAATTCAACGATGTAAGAAATGTGGAACAAGGGGATCTGGAAAGAGAGTGGAAGAGAGTGGTGAGGTGCAGACTGAGAACAGACAGTGAGTCTTTCGTGTATGTGAAGGCAAAGAAAATAAATCCAAAGACGAAACCGACAAAACTACAGAGCTTCTACTATACTCCGTCTCTTCAACGACACAACGAAGTAGACGTGAACACTGAGACACCAGTTCTAACAGCCGACTTACTTTACGTCAGGTGATTTGGCACAGTAATGGGTACTTGTAACGTAACTCACACTCAAGAACAGATAATGGAATACACTGATGTGTAAACTATATGCTGGTATGCGGCACACTGACGTAAGTGTAAAGCCTGTAAGTGGCCACTGCTGACCAAGGAGACTCTTCTCACATCACGCTTGCTCAATGCAGTGCATTGCAATTATCAACATTAAGAAGTATGTTTTAGCAGACTATAAACATCAATATCGCATTATATAAAGTAGTTCTTGTGTCGAAGAGTAACAATCATAATAAACCTCACATACATCCACTCACAAACTTTCTTCTTTTCAAACTTAAAGCATAACTGGGATTTTTTCGGTTTTTCGAAAATCTTTCAGTAGTAGCACGAAATATGGAATTGTGCTCAGTATATGGCAATAGTCTCATCCCCCATTACATGGGACTTATAACAGAACTGGTGAAAAGTTGTAAAGTATGAAGTGGGATTACATGCCGTAATGTGCACCTGTGCCTGCCCCTTCAGAGATAAAAGGTTAGACGTTACTATATGATTTAGTGTGAAGTGATAGAGTAACAAAAAACACAGTCAAAATCAAACATTCATATATCCTCACAAACTGGTATTTAACTTTTTAATTGTAATAGTAGCCTCTGCGCACTCACAGAGGCTACTATTATAATTAGGAGGATTATTATATTATAATTAGGAGCCACTGCTCCAACCATGTTGGTTGATAAAAAGTAGCCTGTGTATTATGTCAACGCATTGTGACTTCTCTGGTGATGTAGGTGTCCATGATGAGACGTGTTAATGGATTACCATTAGATGATCTGTTTGACTGTTTGCCTTCTATTCCATAAAAAAATCTCATTCATTCATATCTGTTCGATTCCGAGGGTCAGATTTCCAGGTCGGGTAGAATATTATGCGGGATATTTCGGTTTTCGAAAAAATTCTCAGTGTTACCAAGGAGTCTGGAATTGTGCCCAGTATATGACAATAGACTAACCCCCTATGATATGAAACTCATAACATAAATGGTGATAAGTGGGTATACATTGTGGTGGGCACCTCTAACTTTCTTTGGGGATAAAAGGCGTGACGGTATAAAAAAGACCTTCAAACTTAATCGTTGTTCAAGTTCATATTATAAGACTTTTTTTAATCCTAAACATGACTAATAAGACATTTAATCATGGAATGCCAGTACCAGTCTACCAACTCGATCATCAGACCTTCAAACTTAATCGTTGTTCAAGTTAATTCTAAAAATCCTAAACACGACTATGATACGACTTTCATCATTGAATGCTCAGTGCCAGTCTTGCAACTCCACCATCACCATGATTAAAAACTTAATCATGGTCCAAGTTCATTACAAGATCTATCTAAAAACCTCAAACACGACTATGATACGATATTCCATCATGGAATGCCAGTGCCTCTCTACCTGCTCCATCATCAGACCTTCAAACTTAGTTGTGGTCCAATTTCATTACAAGATCTTTCTAGGAAGTCCAAACTCGACTATGATACGACATCCTATCATGGAATTCTAGTGCCTCGCTCCCAGCTCTATCATCAGACCTTCAAAGTTATTTGTGAATTGTGATCCAAGTTCAATACAAGATTTCCTAACAAACCCAAAAACGACTATGATACGATATTCCATCATGGAATGCCAGTGCCTCTCTACTAACTCCATCATCAGACCTTCAATCTTAATCGTAGTTCAAGTTAATTATAAGACTTCTAAAAATCCTAAACACGACTATGATACGACATTTCATCATCGAATGCTCAGCGCCAGTCTTCTAACTCCATCATCAGACCTTCAAACTCAATTGTGGTACAAGTTCATTAGAAGAACTTTTTGGAAGCCCAAACAACCATGGGTGGCGGCGATTGCTTACCATCAGGTGATACGTCTTATAGTTAAACGGCGTGTTTCATAAAAAAACAGGTCTACGATGCGACATTTCAACGTCGAATGCCAGTGCCTCTCTACCAGCTTCATCATCAGACCTTTAAACTTATTCATGGTCCAAGATCTTTATAGGAAGCCCAAACACGACTTCGATACGACATTCTGTCATGAAACCCCAGTGCCAGTCTACCAACTCCATCATCAGACCTTCAATCTTAATTGGGGTCCAAGTTCATTACAAGACCTTTCTAGGAAGCCCAAACACGACTATGATACGATACTGCATCATGGAATACCAGTGCCAATCTCCAACTCCATCATCAGACCTTTAATCTTTATCATGGTCTAAGTTCATTACAAGTACAAGACCTTTCTAGGAAGCCCAAATACGACTATAATACGACATTCCATCATGGAACGCCAGTGCCTCTATACCAGCTCCATCATCAGACCTTCAAACTTAATCATGGTCCAAGTTCATTACAAGACCTTTCTAAAAAGCCCAAACACGACTGCGATACGTCATTCCTTCATGGAATGCCAGTGCCTCTCTACGAGCTCCATCATCAGACCTTCAAACTTAATTGTGGTCCAAGTTCATTACAAGACCTTTCTAAAAAACCCAAACACGACTACGATACGACATTCCATCATGGAATGCCAGTGCCAATCTCCAACTCCATCATCAGACCTTCACACTTAATCAAACTTTAAGTTCATTACAAGACCTTTCTAAAAAACCCAAATACGACAAATCTGTCGGCTCCATCATAAGATCAGGTTAATAGGCCCATATTATTGTATTGTCATCAGAACTACATACAACTGCCAATTTTGATAACGCTACGACCCTAGGAAGATGGTTTAATTCGATACAAGAAGATTTCGTATTAAAGGTGAGTTAAAAAGGAAAGCAGTTCTTACTTAATAAGGATATATAGGTACTTAAACGTAGGTACGAACATCCGAGCCCGGAGTGAAATCAATTAAGGAGGGTGGGGTGGGGTGGTCTGGGAGGGTTGTGCTAGACAGAGGGCATTGCACCGCGCGAGTCCTTTGTTTAAAGAAGTTAAAATGGGAACATCGACACGCCGATAATAAGGCATGTGAAGACACGACCAGACATAATATGAAGACAAGAAGAATAAAATAACTCAAGACTGCAAATGGATCCTAAGATGAAACCAACAGAACTGCAAAACTCCTCCTGCAGTCTTCCTCCTCGAACTTATTTATATGGATGCTGAAACACAAGTTTTAATGTACGACCTACCCACCCTCTCCTTCATAAGACATCTGAAGACACGATAAGACATATGTAACCACGAAGAATTAAATAACCCAAGACTGCAGCAAATGGACCATAAGCTGAAACCAAAAAAAACTGCTGAGCTCCTTCTGCAGCCTTCCACCTCGAACTTATGACTCCTGGAACATAAGTTTTAATTTAATGTTCAACTTACCATCATCATACCAGATGTTGCGGCACAGCAATGGCTGCTTCTAACTTCACTAACACTCGATGATAGATAATGCAGACCGAATCACAATCCGAACTAATTCCGCGCACCCACTAACTGACTATTGTAACCAGTCCACAAGATGACAAAGGAGACCGGTTGTGTTCGGAACACGGCGACGCGTCTTAACTGGATGGAGATCGGCGGCGCACTGGCGCAGTGCCGCAGCGCTAGGGCGGAGCACGGGGCAGGGTGCGGTGCAGGGAAGCTCGTTCTGCGCAAGTACAACGCCGCAGTGCCCGGGTCTAGCGCGGGGTGCAGAGGGAGGGGACTGCACAGAACCAAGTACAGCGCATGTGCCGGCCAGGGCGTGGTGCGCAACGCGGAACAAAGGGTCTAGCGCGGGGTACGGGGCACGAGGGGGGGGGGTGCGGTGCATGGACGCGTTCTGCGCAAGTGAAATGCCGCAGTACCAGGCTTCTGGTACAGACTCCAAAGAGGTGAAATACTGCAGAGCGGAGGGGGGAACTCCGACATGATGAGGCGTCCGAGAGGGGGTGTAATACCGCATGATGGGATGAGGGTACCTCGATAATGAAGGTAGATTCTCGAAATAGCGAGGAGAGGTGGGTGGTGGGTGACAAAAGAGCTTATACTGCGAGTGTGCAGGCTTCAAATTCGTTGTTGTAACTTCACGCCGTTTTTTGTAGAAGTATTAGACAGGGCTCTATTATGTCATTAAAAAAGTTCAGCCATGAAATTTGGGAATCGAACTCAAGCTTTTTAACCTTATACATTCCTAACAGTGACAGGGTCCTTAACACAGACAATGGTCAGGGGTGACTATAGATTGTAATCTATACTGGATATTACAAAGCTGAAGAGATTTTTCGATCGTTTGAACAACAAGTACATAGTAATGCGAATACCTTTTCAGAAGACCTTTTTCGCAATTATCCTAATCGAACCCTTTGTGTTTTCTAACATATTGTCACAACACGTCATTTTTCCAAAAGGTGAGCTGGGTTCTTGGTCCTACGTATGTACAAAACTTAAGCTGTTTTAATGTCTACATGGTGGTTTTTAGGGTTCCGTAGCCAAATGGCAAAAAACGGAACCCTTATAGATTTGTCATGTCTGTCTGTCTGTCTGTCCGTCCGTCCGTCCGTCCGTATGTTACAGCCATTTATTTCCGAAACTGTTGGGCCTACATAGTTGAAACTTTGTAGGTTGATGTATTTCGGTAACCGCTATTCGTTTTTTGAAAATAAAAAATAATATATTTAAAAATTAAAGGGGGCACTCCATACATGGAACTGACACAAAAATTTTTTTCATCTAACATATCCGTGATGGGTGTCTATGGATAGGTCTTTAAAAAATACATTAAGGTTCCTAAAATCATTTTTCGTCAAAATCAACCGTTTGAAAGTTAGACGCTTCCAAAGTGGAAAAATGAGTGTCCCCCCCCCCCTCTAACTTTTAAAATAAGAGCCAACTCACACCGAAAGAGCGGCGAAGGGCAGCGGAGCGCAGCGACCCGCTCAGTAGAGAAGGCGCGAGGATTCCCGTGACTGCTCGAGAAGTCGCTGGAATGCGCGAGAAGTCGCGGGACACCGCGCGCCATCTCGAGCCCGCACGCGATGAATTCACGGTCATATAATTGTACAGGCAGTCGTACATTTGCACCAAATAAATAAGCTTTTCTTCATCCATTTCCATTACTTCTGTATTCGTTGCACTGCAAGGAATGAATGCGAAATAGCGAATGCCCGCGCACAACAGACGCACGCGGCGGGCTTCGGGGCGAGAGGCGGGATATTGCCAGCGGCCGCTCGTGACTGCTCGAGCATTCTCGGGAATTCCCGAGAATGCTCGCGCAGGCGCACGGCTCCGTTTATGGAATTCGCCGGAATTCCTGCGGCTCCGCGGGCATCCGCGCGCCTCGTTCGAGTTTCTCATGCGATAATAGTATTTATAATAATAAAAATTAAGTTAAAATTCTCATGACACTGAAACTGCGCTCCGCTTCGCTGCCCTTCGCCGCTCTTTCGGTGTGAGTTGGCCCTAAGAGAGTGAGAAAACTAAAAAAAAATATATGCTGTAGATTTCAATAGAAACTAACAACGAAAATTGGTTTGAACCAGATATCATTATTAGTTTTTAGGAAATAAAACATTTTCAAAAACCGCAAATATAACTTTGTTCTTCATACAAACACTATGTAATCTACTTGCTGTTACGGAACCCTTCATGTGCGAGTCCGACTCGCACTTGGCCGGTTTTGAGTGTATTATTCACTTTAGGGCTGATTTTAAAATCAACAGATAATTTTTAATTGAAGAATAATTGACATTAAGGCGCTGTGCATAGTCAAAATAGGATTGATTCAACAGATTTTTTTGCCCAATGTTTACATGTTAGAGCAACAAAAAAAATATATGTTAATCTTGATCATTTTTATGAATGGACCACCTTCTTCAAAACACGATTTCTATAAATTTTCTCGATAAAAAAAATCATAAACTAACCATTTAAATTGAAATTCTAGCCATTGTAACTATATTATTTATGAACATATCTTAATAAAATTAATAACAGTGACGTAATTTAAAATAATAAAGGGATCTGCCTTATTTATTTGTCGATTGAAATGAGATATTTGTAAGAATTAATATAATTCATGATAAATAACTCAGAACGAATCGAACAAAACGTCGTCCGATCATGACATCTATTCGTTTCTCTTTCATTCCTACGCGGACCGGCAGTGACCGCTGAGGCGCGCTGCTTGGTGGACCTATGTCAGTTTGTGTCAATCGCCGCTCAGAAAATAATCATTCACTAACATATCTTTTTGCTGTTTGTAATATTTTATTTTGTAATTAGCTTTTTCTAAGTTGGGTTGTCAGTATATTTTTTTGTACGAAATCGATTTAAAGTTATGTAAATACAATTAATTTTTTCATATACTATTACCGCGTAGCATGGTGCAGATGACACATTCAGTAACGTTCCGTACCATTCTTGAAAGGAGAAGGGGACTTTTGGGCCCTGCAGTTAACTAGTTGAAATGTATATTAAAAAAACCGTCATATTTTTCTAAAGGAAATCACAAAATATGGTACCTTGTTTCTATCTGGGAAACGAGAAAACTTAAATTAAGTTATAAAACATTAATGATTATTTAATCATTTATGCGTATAAGTACTCTGTGATTTAAACTTCTTACAACACTTCTGTCTGATATCAGTCAGTCATCGATTGACAGATGACACTTGTTTGTTGTGTTTCGTTCTAAATGCGCACGTATTTTCCATGTTTTATTGTTAAACCCCACGACCTCGGCTTTATAAAGGACTTTTGACGGATCTTGCATCTCTAAATTACCTTACTCTCTATTTTGGACAACTGTTTAAGCCTATCAATCGGATATTGACGACATGGATCGCTGTGTAGATTGTACGATTGCGACTGGTCGCAGTAACTCTATTGGCAGAAGAGTCTTGGAAGATGAGGCGATTTTATCAGTTATTCGTCAGTGGCGTGCATCTCAGCCTGTATAATATGGTATCTCAGTTGGGAAAGATACCAAGAAAATATACGTACCCCGCCCCCTACACAATTCTTAGATGACATTCTCCTAATTATTGAAGATGAATAATACATATTTTATACATAATTGGTGTTTTATTTATATATCCTCCTGTCCGTTTTTTAGTTTTTAAAAGATTAGTGCCTACTGCTTCTAAGTGCCTATGTTTGCACCACGTTTTTTAAACGCGCCGTCGACGCGCGTTTTTAGCGATGCTGACGCGATACTTGCGTGCGTATCGCGTCTCTATCGCTACAGACGCGATAGTTAGACGCGGCCTGTAGACCTTTGCACACCTGACGCGCGTGTGTAGCGATACAGACACGCGTGTGTAGCGATGCAAACGCGCGTGTTATCGATACACACGCGCTGGTGCCGCGCGTTTGTATCGATACAAACGACAACAAACTGCACTGTAGGAGAAAAACGTCCGGCGACGCGCGTTTCCAAAACGCGCGTCGCCGGCCGTTTATAAAACGTGGTGTGCATAGGCCCTAAGTACAGAATATTGAATGTAAAAACTTGTCTTCGACTGTAGCGACTGTTCGGGGCACTGGAGAGCCAAACGTGTCAGATCTTCGACACGTCACACACGCTCCTTGCTTAAAACCAAAATTATTTACTTATTATTTGTCCAAACTCATATTATTATCTGAGTCAGGATCATCTGAATCTGTATCTGTATATTGACATTATATACACGCAGATACACTGCACAACTAAACAACACACTTTAATAACAAAATTAAAGAGAATTCAATGTATGCTGCGAGTATCGATAGCGATAAAAAAAGACCTTTCTAATGTCCATCCCTAATCATGTGGTACTGAGAGACGTCAACGTCATACAGGCAACTGTCACTAGCGCAAAAACTATAGTAGTAGAAAGTTTGTGTAAATTATTGTTCGATTTCGGTTTTAGTCATAAAAAACTAATAAAAAAATAAAATAAAAATAAAATAAAAATGTATACAACATAATATTGAAAAAATAAGAAAACAAAAACTAATACGAGTAATGAGATTCGATCTTAAGGATCACGGAACGCGAATCTAGACAGCAACGCACTGGGCCAATCGTCCATGAAGCTATAGTAGCGAAATTACGCTCCTAAATAAAATGGAATACGCGTATCAATGACATTTGCACGGTGCACCCCTCAGTACACGAGACCCACTTCACCTGCTTCACCCCTCAAATACATAAAAGTTGTCTATTCACCGCGCCTTAAAATATTTATTATGGAAGAATTGTCATATTTATTAAGGTAATTAATTTCTCCAATAAATTTTGGCGTTAGAAAAATCGGACCTTAAAGACGTAGGTACGAGATAGGTGTCTTAAATATTGTATCAATGTGAAAGGTACGATACAATAAATTGATCAAATGCTGCTCTATCAAAGAGACGTGAAAATTACCTTCAAGTTATGAGGCGCGCCAGGGTCGGCTTTAGTGAGGAGCCCTTACTCAGATATAGTGAGGCACGGCTCTAAACAAAAATGACTTAATCGTTCCTGGTCAAACCAATATCTAATTTAAAACGACTTCAAACATGTAAGAGATTTTCAATTCCAATATTGATATGTACTTATATGTATATTAAAACGATTTTAGCCAAGTATGTTTTAAATAAAATACATCATCAACATTATCATGAAGTGTTGATGTGAGATAGACATTTGAAAGAATTTCGTCTCTAAAAGACAAAATCCATTAATTAAACATAAAATATAATATCTTATCACTTTCAGAGATTATTTCTTTCTATTAAGTTAATTAATACCTATTACTATTACTAGTCAAAGAAACTTCAAACAACGGAACTTCGAAAATATAAAATCCTACGTTAACAACACGATTGCTCTGGTCGAATTGAAAACCTCACGTATAGACTTAGAAACCTACACAAATGTAAAGAGAGATACGAAGTACATAATATAACATACCTATAACGACACAGTGACGGATTAGACAAGCGTGGGGCCCCGCTGCTCTTATAGCGTCCCTGGAAGTATGGATCAATTGAATGTAGTATTATCATTAGAACTTAAGACGGGATATCTACCAGGTTTATTTGAGTCTATGAGTTTCCCGATATTTCAGCTCTGTTGCAAGCGCCATGGTCAACTCATAAAAACAAATAAACATGATAAATATCCCGTCTTAAGTTTTAATGATAGTGTTAGTGACCATGTGAGTTTAAAAACTTATATCGAATGTAGTATGTTTTCAATTTGACTTTGTCCGAAAACTGAGGATGTATAATATGATGAAAAAGGTACAAAAGTTAAGACCAACATTTGATTTTGTTCAATATCTTAGCAAAGTATTCGTAAATATGATTATACACTAACATAGGTATGTAATGCATTTATTTTTAGTTTTAGATATTGTTCCAGAACGATCTTTTTCAACCAAACTTTTTCCAGGTCGCGTTAATTAAAAGTTACTACAAAGCAGTGTGGCGAAACGGTCACAGTGGAGGGTAAGTTCTTAGTTTTCTGAGGGCAAGGATCTTTCTTGTAGACCAAACTTTTTTCAGGTCAATTAATTAAAAGTTAGTTAATTAAAAGTGTAAGGTTTCATTCGCACAAACGCTTTATAAACGTCACGTAAAGGTAAGCGTCCACAGGCAAGCATCTTACGCATCGCACACAACGGATTTTAGTTTGTCTTGTATAGAAACTCATACAACTGCGTCCACTGATCCGCATCGTACGCCATCAAGCACCAAGATCACGGATGAACTTTGATGATACCCCGTCTTAAGTTCTAATGTTAGTTTTAGTGACCATGTCAGTTTAAAAACTTATATCGCGCCTTATCATAAATATTTTGAATCTACTGGTGCATAATAGGTATAATGTTTCGTTGGTATTTCGTATTTTGTATCTGTCATATAAGTTTATACTTAGTACTTATATGAAGATGGTCTAACAGACGCTAAGAATTAAAGAAGAATTGCCTATTTGAAATCTATAGTTACTTAACTTACTAGTTTAAGTTTACATAATCGGTTGATTTACAATTTTACATGATATTGTACTTTTTCGCCTTTGATTTTATGTAATAGGAAAAGTTTTACTTGCAGGTGTACTCGACATGGTAACAGGTTCCTAGTTTTATGACACGAGGTCAACTTACGCTAGCGAAACATTTTCTAAGAATATTAATAAGAGCAATTTTTTTCGAAACCTCTGAGGTATTATTATTTTTGATAAAATTAGTTTTTTCGACGTGTGTAACAGTATTAAGACAAGAAAGGTTCATTCGAGTATCTAGTTCATATAAAATATAGAAATAAAAAATATCGGTCAAGTAGGACTCGCGCTTGAAGAGTGTCTCGAGAGTTCGTCTCCTTTTCTTTATTTATTCATTCGATCAATAAACGGCACTCATATCGTTTGAATAATTAAAATAAATTTTTTTCAACTCCTGTATGCCAGGGTCCGCAATAGATATAACCATGAAAACACCGGAACATTGAAGTCCGGCGTATCCCAGGGCGAGATCCTACTGAAACAGTCTTGATTCAAATTCTCCAGTCCGGTGCGCGTATTTGACTGTATTAACAAAAGGCCGTCATCCGCATGTCCAGTCAAAGTATAACCAGAAGGAAGAGTGAGATCATCATCAAATAACCGAGCCCTGAGGACATCTCATCGATAATGACTTTGAACGAGAACAATGACCGAATATCATTTTTTTTATTTTTTATGTTAAAGCAGTCACGGCATTTCAGATTTAGGAGTATCATTGGCCACCATGCGTTATAAAGGCGCCTGAAATGTCGACTACATATTTGTGCGCAGGTGAATTTAATATGGTGCGAACAGAGATTGATGAAATTTCGGTCCACCTGGCAGTAAATGTGGAACGGGAAGATACTCATGGAGTTTTTAGAGATTTAAAGATATTCCTATTCCTAATACTGACTGCCAAACTTAGGGGTGGTGTGTTTCCAATATTAGATCATTTTAATAATTATTTAGTTTATAATGACTGCCTGGTTGGTCGTTGGTGCGTTGGTCGAGTGGTCGACAGTGCGACTGCCGGGCAAGACTTCTCGGATTCTGGGCTTTTCTGTACAATGGTATTACGTGCCATAATGTGCACCTCCACCTACTCCTTCAGGACTAAAGGCGTGAAGATATTTCTTTAATAATTGTATAATTTTGTTTTAATAGTGCTAGTACCTAAGATGGACCTGTCTCGTCTTGTCCAGTGGTCTAGAAACGCTAAGTATAGTGGCAAGTTATACTCCTCGGTCTTCTATATAACGTGTAGCAGCGTATGGATGTGGTACTATAACCTTTCCGGAACCCGGCTTGTTCGGAAGGCTGGAAGTTAGCGAACCTACGTGTCAGACTATTTGTGATGACTCTCGAATACATTTAATGGGTTAAATATTTATTTTATTATGTTTTTTTTTATAATATCGTACTTTTCAGTTAAGCACTGTTTTCTAAATGTCAATAATCAGTGTATTTTTAGAGGGGATAAATCATCCAATGACCTCTCCCGCCTTGAGTGACTGTACTGTCTAAAAACCACCCCAATCCTTTTCCTGCTTTGAGTCTGAGCCCCGGAAACCTGTTACGTTGTCTGCAGCTGCGAATCGGACATCAGCCTAACTGGGCTCCATCTGTGGTAGTCTGGCTATTCGAAGCGCGCGCGGAGTTTGTTTTCCCGCCCCAGCTGTCGCCGAACCCAGCGCGTTCAGTGCGCACTTTAAAGAGTCATCGGACCACCACAGATGGGGCCTAGTAAGGCTGATGCCCGACCCGGAGCCACGGACTACTCAGCCGTTACCGGGGCATCAGCTCGAAAAGCACGAGTAAGAACGGGCTGATCTTTAGTCAGGAATTGTCTGACACTCCCTTTCGGGTCAAAGGAATAGGATGAATGTCCCCTCTTAAAAAAAGTCTACAGATTCAAACTTTTTCTTATAATTCACAAACTTAGAGAATTACTTTATGATCCTTAGGGCCTCTTTCACCATCCTCGAGTAAAGTGCGGAGTAGACTAACCGTCAGTTAAAGTCACCCGTAACTGCACATGTCAATTTCACGACCCTCGAGGTGCACTAATAATATGATTAACCCGTAACTCACTTGCCACCTCATATGCCAATTAGCGTAATTACTAGACGATTAAATCTAATCACACACAACATCACGCCGTTTATCCCAGAGGTGCATATTATACAATATACACCCACTTTTCACCATTTGTGTTATAAGTCCTATGTAATAGGGGGTGAGCCTATTGTCATATTAAAAAATCTCAACACAGACTTTAAAAATGTCGATATGTTGCCTAAAAATTGTATTTTTATGTAATTTGACATGACATCAAGGATTCTAGTCATTCCTTTTTTTTAAGATTAGGTATGACTTTTTAATTATTATTTAATCTTAATCAACGACCTATCAAATCATGATATTATTACGTTTTCATAAATCAAATTACGAATAATTAAACCCGTCGCATATATTTCCCTGTCACGGGTAAAAATTAAAACCACTTTCCTAACCAACCAATACAACACTTTACTTGGAGATGGTAAAAGAGGCCCTTACACTACAGTATAACTCATAACATAACACCTTTAAACCCCGAAGGGGTAGGCAGAGGTGCACGTTATGGCACATAATGCCAATGTACACCCACTTTTCACAATTTATGTTGAAAGTCCCATGTAATAGGGGGTGAGCCTATTGCCATATACCGGGCACATTTCCAGACTCCGTGCTACCACTGAGAAATTTTCGAAAAACCGAAAAAGCCCAGTAATACTTCGCCCGACCCGGGAATCGAACCCGAGACCCCTTGCCCGGCAGTCGCACTTGCAACCACTCGGCCAACGAGGCAGTCAGTGACTACAGTATAATTTAATATATACATATTTGGACACATTATAGTAGTTTAATTTGTTTTGTGGAGGAAACAATTCTACAGTCTGAAGTGACCTGAGTTCCTGCTCGGTATGATCCATACTTTCAAGGACAACCTGTTAGCAAAGCGAAGATGAGTTAGATTTACAATAACCCTTCCTTGGCAGTCGGGTAAAAAGCGTGTTTTTGGGCCCACCACGTGCTTAATCCGGGACTGTAGCGATATGGTATTAAGTACGAATGTAGACCAGAAAAAAACAACCTAACCCACAAAAAATCCTAAAACAATGACACAATAAACACAGTAAAATATAAGTCACTTATATTCGCCATTTCGCAAGTAGCTGGACACACGTCGAAGTAATTTTTTGAAAAACTATTTAAACACGTGTGAATGATAGAATTCAACGAGTGTCGATTCAGCCGCAAGCAAAATCGCAAATGCACTTACCTGCGCGAAGCAGCAGAGCGCACTACAACAGCGGCTATCGCAGCAGCAGCATCACCAGCCAATGAAGACACCTACCTTTTAACAGCAGACTGCCACCACCAATCACGTCATTTCAATACCTAATACACATTTCCTACGTATCCTTCCTTTATCCTACCATTATCTCTCATTAGTAATCGTATTTTTATTAGTTAAGCTCACAGTCATGAAGTAATAGTTTTAGCTTATCATTCCATAAAACTTTATATTAGAAAACAAACTGCTACGGATTGTATTATGGTTAGCCTGAATATCTATGATGTTATTGTTTTAGGCCTTTGCCCTTTCCGTACAGAATATATAGCCACGAGACAGGCTCGCAGTTGGTGTTAAAACAGACGTAATTGAGTTTACCCCTAATCGGTGACTCTTAGAGGTAAAGTAAGTGTTTGATCCTTCAATCAAACTGGACTTAATTTCAGGTATATGTCTGTTCCGGCTCTTAATACCGTCATCTCAAGAAAGGTTAGGGAGGGGAGGCTGACATAAAAAGTTTAGCCTGTACTGGCCGTACTGCTTAACAATGAATGCCGCTTTTTTTTAAGGGGGAAAATCGTGTAATTACTTCTCCCGCCTTGAGCAGGGCGAGACGGAGAGTCAGACTCTTACTGACTAAAAAACCACCTCGTTCCTACTCCTAGTTTTCTAGCCGGAGCCCCGGTAAACCCGCTAGGTAGCCCGCACCTCCGGATCAGGCATCAGCCTTTCTGGGCCCCATCTGTGATGGTCTGATGGCTCTTTGAGGCGCGCGCCACAAGGGTGCGCAAGGCGCCGTCTGGTCCTGGTCGAGCGGTAAACCTACCCTTGCTCACCGTCCGCAGACCCTGACTTACGGTGGCCGGAGATCGTCACGCATCCCTGACACCCCGCCTCCTCCTTAACTAGCATGATTGCTTCGCAAAAGGAAACGGCATTCCAGTCCTCCTCGCTTCGCACCATGGCCTGAATCAATGGCGGAAGCCAGAGGTCGCTGTCGCCCACCATATCCTTGAGGACACGACTCACGCTCAGCCCATGCAGGGCACACCAATACCGTATGCTCTACGGTATCCTCCGGGCAGTCCCCGCAGTGATGACACCCGGCTGTTTCCTCCCGCCCAATCAGAAATAGGAACCTACCGAAACTCCCATGTCCGGTAAGCACCTGCGAAAGGCGGTAGGTGAGGACGCCTTGGCCCTCTCAAGCCACTCCTCAAAAGAGGGTGACTTACTGCTGTGATGACAGCGAGCTCAGGCCTCGGTTGTGACAGTCGTTGCTGCCATTTCGCCATGACATCGCGCCGGAGCTCGTTCCGCCACGCACTGATCTCGCGCGGCAGTGAGCGGAGTTTCGCCCGCAACTGAAGACCTTCACCTCCAAATCCCAGGGCGGTAATCCGGCAAGGAGGTTCGCCGCCTCCCCGGAGATCGTGCAATAACCATGGATCATCCGGATGGACATGACCCTCTGACACGTGAGCGGCGCCCGAGCTGGCCGCCGCATCAGGTTCGGGGCCCACACAGGGGCGCCGTAGAGGACCACGGATCACACAATCCCCGCGTAAATGAATGCCGCTGAGTTGCAACATGTCATGTGATATTGAACAACAAAGTTGGCGACGAACGTAACCTTGAGGGACACGAGCTTTTACAGACATGAAGCCATAACAAATACTGTCGTATCGACAACTTAACGTTTCTGTCTGCAAAGAAGCTGGCCACCCATTAGTTGAAAGAAAAGGAAGAAAAATAATGTTCTTTCTTTTAATTCTGTTCTGTTCTTTCATTAAGTCTGACGGTTTGTGCCCGACTTAATTGAAAGCCTTTGCTACGTCTATATAAACTGCCTAGCCTTTCCCCTTAGTCTTAATTATCTGTGCTTCTTCTCGACCCTTACGGAAGACGCATGTGGTCGCGAAGTAGCTGGTGTGTATACTGTAAGTACCAGATCCAGTTTTGAAAGCCTTTTTTAAAAAAGGTTTTATTACTGTCAAAACTTATAGTCTGTACTTGTACAGTAGAGGGCGGTTGAGTAGCGGAACGCAGTAGGCCAGGCCCTCGATTATTAAGATCGGCACAATTTGTGACAACGATCCCATCTATTTTTTTGTTATATCTATAATATTTTGATTCAAGTTAAACAAATATGGTACTGTTATTCCCTATGTTATTGGGAACCACGTGGTGCGGTGCGCATGCGCGAAACAAGTCACCACCACTAGGTTAGAATCAGCAACAAGTGATAAATAGTCTAAGTGAAGAGAAGTATAAGATAATGGAGTATACCTATTCTTCTGTGACACCATGGGGGTCGGTTCGGGGGAGGGGTTCGTAATCGCATCTTATTTAATCTTACTACTCCTGTACTATTCCTATTCCTTACTACTCCTGTATGGCTTCCATGTACAGCAGGACACTAAACAACTTCAATAAATTGGCATCTTCCTTCTTGATTCGTGTTCCTCTTTACTAAGAGTCTTCACCATCTTCGTGGAGCACGTTGTGGAGCACCCACCACGCACAATGTCCTACCATCGGTCTCTGTTTTAGCTCTTCGCAGTTGGCACAGCAACGTAGATATTAATGGGCTCAAGGGCAGATGGCGGCAGATGTAGATATGGTCCGAATTGTATTGGACTGCGATCACGTGGTCCATTCTTCTATGCTAGGAGCACCACAATTCAAACAAGTCAATACACATCACTTACACAAAATCAAAATATAGAAGCTATCACTTCACATCTTCAAGTTAAACGCCACTTAAAAAAACACTCACTGTCACTTCAAACGTAACTAACACAACAATAACCTCAAACCTAAAATATAACCTCAAACACCACACCAAGAGTAATTACAACACACGAAACACTCATTATGCATCACTGTCACGTCACGTCTCACTAATTCGTTTCATTTACCACAGCACTATATTCAAAACCACACTAAAACATTCACCATTAATTGAAATTCAAAAGAAAACAACCTATGACGCGAATGACATCTGTCATCTGTCACTTGTGCCCCCCTCCAACCCCCCCAAGCTGGAAGTACCCCCCCCCCCCAACACGTAAAGACACACTTTCAAATTATATGAGTTATTGTAATTAAATATTCAGCAATACCTGAATCTACCTCCGAGCCCGATATTATGACGCGCTTATTTAGACGGCAGTGGTCAGTAAAGATGGCCGTCGGATAAAGCGAGCTTAAGCACGTCCGGTGGCGTCGACGCGGCACTGACCACTGCCCTGGCCGGGGCGCACAATGCGGCACAGAATGTGGAACCTTTATGCACATGCGCGGAACGAATATTCTAGAATACTAGACTTCCTATCCGCAGCACCTCACCCTCTGCAACCCTTCCACACCCCACCTTTACAGACGTCATACGGCAGGTGAAAACGGGAGGAAAATGGGGTCTCTGCACCCCTTCTACCCTACCCCACCTGAGGGGGGTTTGGTTCGAAAAAGTAGTTCTCCCATCATAACCGTCGGAGGATGAGTTAGGTGCACTGCAGATATCGCGTGATCAGTGGGATACTGCGCAGTACACCCACGTAAATGTTTTACCTGCCTCTAAAATAATATTACATTATCGATCTCCCGATCCGATTGAACCCCATACCTCGCTAGTCTCTCATCTACCCTACCTACACAGATTATAGACTATAGGGGGTGTTTCAATCGATGTAATAAACACTAGTTTAAAGTCCCGGTTCCACGTGAGTGCAATTTAATTTTTATTTAAGTACTCATACGGTACATTGTATTTTTTATCCCCGAAGGGGTAGGTAGAGGTGCACATAATGGCACATAATGCCACTGTACAATGTAAACCCACTTCACAATTGCAGTTGCACGTCCCATGTACTAGGTGGTGTGCCTATTGCCATAGTATACCAGGCACATGCCATGACTACGTTGTTTAATTTCTAAAAATACGTATAATTAATTTATTATTTAATTTAAAAATTAAAAATACACGGGTGCGGTTATATGTTTATGTTGGTTTATACTCTATAGGACTATGAGGAAAACATTATTATCAGTATTTGGTAGTTTAAAGCGTTCACTTTTATGCACAGACAGATATGCAAGAAACAAACGGCTTTACATTAATTCGTAATATGTAGAGTCGAGAAAAAACGACGCCGGTATGCAATACCCCCCTCTTTCCCCGACTCTCATCCCACATTGTCTGCCTGCCACCTGCCGAAGGCTGGGGGCGCATAAAGGGTGTGGGCCGCAATCGATAACGTGCAACAGAAACGTACCAATATGGCTATGGTATAAAGTATTACTCTCAAATTGATAATGTAATAGTCTGTTTAACTGTTATTACAATTACATTACATTGACTATCTTGCTGGTCACAATGATAGTAGATATTTGACTGCGTCTTGTTTTGAGGGTTTACGCCAAAGGCATGGAACAATAGTACTCTCGATTAAGGAATTCAATATTTTTATAATAGATAATCTATACATATAATAAAATCGTAGAAAAGTGCTGTCTGTACATTGAAAATAAAAATAAAAAAAATAGCAGGGGTTATTGTTATGTCGATGTCGAACCCAAAAATGTAATTAACTTTTTTTTGTCTGTTTGTCTGTTTGTCTGTTTGTCTGTTTGTCTGTTTGTCTGTTCGTCTGTGCGCGCTAATCTCAGAAATGGCTGATCCGAGTTGGATGCGGTTTTCACGAATATATTGTGGGATGCTTAAATTTACATTTAGTGTTTGTTTCATGTAAATCGGTTCATAAATAAAAAAGTTATGTCAAATTAAAGAATCACGTCGAACATTCTATGCTTATACCATTAATCTCCGCAACTATTTGACGGATTTGGTTGAAATTTGGTACAGATATAGTTTAGAACCTTAGAAAGGACATAGATATATTTTTATTTCAAAAATCAAAAAATAAAAATAAGAAATAAATTATTTATAAATAATTCTATGTCGATCGTTACACGACTTCGGTTCATGTTATTGTTTTAATTTATCGAAAAAAGTAAATAAATAGTAAAAAGGTATGAAAAAAATAATATCAATATAATAAAACATTTAGTACAAAGAAAATGCTCTAACGGAGTATAGATAATTCTATGTCGATCGTTAAACGACTTCGGTTCATGTTATTGTTTTAATTCATCGAAAAAAGTAAATAAATAGTAAAAAGGTATGAAAAAAATAATATCAATATAATTAAACTTTTAGTACAAAGAAAATGCCCGAACGGAGTATAAATAAATAATCCAAGTTGTCGCGCTATGGTTTCGTTACATTCATTTGGTTGGGTATCGGCCGAGCGCTTCGGTACTATCGTAGAAAAAGTGTATTATCAGTCGTATGATTATTTGTCTGTAGTGGTCCTGCTGTTTCGTATATTCTAAATTGGTTTCGTTGTATTTGTCAATTAATAAGTTTATTTGTTGGGTTTTCCTGGTTTTTTGGTTAAACTATTTAACGTAGGTTTAGTTTGATATCGATTATTAGTAGTTACTGTAGTTAGTTTTTTTAATAAAATTGTAAGTCTAATTTATAAATTAATTAGATTAGATTTAAGTCGTTTCTTTTAAATTATTTAGTTTAAGCTTGGTTATTATAGCATAGAGGATAGGTTGTAATATAGTTTCTTTTTTAATTGTTATAAATTCGTAATTCGTAGCTTTCTTTAGTTTTAAGTTAGTTTAAGTCCGTTTTTAAACTATTTTTTCAATGCCCTAAGTGAGTATACATCTATTAAATTCAAACGCAGAGCTCATTATGTTGATTTTTGAAGAGTTCCCTGGAATATCTTCCACATCTCATTTTTGAAGAGATCCCGCGAGATCGGGAAGTATGTGGTTAAAACCAAAAATTTGCCGGAATATTATAATAAATCTGTAGAAGGGTCAATTCTGTACATTGAAAATATTGAAAGAATAAATAGCAGGGCGTGTTACTTGATCGATGCCAAACCCAAATTATTGATTAATTTTGTTTTGTCTGTAGTATGTTCAGGCATCACGTGAAAACTAACGGTTCGATTTCGATGAAACTTGGTATAAGTAATTATACCTTACTATCCTGAGCATAAAATAGGATACTTTTTATCCTTGAGAAATACGTAGAAAAAAATCTTTATTTTTCAGTTTTATTTTACAGAACGCGAGCTCAACAGCAGTAGCTCAATAGAGGGAATCCTTAATTATTATGGGCCTCGCCGTATTTGGGTCCAATAGATATTTATAAGATGTCATTGTCAGAGTTACACAAAATGGAGAAATAAAACATCCACGCGAAGACCGACATCCGCGCGGACGGAGTCGCGGGCGGAAGCTAGTTATAATTATTATCCATCATGTCAACGCTTCATCTTGCCAGAGGTCGGAATTAGAGTTATTTATGTACTTGCATCGAAATGTTGATATTAATGTGGACCTTCCCGGGGTTTCTAATGGACAATCCCGTGTGGCCAACAATATTACAACTAAATAATAATAAGAACGTCAGAGATTAACTACAAATGTGGCAACATCGCGCGTATTGCTATGGGCTCCCACACAAAACTGCGATGCGATGCGATGCGAATTCGCATCGCAGGAACTTGCGATGCGAATTTCTGCGATGCGATTTAGTGCGGCGTAGTTTTGTATGGGAGCCCTTGAGTCATAGGTATCCACTTTATTCTTTCCCTGTATGAAATCAGTGTAAGTACATGAATAACTCTACCTAATTCCGATTTCTGGTCATCACGAATCAAAACCAACGCTGCGGCAAGTTATACAGAATATTGAGATGTAAAATCAATAACAAATACCGTCACGCCTTTTATCTCTGAAGCGGTAGGCGGAGGTGCACATTATGGCACATGATGCCACTATACAATGTACACCCACTTTTCACAATTTGTATTATAAGTCCCATGTAATAGGGAATACTACTTTTGCTTTAAATAACTTTTTTTTTAATTTTTCTCGGAAACAGTAAGTTCGTATCGTTAAAAAAATATTGGACACGGTTGTAGTTCATATATTTTTTAGTGTCCGACCGAAAGTTCGGTTTCGGTTTCGGTTTCGGCCGAGTTTCGGCCAAAAATCAAGTTTCGGCGACAATTTCGGTTTCGGCCAAAATTGGCCGAAATTTTTGCCGAAACCGAAACTGATTTCGGAAGTTGTCGTGCACGCTCGCCTAACGTCGTTTCTCGCAGCAACGCTTTGGCGGCCGCTGGCGGCCATGTTCGGGAATTGTCGTGCGCCGTAATTTGATTATTCATAACTAATAAACATTTTGCTATGACAACTTTATTTGCAAAAAAATAAAAATAAAAATACTATTAATATTTTTCTATATTAGGGCAAGTGACCCGGTTGTGGCCATCGACCCCTTTGTGGCCATTTGGGCCTTCAAATATTTATAACTAAGGCATGGACAAATAGATTACTCTGTGATGTACAGTATTTAATATATTGAATATTGGAGACACTGATACCGTAGGCAGCTTTGATGTGTCAAACTTCACTTCGATGCAACAAGTCATTCTTTTTAGTTGAGGGTGAAATTGTTAAGATCTTAACAAAAAGGCTAAGGCGAGCGGGTGAGGATTTGGTTTTTATTATTTAAATCTTTGCTTATTGTTTGGATGTTTATGTTAATACTACATGAAGAATATATTGTCTAAGTGAAACTAAAGTTATTTTGTCGCCATATGTTTCTGAAGTGAGATTATTAGAGGGTGGCCACTAATGGAGACAAAATTTTGAATTTCTCCATCTTTGGCCACATGGCTGGCCAAAACTGGTGTACATAGACACCCCACTTCTTCCCCTTTATTTTATCGTGGCTGTTTTTCCTTGGCTTTACATATCAACAGATACATATTTTTCATTTTCAGAGATGCAATAAATTGCCTTTACACAAAGGGGAGGTCAGTTTTTGCAGCTTTTACCAACGTCATATAAATGTTGATCTCTTTATTTGTAAGTTAAATTCAAGTGAAGTAATAATATTTCATATTTTCCAAACTAAATAAAAACCATTGTTTGTAAAATGTCCAAGTTAATTAATAAATTTTTATTACTTTTATTGTATTATTTGATGGCCAGAACTGGCACACGACCGTGGCCAGAAATGGCACGAATCTGGCCAAAAATGGCACAAACTCCCTTTTTTTTTTTCTTTTTTATACAGTTATTTTTCTATTGGACGTTCTTTAAAAAAAGGGTTTTCTTAGGCAAGGTTAATACATGTTAAATGACTTTTTACAAGAAATATGTTCGTGATAACAAAAACTATAAGTTAAGAAAGCCGACAGTCAAAGTCAAAGTCGACAAAATTCTTAAAGTGGCCAAAACCGGGTCACTTACGATATATTAAATAAACATACAAGAACATAAAATAAACAAGAAAATTAATATACTGTGTTTCCATTTCATGTCCTAATTAATAATTAATGCAGAATAATCGATAAAATGTACCATATTTCAGTATTCTAAGTAATTTTATACATGACCACGTGAGTTTCGGTTTCGGTTTCGGTTTCGGCCGAAACTAAAGCCACGGCCGAATATTCGGTTTCGGTTTCGGTTTCGGCTGGAAAACTAGTTTCGGTCGGACTCTAATATTTTTCTACAAAATCGTTGTTACTTTCACGATTTCCCCATCGCGGATATATCGTTTTAATTAAATAAATCACATTTTACATTCGCTACCCCCTCGCGGTTTTACCTGGAGCTCGGCTACTATTGATCGTAGCTTATACACAAAAATAATATTTCGATTTGTTTCTAAAAATAGAGCGTTCTAAGAAACTCTTTCTCTACTCATTACAACATACAATTAATTGTACTATAATTAATTTTATTTATAGTATTATGATTTTAATTGAATGAATTCTTATTTAATTAATTATTCACATTATATGGAATTTTCTAGCGTTCGATTTATCGAACATTATGCTGTAATGGGTAATTCTGTAATATTACTACTAATCTCGCATGGTGTTAGTCGCTACTAGGCTCCTATAAAAAGCAAATCTGGTAACATTCGTAGCCGGTAATCAAAAATCAATACTGCGATTAAATTAAATTTTAAAATTAGTTTTAAGTAATAATATAGCTTTAAAGGCATAAAATTATGTTAAATTACATATAAGAACTAGTGGCAGAGGTTTCCTTGTGATATTAACAAAACTACGTCCACAAAATCGAAAAGTTACTGCGAGCAGTTAACAGTCAACGGACGGAGAAAATATTAAATCAAATCTAAAAACCAGACCAGGGTATCTGTGATAATCAGAGGTCGGAATTAGGTATAGTTATTTATCTACTTGCACCGAGATGTTGATTTTAATGTGGGCCTTCCCGGGATCTGTAATGGACAATCCCGTGTGGTCAACTATGTTACAGCTAAATAATAATAAGAACGTCAGAGATAGACATAAGTACAAATGTGGCAACTTCGCGCGTATAAATATTTTGCAACTTTGGACATCCGATGTCATTGATGTAAGTTAGGCATTATGCGTGCAGTAGTTTAAATTTTGGAAAAGTAAATAAATATTTATTTAAAAAATTATGGGTTTTTTTGCTCTTTAAGTCTCTGACTGCCAATATAGAAAACTGTTGAAGGCAAATCCTCCGCTAACGTCGGTCACCGGTGACCACCACGGCGTTCAATGTGTTAAAATTAATCTCGGGATTTCAAGCATATCCACTTTATTCTTTCGCTTTATGAAGTCAGTGTAAGTAGGTACATGAATAACTCTACGTAATTCGGACCTCTGGTGACAATTCTTTAACACGACACAACAATAATAAAAACCGGCCAAGTGCGAGTCGGACTCGCCCATGAAGGGTTCCGTAACAGCAAGTAGATGACATATTATAAAAGTTATAAAATAACTTGGTTTTACATAGTGTTTGTATGAACGACAAACTTATATTTGCGGTTTTTGAAAATGTTTTATTTCTTAAAAACTAATAATGATATCTCGTTCAAACCAATTTTCGTTGTTATTTTCTATTGAAATCTACAGCATATATTTTTTTTAGTTTTCTCACTCAGTTATTTTAAAAGTTAGAGGGGGGATGACACTCATTTTTCCACTTTGGAAGCGTCTAACTTTCAAACGGTTTATTTTGTCGAAAAATGGTTTTAGGAACCTTAATGTCTTTTTTAAAGACCTATCCATAGACACCCATCACGGATATGTTAGATGAAAAAAAAAATTTTTTAATCAGTTCCATGTATGGAGCCCCCTTTAATTTTAAAATTTATTAATTTTTAATTCGAATAGCGGTTAACGGGATACATCAACCTACAGAGTTTCAACTATGTATGCCCAACAGTTTCAGAAATAAATGGCTGTGACATACGGACGGACGGACGAACGGACGGACGGACAGACAGACAGACAGACAGACAGACAGACATGACGAATCTATAAGGGTTCCGTTTTTTGCCATTTGGCTACGGAACCCTAAAAACAGATAATATTGCTTAACATCATACATAACTGTCGTCAGTTTCCGTAGCAATTTTTTAAGCACGACGAGCGAGAACGTTCTCCAGTAACAAAGAAATATTAGAAAAATCTTTACTAAGTTAATTTAGTTTGAAATTAGGTCAATACTTTAGTGTGAAATTAGGTCAACTAGTAGTGTTATTGATGATATTAAGCCTTATTTATGATTAGTTCAAATATAAATAACTATTTGAATCTAATTTGACACCTACCTCCTACCTACCTAAGGTGACTTTGAATTCGACGTATTCCTCAGAAATATAATTCGTTTTAAAATAGCAAGTAAATTTTTACTAAATTTTGTTTTATGTCACTAATTCGGTCAATAGAAAACTGGATTCATTCAAACATAAATATTACACTAAGCGTACAAAATATTAGAAAAGCTTCCTTGGTTATTACTATCCTTGGCTACATAGAAAATGTGTGCAAAAAAGAAAGCTTGTGCGGGTATTTATTCATTGTTGTATGTGAGGTCACTTTGAACATACTTTTGCAAATAAAGGTGTTTTTGAAATTGCCCTTTTCTCTTTACACTTTACTTATCATCAAGTTATTAATTTGCTTTTGAGAATTTTGTAAATATTTTTTAACGTTTCTGGGAAGCTAATAAAATAAGGAAGTTTTTGTAATAGTTTGTACGCTTAGTGTAAATGTTAAGTTACTTATTTAAGTGTGGGAGAGCCATGCTTTGGCACGAATAGGCCGGCTCGACCGAAGTGATACCACGGCCTCACAAAAAACCGATGTGAAACAATGCTTGCGTTGTGTTTCGTTGTGCGAGTGAGGTTACTGGTACTACTTGGTAGCTCAGGTATTAGACGGTGACAGGTATCTCCTGAAACCTTTCAATTCTAAACGAACGTACCTATAAGTATTCTCATAATCGTTTATGCCTTTTGCCTGAATGCTATGTGCCAAAAGAGTTAGATCCAAATCTCAATGAAAGGGCTGCTGACGGCATTGGTGAGCAAAAAAATATTTTAAGGTATTGTAATTTAAAAAATCTGTAATAAATCTGAGTGTTGAACGTTTCAATTCTATTTCAATCAAATATCTATACATATAATAAAATCGTAGAAAAGTGCTGTCTGTACATTGAAAATAAAAATAAAAAAAATAGCAGGGGTTATTGTTATGTCGATGTCGAACCCAAAAATGTAATTAACTTTTTTTTTGTCTGTTTGTCTGTTTGTCTGTTTATCTGTTTGTCTGTTTGTCTGTGTGTCTATGCGCGCTAATCTCAGAAACGGCTGATCCGAGTTGGATGCGGTTTTCACGAATATATTGTGGTATGCTTCAATTTACATTTAGTGTTTGTTTCATGTTAATCGGTTCATAAATAAAAAAGTTATGTCAAATTAAAGAATCACGTCGAACACTATTCTATGCTTATACCATTAATCTCAGCCACTATTTGACGGATTTGGTTGAAATTTGGTACAGATATAGTTTAGAACCTTAGAAAGGACATAGGATAGTTTTATTTCAAAAATCAAAAAATAAAAATAGAAATAGATCGCGCTATGGTTTCGTTACATTCATTTGGTTGGGTATCGGCCGAGCGCTTCGGAACTATCGTAGAAAAAGTGTATTATCAGTCGTATGACTATTTGTCTGTAGTGGTCCTGCTGTTTCGTATATTCTAAATAAATTGGTTTTGTTGTATTTGTCAATTAATAAGTTTATTTGTTGGGTTTTTCTGGTTTTCTGGTTAAATTATTTAACGTAGGTTTAGTTTGATATCGATTATTAGTAGTTACTGTAGTTAGTTTTTTAATAAAATTGTAAGTCTAATTTATTAATTAATTAGATAGATTAGATTTAAGTCGTTTCTTTTAAATTATTTAGTTTAAGCTTGGTTATTATAGCATAGAGGATAGGTTGTACTATAATTTCTTTTTTAAATGTTATAAATTCGTAATTCGTAGCTTTCTTTAGTTTTAAGTTAGTTTTCATCTTAAGTTCGGAAAGATTATAATATTTCTTTAGTTTAAGTCCGTTTTTAAACAATTTTTTCAATGCCCTAAGTGAGTATACATCTATTAAATTCAAACGCAGAGCTCATTATGTTGATTTTTGAAGAGTTCCCTGGAATATCTTCTACGTCTCATTTTTGAAGAGATTCCGCGAGATTGGGAACTATGTGGTTAAAACCAAAAATTTGCCGGAAGTCATCTTGAATAAGATCTTTGTGGTTAAAATCTTTATGAAAAAATCTGCGTGGTACTTGGTAAGCGTCGGTGTGGTTAACGTTTTTATGATAAAGACCTGTGTGATAAAAATCTTAATTTAAATATCTTAAAAAAAATATGTGTACTCTGTGACGATTGTTGCTTGTAAAGTAATATCTGCAAAATATTTCATTTAAGGTGCCATTGAAAAAGAGAGTGTTGTTAAAAGCGTGGTTAAGGGTTAAGTTATTTTATTTGCTTTTAGATTCGGAGAAGAAACACGAGGACTTGTGCAAGCAGGATGGCCGTGTCGGAAATGTAATTAGTACGGGACTTCGATATACTCGATGGCGATGGCGCGATTTAATAATTAATTGCGACAAGTCGTAGAGGGGAGGTTACGGTGGACAATTTAACATTGCACGACAGCACTCACTGTCTGGATTGGACTCCGAGTGAACAACTACTTACTGGAAATATTGTCAGTCGATCAGTGATTGCAATCATTAGAATCAATGTTGTGAACTTGTTATTGAGTAACAGTGAACATTATTACAATTACTTAGCGTCTCGCCATAAATACATTATCACTTAAAAATAAAAATAAAATATACATTTGAATTTCGAATTTGTCATTTTTAGTTTTTTTTGAATCAGTTCCATGTATGGAGGGGGCACCCCTTTAATTTAATTGATTGGGGAAAATCATCCAATGACTTGTCTCGCCAGGGCAAGGCAAGAGGGAGTCTCAGACTCTTACTGACTAAAAACCACCCCGTTCCTACTCCTGCTTGTCGAGCCGGAGCCCCGGTAAACCCGCTAGGTAGTCCGCAGCTCCGGATTAAACATCAGCCCTACTGGGCCCCATCTGTGGTGGTCTGAGGGCTCTTTGAGGCGCGCGCACCGCGCAGACCCGTGCGGTCTGATTCGGGCGGCGAGCTACCCTTGCTCACCGTCCGCAGATCCGCACATTTTTTGTGATTAATATTAATCAATTGATATTAATTATGTAGTGTTTAAAAGTTTTAAAGCAGCACTTGAAGTACATTTTTAATAGGCCGATACCTTTTTTTCCCTTAACCAATTTTGACGAAACAACGTTTTGACAATACTCCTAATTATTATTATTATGTAATCTAACTGTGACCACGTTCAAATCGGTTGATTAGTTTCGAATTAATAACGTACCAGACAGACTAGATAAAAATTCCAAAAATAGTTTTTTTTTTTTCGTTTATGTGACTCTTCTTTAGTTTCGTTTTATCAGTTTTTTAGAAAAATATTAAATGGACAAATATTAGATTTTTACTGCCTTATTTCTAACTAGCGACCTGCCCCGGCTTCGCACGGGTGAACATTTATTTTTTAAGGTGTCTGAAAAAAAAAATATATTTTGTATGTATGTTTTTGTAGAATTTGCTGCTTAACTCATTTATTTTTGTTTTTAATTTTAACGACTCTACTTTAATGCTTCACTATACACTATGTTCGCAGTAGTATTTGTAGATGGCATTAAAACATGTTGGTTTTCCTACTCAAGAGAGTGCAACATATAATTGGGCATGAGAAACGCACTCTTTTCTGAGATCAATGCCTACCATTAAAAAAGTTTGACCCCGGGATTTATTTATTGTAAGGGCAAACGATACCTTGACTGGAAACTATAATCTTTTAAAGGAAATATCTGTCGGTATCTTCGGGATCCGCGGAATGTGAGCGAGCTGTCCAGCCGCTGGGCCGGTGATGATGGTCGCTACAATCACATTGACTCGCAATTCTTTTATCAAAAGTCTTGTCCCATTGCACATAGATGTGCACCCCTGCGGTTTCGCCGTGCGAGTCGTGCGACACATATCGACCGGCGGCCATCATTCATTTAAATACCAATTACAATTTTAAATTCGTAATATCATTTGAATGGATTGTCCGATTGGAATAAAATAAAGAGTAATTTATAGCTATTGATACAATCTTGGTCAATAAATAGTTTATTTGGATAAGGATTAGTATCTGACGATAATATGATCAATAAACATAGGCTTATAATTTTAATTACTTTTATTCTATGGAAAAGTGGTTATAGTGGCTAAAATATAAATGTTTGGTTTATACTATCGCGGACTTTTTGTAGGCATTATTGAGTTCTATAACTTTTCTGTAGAAGTCAACCATACATCTCCAAACATTTAGGCAGCGTTCGCGAGAATCGTTAACGTACGGCAGTTTTTTCGACGACTTACACCACAATTTTCAATACCACGAAAAATCCTATCTATTTTCCGGAATAAAATATAGCCTATACGGATTCGGAAGAATCCCTCTAAGTAATGGTAAAAGAAATTTTAAAATCGGTCCAGTAGTTTTTGAGGCTATTCAATACAAAAATACAAAGGTTTCCTCTTTATAATATTAGTATAGATATGTATTAATGATATATTGATATTGAAAACTCTAAACTTGTTTGGTAAAGTGTCTGACAGACATCACATCGACATCAAGCTAGACATAAAGATAGCCTGTTCTTTAAATAAAACAACAAATCAATCGATTCGTCCACCCCGCTCACCCCTCTTACCCCTCGTCGCTCCTGTCCCTCCCGTCGCGGAGAGTTGTTGCGACATGCGCAGTATTACACCACGGTGCAATTTTTACAAGGCTCTGATAATTTTATACGTTATACACTTTATTCTATGCTAACTTCGACTGATTGGAGGAATATTGGACTGCCTCGTTGGTCGAAGTGTGACTGTCGAACAAGGTCTCGGGTTTGATTCCCGGGTCAGGCAAAGTATTACTGAGCTTTTTTCGATTTTTTGAAAATTTCTCAGTAGTAACACGGAGTCTGGAATTGTGCCTAGTATATGGCAATAGGCTCACCCCCTATTACATGGGACTTAAAACCCAAATGGTGAAAAAAGGGTGTACATTGTATAGCGGCATTGTGTGCCGCAATGTGCACCTCTGCCTACACCTTCGGGGGTAAAAGGCGTAAAGTTGAATGAATGAATGAATATATTAGACAAATGTGTACCTCGGAAAAAGCTTTATAATACTAATAAAAACTCTCGCTACATTAATTCTGAATGGTATACTTCAGAAATAGGCTACTTTCCTACTAGTCAAATTCAATACTTTTTTCGAAACGTCAAAAACGATATTTTCTATGAACTTTGTATGAAATAGTGAGTTATGACGTCATAAGTTTTTGACGTCAAATAGCAGACTTATTTCTAGAAATTTAGCTAGAAAAAATCGAAAATTAAATAGTTCATCAAATTTATGAATGAGAGTGTGATTATTTTTTTATATTTTATTGTATTGAAAAGTTGTAATAATTTATTTAAGACATACAGATTAAAGCTTCACTTCAGTTCCTACGTTACTGTTTAGAAACTGCGGTAGGATACTGGCTGAACCTCTACATTATATATTTTACTAGCGGCCTGCCCCGGCCTAGCACGGGTGCAATGCTGACACTAAATACACTACAGAAAAAATGTAAACTTTGTGTATAAAAACATAGCGGCCCGCTGTGGCTACTAGCCTAGCCTATGTCACTAACTGAAAAATTATTAAAATCGAGCTTTGATTTATTCTTTACTGCCCGTAGTCCGCACTCGTTAATTTGGAGTAAAACAATTTCCCTATATCATAAAGATTTCTAAATTTATACCTACAATACTTATTTACTTTTTTGTCATTTTATTTTATTTTTACAATAATTATTGCATTGCAGAATGCTTTAATATACAACGTTCACAACGTTCTTGTATCGCTCCGGCCGGCCAGAACCGCCCGCCAGCGCTACGTCCCACGATTTTAAATCTGTAATATCTTCTATACGTACTTAGCTTTTATAGACTACAGAAAGGCTTTTGACTCGATCTCACGCGAAAGTATCTGGGAATCGCTGACAGATATAAACATAAATGAAAAATATATTAATATCCTAAAAAACATCTACAATAACTCCACAAGTAAAGTCAAGCTAGATAGAGTAGGCGAAACAATACACATAATGAGCGGAGTCCGACAAGGTGACCCAATTTCACCAAAAATCTTCATAGCCGTCTTACAACACGTAATGGAAAAACTACCATGGTCCAATCGAGGTATTAATATGAACGGGAACTTCTTAAGTCACCTTAGATTTGCTGACAACATAATACTGGTTTCGGAAAATCTTTATCAGCTGAACAAAATTGTAAACGAATTAAACCAGGCTAGTATAAATATTGGATTGTAAATGAACCTTGTAGAATAAACAACAATCATAACTAACCACAGCGAAACTCCCATTTTAGCGTATTAAGTTCCCACTTGAGTTTGTTACTATATACATATTATATCTAGGGAAATAGATGTCCTTTAATAAAGAAACAAACTTCGAGGAAATAAACCGGAGAGTCACAACACATTTTGGAGTCATAGAGAAATACTGAAATCGCAGTTCCAGCTACAGACTAAGAAAATAGTCATGGATACAGCGATACTACCATGTCTCACCTATGGGTGCCAAACTTGTACATTCGACGTCAAAAACAGCAACAAAATTCAGACTACCCAGAGAAAAATGGAAAGAAACTGCCTAGGTATAAAAATAAAGGATAAGGTAAAGAACGTTGTCATACAAAAAAAGACAAAAGTAAAAGATACCTTAACTTTTTCGCTGTAAGGAAAATGGAAGTGGGCGGGCCACTAGCTCGATACAAGGACGACAGATAGTGGTCCGTAAAGTGGTTTGGGCCAAGAGGCACCAGACCACGAGGTCGACCAAAGGACAGATGGGTGAACGAAATAATTGCGTCGGCAGAAGAGAATTGGTTGCATAAAGCCTATTGACAGAGTTGTGGCATTCCTTGGGAGAGTCTTTTACCCGAACGGGGTCCATACATTAATAAATAGATTAAAACCGTTATTTGCAATAACATTGCTTAAATAATTTTAATAAAAAATATTATTATATTTTAGACTAACTTTTGTCAGCGACTTCGTCCGCGTGAGACAGTGACTTTCGAGCAGAAAAGTATACACGGTGTAACAAAAAGGGGGTATACACGGTGTAACATAATGGAAGCGTTTTTTACCCGATTGCGTTAAACTCGTGTTTTCATGGAAAGAAGTTATGAATTTTTCCGATACATAAAATTCCAGAAACCGAACATCAAAAATTAGGTACTTAGATACAGGTACTAGGCGATCAGATTTACTGAAGAAAAGTTTCGTTATTAGCGAGTGACCCCTGTAGTGTTGTGATATGTTTGTATGATGATTTAAAAAAGAGCCATGCGACACCAAGTATTTGGTACCAATTTTTTTAAACGTATTTTAAGCTGAAACTTTGTGTAGAGATTCATTCAACCTGTATTCTTCAGTGCTTTTTGATGTATATGGGTATTTTGTTACACGCTGTATAGATAGCGGTGGCTGAGACTCGGTCAGCGTGTAACTCCTTTAAAAATTACCTATGGGTATTTAAAAATCTATGCGTACTATCACCTATTAAGAAATTAAATGTAAACTATTAATATATTTAAGCACTACCAAAATAACTATTCTTTTATTCTGAAACAAAGTTTTGACCTGTCCTAATTATGTGTAATACAACTGTGACCGCGTTCAAATCCGTTGAGTAGTTGCGAAGTTATAACGTGTCAGACAGACAGACATATTATTTATCCAACAGACAAACTAGATATATAGTTTTGTTGGACTGTACACTAGCTTATAAGTTTTAACATGTACCTTTTAAATAAATAAATAAATAATAGACAGACATACAAAAATTCAAAACTTAGATTTTTTGGTTTCTGTGACACTTTTTAGTTGCCTCCTATCAGTTTGTGAGAAAATAATTAATGTACCGACAATAAATTTTTACTGTCTTAGTAAAACTATATTATAAGAAAAGATAATATAGTGAGTTTGCAAAGGACAAATATTTATTCCTGCAGTGGAGTACCGGGGCTATCGGCGGCCCGACACGGAACACAATTTTGCCGCCCTATTATTTAATTCTTTAACTCTTTATGCACAGAAATGTGTGCTTCATGCCGTCGACATTTTTTACCAGCCTAACCTTTAGGTAATGCAGTGAATAACCAGTGGTAGGTGCATGGACCAAGGAAATCTAAAAAGGCTTAAGTAGAAAAATACAATATAGTTACTTGCACAAGTACCAATATATATTTAAACTAGCAACCCGGCGAACTCCGTTTCAATGGTATTCCTTGTTTTCCTGCGTTTCTCTTAAATTGTTCCTGAATTTCCTGTGTTATAAATCTCACGAAGACCGTCACCTTTCCAACGAATGCAAAACCGTTGAAATCGGTTCGTGCGTTCTGGAGTTATAGCGTCAGGAAGACAAACCAGACTTATTTTTATTATATTATAGAATAATATGGAAACATAATCAGCCTACATAATAACATTACATAATATACTATTTACGTATAATATATAAATACTATTTATAGTGATGATCATGATGAAGACTCTGACAACCTCCTCAAAAGAAGCTCCCGTACTCTCCGCTTGAACGACAAACGACCAGACAGCATCCTAACATTGGTGGGGAGCGCGTTCCACACCAAGATAGATTGAAGAGGAATGAAGGACTTTTGTGTGATATGTAGGACATTGGAGGAGACGGTTATCGGAAGAGATATTTGCTGTGGTTGGAATTGGAAAAGAGAGCATAGATAGCTAGGCGAAGAAGATGAATCGAGGAAGGAGAAAACTGTGGTAAGCACTCTTTGCTCCCTGCGCTGGCGTATGGGCAGCCATTTTAATTGCAAACGATGTGCAGAAACGTGATCATATTTACGCAGATTGAAAACGAATCGAATGCAGTTATTCAGAAGTCGGTGAAGTTTATTGAGGAGATCTGCATTCATAACGTAACAACAAACATCCGTATAATCTACAATAGGGAACAATAATGCACCAGCATTGACTTGGTGGCAGACGGAAGCAAGTTCTTAACGCGATAAAGAGACCGCAGTAATCCGGTCTCCTTTTGCACACACTTGTGACTTGTACATGCCAGTTTCAATTACTGTCAATGAGTAAGCCAAGATCTTTGACGTCACTAGTGAACGGCATGATCGCACCGTCATTAGATAGGTGGTAGCGATGCACTATTAACTTTACTCAAAGAGCAAGACCTTCCAATGATGAACTTAATATCAACTGGGAAAACCTTAGTGACGTTTTAATACAAAAGGACTTGGCTGCGAAAAGACGGTTGGCTGAGCAAATGTCGCCTAGCACGAGCAATGCTGACTCGACAGTAGGTAAACGAACTTATATTAATAATGATGCGGGTATAAATCCTGTGACGAGAGTACATTTTCCATTATGTTTTCTACACGTTAACGTTATACCTGAATTCGATCCAAGTGACGGGTTCCAAAATGTTGAATCATGGATTCATAAAGTCAATGAATATGCGCAAATATATCCTTGGAATGATACTCAAATACGTCACTATGGTTTAGCTAAGCTCAAAGGTTTAACCAAAAGATGGTATCATGGACTAACTTCATTATTGTTTACGTGGGAACAGTGGGGCGAAAAATTTTAAATAGCATTTCCGTCAACGGAAAATCATGGAGATATGCTGCAGAAAATGTTACAGTATCGTTGTCGAATAGGACAGAATAATCAGGCCTTTAGACGTACATTATTATATTGATTAACAGGTGCGAGATACTTGGTCGAAAGGCTGTAGGATGCTCAGTACATGGGTATTGGTAATAAATTTGTTAATGAGTGCAAAAGCATGCCGTTTCTTCTGTTAGAAAGGTTACAACGTGCTGTGCTCAAAGTTATATGCTTCAAACCATTTCTATTTCCTACAACAGAGTTATATAGATCGTCGAGGACCCTCACCATAAGACAAATATTAATTTTACAAACCGTCCCAGACCAACACATAAATGTCTCCCAAACAGTGTCTATCACGCATAAAAGGCGAAAAGACAGAATTTTTACAGCCCCACTATGCAGAACAATATTTGCACAAAGGTTTATCACGTTTCTTGGACCCTTTCTTTACAATAGACTAACAAGAACAATTCCAAATCTCCCAAATTTAACCAAAATAAAATGTAAGCAAACCAAATTTTTGATTACCTTATTACCCTTAACTATGAGTCCACCGAATCCCTTCTCAATACCCTGGAATATAATTTTATGGAAACTCTAATGTAAGTACGACTAATGGCGCGATTACATTAGGTCGGTCGTAGGTCGGTCACCGAAGACGGCGGCCGCATTCGGTTTTACAGAAACCGAATTAATACGGCCAAACCGAATACGGCCAAATGAATATCTGTTTATATTACATAGTTGGTGACTAACCGACTAATGTAAATGCGCCATAACTCTTAGTCTCTTCCATGCCTAAGTACAATATGGTACAACTGTATACAATCTCCACATATCTATAACTTAGGATATTATTAGCACCGATGAACAGCTACCTTCTGAGATACAGTCTCCACTAGTTCAGAGGGTACGGAACACTACTATAAGGCATAACCTATAGTCATAACTTTTTTTATTACAACAGTTTATTTTGTTTAACGAAAACACTTTAGTTATAATCATATTTGTAAACATAGAATAAGGATTTCTCGCTCTTTTATATTAGATTTATTTTGGTTAATTTGAATTTGTTTAGAGAAACCCGATATTTAAAAACACTTCCTCAAAACGATAATAATAATGAGTCAATTAGGCGCAAAAAGTAAGAGTTCAGTAAGAGTTCGGATCTCAACAAAAATTACCAAATAGTGGTACGAATTCTCAAGACCTAGCGTAGTTTAATTGTGGCGAAACAGGTCACATTAGGACGAAATGTAATAAACCCACGAAAAGATGTCAAATCTGTCGCAGGGTAGGTAATTTAAGTAAAGACTGCCGATGCCGTGTTGACAGATAACAATGAAGATACAAATCTTTTACAAATTACAGCTCCACTTAACGGTATTCAGTCAAATAACACAGATGGTGATAAATTTCATAAAGAGATTAACATTAATGGAAACGTGCTATACGGGTTTATTGATTTGGACAGTACTTGCACTTTGTTGAAAGAAAGTCTTGCGAACAAAATTTTTGGAGATTATGACAAAGGTAAAGATGTTCCTAACCTACGAGGATTCGGTAATTCGAGTGTGAAAGCTGTGGGAACGGCTAGGGGATCAATCATCATCGATGACATATCAGCTCAAGTTAACTTCATTCTGGTGCCAGATTGTTATATGCCATATGACGCCATTATTAGTCAAACATTTACTGAGCTGCCAAATAGCAAGAGGTTTGGAATATAATAAAATATCTGATAATTATATTGAATATACCGTGGTATACCGTGACTATTAGTCGTGACTACTAGTCAAAATCCAAAGCCTTTAAACGATATAAATGTAGGAACACAATTACCACAAACTGAGATGGAAAATTTAACACAACTCCTGAATAAGTACCGGGACCGTTTTGCAGTTGATTTATTCCAATTAGTAAAACAAATTTGACTGAGATGGTAATCAGATTAAAAGATGATATTCCTGTACGTAGTATACAACCCATAACGTATGTCAAAGTCATAGAGCAGCTTTCAGAAATTATTGAAGACCTACTTAATGACGGAATAATTCGTGAGAGTTCATCGCCTTGTTCAAGCCCTGTATTGCTTCTTGATAAAAACCGGCCAAGTGCGAGTCGGACTCGCTCATGAAGGGTTCCGTAACAGCAAGTAGATGACATAATATAAAAGTTGTAAAATAACTTGGTTTTACATAGTGTTTGTATGAACGACAAAGTTATATTTGCGGTTTTTGAAAATGTTTTATTTCTTAAAAACTAATAATGATATCTCGTTCAAAGCAATTTTCGTTGTTAGTTTCTATTGAAATCTACAGCATATATTTTTTTCAGTTTGTCAGGTCAGGACACACATTTTTCCACTTTGGAAGCGTCTAACTTTCAAACGATTGATTTTGACGAAATGTGGTTTTAGGAACCTTAATGTCTTTTTTAAAGACCTATCCATAGACACCCATCACGGATATGTAAGCTGAAAAAAAATTTTTTTTTAATCAGTTCCATGTATGGAGTGCCCCCTTTAATTTTTATATTTATTAATTTTTATTCAAAATTCTAATAGCGGTTACCGAAATACACCATCTTACAAAGTTTCAACTATGTAGACCCAACAGTTTCGGAAATAAATGGCTGTGACATACGGACGGACGGACAGACGGACAGACAGACAGACAGACATGACGAATCTATAAGGGTTCCGTTTTTTTAATTTGGCTACGGAACCCTAAAAATGGGCAGAAACGTTAATGCGTAGATTACCGGACACTTAAAAGAAAAACTTTAAAAGTACCCCTTACCTCACATAGAAGACAAATTGGACTGTCTAGGAGGTAATAGTTTATTTACGAGTTTAGATCAAATCTCTGTAGCCGAAAAGAGCAAGCATTTAACAGCGTTTGTCACTCCAGACGGTTTATATGAGTATATCGTATGCCTTTTGGATTGGCAAACGCGCCTATAGTATTTCAAAGAGCCATTAATTCCATGCTGAATGGGGTGGGTCAAAACTTAGTGTTGGACGATTTGTTGGTACCTTCTAAAACTGTCCACGAGGGTATTGAGAAGCTGGAAAACGTCTATAATCTTTTACTAAATTCTAAACTGACTTTTAATCCCAAAAAGTGTGTAAAAGTTGAAATTTGCGGTTAGGGTATTAGACCTGGTAAATATAAAACTGATGCAGTAAAGCTCTTCCTGGTACCCAAGAATGTTCACGAAGTACGTCAATTTATTGGATTGGCAAGTTACTTTCGAAAATTTGTTAAAGATTTATCAATCATCGCTAGACTTTTGACTTGATTTTAAAAGAATGAACCTTAGGATTTTGGGTCAGATGAAAGAATATGTGGCGACACATCTGACAAGTGACAGATGACAGAAGTCGCACATAGACTATCGACGAGCAAATCAACGGATGACGTCACAAATATCCTGCATCGCACATACGAAGTTTACATGCGAATTAACACGGATAGAAAATCCCAACGAACAACAGTAGGGCAGAAAGCCTGCCAGGCATGATCACCTCGCCTGGTCGGAGGATCCTCCTTTTCTTAGGGAACTTTACTCTCTGTTCCCTAAAAATATAACACAATAAAAGAAAAGCTAGTAAGTCGATCAGTACTTGCATTGTATGACCCACATGGTAAATTGGAAGTCCATATAGATACCAGTAAGGGGTAAGAAGAATGGCACATTCTTCTTCAGAATAACGGCAAGGGTCTCCAGCTAATATCGTATTTTAGAAGGCAGCCACCCCAGAAGACCAAAAATTTCACTCGTATGAACAGGAGGCTCTCGCTGTGGTTCACTGCTTTAAATAGGTTTCGCGTGTATTTATCGAGTGTGGAATTTACACTTGTAACCGATTGTAACGCTGTTAAGAGCACAATGACAAAAAAGATTTGATACCACGTGTCGGTAGATAGTGGATTGCTATGCAGAAATTCGATTTTACTATAGAATATCAGAAGGGTCTGAAAATAGCGCACGTGGATGTTCTTAGTAGAAATCCAATGGACTACAAAGATCTGCCATCTGGAGACGACGATAACTACATCTTTCATATTAACATAGATGTCTGCAATATTGAAATTGATGATAAGTATCTCTCATCAAACAGTACATGAGGCAGACGCTGAATTTCAAAGAATCGTAGAAGTTTTAAAGAACCCAGATAGTTAGAGTGAAAAATATTAAAATACAGTTGAAGTAAAAATTACTTTACAACGGAAAATTAATAAAAAAAGAAAGTCATCTCCACCTCCTCTGGGTTGTTCTAAAATCGGTAAGATGGCAAATTTTTAGCAGCAATCATGATGACGTTGGACATTTTGGTTTCGATAAGACATATAGATAGATCAAAAGATTTACTGGTTTAAAAACATGCGTCATTTCATAAAGAAATATTGTAAGTCGTGTCTACACTGTGCGCACAACAAAGTAGCGGGTGGACCTAAAGAAGGTAAGCTTCACCCTATACCAAAACCGAAAAAAACCTTTTGAAGTCTTGGATGCTGATCATTGTGGGCCATTTCCACAAAGTAACAAGGGTACTAACTATATTCTAGCAGTCATTGACGCATTCACGAATTATATTTACATAAAACCAGTTAAAAATTGTAAAAGTAAAACTACCATAAACATATTTGAGGAATACTTTTTCCTTATTTGGAGTTCCACGGCAATTCATAACTGATAGGGGCACAAGTTTTACTAGCCGAGAACTTTCTGTTTGCATCAAGGAAAAAGGAATTAATCACACGCTTATTGCCGTTGCAACTCCTCGCGACAATTGGCAAATTGAGCGCGTTAACCGTTCCATTGTAGATGCACTTACTGCAATTGATAATGATCGACATGATCACGAATGGGACACAGTGATTCCAAAGGTTCAAATTGGTTTGAATAACACTTTGAACAAGGCTACGGGTAAATCACCCGCTGAAGTTTTATTCGGAGAAGAACCTACGGGAGTCTCGCATTTCGGATGGCGCAAATCGTGGACATTTACGATTAAAAACCGACTTCCAAAAACTAAAAACCCTAAACTAAAAACCAAAAAATAACTATCATTGTACTGCCTGTGTCTACCCATTGCTAGTTTAGAAGTTGGTAGTATTGGTAAGTTATACTTTGTTATATAATATTTTTTTTAACGTTGATATGTCTGCGTTTGGCCACCAACCCGCTTACTGCCAGGACGGCGAAGCGAAGATGTGGCCGAGGATGGAGCACACAGACTTAGAAAGTACCTATTTACTCTGACCTTGAAAAGACCCGGGTTGTATTTCTCAGGAAAAATATTATAAAATATAAATATTTATATAATAAAAATAGTAACTTATAGAAAAGAGTAGGCGTAGCCTATTACAGGGTATTAAGCCACTCCTAAAGATGTAAAGATACTGGGCGTAAAGGAGATCTAGTTAACCTCCTGCTTTTAGCTATTCTGTAATAATGCGACAAATTAGCCCATTTTCTCAAAGGCATTATTTTAATTAAATTAAAATAATTTGGATATGTTTAGATCGACACAACTGTATCTTCTGCCGAACAAATGCTGAACTGACTGTCCGACAGTGTTGCCACATCTACCAACTTTTAGGTAGATCTACCAACTTTGCCCTCAGTCTACCTGTCTACCAACCTAAGCCACAAATGTACCTATTTTTCAAAATTTTCTCTCAGGACTATTCCCAGACACAGATAACCTGACCGAATTAGACAGAGAGTGCAGATTATTGAGAAACATGGCACTTCCCTTTACAGGAAAAAATGCGGATCCTACACCTGAAGAGTTCTGGAAGCATGTTTCGTTAATCAAAAAAGGAGACCAGTCTCCAATGTTCCCTCTGCTATGTCAATTCATAAGAAAATTACTAGCACTTCCTCATAGTAGTGCCAATGTTGAGAGACTGTTTTCCTCTATTAATAATATGAAAACCTGCCAGAGAAATAAACTTTGCGCAGAAACTCTAGAGGGTTTGTTACATACTAAAAGGTTTATCACAAAGAATAATGGGCAGCCTAGTAGTAATCATTTAAAACTTTTTAATAAGAATATGTATAAACAATAAATAAAATTATTATTATTTATGTAGTTTTAATTTAAAAATCCTATTAAATTAAGGTGGTAGATCTACCTATTTTTAATCTTGGATTTACCAACTTCTACCGATTTTTGGCATATATTCTACCAATTTTCTAAAATTAGGGTTAGATTAGATTTAAACCAAAACCATAACAATCAATTTCATATTTTTTACAACACAACAAACGACTGAAAAGCAAACAAAGAAATACTTACCTAGAACCGATTCATTGATAGACAACTAACGACGGACAATAAACTATTGAACCCCATGGTAGTCGTTACACAACTGAGAATCTTAACACCGCGATCTAGGTTGATGACGTATTTTATCAACGCCATCTATCGACTACAGTGCTCAACACATATACACATACAAGTTTTAATATTAAGATTAAGATATATTAAGTTATGTATAAGATTAAGATATATAAATATATTTTTTGTGACTAATATTAACTAATAGATATTAAGTTGTAGTGTTTTTTAAGCAGGAACTTCTTTTTCACATAAACGATTTTGACGAAACCAAGTTTTGACTAAGCTCCTAAATATTATGTAAGTATATGTAATCCAACTGTGAAAATCGCGATCAAATCCGTTGAATAGTTTCGAAGTTATAACATACTAGACAGACAGACAGATAAACAAACATACAGACAATTTTTTTTTGTTTCTGTGACTCTTCTTTAGTTGCCTCCTATCAGTTATTTGGAAAAATATTAAATGTTTTACAACATTAGATTTTTACTGTCTAATTATAATACAATGTATTGATTATATCTTGAACCTTTTATGTTTTTCCCATCTTAGTGGAGTTCTAAGAAAACACGAGCCAAAGTCAAGTGCTGTACCTAAATGAAATATAATATTTTTCTATGTATTTGGGAATTTTTGGGTAAGACGTCAAGTATTTAAGATTACTGCTTTTTGAAGGAGGTGGGTTGAGGGGCTGATATTTAATTAATTTAGACTATTATGGAGGGCTTTAAGGATAAAATGGTGGTGGATAAAATGATTGAGACAGTTTTGGTGTCGGTAACGTTCCACTGAGTTTTGATCTCTATTGATAGGTCTGTATATTTAACTGACGTTTTTCGTTTCACTTGCCCCAAAACGCTAGCATAGTACCCTCGCGCTCATGCTCACGGCTGAATATTTTTTATTTCTGGCATGTTTGGCCCTTACGATTTGTCTGGCTCAACAAATATAGCTTAAAAATAGTCCTCTAAGTAACATATATAAAAATCAAACGTCAGAATATAAGTAAAGTTCAATAATTTTATTAAGAGCTTTAAAGCGTCTGGCAGAAGTTATGGCCGACGGAAAGTGTCTGGCAGTGCGGATATTATTTTCTAATAATGATCATGCCATCAGAATTTAAGTTAAATTAGTCCTATTTTTACTTACCTTTCTCACCTGATACCTGTAAATCGGCCGTCTATCCAACTTAGCAGGTACGCAGGCATTCAAGGTACATATAAAAGCTACTCGGTATCCCACGTTTTGCCTTTCAGAAAATAAGTTATGTTTGGCGGGGCTGGACACTTATATGTCTATGATGTAGACTAATGTCTTTTGTTTATCTAGCATAGTTATGTCTCGTCTATTATATTGCCTTATCTGTGATGATGGTTCTGTCACAATATAATTTATTATTATTATAGTATTTATATTATTTATATTTATTATAGAACGGTACTTTATCAATGACTAGTTAATTTAGGTTGTATAGTTAGATTGATGAATAATTACGGCAACTTGGTCATGGCGATGTTTGTAATCTGTCTGGGCTGTGCCTCGGCAGGCACCGTGATCGTCTACAGGAGTCGTTATATTATGATTTCTTTTTTGTCAATAACTAGTAGTATTTAGTGGGAAAACTGAGTTTTTTTTAACGTTGATAAGTCTGCGTTTGGCCACCAACACGCTAACTGCCAGGACGGCGAAGCGAAGATGTGGCCGAGGATGGAGCACAAAGACTTAGAAAGTACCTATTTACTCTGACCTTGAAAAGACCCGGGTTGTATTTCTCAGGAAAAATAGAAGCCGGCAGATTGTTCCATTCCCTGGCTGCACGGATTAGGAACGTGGATTCGAACTGTTTCGTTCGCACCCAAGGGAAGTCCACTCTGTAGGGATGATAGTGGGCCGACTTTTTACTAGTCCTATGTTGAAAGGATGGCGGTAGAATAAGGTCGAATACACTCTCCAAAGTGTATTCTGTAAAAGATAGAGAGACTAGCTACCTTACGGCGATGCTCTAGACTGTTAAGCCTCCCACAAGTGACAGCAGTATTCCACACACGAGCGAACTTGTGCTTGATACAGTGTTAGCAACTGTTCCGGTGTGAAATACCGACTAACCTTATTTAGGATGCCCAGCTTCTTTCCAGTTAATTGTGCCCTTGCCTCAAGGTAGGTCCCGAAGTTCTCGGTTTCTACAGCGCATGCTTGGAGAGGGGCCAGTTCCCACTTCAGTGGAAGACGGGAAACTGGTCCTCGTGAAGAAGCCGCCCTGCGGACTCTCCGTCCGCGTACCGGCCCATTGTGCTGTTCGACGAGGTGGGAAAAGTCTTCGAAAGGATAATTTCGAACCGCCTCGTCGGGCCGGACCTCACGGACAGCTAGTTCGGCTTCCGCAGAGGGCGCTCCACGGTGGATGCCATCATGCGCGCAAGGGACCTCACGACGGGGACTGCAGTGTCCAGGGGTAAGGTCGTAGTGGCGGTGTCTCTGGACATCGCCAACGCCTTCAACTCGTTTCCCTGGAGGTGCATACTGGAGGCACTCATGTATCACCGGGTTCCTACCTACCTCGGTCGTATAATCGAAACCTACCTAACAGACAGGTATGTCACATTCCCCGGTCACCAGGGCGAATGGAAACGGCGAGAGATGTCGCGTGGTGTTCCACAGGGTTCGGTTTTGGGACCGCTCTTGTGGAATATCGGTTACGACTGGGTGCTGGGCACCGACCTCCCGAACGGCGTCGACGTAATTTGCTACGCCGACGATACGTTAGTGCTAGCGCACGGGAGGTCGCACCAGGCGGCGGCCAACTTAATGGCGAGAGCGGTTGCGACAGTTGTTGACAGGATCCGGCAATTGGGACTCGAGGTGGCGCTCCACATGTGCTTTCATGGCCGCGGGAACACGCCACCTCCGGGTGGGTCCCAAATAACGGCGGGAGGAGTCGGAGGAGTCTGTCGAGACGACAATGAAGTATCTAGGACTCGTCCTCGACAGTCGACTCCTAAGCTGGAACGGACTGGGCCTGCGCTTAAGCGGCTCCTGCTAAACCTCGGGGGCCAAATGCCTCCTGCCGGAGGTTGTACGCGGGGATCGTGCGGTCCATGGCCCTCTACGGCGCCCCAGTGTGGGCGCCGAAACTGATGCGGCGGCCAGCTCGGGCGCTGCTCACGTCTCAGAGGGTCATGGCCACCATCCGGGTGATCCGTGGATATCGCACGATCTCCGAGGAGGCGGCGAACCTCCTTGCCGGATTACCGCCGTGGGATTTGGAGGCGAAGGTGCGCGTCTTCAGTTTGCGCGCCCACGCGTGTCGCCGGGGCGAAACTCCAACTCATCGCAGCGGTAAGTCCCCTCTTTGAGGAGTGGCTAGAGAAACACCACGGCGTCCTCAGCTACCGCCTGGCGCAGGTGGTTACCGGACATGGGAGTTTCGGTAGACTCCTGTTCCTTATTGGGCGGGAGGAAACGCCCGGGTGTCATCACTGCGAGGACCGCCCGGAGGATATGGTGGAACATACGGTGACAGTGTGCCCTGCAGGGTTGTGGTTGGCGATGGCGACCTCTCGCGCCCGTCAGAGGGACTAGAATGCCGTCTTCTCCTTCTGCGAAGGAGTCATGCTAGCTAAGGAGGAGGCGGGGCGCGTGAGGGAACGAAACTCAGCCATGGCGAGAGACACTCCGGGCGTCCCGGGAACGCGGGATCGATCTCCGGCCATCGTAAGTGCGGGTCTGCGGACGGTGAGCAAGGGTAGCTCACCGCCCGAACAGAACCAGACCCGTGCGTGCGGCGTGTCGCGTTCCGCGCGCGCCTCAAAGAGCCATCAGACAACCACAGATGGGGCCCAGTAGGGCTGATGCCTGATCCGAAGCTGCAGACTACCTAGCGGGTTTACCGGAGCTCCGACTCGAAAAGCAGGAGGAACAGGGTGGTTTTTAGTCAGTAAGAGTCTGACACTCCTTCTCGCCTCGCCCAAGGCGGGAAAAATCATTGGATGATTTTCCCCCCGTCAAAAAAAAAAGTTACAAAGACTTGCAGGAAACCCGTATGAAGCTTTTTAATAAGGCTGATGTGCCAGACCTTGTTGAAGGCCTTAGATATAGAGGTGCGAGACTTGAGCTTTTTTACAGGATGTTTTTGATGGTTTGACTTGTCGCAAGTCTGGTACCGCCATATAGTCTTAGGCTCGCGAATTAATTTACGGATCATTCAATGTTTTATTTTTAAGGATGTGTACTTTCTGATATTACGTCATAGTTACATACTTTATTCTAAGTTGGAACAAAGTATTGTCTTATTTTTGTTTGTTTTGGTTCTTCAATGTTTTCTTGTGTGTAATTTTAGTTACTTTCACACGCGGGAACGCGTGCTGGGTCAGAGTGGCCGATTGTAAGCTAATCATAATTACATATTAAGTATTAACAAATAGATATTAAGTTATAGTGCTTAAAAGTTTTGAAGCAGTACTTGAAGTTTTCAATTGGCCATAACTTCTTTTTCCCTTAACCGATTTTGACGAAACAAAGTTTTGACAATGCTCCTAATTATATTTAATCCAACTATGAGTAGTCCCGTGTTCAAATCTGTTGAGTAGTTTCGAAGTTATAACGTACCAGACAGACAGACAGACAGACAAAAATCCAAAATATGTTTTTTGTATGTGTTTTGTTAGATGTATGTTTGAGAGACATGTGTTTAGTTTTCATAAGTGATCTAATTTTGAGCACTGGGCGACCACTAGTGTTAATGTGTATTATTTGGTGATTCAATGATTTTAATATCAGTAGGGGTAATAGACTACAATTTATAATAATAAAACAAAAAAATCCACGCAAGTACTTTATTTACATCAATTATTTTTTTAACACATAATTTAATTTAATTGGCATGCTACATGTAATTTATTAGTTTTAAACATATTACTTAAAAAGTGACGCTAAGGCCTGGGGCATCCATTTATAGATACGACTAAACATAACCCGCAGGCAATACTAATCGTCAATCATCTTCGTAAATACACAATAATAACATTTGACATATCGTATAGAGAATTCTTGCAATTAACATGTTCGCGGACACTGTGGTCATAGCAACAGAGATAATTCCCAGGGTAACGCCACTGCTCCGTAGCTGATTATTTTATCTATACTCCATACTAATATTATAAATAGGTAAGGTTTAACTTTTGTTGGTTTTTTGTTTGAAATGAATAGCCTCCGAATCTACCGATTAAAGAAATCTTTCAGCGTTGGTAAGCTACGATGAACAAGCGTAACTCGCCGCCCGACCAGAACCAGACCCGTGCGTGCGACGCGCTTCATAGAACCATCAGAATACCACAGATGGGGCCCAGTAGGGCTGATGCCTGATCCGGAGCTACGGACTACCTAGCGGGCTTACCGGGGATCCGGGTCGAAGGACAAAAGTAGGAACAGGGTTTTTTTATGGAATAGGTGGCAAACAAGCAGACGAGTCACCTGATGAACGCGGTCTAGAGGATGAAGCTGGTACTGGGGTTCCCCCGCCCAAAGATGAGAACAGTTTTCTATATAGGGCCGAACCTGCACCCTATATAGAAGCAGGCGATAGGCAGGAGTGAAACACTACCTCGAGATGTTGAGCACACCCCGGGGTGTTTTTAGTCAGTAATGGCGCAATTTTATTGGTCGTCGACTCGTTCGGTATACAACATACGGGGAGTCCCCGCAAGTGTTCGTTATACCGTTTGCAGGGATTGGCCCCTTGCTATATATGGATCGTGATATTGACCAATGAATTTGACGCAAAATGGCTGATCGCTTAACTGATTCACAATTGTTAAAATTTGTGGAAAGATATCGAGAATACCTAAGAACCCTATCGACTAATGATGAAAACGGTTTCCCGAATGCGGGCCCTGTGACACGCGTTCCAGAAATCTGTTGCAGCCGACATTCGGGCCCTATCGACTACTGAAATTACGCCATAAGAGTCTGAAACTCCCTCTTGCGTCGCCCAAGACGGGAGAAGTCATAGAATGATTTTCCCCCCTTAAAAAAACCCCAGGTGTAAAAAAAACTAAAAACTTCCTTCAATCGCGTGCGCTGCGAAATAAATGAAATACTTTTATATAAAACTAGCAAACCCAGTAAACTACGTTTCGCCACAAATTATTTTCCCGGTTTTCCTACTTTTTTTCCTGAATTTTCTTTGCCATAAACCTCACGGAACCCGAGATCTTTGCTACCCGGCTCCATCATCAGACTTTTTTTATGGAATGGGAGGCAAATGAGCAAACGAGTCTCCTGATGGTAAGTAATCACCGCCGCCCATGGACACCCGCAACACCAGTGGAGTCACAAGCCGGTGCGTTGCCGGCCTTTTAAAAAGGAGTATGCTCTTTTCTTGAAGGTCGTATCGGTTCGGAAATACCGCAGACGACAGCTCATTCCACAGTTTTGAATTTCCACCTTGAAACCTAATAATGTTTAAAGTTCATTTGGCAACGAAACCCTAAAAAATGTCGCGACAACATGTCGTTACCTTTTATAGCTACGCCAAAATAAGCGTAGGTACTTTTGCTAAAAAAATAATATTAAAATACCACCGCTAGAATAGACTCTATTCATACCTAGGCATTGATTCTTATCAAAAGAAATAAATCATTATTTAAGATTACTTCAATACCTTCATATCACGTCCTAAATAATTCGATTCGGATATTCCATTCAAAGGATATCACGAGTTTAAATAATAGAAAAAAACTCCAGCTAGCTATGCATTGAAGAGAGGACGGGAGGGGTAAAGCAAGCATACCAATGAAAATAAAAAAAAAAATTAAGAAAATATATGCACAAAAAATTCATATCCTTGTTTTTTGTTTTCAATGAATCCTATTTATTAAAAAATTACTGTAAACTTTTTTTTATTATATTATTATGCTCCCGAGTGGCAGAGAATAACAGAACTACGCATGACCAAAAAACGAAAAAAAAATGTCATCTCCATTTCCAGACAAAATAATGATCACTAACAGATTTAATACACTGTCAGTAGATCCAGACGACAGCACCGAGAGGGAAGCCAAGTGTCTCGAGAATCTCGAGACCGCCTCCTATAATCTTATACGGAGTAGAAGAACTCACGAAGCTAAAAGAGCTAGAAGGCGCTGTAGACAAAGGCAAAATTGTGTACAAAATCATTAAAAAGAACCAACTTCGGATAAACACTGCAATGTACTCTACAAGTTATCCGAGAAAATGGTCCAATTGGACACATTTAATAGAAAATACAAAAGACCATAACAGACTGTAAAAACACCCTAAAAGACACACAGGAAACAAAGCCACCGGAGAAACAATAAATGCAAAGTATGGACCAGAAAAGAAGCCTTTTCTTCATTGCAACACTACAACAACGCACAAATAACAAGAAAATTTAATAAATTCATACTGATGTATGGTGATCCAATCCGTCATTATAGAAGAGCCATACAAAGAGAACACCATAATCTAATGTTAAAAATGTCAAAAAAACGGGCACTCCAAGAATTACTTTCAAGACACGCAGCGTGTGCAGCGCGTAAGCGCTGCGTGTAATGCGCTGAAGGCCACAATATGCTGTTCATATTGTCCGAAAACCGATCGAAATACTCCTGCCAAATGCGCTTTATGCCAGTCAACTTTAAGGGATTTGAAGTGTACAAAGAAATACTGTCGAGAAAGTCAAAGAAACAAGCCCACTTAAGGGCAAGACACACAAAATACTGATAATTAACACATACAGCACCCCCAAAATTCGGAACCCCAAGAAAAATACATAGAAAGAGACGAGACGACAAAACTCATCGACACTAAAAGGTAAAAGTTATGCGAATGCCTTAAGAGATACATCCAAAACCGAAGAAGTGGCGACAACAACAACAAATAGGATATAAACTTACTCTGACTCAATAAGGCAAAAAAATCTAGAAAAGAGAAGAATGCGTCGTGTTGACATTAGTAGACACCCAGATGACAAAAGGAAACTTAATAAAGCAATTAAAGAACTAAAAATCCTTATCAGAGGAGCAAACAACACTGCCCTAGACACATATCTAGAAGGACTAAAAGCCAAAAAGCAGACCAACTACTCTCTGTGGCAAGCCTGTAGAAACTCTCACCGACCACAACAACAAAAGCCAGTCACAAAGACTTAGAAGGCGGAAGCTTTTGCAAGACATCTTAACCAAGTTTTCACACCAAACCAAGCAGGACCCAATGTGGATGAAACCGAAATAGACCTCACCCTTAACCAGGACATTCAACTCGACATTGCACTGAAACTGGTAACACCAAAAGAAGTTTACAAGAACATTAAAACGCAATAGAAGAATAAAGCACAAGGGTATGACATGGTAAAGTTATCGTGCACCTGACAATGTTATTCAACGTAGTAATGAGAGTTGGATACTTCCTAGACTTATGGAAAGTATCCAATGTGACCATGATCCAAAAACCTGGAAAGCCCATACACGAAATCACTTCTTACAGATCAATCCGCCTCCTTCCGACAATGTCGAAAGTCCTTGAGAAGATACTTTTACATAGAATGCTACATATTATTAAAAGGTCGATCATACCAGAACACCAGTTTAGGTTTAGGAGGGAGCGGCGACCATTGAACAAGTGCATATATCTGCAGAGTAATTGGCTTTGACAAAGTCTGGCACAAAGGTTTTTTGTAAAAGTAAAGCAAATACTTCCACACATGTTTTTCTGTCCTGAAATCCTACTTAGCTGATAGACTGTTTCTGGTCAGAGAGAGTGACTGCACATCGAGGTGGTATGGCATATCTACTGTTGTTTCCACAAGGCTCTGTGCTGGGGCTGGTTCTAAATATCTCCAACATCATGATCATCCAAAGAGTGCAGAAGGGCATCTTAAAACAAATATGTAATGAATTTCACAAGAATAGCAGACGTCCATGAAATCCTGAATAAGCGCAAGATAAAGGATGAAATAGAAACTCATGGCACCAACTACAAAAATCGCCAACTGAAGCATCCAAATGAATTGGCGGAGCAACGGACAATCCCAGAAACTATACGTTCAAGAAACGTCGGAATGTCTTTGACACTGAGTGACAAACGTTGATAAAAAAAAGCTGGCTCTAATGGGAGCAGCGCCCTACACGCCAAAAAGCACACATCTGCTTACAGTCAGGAGAGCCTGATTGCAAATGAAAATTACAAACAAAAAAAATATTATTCCCGGGCGAAGCCGGGATAGGCTGCTAGCGAAGAGTACTATTTTTGTTGTGATCGAATGGTGAGCACTGATATTAACAACAATATTTAACAAACGTATAGAAGATAACTGTTACAGTTTTGGTTTACCGTTTTTTAGTTATAAATCTTCGAAAAAGGTTTCAAGGCAACACTTTGGAACGAACACCTAGCTCCACTGACGGACAGACTGACATACTAATAGTTATTTCACTTTTTGTTGATGTTTATGGTTTAAATGGAATAAATGATTTGACTTTGATTTTACTTAAGAAGGGCAAAATTAAAAGTACCTTTAATCGACGAGCATGTATGAAAAGACTGATGACTGCTGATGAAGCGAAAGAGATATGTAAGAGTCGAAGCAGCAATTGGCGATCCATTGCCTCTGCCTACCCCCATGGGAGACAGGCGTGAAGTTATGTATGTACGTATGTTTAGTAATCAGTATTGTTTATGACATCAATAAAGTTTCTACCTAATAAAAAAAAACCTTTTACATCAACAATTGATTTCTTTATTTTTATTGACTGCACGGTTGGCGCGGTGGTTGGGTAACTGGCTGCCGCGCAACGTGTAACGGGTTCGATTCCCGCACGGAGCAACACTTTGTGTGATCCACAAATTGTTGTTTCGGGTCTGGGTGTCATGTGTATGTGAACTTGTATGTTTGTAAACGCACCCACGACACAGGAGAAAATCCTAGTGTGGGGCAACGTTTTGTAAAAAACAAAAAAAAAACAAGCTTTTGCCCTCGACTTCGTCCGCGTATAATAATGACTTCTGGCAGCATTTGGGTGCCCTAACCATACACAGGGAAACCTGTACATAGCCGCAGCCACAGACGCAGCCGCAGCCGCAGCCGCAGCCGCAGCCGCAGCCGCAGCCACAGCCGCAGCCACAGCCGCAGCCGCAACCACAGCCACAGAAGCAGCCGCAGCCGCAGAGGCAGCCGCAGCCGCAGCCGCATCTGTAGCCGCAGCCACAGGCGCAGCTGCAGCCGCAGCCGCAACCGCAGCTGCAAGCCGCAAGCCGCAGCCGCAGTCACAGACGCAGCTGCAGCCCCAGCCGCAAAAGCAACCACAGCCACAGCCGCAGCCACAGCCACAGCTACAGCCGCAGCCGCAGCCACAGCAACAGACGCAGCTGCAGCCGCATCTGTAGCCGCAGCCACAGACGCTGCTGCAGCCGCAGCTGCAGCCGCAGCCGCAACCGCAGCCGCAGCCGCAGCCGCAGCCGCAGCCACATACGCAGCCGCAGCCGCAGCCACAGCCACAGCCGCAGCTACAGCCGCAGCCGCAGCCGTAGCCACAGACGCAGCCGCAGCCGCAGCCACAGCCACAGCCGCAGCCACAGCTACAGCCGCAGCCGCAGCCGTAGCCACAGACGCAGCTGCAGCCGCAGCTGTAGCCGCAGCCACAGACGTAGCTGCAGCCGCAACCACAGCCACAGCTACAGTCACAGCCGCAGCCACAGCCGTAGCTGTAGCCGCAGCCGCAGCCGCAGCCGCAGCCACAGCCGCAGCCACAGCCCCAGCCGCATATGCAGCCGCAGCTGTAGCCGCAGCCACAGACGCAGCTGCAGCCGCAGCCACAGCCACAGCTACAGCCATGGCCGCAGCCACATCCGCAGCCGCAGCCGCAGCCGCAGCCACAGACGCAGCCGGACCCGTAGCCGCAACCGCAGCCGCAGCCGTAGCCGCAGCCACAGCCGCAGCCACAGACGCAGCTACAGCCGCAGCCTCAACCACAGCCACAGCTACAGTCACAGCCGCAGCCGCAGCCGCAGCCGTAGCCACAGCCGCAGCCGCAGCCACAGACGCAGCCACAGCCGCAGCCACAGACGCAGCTACAGCCGCAGCCGTAGCCGCAGCCGCAGCCGCAGCCGTAGCCGTAGCCGCAGCCGCAGCCACAGACGCAGCCACAGCCGCAGCTGTAGCGCACCCATACCCACTATACCTATACCCTACTACCCCTATGCCTACTACTAATTCTTTTTGCCCCTTATCGGGTTATCGGCTCTCAAGCTAACTTTGTGCCGAATTGCAACTAAATCTGTTGCGCAACGCTACATACACACGTAAACTGCGAGCAGTTCAAGCTAATTTCGACCATCGGCCCCACGTTTACAGCGTAAAGTCCGCTGCGGGTATGTATTGTATGTTATTGTACTGTATTGGTTTTTAGTGTATGTATATTTTTGGGACAAAAAATACCCAGTGTTATGCCCAGAATAATAAAGTTTAATGATATCAAGTTTCATCGCAATCGGACCGGTAGTTTTGTGTGATGCTTGAATATACAGACAGACAGACAAAAATATTAAAAGAAAGGGATGTACATACATGTCTAAAATCCTAAATAATAAGTAGTAATCTGAAAGGGCAACGTCTGTACGATCTACTAATGAGATAGTTAATATTTATAATGTGGAAGCAATTATAGCAAAGTTCGCCATTGCAAAAATATCCTAGGTACTGTAATTTCGCTAAAAGTTATCAATCGTGAGAAAATGTTGCACTTCGTACAAATAATATACAAAATCGCTTTAGTGAGAAAAAGATCGTAAGATCAAAGGCCAAACTGCCAAAATTTTACCAGCCCAGTCGTACAGTAGTCAATGTGTACGAGATTACCAACTTCTTTGAGTGATTGACCATTGAAAAGTCCAAAGTCCAAATTGATGTACCCATTTTATCAAGAGACTAGCAGCCCACTTCGCATGGCATAATAATATAATAAAAGAAAATACACAATGTTTTACAGTGAGTATCTAAAAAAATAACATTCATTGAAAACAAAAACTAAGATTTTGTTTTGTGAATAGGTACATTTTCTTTAATTTTCCTTTTTATTTACATTGTTTATGCTTACTTTTCCCCTCCCGTACCTCTTCAACGCATAGCTAGCCGAGCGGAGTTTTTTCTATTATTTAAACTCGTGATATCTTTTGAATGGAATATCCGAATCGAATTATTTAAAAGGTGATATGAAAGTATTGAAGCTATCTTAAATAATGATGTATTTATTTTGATAAGGATCAATGCCTAGGTACGATTAAGAGCTGTTTCTAGCGGTGGTATTTTTACCCGACTGCCAAGGAAGGGTTATGTTTTTCGCGCGTATCTTGTATGTATGAGCCTAATATTCTTTATTACCTCATTTCTTCGAAACGGCTTGATGGATTTCGACAATCAGGGCATCGTTGGATTCGTCTTAATTACCCAAGTGTTCTTAGATATGTGACGTAAAACAAAAACCAACATGGCGGCCGTGAGGCGCCCTAGAGAGAAGTAAAAAAAAATATTTTTTTTTTATTTGCTACAATATGGGTATCAAATTAAAGAGCTCATCATGACGATTCCAAAATGGTATATCACTGACATATAGAAAAAAAATACTATGTGCAATTAGGTTCTTTATTATCCAAACTAAATACTCGTATAGGTACTACGCGACGCGATTGACTAGCGGTTTCTGAACTGTCGTTTCGTGTCGCGGGTGAAATCTTGAGAAACACATAGCCGTATTATAACTAACTAAAAAGTGTTAAATAAAAATAAATAAATTAAAAAAATTAAAAAACCCGACTGCATAAAAAACACTTAGTAAAAAACAAGCTTAGTCTAAAAGTTAATTGAGTGTAACAGTCGGGACCCATTAAATAAACTAGACTAAAATCATTCAATATGGGTCCCGACTGTTACACTCAATTAACTTTTAGACTAAGCTTGTTTTTTACTAAGTGTTTTTTATGCAGTCGGGTTTTTTAATTTTTTTAATTTTAATATATTTTTTTTAGTAATAGTACGCTTATTGTAGCGTAACTATAAAAGATAAAGACGTAATGTCGCGACATTTTTGTCAATAGTGACGTGTCCTGAAAATTGTAATATTAAATTTTGTAATATTTCATTAATAGTTTTCGCAGCGCGGAAGGAAAGAAGGTTTTGTTTATTTTTTTACACCTTCGGTTGGATTGTTCAAGTTTTAGTAAGCATCTCTAATTTTTTTGAAAATGAACCATAGTCTATTTCACTTGGAAATACTCGGCTTGCTAACGGTGAAAGATTTTTTAAGTTGGTCCGGTAGTTTCGGAGCCTCTTAATTTCAAACAAAGTATGAAACCTTTCCTCTTTATAATATTAGTACAGAGTATAGATATAGATTACCAAACTCGTCAAAATCTGCAGTTATGAAAACAATGGTGTCTAAATATTGTAACTGCAGACTAACGCCCCAGAATGGAAGTAAACAAGAGATATGTACATAATCTACTAGACAATAATATTATCGAACCTGCTACAGCAGGGAATGCTACAACCGGTGCGTCCTATTTGAAAGAATTCAATCATTAGCCTGTAACGGACCGGCCGTAGCAGTTCACATAAAAACGGACAAAGTGGCGTTACAAAATCAGACCGAGTCGGCGAACGTGTCAAATATTTCAGATTATAATATAATAGACAATCACTATTATAATTACGAAAACATTGAACATCTTTCATGCTGAATATTTAATTAAGTTGCTTCATACTACTGCATTATGTACAATTACATCAATCAGGGTAAACTTTAAATCATTATTATTTACAAAACTATGGACAGTACATGCAGTGGCTTTTACTTACTTTCTTACTTGATTCTCACCTTAAAACAGTTGGTGAGTACATGAATATTTTTATTTTTGTTAAATAGATCTATTGTATAAATATAACAGAGTAGTATTCTTATTACTATTTATTAATCTGAGAATCCTAAGGAGTTCTAAATTCGGATTTTATGTTTTGTACGAGAGAACTCCATTCTCTAATATTATTAGTTAACAGCGTTTATCGCTGATGGACAAATTATATACATATTGTACTAAAATGGTTGTACTGTACATATATTTACATTTATTCATACAATAATCAACTTCATGAAACACATTTCATTTCTTTAGTCAATGACCAAATAGAATTATAGCCTACTTGTACACAGTAATGTGTACTAACAATTTTAACACCTCAAGAATTAACAGATATTTTACACATATAACATAGTACATCAATTACACAAAGATTGCCGATTGAGTAATTACATTTTCTATGATTAGTATTGAATTGGTCACTTTCGTATGACAACTGCTTCAATTTATTAGTTATTTATTAGTTAACTCGAATAGCTTTCGCTTTCGTCGCGGTAGTGTATTCAATATGTTTATTACACAGGGACGCTAACATTTAACATGCACATGATGTTCAACTTTACTACAACTAGACACTTGCGGAAATAATTATGAAGGACGAAGGATTTAGAGTTAACATAGGTGGGAATGAGAGGATATTTAAAGTAGTAATAGGTGATACGTATATTGTGGTCCACAAAGATTTGAAGTTCTCAATCATACATTAGAAAAAAGCCTGTTTACCGGAAACTGTATGCCTGTACTGTACAAGCTTGTTCTATAACCGGCATCCACGCGTCTTAATTCATTTTATAATATCGTTCCATTCCAGTCTCGCTAATTCATGAAATATCATCAATTTGCGAGTACTTATCACAAATTTTTATCACAGTACGTTTAGGCCGATCCTACATTACAACCGTACCGGCCTCACAGTCTTAATAACATACAACAGAAAATCCATTCATTTCCATTAAATATTTATAAGTTTAATTTTATTTTATTTACAAAATAAATAGTAAAATAAGATTTTACAATGAGAAGGAAATTTTAGAAGGACAACATCTATCTTGGATTTTCTACTGTACATACATCAACATCGTATTTATCAGAAGTAATTATTAATTATTTATTTTCCACTGCATGTTTTGAGTTTAACGTAGCATGCAAAACACCAAACAGATAGTTATTTAGGATTTTATATTATTTTTAACTCTACCAAACAGGGATAACCACAATTGATTATTCCATCAAATATATTAAAAGTCAGTAAATGCGTGTACGCCTTAATGCTATTTTCCACAACCTGTTTACGTTGTTGTTAAATGATTTTGAAGCTCTAGTATCATCTTTATCTTGCTAAATTTATCTTTTTGATGTTTTCTTAGTGCCTTTTCGGGATCGCTTTGGGGGAAGTAGAGGTTCAAGCAACTCCCCTTGCCCCTTGCGGCTTTTGGATCTCGTCATGACACGAGTCACGGTCGTGGCTGTGTTTGGTATTACTGTTTCAGCAGCTTTCGGTTCTTCTTCTTTCAAATAACTTTTTGGAGTTATTTGTGATGTCTGGGTTGTGCTTGTTTCGTTTGTGGCCGGTGGCTGGTGGCTGGTGGAGTGGTCGGGAACCGGGAGCGAGACTCTTTTACTGCACCAACGGGCACGGAAAGTGCTAAGCGGATCGGGAGCAGGTTCTACATCCGAGAACGCGAAGGGGTCGTGGATTTCCACTTTTTTTTCTTTTTCTTCTACTTTATTTTCTCCCGCTATCTGAGATTTAAGTGGAGGTAGCGGAACGCTACCATCATCGATGATATGTTCCGCAATGAAGAGGCCTGTTTCCTCCTTTACATCGTGTCTTGCGTTGTCGTCTTCGCAATATAAAGGTTGACTAATGTCTTTGAGAAATGGCTCGTGGATGTTCTTTCTTCTTGACCGATGTCCTTTTGTAGGATTAGTTCTTTTTTTAGCCGGAGCCCTTTGAGACCGAGGTTTCGTTTTTGTTGACGATGTAGTTGGTTTAGTAGTTTTATTGTGTTTCTTCTCTTTAGGAGCGAAGGAATAAGAACTTTGTTCAATGAATCCACTTACACTCGTCTTATTAAATACCTGCTGTTTGGACAAAGGTACAAATTCTTGATAAGATGGTGGGGCTTTGGTATGAAGTGATTTAACGACGTGGCTGTGGTAGTCAAAAGGTTTACTCACTGTAACTTGATGTTGAACAGAGGAACTTGTGCCGTAACTGGGAACGACAATATCGCTTGGTACTGGTCTAGCTAAAGTGTACGTAGGAGGAGAATTAATGATTACTTGCTCATTTGTTGACTGCCCATGTGTCTCCTCACAATTCAAATATTTCAGAAGTTGACGTACTGTGAGGCACATTTCCGTATTGACGTTGTCCTTAACGTTGTTATTAACTTCATTACTGTTGCTTGTTTGATTTTTTGTCGTTTGTTTTGGTTTCTTCTTCTTTTCCGTTTGCAAGATCTGCTCCGGAGGGACAGGTGGCACCACCTCGGGATTAAACCCGTCTAGCTCACTTTCAGAGGTCTCATTTTCTTCAGAATTACTTTTAATAAGGGCCGGCTGGGATAGGCTCGGCTCCAAATCAGACAAATGCAAAAGTACCGGCAGTGGTTCTAACTCTGAAGGTATTTCAATACCCGGAGGTATTACCACATCGTTGGACTCCGACAGGATACTGATATCGTTGCAATACGTGGATTGAGGCAGTGAAGCAATGGGCGTCGCATCTGGGTTACTAATAGGAATGTACGTCGATACGGGAACCGCACAGGCAACCCAAGTTGAAGTTGATGTCACAAGCGTCGGAGCTTGTATAACGTACCTAGGTTGTTGGGTAACATCGGGAGAGGTACCTGGCACGTCACGGATGGCGCCGCTGTCAAGTTCTAACAGTCGACGCAAGTGATACCTAAAAAGAAAATATTGGATATTAAAACGTACTATTCATACAAATAATAATAAGCTTCTAAAAAGCCGTCAATAAATTATTTACTAAATTGTGACTCAATGTTCAGTACCCTTAACCCGTATATAATTTTTCAAATAGAATAGTATGAAAAACGAATGTGGCTAGAGTGCTGAACCAAGTTAATTTAAACGCGACATACATAATATTGCACTACTGTTTGACACTCAACATGTGCAAAATAATGAACAAACAGACAAGCAATTTAAAATAAAAATATAAAAAAGTACTCACATTCACAAAGTGTCTACCTCGTTCACACAACACATTCAGAAGCAGCTTTCCTACAAGTAGGAACGAGGGACGCAGAAGACCGCTTGCAAACACTCATCTACAGGTTGTGCAACTCCAAAAGGATGCTCTAGTAAGCATATTTTAAGTTATAATTCAATTGACAACATTTCGATTTTGTTACATTACTAATAAGAAAATACCATATCGATAGTGATAGCACATAATTTGTATGAATTTGATTGTGCTAGTATACAATTTACTACATGTGTTAGTAAAAAACCCAACTCGGTATGAAGAGTTGATGTCCGTTTGTCTGTCACTAGGCTGTATCTTATGAACTAGAATCGCCAGACAGTTGTTATTTTCACAGTTCTTACATTTGTTTTGCTGCTATCTAGGATAAAATATCTTGTACTTTCATATAAAATGACCAGTTTACTTGAATCTGGCTTGTATCTGATCAGTGTCATAAGGCCCCATTTTGAAATGTTGTCAATTTCTGCTGCTTACGAGTCATTTTCATTAAGACCCGTGTGTTTAGATATTTGAAATGAAAATCAGGCTACTTTAAAAACACTAACAGTTAATATTAGGTCAGTACCACTATGAATTTTTATCAATAGATATTTGATCTACTAATGAAACCTATGTAATCAAGGCTTATTGCACGTTTTACATGAATTTTATTATTATTATCATAGTGTTTGTAAAAATACAACAAGTAATTTTTACAAGCGTGCATTATATTAATTATTTTTTTTATAACAAAACAGTGTTGAGTTTCCAGGGTTATAAAGTTAATTGTCCCATGGTAACTCACATTTTCTATCAATTCAAGCATTAACAAGTAACTGTGTTGTGCTAATAACTAACAGAGTATATTTGCAAGCGATCTGGAAATTAAAAAGATACATCCAAGGCGGCATGCGCAGCTGCATTTAAAAAATTGTCATCAGACTTTTTTTGTATGTTTACCGGATTCTTATTTAATATTATCTCAAATGTAATAACTATTTGCAACGTGCCTTTTATCCCCGAAGGGGTAGGCAGAGGTGTACTTTACGGCAGAGGTGCACATTACGGCACGTAATGCCGCTACACAATGTACCTACACCCACTTTTCACCATTTGTGTGGTAAGTCCCATGCAATAGAGTAATAATAACATGTGAGCCTATCGCCATATACTGGGCACGATTCGAGACTCCGTGCTACTACTGAGAAATTTTCGAAAAACCTAAAATCCCAGTTATGCTTTGCCCGACCCGGGAATCGATATCGTTATTTATTTTTGTTACATACAAATTAATAATAAATCTATACTCAATATTATAAACGTAAAAGTGGGTGTGTCTGTTTATTTGTCTGTCTTTCAGTTCAAAATAGAGCTATAAATTGAGTAGTTTTTTAAGCGAAGATAGTTAAAAATTAAAAAGAAATGGAGCGTGATAAAGGTTACTTTAAGTCTCATTCTAACCCTCCCCCACCCCACTTCCTTATAATGGGGGTGGAAGATTGTATGGAGCAATTTGCAATTTTTATGGTAGTAAGTTAAAAATCGATATGCTGACTATTAGTGAGTAACAAAAAAATCGTGCATAATTTTTTTGTAAATCTACCTCTAATCCCTTAAAAAAGTGCGTGCGAAGCCGCGAGCGTAAATAGTACTTGTATAAAAATATGAATTAATTTTCAATATTCCTTTGTTTTAATCAACTTATGAAACATAAACAAAATTATCAAAAATGTGTTTAGTATACCCAGCCCATTTAATAATAGAGAGTGCAATCAATGATCCCACCTTACCCCACCCACAATGACCCCGCAACCTACATTTCAAGTCTTTCATTGCACCCTCAACTCCCCAACTCCCCTGTACTACTTCCCCACCCCCGGAATAATAAATCAATATAGAGGGTGAAGAACATTCGCGACGTCCGGGCCACAGCTACAAACCCCCCATTCAGCCTAACTCTGTACCCACCCTCTTCCACCCACTCACTTACACCCCACCCCACAAAACACCTACGCCCCTAATCCCTTTTCAAAACTGTATCTGCATGATTATAAATGTAAAAATTTTTGCAAATGCCGCTGTGCAATTATTAGTATCAAAAATACTTAATCAGAATATTAGATTACATTCTAATCATAACGATCCGGTAGCAGTGTTTATTGTTGTTATTATTTATTTATGAGCAAAAGGCATAGCACAAGTAGCTCATGCTAGAAATATTTAGTTTTCACAATCGCGGAAACAATGAAATTAATTATTAAGTCGCTGAAAAATACAAATCATAATAACACCAAAAGCAAACAAAAAACTACAGTGAAATGAACAGACATTACACAAGAATAAACTAATTGTACTTACATGGTTCTTTTCTTTATATGTTGACTTATTTTATTAAGTTCAACAGCAAAGCGGTGCACACTAGAACGTAGTGTCTCTAAGTCCTCGGGGCTCCATACTCTGTAAAGAAGATATTTTCACATTCAGGTATTTATTAAGGTGCACTTCTAACACTTTGCACTTGATCAGCACTAAAACAGAAGGAATTAGCAATCACCGGTGGAAAAATCACGAGCACTACTCAAAACACTGCTGCCAGGGCGCCAGCTGAACTGCGACTGACGCGCGCAACTCGCGCTGCGCCGGCCGGGCTAGATTCAGACAAAGAGTATGTTCTAGACTAGCTGAATTGATTTTTCAGGATGTAAGATGTACGATGCGCAGCGCGGAACGCAGCGGGGTGGCTCGCAGCTACCGCCCCGCCCCACCCCGTATTTACGCCCGTTAATTACAGCGTGTACCTACTATAAAAAAAAAAATACAAAATAATCAAGTAAATTGCAATTAATACTCACTCATCTGAAAGTGAATCTTCCGCAGCTTGTAATGACATAGTCATCTCAGAGAGTTTGTTAAATGCTGTTCCCGCCTCGCGAAAAATATCGTCAACCTAATGATTAAATAAATATAATAAAATTAAAGCCTCATTTTTTAATTTGTTAGTTTTAAATAATTTTAAAATATTAGAACTCACTTTTGCTGATGAACTAGTCATTTTAGATAAGAAGAAATGAAATAAATTACTTTAATTAACTTTATAGACGAAAAACTGTGTATGCAGTAGGTACTTTTTTATTATTTTTCTTCACTATTACTAAATAACACGACGTATAATTTATTAGAATTACACAACACGGCACATTTAAGTCCTATCAGCTGAATCTGTGTAAATTTCAGCCGAAATACTGAAAGTATTCAAGAACAAATTGTTATCGTTGCAAGTGCTGAACCACTACAATGCAACACCAACAAACCAACACAACACACACGATATTCAAGTTGACGTAACACATGACGTTTGTGCATTCTGCGTGACATATGACATATTAAAAGTCAACTGTCATCTGAAAATCAAAAAATCCACAGATTACATTCTATGGGCGACACTGTAAAATTACATTACACTGCAACAAGTTTGAGATATTATTGATCAGCAAAGTTTGTTATGTAATTTGTTTATATTTTTGTTGTTTGTTTGTTTGTTTTATAATGTGGACGAGGGTAAATATTGGCCACTATCCGAGTGTCGTAGCGTGCTAAAAGTCTATCAGTTTTATACATTTGCTATGGCTAGAGCCACACTTGCATAATTTGGATTGTCACTCCCCAGCGTGGAGCAGCCTGACATACTACACTAACTTATTCCCGCGATTTTTTTCTGGCTTAGCAAAATTTGCAATTTTATTTATTACCTTCTCCACAATCTATTTTATGGCTGTAAGGATTTATTTATTAATGCACTATCCAAGACAAGAATAAACTATTCATATCGAACCTTTAGTTCCGAAGATTAGCCACAAGTATCTCTACTTATGGAGTGATGCTGATGCTACCAATCGGATATAAGCATTTGGCAGCCCACGCGACACGCCATATCATAAAAGTATGGCTTTAACACAGTCTCTAATTATATTAGCATAATAATAATTATGCTTATTCTACATAGTTTTTACATGATTAAGTGTATAATATAACCGATAGGCTTATGATGCGCTACGACATACGGGTCCATATAAATTTCTGCAGATGGCAACTTTGCAAAAAGCAGACTATAATAAAAAGAAGAATAAAGTCTTCAGTGAAATTATACTTTGAATTCTTTATTTAAGAACAATTATAATCATATCATGGATTTTTTTTCGATAAACATTGCTATGATTATTCCTTTTTTCAAATTATTTATTAGTTTCCTGTTTCCTTTTACCTCATCTTAATTTATACTATCAGCATCTCATAATGAAAGAGAAAACAGTCTAAAAATACTTTTGACCGAATGAAGGAGATGGAGTTGAATGAACGATCCATAATACTAAACTTATCTTACCTTAGTAGTCAGTCATTCATTTCATTCATCTCTTGACTAAAATAAAATACATAAATAATTTTAGAATCTGACTAAATATTTTAAAAATGAAAACAAAAGAATCTTTCACTTAACAAACAATCGAAGTATTAAGTTCTAAATGGTGTAGGCAAAATAATATCTAATTATTGATGCACCAAACTCGTTTGTTAAGTATTAGTTATTTAATTTCGTAAGGACGCCACGCCTGTTATGTGGTTGACCACAAGTATATTTGGATATAACAAAATATTCCGTGAATCATGAGTTGTAAAAATTGCAGTACCTTATTTTGTGTCTGATTTGTGTTCGTAGTTTTTTACGATGGAGCTTTTATTGATTTTATCCGTGGTTGTCGCGGGATATGCTTATGAGAAAGGTAAGTAATAAATCCCTGCTAATATTAGTTTGTTGGTATAGGTTTCACAATAATATCGGAAACTTTGGATGCCGTTGATGTAGACACAATACTTATGTGTTGGATATTATTCTGTAGGTATTACAATTTCGGACATAACCACTCATGTTGTGCAAGTAGCGCCTGTTATGAGACCCTGGTATATCATCACAAGAACAAACAATATATACAACTTTGTACATAAATTGTGAAATTGTTAAGTTCCTAACTATAATGCTTTAGTTGTTTAGACCATCAAAATAAGCCTTTGTATAATAAATGGCTTGTATACCAATACTAAACCATCATACCTTGTACCTTTTCATTTGACATTGACTTTGTAGGAGTTAAACATTGAACTAGCTTATAATGAAATTGTCTGTAGTGAAAACATGACATAAACCTACTTTTAAACACTTGCACACACTTATATAGGGCTCCTAATCATAAACTCACAGAAAGTAGGTGTTACATGAAATATGTGCATCTCTGCCTACCCTTTCAAGTAATTAGAAAGTGGGACCTCATAGAATTTAGGGAATGAGAGAAAATGTATGATAGTAAAGTACAATAATAAAGCATGTATGAACTATGTAAAATAAGCATATTATTATGTTAATATAATTAAGGACTATATTTCCCAATGCTAGCTAACTTTTATCGGAGGAATAATTATGAATATTTTAACAGTTATTCCATACTAAAATCTGTCAAATATCAATTTTATTAACAAATAAAAATCAGCCTCAAATCTGAATTTGTTGTAGTTCATTGTTTTTTTATTGTGTGTGTTTTCAAAGTGTTTTGTTAGTGTTTTATACACAATATTAAATAATCTGGACCCCGTTTAACCACTTCTGGTCAATATTTTATTAGTCTAAATAGATAATTATTATCCTCACCAATTACTGGTATAAAGTTCAAATGTGTCAGTTAAAGAATCTATTTAGCAGTTGTGAAACAAAAACTTGAATGCGAAACAACTGAATAAACAATAACAAGAAACAATCCTAATTTAAATGATGTGCCAGTATATAATTATATTTAACAAGCTTTTGCCTGCAGTTTCACTCGCATTATGAGGTATTATTATTAATGGAATTTATTATAATTCCTTCTTAGGGGATGTCTATGTCGTAGTAGCTTTATTCGTGTAAAGTCTCAGCCCGATTGGTTTAAAATTAAAAAGTTAAGTTTCTTACAAACTTTTATCCCCTATTTTATTCCACTTATGGTAGAACTGCTCACCACTCTTCTCTATTGTCCTCGTACCCCCCACTTTCCTCTAATGGGGAAGCTTTTATGGTAAACTACAATTTTCAAAAGAGAAAAGCTAAAAATTGATATGTGGACTATTTGTGACTAACAAAAAACTCATGTGCAACTATTTTTTGGAAATCTGTCCGCACCCCTTAAAAGAGTGTGCGAAGTTGCAGTCGAAAAGTAGTAGTCAATTAAAGGTAGTGTAGGCATCAGTAAACACATTAAGTGTACTATTCAGATCTCTTGTTATGTTTATGAGTCCCATGTAATTGGTGAAGTTATTGTTTATTTATAACTGTAAGGACTTGTTAGTTAAGTGTTCACAAGCTCGCTACTACCAAACCTCTTTGATGAGCTTGGAAGCTTTGGGGAATTAATATCTGTGATTTATTATTATTTAACTATGCCAGAGTTGTTGATATTGTATTTGTTTATTACAGCATCCTTCTATGGAGCCAGCTACATTTCATACCCACTACAAGAGGCCAAGGGTGTGACCGACATAAGTTTTCGTTTTCGCACACATCTTGCTGACGCTCTTCTACTTCTTGCTGCTGGAAAAACAGACTATTGTATGGTAAGAAACTTATTTACAATTACTTTATTTTTTGTGCTTTCTATTCCCTAACAAATCCCGTCATCGAATTTAGGTACATATTACTGGCAGTAAGCGGGTTGGAGGCCAAATGCAGACTTATCAACGTTAAAAAAAAACATTGTAATTACTCACAATAAAGTCTCTACAATACTCTGACTATGGCGGTAAGCCATAGGCAGAGTCATTTAATGGTTAGCATTTATTTTCGAACAAATTCGGTACTAAGGACTAGTTAAAGCAATCATTAAATGTCTATGAGTACGATAGTTAGTGCTGTATTTAATAAAATAAAAAATAAATAAGAGTCAGAAATAACTTTTTAAGTAAAATAACACAATAGATATTTATACACTACGTATTTTAATAGAACGGCCGTATTCGATGCATTTATGTAAATCATCGACTAGTTTCATTCTTATCTGAAAACCAGCAACTCAATAACGTCAAAGACAATGAGCATTGTTGTATTCTCGTCACAGCGACAGCGCGAGCGCGGCACAATGGTATCTTAGTGGGTAACCTAGGCATTATGGTCGCGTCTCTCTGGTAACTGGACCAGATAGAACAGAACATGTGCACAATAGTCATTGTATTGTATGCAGATCAAAGGCCTCTCGCTCGCTTACTACTCACCTTATACAATAACCGCGCTTGACAAGCAGCTTTGTGATCGCAGTTAGGTTCAACAGTTTAGAGAACACTGCTGACCGTTCTTCAGTGGTTGGTTGCAGGTTTAGATTACTTGTCCAAATAATTCTCAGTAATTGTTATACTTCGAAGGCATAATCGCCTATCACTAAGAGAATTGATCACGAGCGGTTAATTTATCAGATAGTATGTAATTATTTTCTTTGCACAGATACTTTGAACGTACACACACACACACACACTAACAAAACACAAACAACAAGCAAGTTGATAACAGAGTTCTTTTTTAAAGCTAAAGACGAAAATAATAATTACAATTTCCGTTCAAATAATAATTATGACAGATGTACGAACACGGCAAATTCCCGTGAAGCTACCGTGGAACTGACTGTTAATTGTGAATCCAATCCGTAATAGGAAAAACAAAAAGTAAGCGAACCAATTATCGGTAATCGATACGTTTTACAGCAAAGAGATGAACTGTGATTGCAAACAAGGTGTTCAGCATGTAACCAATTAGTTACTTCGGAAAACGTAATAAAGTGGAGCTTTGCTTGCAACGTTATTGGATTTCTATGTTCTATTTGAACAGCCTTTTACTCCAATATCGATGGATTAAAAAGAGTATAATTTATCTTGTAGATATTACGGACTTTTTGTTTTTGGGATCCGTAGTCAGAAGTTAAAAAGGGCCCCTCTTAATAGTATCATCCTACTACCTTCTAATAGTAGCATTGCCAGCGTTCCCGTGAAATAAAAAGTAGCCTACGTCATATTCCAAATCGTAATCTACCGCCGTTCTAAATTTCATCCCGATTCCTTCCACTGTTTTGACGTTATTTATTAACAAACATACATTCAAACACACAATCTTTTTTTTTATAATAATTATCGTGAGACACACTAAATTAACAAAAAATCACGGTTAACTCACGTAAATGAATGGAGAAAAGCTCTACTAGTTTCACCTAAAGCCTACTTCGATGGCTGCGCGACGTTGCTGCGTCTGCGCACGCTGCTCATGATGAAGAGTCCCTTTGTGACTCGAAACTAGTAGAGCTTTCCTGCATTCATTTATTTATCTGAGTACACGATGATTTTTGGTTAACACAACACACAAACTTTCCCATTTATAAAATTAGTAAGATTACTAAGACTCACGAACTACCACGGTCGTCAAAAATGTTTGCAAATTACAACACACGTATGATTTATCTATTTCTCTCATCTATTTCTTCTAGATACGTCTGGAAGGCGGCAGACTGAAACTACACATTAACCTTGGTGCAGGCGAGAGTGAACTGTCGTCTGCCAAGGGAATACACTTGAATGATTCGCAATGGCATCACGTCAGCATCATTCGCCGTGAAGCCAACCTTACTATGAAGGTATGACATTTTTTTTAAAGGAGTACCTATTCAACTTTTTAATGTCGTTGGTGCGTTTACAAACATACAAATTCATATACGGATTAAATATCTATAAAGAATTGTTCTAAGCTTGAAATGAACCCGCGACACGTTGCGGTGCCAGTTGCCCAGTCAACCGTGCAGACATATATGCTAATATTAGCATAAAATCTCATCAAGATATAGGAGTGTAGTATTGTTCTAACATACTTCATAAATGTTGATCTACCTCTACTTAGCTATACTTAGTACAATTTATTTTGTTGGTAATTACAGGTGGATGAATCGGCAGTTAAGAAAAGACTGCCAGGGCGTTTCTTTGAGTTAAACATTCATTTCGGTATCTTCCTTGGAGGCCAGGGTGACTTCTCCGAGCTATTCTTGGGACACATGGAAAACTTCCGTGGTTGCATGGAAGATGTAAGTACATATATTGTTCAAAAATATACAGTCAAAGCCATATAATTCTCAGAACATTGAATAAAATTGAAATTAGTCCATGAAGCGCGAAACAGTACCTGTACTCAGAAAACTAACAATTAATATAATTCGTATTTCACGTTTCTAGGTGTACTACAATGGTGTAAAAATCATTGAGAAAGCTCGCAGCCGCTCCGGCTCAGTCCACGTGGAAGGTGTGACGTGGAACTGCGCTCCAGAGTTCGATGCCGACCTTAATTCGGACATTAGTTTCGTTGATGAGGGGGCCTATCTTATACTGCCGAAGATAAACTCTAGAGCTGGAGGAAAGTAAGTAAAAAGAGATATAGAATACAAAATATAGAAAAGATGTATACGAATTGCTCTAAAAATGCAAATCTAACCACTACACTCAGAGTCGTTTAATGATCATTTAATTAACTCCTTAGGTATTGTTTTCGGAACAAAATCGTTACTAAGAAATAATTTAAGTAATCATTAAATGACTTTGAGTACGGCAGTATGTATTTAACAATGATTTTTAATGTTTCAGGTGGCAAATAGAATTTAAAACTATAGCGCAGAATGCGATTATTCTTTACAACGCTGGCGGTGGTCGGGGCTCTGATTTCCTGGCTGTAGAGATCTTAGAAGGAGTGATACGGGTCAAAATGGCCCGCGGTCAGATTGTACATACAGTGAGAGTCAATGATGGGCAGTGGCACAAAATGCACCTGTCTTTCTATCCTTCCATGATTGAGGTGAGATTTGTTTATTGTTATTATGTATATTTAAAAAAATATAAAAAGGTGCGGGTACCATCCTACCCCAAATCCCCAAACTCCGAATCCTAATCCCCAAATTCCTAAAATCCTATCCGCTAACCACTTGTGACGCCCCAGGTGTACTGGGTGTCCATGGGCGGCGTCGATTGCTTATTAATAGGTGATTCGTCTGCTCGTTTACCGACTTATCTCATAAAAATCCGATATTTTCTTATTATTCTTTTCACATTCACAATATGTCATTGTGTCCTTTTTCCATTGCCTATCCGACATCATCCTATCACAAACTCCTATGAACTTTGTTGTGCTTGCTAAAAATATCTTACATGTCTCTTAAATAATGTTTTTGATAACCCTTGTATGACTTATGTATTGCTTCCTGCCATTGTACCTAGAATGTAATTATAAATAGAGGCATTCGATTTAAGCGTGCTGCTATGCGTCATAAGAAAATTTTGTTCAATACTGTAAGGCTAATACAAGCTTTAAAACGATGCGAATTTTCAACGAGTTGCGCTTCAGTAACTTTTGCGCTAAGCATTAAAAAGTAAATACGTGTGAAATATGCTAGCTTTTGGATATTCTTCTGCCATATCTATATAATGTTAACTTTTGTAAAAAACTTAGTCAGTCAGTCAGTATATAAAGATAGATTTGAATCTGTTGTATTACTAACAATAGTGGATAAAAAAATAGTTTCTATATGAATGACATGACACAGCTTAAAATTAAATTATGACAATTTGTACGCCATGGCTTTTTAAACTTTAATTGAGAATTTAATAGCATTGCGATATTTAATTTAAACGGGTTTCAATAAGAACTTATACATAAAATAATTGAAATTTAAGCGCGCGAAGCATTCAAATGCACTGCGACAGAGTTAACAATTTGTTATAAGAATGTTAAACGTCATTATGCACATAAAACATAACATAATGTTACATCACATCCTAAATCACCAAACGGGTAGGCAGACTTATGTACTCTTAGTATATAATGTAATTTACGTTTTACCAGTTATATTTTACCAGGATGGTGAATCTATTACCCATACATATACGGTAGTTAATAAGAGTTAATTATAATAAACAAATGCGAAATTATTATTAACGCAGCTAGCACGAATCAGCAAAATGTGCCCTTGAAAACAGTCGCAAATAATAATAGTCGCAATACAAATAATAGCTATTATCATTTACGACTAGGTATAAAAATTAAATAGTCTGTACACTATAAGAACAACTCTCCAACCACCGAATATTTTAAACACACAAAAATTATACAATGTAAATAATAGCGACATCAAAAAAAAAAAAGAAAGAAAAGTAAGCAGACTTTGGCATTTATCATATTAGTAAGGATGCTGTCGATGAATCAAAGCTGTGCCCGCTTGAGCGAACATCAAGCAGATACAAGTAGAAACATTTTCCGAGCCGATGAATACAGGCAGAGTTAATGGACAGGCTACTCTTTTGTGGACAAATCTATGCTTATACAAAATGTGTATTGGTCTTTTTTGTCCAAAACGGAATTATGGGTTGATTATTGATTGTCTAGAAATATACTTAGATCATTCGGATCCCATATAGACGTGAGGTTTTAGAGTTTAAAAATATTAGGCATCAGGTTTAACCGGTACTTAGTATTTACAAAAGTTAAAACACGGGACCTTTCCCTTACTTTTTTCATTTCGAATGTCGTTACCCCAAGTCACTATGAATGTAAATAAATTTTATTACTTGCGATAAGAACTTTGCTAGGCGAATAAACGTCATCTACCGCTTGGCGACATCCAATTTCATAAATTAAAGATTAATTTTTCTCTATTGTGGTAAAACTCTGCAATAGTGTGTAAAATTTTGCTTCATGCGTGACTCGATTAGACTTAATATTAGGCGCCTTGTTTCAAAGCTTGTCTTTATTTTTGCGTAATGTGCTTGTGTGCAAATTTTCTTTGAAATGTACTTTTGAGTATTAAATAGATACTGTGCCTGTCAAAGTATTAACGAAATCTGAAACAAACAGTTGTAAGTGAAATATGCAAATGGAAAGTTGTTTAACCTCCTAACCACACTCTTTCAGTTGACCGTTGACAACATAGCGATGCACACGCGGATTGAGAGCGGTGGCACGAGGTACTTGGATCTGTCAGACTCGTTCTACCTCGGGGGTATAGACAGTGAGAAGCAGCAGAGAGCCTTCACGAAAGGCATCAAAGCTGCTGACTCTAGTATCATGGTGAGTTTTATTTTTTATTATACTGCTAGACCGTTGATTCACCATGGTGCCAATGTTCGACAGCAGAGTTGCTGAGTTGTACGTGCGTTTAGGCGTTTTTGCCATACCTATTATTGGAAGCAAGCATAACAGCTCACACATAGGACCCATTTAGTATTTTAGTTTTAAGTAAAATTTCCGTGGTGCTTGGCGACTGGGCTTCTCCCAGTTGTGCAGTCTCTTTTGTGCCTTAAGGCTTAAGTCATTCTGTCTCCCGCATTAAATTCACCGAGGGAAGTGGAAACTATCGTTTTCTTTTTTCTTATCCTTTAATAACATCTTCTGATTTGTTTCGTTGCGGGATCCAAGACAGTCATTCATTTCCCTGGGACGCGCCGGACTTCAGTGTTCCGGTGTTTTCATGTTTGAATCTACTGTAGATCCTGGCTTACAGGAGTTGCAGCGGTATGGGAGGAAGCGGCGGGCTTGTCCCAATATAAAAAAAAATACTGCTAGACCGACTCTCTAAATGAGTATTTATGGATAGTCTTATCGAGCCAAGAACAAGGAAGGCTACAGGTTATAAAACATCACGCTGCGATCTACAGGAGCCGAGAGCAGCACGGGAGTAGCTAGTAAAATAATATTTTGCTTGCGAAATAATATTGTGGTATCTAAGTAAAACTCTCTTTTCTAGGGTTGCATCAAGCCAATAGAAGTGGACGAGAAAATCTATGGGCTCCCAAACGCCGTAGTAACTTACGGCGTGAGTCCTAAGTGCGTATGGTGGTACCCTTGCCACTTGAGTCCTGGTAACCCACCATGTGTACCTCAAGGCGTTTGCGAACAACACGGCGTCGACCACTTTACATGCAAATGTGACTCCGATCTGTGCATCAATCCTGATTACGCTGAAAAGTATAAGGTTTGTATTTTTACAACCCTTAAACGAAAAATCTAAACCTTTTCACTATTGATTATTAGTTACTCCATCACTTTTTAGAAGTCTATTATATTTGTCGCAGGAGGATTGTAAATTGTACCGTTTTACATAACGGTCAACTATTTAGAAAACCAGGGGTGTTTTTGCAATACAATGGCTGAACGACTAGCTGCAGTCTATAGCTGTGTGTTATTCAACATGGCTAGCCGTAATGTACCTAACAGAGTAGTCTTTATGCTCCTGTTCGTCAATTCATAGTTACAAAATATATTTTTTGACATAATAATATTATTTTCTTATTGGGTTTCGTGTTAATAGTTTTCAAGTGTGATAAAACTGATGTAGCTGTCAAAATGTAAATCCAAAATTTCAAATATGGATTTGGATATGAATTTGACAGCACCTTCGGTTTCTCCGCGGTCGAAAACTACGAAACGACGAAACACTACGAAAAAATTAAAATTTCAAGCAGTGGCCATCTTGGATTTATCTTGGTATAGTTAAAATGTAAATCTAAAATGGCCGCTGCACAAAACATCATGTTTTCGTCATGGGTGTCGTTTTCGTGATTTTCAAGGGTTGTAAAACTGATGGTGCCGTCAAAATCTTAAGCAAAGATGACCGTTGTATAATTTTTAATTTTATTTTCTGTCGTAGTCGTTTTGAATGTTGAAAATTATGTGAAACGGCCATCATAGATTTATTTCGCCAACACAATCGGTTTCACTACACTCGAAAACCACGAAAACGAGACCCATGACGGAAGATTGTCGTAATATTTTATTTTAATACTTGATGTCACCCAGACTATGAATATTGTAAAGTAATTACAATGAAGCTAAACGTAGGCTGACATATTATTGTCGAACGTTTCGCATTAACAATCGGGCTAGTCGTTCAGCCGCCGTTTCCCAAAAGAGCCCCGCTTTTCTAAATGGTTTGCCGTAATGTAATATGATGGATTATACATTAAGAATCATCTCATAAGAATAGCCAGACTACTATTTACGACATCCTATTATATTAGTCGTTAAAGTAAAATTACATACATACATAAAGTTAATTGATTTTATATTTCTGTCTATTCTGGCAATTATTCTTGAATACGTACATAAAATGTATACTTAATATTGACAATAACTTTCAATTACAGATATTTTCAAAATCAAGCAGTGAATTAGAGCTTGTAGCACTGTTTCCCCTAACTGTGCAAGAAGGGGGTGTCTCAGTGATAACCACACAGAATATAGATGTGGTTCTCGACCACCACAAGTACGGTGTACGCCCGTCAGGCGTAGTCCTACACGTCGCTCAGTCACCACAACACGGCAGGATAGCCATCGACCTCTCTCTACAAAGAAATTCGCAACAGTACAACTTTATTGAAGGAGAAACGAAATCCAAACAGTTCTTTACACTGCTTGATTTATCTCGGGATAAGGTAAGAATCGTTTTATATTGCAAAAGTATTATTTCTGTTAAAGAATTAATTACGCTAATACTCCTAGCATACTGAACTCAAACCAGAGCCTCTAAGATTTCCTCATCCTGATACATATTAAATCACATAATTATACCGGGACATAGGGGAGGTAGGGGAGGGATGGGCAGTCGGGAGACATGGGCACCCCCCTTTTATTCTGATCCTGTCATAGGTTTTTCTTTTTTCTTAATTTGGTAGTTTACTTTACCGTCTGGCAAAACTGTTCATCCATAGAATATCTGTTATTTCCGTCAGTTGTTAAACACAAACACATTTGAAGATTATGCGCTCGTAAAAGTAAATATTTTGTTGTGGATTCGGATCTTAATACAGAGAAAAGTAACGAAAGGTATGTGTATTTTTTATTATATATCTATTGTATATTTACTAACTAATAAATTAAACTAAAATTCACGTTTCAATACCTAAACAAAAAAAAATGCCGGTAAATTGTGTTGAAAATGTGTACAGAGGGAGCAATGGGCATTCGGATGTGAGGGAGGTTTGGGCATGGCCAATGCTCTCTTTTTTATATTGCGTACAAGAGGTCTTTAAAAATTATAATTATCTGCTATAATTAAACTATTTGAACTATTTTTAATTACAGAAAGATTCAAAAAGAAAGGTTTATGACGAGAAATTCCCAAAGATTTGATATTACGAGCCATAGAAGAGGTATTAAAAGGATCAAAAATAAAACCAACAGCTGATAAATATAAATATAAGCCTTTACGGGTTATAACTAATTTAAGATAAGTCGTCATATATTTAAGATGTTTTTTTTTTTTTGTTGTTATTACGTTTGTTTTTGGAGTCTATTATAGATGTTAAGTGTTTTACAGGCCATGCCCAAGCCTCCCACCGGGTGTGCCCATATCTCCCTACCATAGGGAGCCTTGGGCACTTTTGACTTAATTTTTTAATTACCTCCTAATTAGGAGACTGATTATTATTATAAGAAAGTTCTTTATAAGATATCTAGCCAAAAGTATGGAGCAATAGGAAGTGGCAATAAATGTAGATTATCTACAAAATCTGACTTTTTATGCATTAAATTGTGAAAAAGTGCCCATCCCTCCCCTACCTCCCTTACTACATACGCACGTTACTCTTCGATGTGGTAACTCGACTACTTTCGGCCACAACAGGGGCCTATAGTTACGAGCAGTACAGTTGCAGAGAGCACTGCCAGTATTAACTATATAGTAAACGTGTTATTTCTTGCCACAGGTTCGTTACGTTCATGATGGTTCAGAAAATCATCAGGACGCGATTGTGCTGGACATGGAACTGATTCCTGAAACAAAGTTCACATTGCCAAGCTATCTTCAAGGAAGAAATACCTTCGTGTTACACGTCAACGTCACGCCGGTCAACGACCCGCCAGTGCTAAACTTATTGCCAGGCAAAGTCTTGAGGCTGACTCAGGTAAGTGACATAAACTAGTTGCAATGCCATGAGTAGTTTCGTTAAAACACTTAGTAGTTAAAATAAAGTTTCTTTTTTTTAATTACGTCTGAGCGCAAGCAGCTTAAGCTATTTCAAAACTGTGATTTGTACAAGATAATAATGTTTTTATAATAACTATCGTGAGATATACTAAATTAACAAAAATTGGGGTTTACTCTCGTAAATTAATGGAGAAAAGCTCTACTAGTTTCGAGTTACAAGGGACTCTTCATCATAAGTAGCGTGCGCAGATGCGGCGCCTGCGTATGCTACTCGTGATAAAAATAGTAATGTGTACTTACACATACAGAATAGTTATTAAAGTTGAAGCTACATACTTCAGGGAGTGTCTATGAAAGTAACCACTAATCATAATACCAAATGTATGCTTGAAATAGTATTTTGAAAGCAAGCATTGCACGATAAATAACAAGTTGTCACGATAAGCATGGTTTGAATTAAAAGCCTGCTGGTATTCACTTAATCGTCGTCGTTGTTGTTTTTTGTTCAACAGTTTTGTTTATTATTTTATTGTTTTATTATTTTCAGAATGTGTGCAGAGCTTCGAATAATGTTTTTGTTTGCTTTTGTGTAGTTGCATGCATTATTTTGCCCCACAAACACCGAAAGCACAACCAATTAATATTTAATTTATTTGTGTGAGTATAATGTATTTTTAGTTTACTAATTTACTTAGATTAATGATTTCTTTTTATTTTTAATTTTATTTGATTATTTTTTTATTGTTTTTGGAATGCTATTGTTTAGTATTTATTAATAACGATTACTAAAGAAAAAATGAAAAAAGAAGAAAAGACAGTAGGCATCAATCTCTGTCGTGAAATCTTTCGAGTCAAAATATGTGGCTTAATACCAAGATATCCAACAATGTCAAAATATTCGATTCCCAAATTGTAAATTTTCTAAATGGCTATTCCCATTCAAAGAATATTATTAGATACACATAGTAACGTTAGATTAGTTAAACGTATCTGGATATAATTCTGCATAGATATCTGGTTATATATTATGTTCACAATTTCCAACTAACACACGGGCGACACATAGCCAATTATTTTGTAATGAATGCAAAATGCTTATTACCATTTAACGGTTTACACTACCTATTTACTGTGTACCCTCGTACCTACGTACTGTACGCTGATGACTGTGCATGAATTATAACTTTTAACTCGAATTGAATAGATTATTTTACTAAATCACGTAAAATGGCTAGTACACAATTCTCAACAGCAAGCAATATAGCTTATATCTATATATTAATACGTGAAGCAAAAACTTTGGACCCCTTCTTACGAATATTGCGCGGACGTAGGAGCATAAAATTTGGTACACTTAGAGTTTATGTGTAGGAGAAGTGCAGAACGCTAATATTTTTCAAAAATAATACTTATAAAGTACATTAAATCAATAAATAAAACATTACACACACTATCATGCATAGTATCTGATCGTATTTGACAAAACGTCAAAATCTCACGTCTCATATGAATAGAGTTTTCCTGTTCATGATGCGCCGGAATATATTAATATTTGAATTTCACAAAACTAATAGCAAATCGTTAAATAAAAATTATCCTTGAACGTATGTTAAGTGGTATTGTAAATTAAATCGTATATGGTACTAGGCGACCACTAGTTCTATTAATTTCAATGCGAAAGAGAATTCAACCCGCAAATAAATATGAATATTACGTATTGCACCTCTCTGGTGAAAAAGCACCCTTAACATATCATTTGGTGGTCACAAGTTGACGCGACGTCAGATGATGACCAAGTAGCATATAGGTATATCTAGTCAAAGTGTGTGCACTACATCCTTTCATTAACATCTATTGCACTACTATTACAGGGCACACGTAAGGTGATCACTTCAGATATATTGAAGGCTGAGGATCCTGACACAGCGCCCGAAGATCTCTTGTACACTGTGCTACATGGCAAGAATGAAGCTAATAGGTCAGTATTTGAACTAAATCTTTCACATACTATAATACCCACGTTTTGTTTGGTATGCACCATGGGATACGCCAGCAAACGACCAGACGGATCACAATATGATAGTAAGCAATCAACGCTGCTCATGGACACTCGAAACATCAGAGGAGTTACAAGTACATTGCGTGCGTCAGGTTGAATATTATAGGATTGGGGATGGCAAGATAGGGCCTCCGGTAACCTGTCTGTACTCTGATAAGGAATTTATAAAACCAGAATACTCCATGGTATTACTAACTCATTTGATTCAGGAATAAATCTCCAGCTATAAGTTTATGACCACTCCAATTGTTACCTGAAGTAATTTAAAAGAATTATTCCAGCTAGAAATCTAAGCTGCGGCAGTTTGCCAGTGCTTTTACAGTACAGTGTCTATACCCTGTTTCCTGCTAATGATTTGAAATTATAATTAGAACTTATGACGGGATATTTACCATGTTTATTGAATTTGGTGAGTTTCCGATATTTCGGCACTGTTGCAAGCGCCATGATCACGGATTAACTGGAGTAAATGCGGGTGGGTGTTCACGAGCAGACAAATCTTTGACAAGACAAAGATTTGTCTGCTCGTGACATGTCAGTTTAAAAAAAGATTTGAAATTAAGTATTTATTTTGTCAACAGTGGCCACATTGAAATGTCCGGTCAACCGGTAGACTCCTTCACTCAGCAGGACATTGATTCAGGAGTCATATCTTATGTACACGGGACCACAAACGACAAGCAACTCAACAAGACTTCGCTTAGATTAACTTTACAAGTGAGGAACATAATTATTATTAACTAACTTTTACCAAAAACATTGTGTGGATAAAATTTTTCACATACATACTTTTGGTTCCCGTGAAATTTATGAGCATTAAATGTTCTTTATTTCTACCCCTTCCCCATTCCCTATCCCTACTTATCCCTACTTATCCCTACTCTACCCATACTCCTACCCCTACCCACACGACTAACCGTAATTCTATTCCTACCCCTTACCCTCATTCACCCCTACGCCTTCCCATACCACTACACTTACGCCTATCCCTAACCACACCTCAATTTCTTCGCCTTCCCCCTTTTACTAGCCTTACCTTTACCCCTACCCTCTTCCCTTCTCCTATCATTCCACCTGTGTCACTTTCCCGCGTTTACACAAGCAAACGAACCAACTCTTCATAATAGTATAAGATTAGTGTAGATATATTTGAAATTCAGTAAGATTAATGGTAGGACTTAGCGATGAAGTTTTATGTTATAAACTTACAGCAACACATGTTTATAAATTATATCACCACTCCACAGGTATCCGATGGTATCGAGACAAGCGGACCTGGTATCCTACGAATATCTATAGTGCCGCTACAAGTACGGCTAGTGAACAACACGGGACTGCAGTTGGTGCACAATTCCTACGCAATCATCTCAGCCGACAACCTTACCTTCACGACCAACGCTGACGAAACAAACGTACAAGTGAAGTAAGTACTTTTCATTCATAATTTTTTTCAAAGAGTTCCCACTGTGACAGTGACTGTTCCCTGCTAATCTATAGGCCACATTTACTTATAGGGGCTTTGCCATATTTTTCACTATTGGCAGACCGGTTAAATAATGCACTTTAAAAGATTTAGGTATGTCAGACAGCGCTACGGTCCGGTCTTTATCAAATGTGTAGCCCCTTTCGTCTTTTCATACTATACTCGCGGGAGTGACAGATACGAATGTATCTGTCATTCACCTCACAAAGTCACTATTACCTTTGTTTGGTTTCTTTATTCTAATAGATTTCATAATGGTTGCATAATTTGGTTTGTGTTGGCCCGGAGGTTCAAGACGCCAGCTTCTCATGTATGAAGTTTGCAGGTTCGAAGCCTACTAACAGCTCGTGCCATTGTGACTATTTCCGTGTTATGTGTACTTTCAAGTACGGTATATTTAGACACCACTGACAAACGGTAAAAACATTGTAAGGAAACCCTAAGGACCTGGGCTTATAATTTTTTATTATTATAAGTTTGAAATTACTAACCCACATTGAGCAAGTGTGGTTTGGTGATGCATACTGAAACCTTCTCTCTGTGAGATGAAGCGTTTGATCAACAGTGGCCACTAACTTATAGGCTGTAGATGTGATGATATAAAAGTTTTTGTTCTCATGTGTCATGTCGCTTTTATAAATATGTTTTGTAACATATTTCATGTATTTACATTGAAGGTACGACATAGTGAAGCCGCCACAGTTTGGCGTGGTGGAACGTCTACGAGTACTGGACGGTACCTGGCAGACCGTGGACTCGTTTACCAGTGAAATGGTGACGTTTGGTCGGGTGCGATATATGCATCTACTTGGAAATCCTTCGCATGACGAGTTTAAGGTAAGAATATTAAAGTAATATAGTTTACACTCCACCGTTGATTATATCGCAAGCCTGTTAAATGTTAGAAAAACAATGTTCAATACTAGGTTTTTATCGCCATTTCTCTATATTATTGCCTTCTGCCAAATTACATCATTATAATTTTGTCCACAGTTCAAAGCATCAGTGGGATCGATACGTACGAACACACTTTACGATTTTCGACTAACGTTTATAAAACTCGAACTGTACCAATCAGTGAACGAAGAACTAGTTCTTAATAACACGAGAGAGGCTTTCATATCGTCTCAGCACCTTACGTTTAAGACTAACCCTCTCGCACTACCGAGCGACCGAGTCGTGTACACCATACTGAGACCTCCGAAGTACGGTATATTGCATTTATCATCAGGGAAACATCACCTACAAATGCATAGTACTTTCACACAGCAGCACATTGATACAGACCAGCTCTGGTATCGACTACATAGGAGAGCGTATTCCCACATCCAAGACGAGTTTACCTTCGTAGTGGGAGCCACAGAATGCAAGAATATCACCGGTGTGATGACAATACGACACACGCCAGGCTCTCCTTCATCTGACAGGACGGAAGGCCGAGTTCACACTACATTAGAACGGCTTCAAGTCACTGAAGGTTCTAGAATGGTCATACCAGCCACACACCTCAATTTCCGCACAGATGCAGTTACTAACCTAATATTCAACATCACACATTTACCGAAACACGGAAAAATCGAAGTAATCAACGATATCCTAAAAGTAGCGCGGGATAACACGACTTATTTTACTCTCGAAGAACTGAATTCCGACAGAGTGTATTACGCTCACGACGACTCTGAGAGTCGACACGATTCGTTCCATTTCATGGCTCTGAGTCCAGAACCTGAAGACTTCCAATACGTTGGAGTGTTCCACATCGACATTATACTGAAAAACGATAACAGTCCTGTCAGGGCTAACGATAATGTATTTCACATCGTCCATGGAGGAGCGAGACTAATCACTGCACGAGATTTGAGCTACACAGACGCAGATTTAGATACAAAACCATCCGATATTATCTACACAGTTCAAAGATACATCAAAGATCCTCCGAACGGTGGAATATTCCGCGCAGACAATCCTTCGGAGCAAATAGCGCAGTTTTCTCAAGACGATATCAATAAGAACTTGGTGTTGTTCAAGCATCAAGGTAAAGAGTACGGTAAAATGGCCTTCTGGATATCGGATGGGTTGTTCGATGTTAACGGTAACTTAGAAATACAGGCGTCACCTCCTTTTATAAGAATGTACCCAAGCAACGGATCGATTGTCGAAAATGGGAAGGCTGTAGTTATTACCTCAAGAGATATGCAGGTAAAATATTCTTTATATATTTATTTATTGGGATTTGTTACCTAAGAGTATTATTCTATTTTAAGCTTCAATCTTATACATATTCTAGGTTGATACCAATATGAACTGCTTAGAAGAGGACATTCGTTACGAAATCACCTTGGAACCGAAACACGGGACTATCGAGGTCGGAGAGGGGCAAGGAGCGTTTACATTCACACAGCTGGATGTGACAGCCAGCAGAGTTGCCTACAGGCACAGGGAACCGAAGACTCCTACTGATCAATTCAGGTAGGTATTTAATTTTTGCTAACGTTGAAGAATGTTAAAGGTGTTTTGAGAATGTTTCTAAATTAATATTACCTGTATTGTGTTTTTAAAAGGTAATCATAATACATTCATGCAATATGTATCTAGTAGAATTGATATAATTATGTGATTCAAGTTTGATATGTGATTCAAAGTTGTTCTCATCAGGAAAATATGTCCATCTTGGATTTACATCTTGACCATGTAAACGACAGGAGCGTAAATACCACTCTGTCTATGACCACCCCCGCCCCTAGTTATTCAAATGGCTGGTTGTTGTGTAATACGGCAGATTTTACAAACTTCCTTCGACATATTATGTACTTCTTACAGCGAGATGAATTCACGCTGATCGTTATTAGAGGCCCATAGAAACATATTGCTTTGGACTGGTTGTAGGAAAATGTGATAAAGTTCCGAGGTTAAATTATTCTCACAAGGAGCATTGTTTTTACTAAGGACATTGAATCACATATCAGTGTCGAAACACTGAATACTTAGGACATATTATCGTGTTTCTAAAACACTTTTAATCAGTCGCTAATACTTCAATGAATACAACTCATACATTATGTTTACAGATTCAAAGTGATGTGTCTGGACACTTGGGGCGAAGGTGTGTACGTGATAAAGATATTTCCGTCCAGTTACTGGGAACCGTTGCGTGTCACTACTAATTTGCCGCTGGTGGTCGAAGAATCCACCAGTGTTAATGTCACTAAGGATATTTTGGAGGTATATAAACCTTTTTATTTGGTTTTTCTTAATATTATGCTGTTTATTGTTTGATCATGCATCAAAGGCATTGTCTTTTAACTTACCCCAACATGTTACTGGTTCTATTAAAGGAAATATCTATATTATTGTTATTTTACAGGTAATGCATCCCCAAATCGAACCATCAAACATAGTATACCAAGTAACAGACGGACCTTATCACGGGTGGCTCGAAATCACCACCACACCGGGCACTCTAGAGCTGGAGAACTATAACGAAGAGCCAGTGCACATTAAAGTATTCGACCAATCGATTATTAACGCAAACCGGCTGGTTTACGTCCAGTCAGGGGTTAACCGGACACGGGACAGAATCCGAATGGATGTGACTAATGGAATTGTGTGGCTTCGTGACGTAGAGCTGAACGTGGTTATCATACCTGAACATTTCTACGTGTATGCCTTCAATCTCACCGTCGTCGAAGGCGAAGCTGTGAGCGTGAAACCAGATTTGTTCAGAACGATTACAGAATATTACAAAGGAAAAGTGGTTGCGTACAAAGTAGTTGAGAAACCGAAGTATGGTAAAATTGTGATGGCGGATCAGGAATTGAATTTGTTGCCTGTGTTGAAACTGAATTCTGGAAATATTCAGGTATGTCTTTTTATTTCTTTTGAAATTAGTAATGTTTATGTAATGGGCATTGTACTGTGTGTACTGGAGATGTGTATGTAGGCTACTTACCTACCTATGTATTTCGTATTATTATTTTTACCATCAGACCATAAGAAAATATTACTTTAATTTCAACTCATTTCCTTTACACACTGGCCAATTTTGCCGACACCTAACTGGTGACTTCCATAGGCTATCTTTTATTAGATTTCCTTATGTACATCGTCGTAACAAAAAAAAAAAAAAATAATATTCCATGTCCTGTGATCATATTGGTGTTTATCTATCAAAAACCTAAGTGATTAACCTAGTAAAGTGATTACTTCTATAATATATTTTTTATATGTATTTAATTTAATCACGTATAAATTCTCAATTTCGTTTCCCCAGTACATAAACGATGGGTCAGAAGAATCATCAGACGCGTTCAAGTTGGTGGCTATGACAGAGAGCAGTAAAGAGAGCGAGCCGTTCTACGTGCACGTAAACATAGCGCCCGTGAACGACGAGCCGCCGATCGTGGCGGCCAACACTGGGCTCTGCGTGTGGGAGGGAGGCACCTTCACATTCACCACCAAAGAGCTTTGTGAGTATTTGTGTATTGTCTTTTATAATGTCTCAGGAAGATTGTATAATCTGCCGTTTTACATAATAGCTAGCCGTTTAGATAACCGGGGGAGTTTAGCAATACAATGACTGAACAACCAGTCTACGTGTTTTGCGTTGTACAATATGGGGAGCCGTAATGTAACAAAGTGATCGTTATGCTCCTGTTCGTCAATTTATAGTTAAAAATATTAACTAGTTACTACGTAGACGTAATAATATAGTTTTCTTATGGGTGACGTTCTCATGATTTTCAAGGGTGACAAAACTGATCACCATGTATGGTCAAAATGTAAATCCAAGATGGTGTCTTTATGAAATTTTAAATTTTCCGTCACGAGTGTCGTTTTCGTGATTTTCGAAGATATTGTCTGATGTAGCTGTGCCATGTTGGTCCAAGGGGCCGCTGCACGGAAGTTTCAACGTTTCGTCATATCATAGGTGTCGTTCTCGTAGCTTTCGAGGGTGGTAAACCGATGCTGTTGTCAAATGTTATGTTTCTTAGCGTGAATAAGCACCTAAACTGACCCGTACTTGTACTGTTAGGTGCCACTGTAGCTAAAAACAGGCTCGATTCTTATTGATTCCTGAGATTAGTGCGTTCAATCTAACATTTAACTTTATCGTTTACCTTTACCCGTCTACTTCTTTGCTCTTAACCAAATAATTTTACAATTGATTTCCAGATGTGAATGACATCGATACTCCTCCCGAGAATGTAACAGTGCGTGTAGTGGACATCGTATCTGGATACATCGCCATGCAGGGCAACCTCGACACCGCTGTACATCACTTCACCCAAGCTGACATTGATAAGGGAAAAGTTGTGTTCGTCCATAAAAGTAAGTTATTGGACTTTGTTTAAATAGTTATAATAATAATATAATCATTTATCGTGAACTCCAAAAATTATGTAGTATTTCGTAGCGCAGGTTTTATTTTCTAAAAGCTCACATCTCTATAATTTTGTTACAGATGGCACAAAGGGTAAAATGATCTTCAACGTCACTGACGGGCTACATGAGCTATCCAAGATAACATTCCTAATAACCACCAAGTCAGTATCACTTAAACTAACAAGAAAACATAACATGAAGGTGTTCCCACTCATGAGAGAACCTTTGAACAACTACATGTTAATGTCTAAATGCTCTGATCCTACGAGGACTATAATATACAAGATAGAACGAGCTCCTACGTTGGGCAGGCTTATAATGCTGAACGGGGAAAGCCATCACAGATCCATAAAGCAGTTCACCCAACAAGATGTCAACAACACAGTCGTGTTCTACGAACACACACATCCATTCTCAGATTTGTACACGAACGACTCATTTATATTCACCGTGGAAGCACCTCTAGCAAAACCGCTCACTGATCAAATCTTCAACATAGACATTTCTGTGTCATCCGGAGGGCTCGCGAAATACGTCAATATACCTCCCATAAAGGTGCAGGAAGGAGATAAAGTGCCAATCAAAGTAAATGTTAGTAATGTTATCACGTATTTAGAAACGCAAGCTGGGTTGAGGCAGCCTCAGATCGAAGCTCAGTGGTCGCAGCCCTCACACGGAGAACTGAAACCTTTCATGACGTCTTTAACCCAGTCTCAAATTGAAAGTGGAGTCGTGAACTATGAACACGACGATTCGGATACAACACAGGACAAAATTGATATGGCCTTGTTCCTTCTGCCTGACTATGTCCTTCTATGTAATGTGAGTATCATCATACACATCACCCCGGTGAACGACCAACCGTTCCGCCTACTCACTGACACGCCACAAATACAAGTGGTACAAGGCGAGAATTACACTATCACCAAAAACGATTTACTCACCGAAGACGCTGATACCGGTCCGGCAGGAATTTTCTACGATATTATAAGCGGGCCAACGCAAGGCAGGATGGTGATGTTGGATAAAAATCAAACAATAGACGATGCACATTCGATCAACAAGTTCACGCAAGACGACATAAACAACGGCAGAGTAATATATGAACATTCTGGAATACTGCAAACAGCTACGTTCTATTTTAGAGTGTGGGACGGACAGTTCAAGCCTACGTATACAGTATTTACTATTGATGTAATTCCAGTAATTCTTAATGCTACGTCGTTGCATCCGATATACTTGCAACAGGGTTCTAATGTAGCTGCAGTTACTACAGACCAGATATACGTGGACACCAATGCAAAGACGTCAAAAGTTCTGTACAACATTACTCGACAGCCGCTCCATGGCATGGTGTATGTCGGTCGGAACCCAGTGTCGTACTTCACACACAAAGATTTGATGGAGAAAGTCGTGATTTACATGCAGAACGACATGACGACTGCGAACGATAGCTTTGATTTGATTGCGTACGTGCACAATAGTAACGCGACGCGGCCTTTTACGATAGAAGTTATTGTACAGCCTTTGATGACGTTGGGCGACTTGCGAGTTGAAGTGGAAAAGGCCAGGATCACACTCCGTACAATGGATGCGAGTGGACTGGCGAAGCTCACAGCCAGTGACCCTGTGTATACTTTACTGAGGAAACCTCGGTTTGGGACACTTAAGAAGATAATCCGAAGTTCAGGGGAGAAAACTAGTGCTAGGGAAAGAGAAGTAGCATATTTCACACACGAAGATGTGAAAGCGGGTGTAATATACTTCGTAACTAAGAAGAAAGTGCACGAACTGAATGGGTTCGAGGATAGCTTTAGGTTTTTATTGGCCGCGACAATATTCCAGCCAGCGGTCGGTGATGTGAAGATTATTATAGGCAACAGACAGAAGAAGAATCTGCCTGGTCCTAACGATCCTGAGAGTCATGAGGGAGTTCCTGTAAGTAGCACTACGCAAACATTAACACTACATCGAACATTATGTAGAAACGAAATTCAACAATATTGTAACCGAATCTGTGTGTACATTACAGGTAGCCAATGGCGAAGCAGCCTCGTACTACATGATGATCCTGATGGCTCTATCGGGCACTGTCCTCGCAATAGTGGTGATATTCGGCCTGTTGAAGTGCAGGAGATATGTCATGCGGGACCAGAACGCTCTTGTGAAGATCCACGGCCAGAGTCAGGGTGCGGTCGCTCCCATACCACTGCCGAGGCCGCCTGAGCATCTAATGCCTTCGCCTTCACAAGGCACTCCGCCCATAAAACGGTTAGTGGAGTGAACCATACACGATATTTTTTGTTTCAATTGACAATATTAGACTTTATTATGTACTAGCTGTGCCCGCGACTTCGTCCGCGTGGAATAGTTATTTTAGGCATTATATTTATTTTTGCAAACAACTTTCTCAGCTTCATAAATTATAGCTGTTACCCACGGTTAATTTGTGCATTGAAAATTCGTGATAGCACTGGATTATGATTATAAGGAACAATCCACACTCATTTCTATACTATATGTGTTTCCACTGTTTTCCGAAAACCTGCGCCTATAGGTTGGGTAACCGCCACCCCGGTTTGTGTTTCAGAAATAAAATTCCTAGGGTACTTTTTAGATGGGCTCGCTACATACGCGTTATAGCAGTGATAAGTCCCCTCTTTGAAGAGTGGTTTGAGAGGCGTCTCGGCGTACTCACCTACCGCCTGACGCAGGTACTTACCGGACACGGAAGTTTCGGTTGGTACCTGTTTCGAATTCGGCGGGAGGAAACACCCGGGCGTTTCGTCTGGGTGTCGTCATTGCGAGGACCGCCCGGAAGATATGGTGGAGCATACAGTGGCAGTATGCATTGCATGTGCTGAGCATCGCCATGTCCTTAGGGATGTGAATGGCGACGGTAACCTCTCACGTCCGGCTCTAGTTCAGGCCAAGGTGCGGAGCGAGGGGGAAAGGGACGCCGTCTCCCCCTTCTGCGAAGTAGTCATCCTAGCGGAGCGCGTGAGGGAACGATCCTCATCACGCCCCAGCCGCCGCAGAAGACACTCCGGGCGTCGAGAATCGCGTGACGATCCCCGGCCACCGTAAGCGCGGGTCTGCGGACGGCGAGTAAGAGTAGCTCGTCGCCCGATCAAAACCAGACCCGTGCGTACCGTGCGTCGCGTTCTGTGCGCGCCTCAAAGAGCCAGGCCACTACAGATGGGACCCAATAGTCTAACAGACAACGTAAAAGATTTCCGGGGCCCCGGCTCAAATCAGAACGGGGTGATTTTTACACTCCTTCTCGCTTCACCCAAGGCAGGAGTAGCCATATTTTTATACCCTATCATATTTTTATGACAATAAATTGAAGAATTGGATTTTTTTGTTTGTCAAATGTTTCAGCCGATATTATTGCACTATACGTAGAATCTGGTTGTACTTTGTTAGACAGCCACAATAAAATGTGGGCGTGTGGTAAACCGCTTTTTTGCCATTCTACGCTGTAAACAAACGCTTTCGATGGTCAATGGTCAAAAAATGTTTTACTTCGTTAGTAAGACTATAATTTTTTTGAGTATAGTTACACCAGGCTCCGCGTCGTTCGCAAACAATGCCTCTCCTCCTAGCAGCGTCGTGTTTCGCACATCATGCGGCGCGGGTGAATTTTATATCGGAGTTATTTTAAAATTGTAATATCTTCTAAGATGTTTATTGAATTTTATTGATGTCAAAGACAAAATTGTTCACAATTAAATAATCTTAATGAATAACACATTTATTTCGATAAAGATCAATATTTTTTCGTTAATACAACTCTTAACAAATAATGCATTAATTGCGACCCAGTTTGATTACCATAAAAACGATTCTAGTAAGTTAATCCTAAAAGATAGACATATACTGCCGCGGACTTTTTTAGATCATTTTAAGAGGAATAATTCTTTCATACATATAATTTTCGTATCTTGAACCATTTTCGCAGCGCACGCAACGGAAGCCCTCAAGAATTAATAATTTCCCCCGTTTTGTCCACATTTTCCTCTATTTCTTCGCTCCTAATAGGTATAGCGTGATGTTTTATAGCCTATAACCTTCCTCGATAAATGGACTATCCAACACAAAAAGAATTATTCAAATCAGACCAGTAGTTCCGGAGATTAGCGCGTTCAAACAAACAAACAAACAAACAAACAATCAAACAATCAAACAAACTCTTCAGCTTTATAATATTAGTATAGATATGAATGATATCTTTATACTATACAATGATAATTTTATTGTGATTGTGTAATGGTTAGGAATGGGGAATTAGTGATTGAAGAGGGGAAGAATTGGGCCTTCATTTTCATTTCAGTTTTAATAAAAGCGTTGCCCCACATTAGGATTTTCTCTTGTGTCGTGGTTGCGTTTACAAACATACAAGTTCACATACACATGACACCCAGGCCCGAAACAACAATTTGTGGATCACACAAAGAATTGTTCCGTGCGGGAATCGAACCAGCTACACGTTGCGCGGCAGCCAGTTGCCCAGCCACCGCACTCACCGTGCAGTCAAGTCTTCGGTAACCTCACTCATACGGTGAACACAAAAGTTGTTTCACGTCAGTTTTACTGTGAAGCCATGGTTCCATGAGGTTGTGTTAAAATTCTAAAATCGTTATATTTAGCGTTTCAATTCTTCTTTCACAGCTACGTGTCGTCTGAGCAGTCAGTCCACACTGGTGCGAGCACGCCGCTTCCATCAGGCGGCAGCGTGGCTTGCAAGGTGACTCCTCTAGCCGACGCCGCGCTGCCCGACCTCAACGCCAGGTATCCTTATGGAACCGACGACCATACTGATGTGAGTGTTTGACAAATAGTATTTTATTCTTTCTCATATTCTCTCTACATTTCTCTAGGTATTTTGTGTGAAGAGTCTATTAAATTCAATTGTAGCGTGGCACTATTTATAATTTCCACCAGATCATGATTGGTGGCTAGTAGCATACTCTAAACTGTGACTGTAAATGCGTTCCATAAGCTGGCCAACAAAACAAAAGATTATAGAAATTCGTTAAGGTTTACCTTTGTTCATTCGTAAAAATCTTTCTCCTGATGCCGATGATGTATTTTACATACACATTTCTGTGTCATAGAAGATTATCGAATATGTAAAGGCGCGGCTAAACCAAAAGTACAGTTGTTTACTCGTATATGTCTTATTAAATTTGGTGAAAACTCATTAACTGGACATATGATTAATATGACACTCGTGCGCCGCTTGTGAGCCACAAGCGCCTTGCGAACTGTGCGCAGGCGCATCGAGTTATATATATTCTTATAATCTACAACTTTAACATTATCATGTTAACAAATGTGATAAATGTAAATTTAAAGTATTTAAGTATTCAGTAGTGCGTTCACGCTGAGGTATGCACCATTTGCAAGGCATTCGGTAGCGCATTCTGAATTTTGCTTGGGCGCATCCGTACCATTAAGTACCTAGACTTCTATAGTACTTAATAATTATTGTATCTTTACCTAATTTTCAATAGATTTAGATTTCAGCCATGATCGTCCCACTGCAGGGCAAAGGCCTCCCAATCTTCCTTCCTCCTCTCTGTTTAAAGCTTTTTGCGGCCAATCCTCGTAATAGCTGTTGAGTTCGTCCCGCCATCTCCTTTTGGGCCTGCCGTTGCCGTTTTGCCGTCCTGTCTGAATTTTAAATAGCTGATGACTATGTACTCTGCCACAATTAGTACAAGGTACAATAATAAAGAAACAATCAGTACGGGTCGTTACAGGCAGAAGACTGGAGTAGTTACGAGGCGAGCGAGTCTGCGTACCCCGTGCGGGCGACGGGCGTGGCGCCTTCGAACCCAATGCTGCGGCGCAACCAGTACTGGGTCTGACCCAAGGACACCTTTACCCTGCCGAGGTCGACCAGGCCAGGTTAGTTTCTACTGCTCTTTTGTTATCATTCTGTAGTTTTCTTAATAAAAATAAAGAATTTGGACTATTCAATAGAATGAAATAATCAATGAAATAATCGTTTTGTTAATGTTTATTGATTAGATTTTTTAAGAAAAAGTGTTATGCTATTTGACGTGAAAATATGATAAAATGGCGTCAAACATCTTAAAAGTGCATAATACGATTCAATGGTACTATGTGCTTTCAAGAAATGTAAGCTTTACATATATAAATGTAAAGCTCCTCACATTACATTAAATAAATGTTATTACATGTCTGTTGTATGAAAATTCAAGTATAATTTAATTTCTCCACAGTAACGGTGACAGCGTACGATAGATCGGTGACACTGAACCGTCGCCTGCGCCGCCGCGGCATCGATTTAGTTCCTACTCCTTTTCTACTCAGCAACTACAACGGTAAATATGAAAGTTGCGAAATTACCCTTTAAGAATACCAATACAATAGATTATTCTCCGTTTACTATAAAATTGTATGCCATTCCGAATTTGTCTAGAATTGCTTGATTCATGTGAAAATGACGCAATCATGTAAACACAGTATACAACTGTATAATATCGATAGAAGTAGAAATATGTTATACATACTCTTAATGCCATTTAGATAAGAACAGAAGCTAAACGTAAATAGTCCATTACTTCTTTACTACATCAAAAGCCATACATTCATTACAGTAACTATTTTATACATACCCAAGCTAACTTTACGTATCTGTATAAATAACTGTAAAACGTAATCGCATTTAAGTAAGAAATTAATGAATTTGTTTGGTATCTGATGGCTTTACTGTGTATGGTGACGTAAGTTACTGTTTGGTAATATACCAGTTTTAACTGTCAGGCTCGTACATGTCCCAGAGTAGTAGTATTTTCTGTGTATGTATTGTTGTAATTTCTATATATATATATATATATATATATATATATATTTCTATATATATATATATATATATATATATATATATATATCTATCATTGTCATAATATCAGCCACAAAACGTTCACTGATGAACATGGACCTATGGGTGTCACCAGTTAGGTGTCGGTACATGTAGGTATGTAGCCTACAGACCTATTAAAAAAACTTCAAAATCGACGGATTGGACGCGATCTTGTATGCAGTTACCCTTAACCTAACCTTACCTAACTTTCTTTACTTCCCCGAATGCTTAGGCTTATTAAATATAACATCATTAGCAGTCTATTATTAATTTTAAATATACAGTTTATCACTTATAGACTATCCGACCATGTTTGACTAGTTGGTCTTATAGTAAGCTGCGCAACGTTAGTCAACGTAGTACAAGATTATGAGCCCCGGGGTGGCTCGAAACTAGTCGAGCATTGTCAAAAAGTTTCCTCGTAAACTGTATATTTACATTTATTTAGATTTTAGATGTTTCACTGTAATTATGAGACCCATATTGATATTGTTGAACTCACTTGAACTGAACGAGGTTGTTTAATTAGTTGGTCTTAGAGTTAGCTGCGCGACTTTGTTCGCAGCGGACGCTACTCGTAATATGATTATAAGCCCTCAGTGGCTTGAAACTGATCGAGCATCCTCGAAAAGTTTACGTGGTTCGTGTAATTTTATTATTTTAAAATGTCCCATTATACCTACTTCTATTACTAGATTGATCTCCAAGTGGTCATACCTACGTCTTCTAGCAAGAGGTATGTATAGATCCGCTGGTAGTCAAGTCAGAATTTTACTACACTTTTCTATGTTGGGTATTTTAGATCATTGTTGGACCTGACTGTGAAACAAGTATAGGTGGTCACCTATAATCTATCTCTGCGTTCAATCAGATTTAGTCAGTAGCGAGAAATCTATACAAAAATAAACATCCACACTCCCTGACAAACTATTTCCTTCATAAATATAGAAGGAGTACCAGTTGAAAGATTCTTTCCTGCATCAGTAAACGTCTTTTGGCTGATAATGATGATAGAAGTTACCCTACAAATTCTCTTTAAACTCTCCGATCCCCTATTGACTGTACCATGTACTTAATTAGAATACCATTTATCTCCTTATTGTGGCCATTGATGATTCCGCAGCACAATGGCGTCTTGTAGAAATAGCTAGTTGGTAGGAAAAGAGATTGTTACGTCACATTAGCAAAGGTTTTGGACGGTAAATATTATTTATTTAGTTTCAATTCTGGTATGCTCTATGTATGTGTTATCCAGTGCATTCATATTTGGTGAATGCTATTCACAGCTTGCAAGTACCTTACGAACAGCGCACGAGCATTTTTGTACAAACGTCGCCTGCGCACTTTGATTGGAAACAATTTTATATTGATGACATTAATAAATTTCATAGTCTTGTACGTTTTAAATTGTATAAATTGGATGCCGTCCAGCCTAAGCAGATTGCGAACTAACAATCAAATGTGTGATCCGAAGATAAAATGACGTTGTAGTCATTTTAAAATGATCAAGTTGCACTCTTGGTCGCTCCAATACGTGATTAAATACTTGCCAAATAAGATATCGCATGATATCTTCACTTTCTTTCTTTGAATTTTCTTTGTACATTGTTTTTTGTAGTTCATTCAATTATGGCATTTAAAACAATAAAATATGCCAACTATATGTATCACTCAAGTATTATCTTCATGCTAAAGCAATACAAATCAAAATCGTTTGGATAAACGATAAATCATATTTATTTTATTACAAGCAAGGAAATGTTGTGATCCCGATTCCAAAGCAATTTAGTTAGACTGTAAATAGTAACCATGAAACGAATTCAAATTAAAAGTAAAATTTTGATAGTTGAATCTTAAAGTATACATAGATATTATAATGAAACCTCATGTACTTCCAATGTTAGACTACTTTAATATAGAACAACGAAATAAAGCACAAATATCTACAAATGACACTGTGACACTCAGTATTATGGTTAATATGAACCTTGTTACTAAAGCTATAAGAGTGAAACTCAGTGTGCGTATCGTAGGCACGTCCCGTATGCGATTCAAAACGTCGTAGGTAGAATAGGGATTGAAAATTCCGTCAGTTAGGTAATGAAAAAATATTAAACACGTATTTTTTTTCTGGTATAAGAAAACAAAACATATATAAAACGAATCAAACTTTAGAAATGGAAGCTAACTACGTCATTTCTAAGTATAAAACGTAAAATAAATGAGGTTACGCGATATTTCAAATCAATATATCGTTGAACGTTTTTTTTTTTATGAGACATCGACATGTAATCGAGCAGACGTATTATCTGATGGTAAGCAATTGCCGCCGCCCATGGACACTTGAAACACCAGAGGCTCTACAAGTGCGTTACCGGTTTTTTGGGAGTTAGGAATTTAAGGGTTGTTGTTCGGGAATGGGGATGGGGAAGATTGGGAAGGGGGAATTGGGTCTCCGGTAACCTCACTCATACAACGAAGAAAATTAAAATACGTGTCTAATGTTTTAAAATAATCTACCAGACGGACGTTGAAATAGAAATTAGCCATGTACCCTATTCAATATTTTTGTTAAACTGCAGTATTAGATTTATGGATACCGACCTATTCTAAACCAAACACCAAAGTAATATAGGTATTGTAGTATTCATATTATCACTATGTACCAACTATTATAGCTTTATACCCACATGTCTGTTTCTGTCGATCCCTGCTTACAAACAGATATAATTTCAAAGTATGTTCTTAGCATATAAGGAGTATATTTTATTGCCTCTCCTACACATTATAATTATTACAATGTTAGAATGATCTTGTTTTAGAAATAGATACATATTTTGAATATTGAATATTATTTAACGCGGTTTTCTTGAATATTAAAGGTTATATAGAATAAATTAATTTTCCCTGTAATGTTGTTACTGAATGAATTGAAATACACATTTTATTCACTTAGATTCGTTGACTATGTTCGACTAGTTGATTGGTAAAGTTCGCTCGAGTATTTCAAACGATTATGAGCCCCGGTGCGTCTTGAAATTAGTCGAGCATCCTCGAAAAGGCTACATTAGTATTTTCCTTCACCCTATATAACCTGATATACTCAAGAAACGTCTCCACACACTTACGATTGCCAAATCAAGTGCCAACAAGCATTTTATTATATACAAATTATTTTTAAGCGTCATTTATCATTTGTTAGAGAATTTAGATTAAGTCTATTTACAATATAACAAAATCTATTAGAATCTTTAATATTTTAATTTAAGAATCTAATTATAACTTGATATATAAGTTTATACTGTTATTGCAGATGTCTAACTGATGTTATACATTATATATTATTATACTATAATTTAAAAGTAAGTTATGTCGAATATAGACAATGTTTTCTGTACTTAAATATTTACAACACACATGTACGTTTTAAGGAAACTTCATTTATTGATGTCCTTCGATAATTAATTCGTTCAACGGCTAAATGGACTGATAATTAAGTAAATTTGATTGGCTTTTTATCCATTTAAAGAGATTTAGTAGCCCTGCAAATTTTTATGGATGAAAAATGGAATGTTTAACCAAAAATATTACTTAAATCGTATAATTATGCAAAATTAAGGCGTACGTACTACATAGTGTAGAATGCGTTTTATACGTTAAGTGTAACTAAATACTGATTTAGCTAGAACTACCAACCTTGTTCCAATGTGCCAAAAGTCCCCTTGAACATAAGGAATTGAATCGCACATAGATTAGAAACAGATTTGTATGTCGTCGCATGCACATAGTTATAGTTTGTTGCTCTGTACATTAAAGTGCCTAGTTAAGTACAATATTACCTATATTTATAACGAAGAAATTGTTTAAATATGCTCTCAAAGATACATTCGGCCATTGCAATGGAAACTAACGATTTCACACTTATATAACTGAGCAATATCGATTGGCTATTGCCAGCCAAGCCCCTTGGATTGCTGGTACCATGAACTAGCGAGCAATTGCCCGACGACTGATATATTTACAATAATATTTATATATCTATAGTGATGTTATACTGAGAAATGTGTCTATATTTTTGTAAAGGAGCGAACTAGCTGTACTGTGCATTATAGAAACTGTTTAATCGGTAATTGTAGACTTTAAAGGATGATTCGTATACAGTTTGACCTGTGGGCTAAGGCTGGTGAAACGATAACTGAGTCACAAACTGGTACAAAGCTACATTGGAGACGTGACTGCATGAAATCTTGTCATTAATGCTGACTAAAGCCACTTTGAGAGCCTCTAAATACAAACACATCCAACTTATATATTAAATGATTTCAAAAACTCTTTGCTCTTTCGTGCCAAATTCGCGCAAGTGAACTATTCATTTGATCTGTTAACTATTTTATACCAAATTTTCCTATTACCAATAGTACCTTCAGGCATGCACACAAAGAAATATTGTAATGTATGTGTAATTTGTAGTACCATCTTGGTTTTGCTCGTATTTATAATAGAAAAGTAAATGATTATGACAATATGATGTATTGGTTGATATTTCAACAATAGATGTTGAATATCTTATTGTAACAACATAGTCGAATATAGGGTCATAATCATTAGAATGTTGGCATTTTAAATTGAATAGGCTCAAGGCTCACTGAATTATGGTCGTTTGTCGATTAAATGTGTATTTTTGTCACGTTGTTTTAAGACTATAGGTCTATTGAGTTCTGATTGCTTATAACTTATTCATTTTCAAATCTTATAACCTAGTTTAAAGTCAGTTAAACATCGTCCATATACTAGATTTTCAATTACTTTTTAGTAATAAAAATACACATTTAATTGTTTAGTAGGTTAAATTACGTGCGAAAATAATTCGGTACTTTTTTAAAAATGGATAGCAATTATGCTATACTAGCAGCTAACAGTACTAAGATAATATTAAACACATTTTTTATAAAATAACAAACATAAAAAAATATTTTTGAATATTAGATTTCGCATCTATTTTAAAGTAACGAACCGAAGGCTATTTAAAGAAAATATGTAATGAAGTAAAATAGATTAATGTACTTATGTAAAAGATTAACAATAATTAACAGTAACTCGATGAAATGTCTGGTCTTAAAGATAATACTCAATTTTATAAAGTAATGATCATCTCATCTATCAAATTATTTTATACAACCAGACAATGAAAAGACAGCCGTTGTTTAAGTTACGTAATGTATTTGTAAGCTGGTTATATAGTTGAACTAGGGCAGAATTAACATCACACATTTTGTATCGTGCCATAATATTATTAAATTCTAACAAGTTGCATTTTGTATGAGTTTGTTAGGTGCGTGGCGATGTGCAAGTCACGTATATTAATTTTTACTGATACAGTACGCTTTCGAGTCTATCAGTATCAAGCGAGAATCTAGATTTTTTAGTAATTATTTGCTTCATAGAATAGACTCTCTCATGCCTTGGTACTAATGGACTCGCCCGCGCACTGTTCGTAGTTAATGGATTTTTAATAAACGATTTAATAAACTATCGAGGTGTTTTATTAAAACAAACTTTTGTTTAAAAAGGTTTTATTATTATTAATCACATGAGAAAATAATTGAACATAACATTATGTTTTCCTATTCCCCTTTTCTTAATTCGATTGTACGAAAAGTTTTCTTAAACTTACATAATACTTACCCACACTTATTGCTAACTTATCTTTTATTTATAATAACAGGCAAAACTAAGGGATTATTAAATATAGCAGCTGTCATACATTTAAGCCAGTCTTCAATACATTGGACAGCTCTAATTTCCGTTCCCAGAGTAAGTAAACTGAGATAAAACCAAAGGCACCCAACAAAATTGGATCCCATATCACATCTATGACCTAAATTACTTAAAATTATAAAACAATCAGTCTATATTCTAGTGTTAAACAAATTAATCTACTTCAAGTTTTCTGAAATTGCCTGTGAGGCCTCTCATGGCGTCTCCGACCGCGTCGGCGCCTGCGCAGGTGTTTGCGCCAGACTTCAGTGCAGATATGGCGCCCTCTCGCGCCGCTTCGCTGTACATTTCAAGACGGACCGCCATTTTGTCGTTCAGAAGAAGGATGTCACGTTTTCTGGCGAGTTCTTCTTTCCATAAATCTGGCAAGTAAATGAAATTTTTAGTTAGCTGAATTATTTTAGGTTACCAAAGATTCTCAACAGAAGAAGCGATAGCACTTTTACTTCTATTTATTCTTCGCCATAATTTTGACTTCTTGACGTTTCGCCAACAGATGTTAACGGATTTCTAAGTTTCAATAAAACACTGATACTCGGGTATTAGAGATTTTTGAGTTGAGAGGATTGGTCCTCTTCCCCACAAAAGCGCCGATGTTGTGATGACAGCCAGCACAGGTTTCTAACCATAATGGCCATGGCCGCTATCCCTTAAAACAAACTCACCAATCATTTCCTTCATCGGCATGCTACCGCCGTACTCCTTGGGTAGTAGACTCTTGTCAATCTCCACGTCTTCCACAGCGCTGTACAACTTGACTCTCTTCTTGATCTTCTCAGAGATGAGACCCATGCCGAAATCTAGTGCAAACTTGACAGTTGGATGGACGTTGACACCGTAGATCTCTTTGTGTCTCATCGGGAGGGTGCGCTGTGAAAGGAAATTTACATTGAATCAATTGAATTTTCGGAGTGATTCAAAACTAGGTGATTTAATAGAGATATAGTCTTGTGGTAATCTAACATAGCCCAAAGGATAACGAAACTGAAGTGGTAGTGGCTATATTAGAAGAAGAACGAAATAAGAACTCGTGGCTCTCCAGCAAAGTGGCTAGCAGTGGTTGCATGCGAAGGGCTGAAGATCGAGTTCAGTGGCGATGACAGTATGAATGGTAGCAGGCACAAAGAAAGTTTTGGAAATGTCATAAACACAAATCTGTAAATACCTCTCCATTCTTCACAATCCTGACAGCTTCCTTAGGAGTGAACAGGGTAAGATGGGGGAAGCTGACACCACTGCCATCAGCGTAGTGGACCACACCTCGGACCTGATTCTCCTCGTCTTCCAGCAGGGTCTCGTAGCAGATGCCCATTACTCTGCACATATCCTGGTTGGTGTACTTGTAGGGGTCGAACACACCTGTACAAAGAAACATGTATCAGGAATATGGAACAGTAAAGTCTCGTATCCATTTTGGAACACTTGGCACGGGTCATGTAGGAACACTTGCACATCACGTTCACAGATAGCACGGAACTTTGGATTAGCAACGTTCTCTTTCTCGCACCATTCATCAGCAACATGTCTCCAGATGTGTTGCGCGTACTGACTCCACTCGAAGTGATATCGTGCTCAACAAGTTGCATTGGAGTTGTTGTCCAACATTGCTGATCATTGTGTGAATCTTTGGTTCCGTGTCAAGTATTACCTACTAGATACGATGTATAATACTTACATACTTGCCTACGCAAGTATGCAAGGTTTAAGGGCTTTAAAGGGGGGCTGTAAGTAGGGAAGTAAGTAGGTACTGTTGGGTATAATCTTCTTATAGTATGACTGTACGACTAATAATGGGTGTGCGAATAAGTACAATGAAGTGTTTATAAGCGATAAATAGAGTGGGTTGTGTTGTTTTGTCAAAATTATTTCATTTAAGTATTGTAGGTGATAGTAAGCCTATAAACTTCATGTGTGTGTGGGAGATGTGCATAGGTTATATATCGCAGGTGTCGTAAGTAGTCTTGCATAGTGAGGTTCTGGAGCTAGCCTATTTAGATTAAGAGGATCCGGTCCCTCCAGAGAAATATAATGTTTTTGAATAAAAGATATCAATTGTAAAAAGTGTGAATTTACCAATTTATTGAAGTGTTGTTGCTAGTAGTATAGCTATAATGGCGAATGAATGTATGCACTTACCTATTAATTATAAAAATGTATAGCATTTTAGAAGCATAATATGTGAATTTAACACCGTATCTACTAATAAATAGTCGAGCTAATAAGCAAATCTTGAAACGATGCACAATACATAAATAAGCCAGATTTATCAACCTTCCCCGCTACCAGTATAAATAAATAACTGCAATTAATATAATATATGTAATGTGATATATAATATGCTTATGAGATAAAATAATATATAAAATGAATACTACTTGAAATTCGTTGATGATTATCATAAGGTTGTATATCTACCAGGCCTGTATATGACAACACGACGACCGAGCTTGTCCTTGAACGGACTCACAAATATGTATCTGAAAAAGAAAAAAAAGAAGGTAAAAACAGTGAGTTACGGATGGCAGCATAATTTAGCTGTTCGGCTGAGAACAGCAAGATACTCATTAACGCGTAACTTAAAAGCTAGTCACGGTTAGGTTAATCTATGCAAAACATTATTATCAGCATTTTTTTTGACTAAACTTAGTTTGCATAGGAGTAAAATAGAACACCGTACGATCTCCTGAGATAATATCCTTTGTGTCGGTAGCCTTTGTGTTTCTGAGAGCCTAATTACACGCAGTTTCGTTCAGTAATTTTGGCATGAATGAGTAACAATGGTATCAAATATGTGGATGACTCGCCATCCACTAATACTTCTTCGTTGTAAACTTGATACTTCTGAGCCTATTTCTGTCCAAATTGAAACTCTTAGAGGTGGTTCAAAAATGGTTTTCTTTTTGGGTGACATGACCACAACAAGGCTACACAGGTCTTTATGTAGTCTTCCTATAGCTTCTAGCAAAACTTTTACGGCATTAGCTAATCTCTAAAATAAATGGAAGGTAGCCTCACCCCAGGTCAATAAGTTCCATCATGACTGGCAGCTTGTAGTCCAGCTGGTTGAAGGCAATGCCCCAAGACTGACGCAGCAAGATGTAGCGCTCGATAGCCTCCTGTGCCATCGGAACGCTGAACTTCTTCGCGCGAAGAAACCGGAGCAGGTAACTGGCATCTTAAAGTGGAATACATACAATTGTAATTCATAAGGTAATAAATATACTTGAGATTATGTAAAAATGTCCAACACCTACATAAATTTCGCATTAGATATGCTCATTAACTTTACTCATCTAATCTAATCTAATCTAATCTTAAAGGATAAAATACGTAATTCTACTTTTTTTAATGTTCACTAAGCGTGTTATGAACTTTTTTGGTTACTATTTCCATTCATAAAATCATCAAATTAATCTAAATTTATCCATTTTTATTTGTTGTTATGCCCACAGAATTTAGCTTTACCGGTTAAGGAATAAAGTCTGTCTTCTTAAAACGTAATACGAGTTTTTTTTAATACCTAATGATTTCTAAGAAGTTTATTACCAAAGTAGGTATTAGGTTAATCTACCTTTCTCGGCCTCTCCACGAAAACTGAAAAAATCTGCAGTGTCCTATACACAAACCTTTTGCTCATTAGATTAGCCTTTAAATGCCATTTGACTATGGGAGCAGCTGCAACAACTACAACCAATCTACTAAAGCAAGGATAATGCTCTAATTGCTTGTGTACCATTCAAATCTAAATCTATTAAGTAGACCTATCTACTTACCCATCCTTATAGCCATAAACTTGGGGTTCTGCTCCATCCAGCTCCTGAGTGCTGCCAAAGCCTGCGACCTGGAGTTCTCAGTCTCCCGGAGTTCATCCTCAGCTACCTTCTGTGTGTCAGCAGAGAGGGGGCACTGGTACTCATCAGCTTCAGTCAGGAAACGCTTTTCGGTTCTTCTAGACATGTTTTTGGATCTGAAAAGAAAGAGAAAACCAAATTAAACTTTTATATAAGAGAAGTTGGTATACGCAGCAAGATTCTCCATAATTTCAGTAATGATTGAGGATGGATGATTCAGGTATCATCATGGTCATTCGCATCATCTACATTCATCAATCAAGATATTTTAAGGAAAACATCGGTGAATGGAAATAAATGGCATTGTTTCTTTTATTTAATACAGGGAAAACCGCATTGTTCGGAAGGTTAGGACTAGAGGTTACATGAAACCAAGTCAAGATTACTTGGAAGGTTGATAATATCGAAGTACCTAAGTAGTATTCATCGGAATGCTGCTTCGATCGGATCCTTCGATCAAGTACAGTCTAGTAGCATATTACCGTTAGGTACGTCTTAATTGTTTCCTCATTGAGAGAGGGCAGAGATTACAGCATTTACAAACTTAATTAGATACCTACAGATTATTACTAAATGAAGAAATGTAGCGGAAAATAGAAGAAACACGTTGGGAAAGGGAAGAAATAGGCCAAGGAAATACCCGCTCTTTACACTTATTCGTGAGTGGATCTGTATAGTGTATAGTCTTCCCTGATGTTTGAAACAAGAGGAACAATGCTTGTGCCTCTAATACAATATTGGTAAAAAATTGCGTGGGTATTTGTTATTAGATTTCCACACCCTTTCAGGAAAAGACGTGATGTTATGCACAATTAGGCTCCATAGAACCACGAGGTACTCTCTGCACTTATTTCGCCATTGCGAAAGCTTATAATGGCGGACACGCCACGGCAGTTTGAATAGGTTTGAATCAGCCCACTATAATTTGTTAGGCTTGGGAAATATTCAAGTATCTCAGCCCACGATTGCTGTGTCATAATAGATAGTGCCTGTTCGATTGATTTATTTTGTAACGTTACCTACATGTGCAATCTTATTCCGAACCACGTTTGAAAAGCATTTATCCTTATTGTCGTACTTACGCGTATAATTTGAATGAATAAGTATTATCCCGACTAATTTCTTTTATGCTACACACAGAATAATTTCCTCTTTTCTTACTTGATCTGGACTTTACTGAAATTATTTTCGATGTTTTTTCAAAGAAGTCATATCAGAAATAGCGTAGACAATTTAGTTTGTAACTGTAAAGGTAGGCTACCTTTTACCGTTTAGTACACGAAGTAAAATGTAACATATCATAACAATACCATCTTAGAACACTTTAAGAAGACAACAGCTAAATAGCGTCCGTCTTCAATCTTGGGTAAATAATATGACAAGTGTCCTTCGTTTAGGTATCCGTTGTTTCCCAACGCTTGCAAAACCTTGCGTGTTCGCAAACTATCGTCTGAGTGACAGACAATCGAGTAATCGTTTTGTCTCCCATATACTCGACAAGTTAAGCAACTAGCTTGGAGCATAAGTTAAGCAATGGATATTGGTATCAATTTTAAGTTTTTGTAATATAATCGTGATGCCCGAAAAAGGTCTCGTTTCATGTGCAAGTTCATAATAGTCGATGCTGCATGGCGATTGAATTACAAATGGATTTTATTTCATTTTTCGTAGTGGTTCGTCTCGACTTTAATCGGCTCCTATTTGCCAACGTACCGTTGAATATGTCATTTTTTTAAATTAGTAATAATTTAACGAGTTTCATGAGCAAGTTCATAATAGTCGATGCTGCATGGCGATTGAATTTCAAGTGGATTTAATTTCATTTTTCATTCGGGTTCGTCTCCGCGTTAGTCGGCTCCTATTTCCCAATGTACCGTTGAATTAGACATGTTTTCGTTTAGTAATAATTTAAGGCAGTTTCGTTGAAGCAGGGAGCCATTGGATGCAGATAATGAGCTGTCGTTCAGCGTAGAGGACTAGGGGGAGGTTTTATCCAGCAGTGGACATATTCACCGAATAAAGGTTAAAGCACAATAATTTGATGCAGATACCGGACAAGATGCACCTATTAGTTTAATACAGATGCACGGTATAAAATGATTTTCATTAAGCAAATATACAAGTTTGAGTATCCCTGAACAACAACAAAACTTTTAAACTTTACCACTGTTTGCCGAAATAGGTTAGAAGTATGCATGAGATAGTCATGGGTATACATTTCTTAGAAGAACAAACAATACCACAAACATTCTCCAACTTTGAGTTCACGGCCACTCACTAGGTGTTAATATACCCATCAAACATTATGCAACATCCTACAGCTTATTGGTAACTTTACTTTTATTGAATAATTAATAAGAATTAATAAAAGTTATTAAGTCTTGCTTCATCTTTAGCAGAACTATGGGCCTTCTCCACATAATAGGATATTGAAGTAATCTCATCGCTTCGCATGTTTAAAAGTATGCAATTAGATTGTGCAGCATCATCGAATGACCACTTGACCAGGTTGATGGGATGAATGTAACTGCGTCCTCAGAGTCGATATTCTAGTAACTGTAGCATAATTGTGGTTTTTAACACAAAAATGCTGACAGCAGTATTATAATTGGGGTACATTATCAAATATCTAAGACGAAAGGTACATTACGTACTGATTCTTGAACACGACACCTCGTGTTAACAGCCGGCATTACATCGTATGCAACGAAAACATGTGATTTTGTCCTACATATTATTTTTTTACAGGCTTATAATGAAAGAGAAATGGCTCCCATTTCTACAAGTAGGGTGCATCCATTCACCAAAATGCAGGTCAAGACCGGGCATGCAATGTTGACAGTAAACCAGTTTTTTAACCAACTGTCGAAAATGTGACCACCTACACCATACGTAGTCCCTTGTAACCATATAGTTGTGTGACCATATAGTTGGATAAAATTTACTAACCGTCTGGGTTTTTTTTTTCAGTAAGAAGAGTCAAAGTCATAATTATGTGTGCTACAATATTATTAACTGCCAATCAATGTTAATAATTTTGACAAAATCCTTCTAAAGATACGATTTTGAGATGAACTCGAAACAGAATGTGTTAAAACTCTTTGGTAGCTAAATCCACTAAATAATTAAGTTATTCTGATTGGCTGACTGCCTATAATTATCAAAGTTGTACCTTTAAAATTTAAATGAGATTTATAAGCATCACTTAAGTATAATCGTGGTTCAAACAATGTTTACTATGATACATCATTAATCGTTGTCAATAAAACCTCGACATTTTTCCGCATAAAACGTAAGTATTAATCTATAGCAAAGATCTTGTGTTGCCGGCTGTTGCAACGTTAACAATGAGGCAACAGAAGGCAGCATAATTTTGTTAATCTAAGTAATTATATGGTGTTACATAAGTTATTCCGATGTAATTAGGGTAGAACTGTGTCCGAGCCATGTCTTGTGAAACTGCGGTACTTATAGTACTGACATGTACATTTATTGTTGTTTCATTCATTCGTTGTAGGGCCTATACAAGTATTTAGGTTGCTATTCGAAAGTATTCGCTAATTGCTGATTAAAGTACTCGCACTTACTGTTGTGAAAAGGGCATTAGGATAGAGATGTAATAAAAGTCAACCGACATGTTTAATTGGGATACATAGTTTTGGAAATGTCGATGATAGTTTATTTAATAAAATAATAAAACAACTTCTATAAGCCGGACAAGGAGTCTCTGGTTCATTTCCCGGGTACGGCAAAGGAATACTGGGCTATTTTTGGTTTTTGAAAATTTGTCAGTAGTAGTAAGGAGTCTGGATTTGTGCCCAGTATATGGCAATAGGCTCACCTCCTATGGAACTTATAACACAAATGGTCAAAAGTGGGTGTACATTGTACACCTCTGCCGACCCCTTCGGAGATAAAAGGCGTGACGCTGCTGTAAAATAACATCTACTAAATATTTATGTTAGAATTCGTATCAGTGCCTCATATTCAACAGTCTATTTACCAATGATAACTCTCAAAGCAAAGCAAAGACCTCTTAAGACAACCAATGAGACAGTCCACACAATGCCGGCAAACTGGTTTCCCCAACAAACCCGAGATGAATCAACCGGAGTATTACAACAGTCTTACGGAATAGTTCACCGTATAACAAGCAGAACATTGATAAATGCATACAAAACATGCATTTGATTATTTAAAAGACACAAATATTGAATGTAACATGTTCTGAAGTATACCGTATAGATATAATATAGATTAAAGATAGAAATAGATACTGCCTTATTTAAAATAAAATACTGCCTTATTTTAATAAGGCTATCTTTATCTCTATTTCTATCGTTTATTGGGCCACCATCGTTTCATCGTCTGCTACAGTCTGCAGCTGGATTATGAGGTTCCTCTAAATAAGAGGGTATGTCATATTCTTTGCCAGCAGCTAAAAAGGTTCATGTTGATCAGGCAGGCGTAAGAGTTCTGAATTTTTATCCTCTTACGCAAACTGCCGCCGGTATCAAACGGATTCTTTTTGAGGGGACAAAGTCTTCTAATGACTTCATCCGCTTTGGGCGAGGCGAGAGGGTGTCAGCCTCTTACTGACTAATAACCACACCGTTCCTACTCCACCTTTTAGAGCCGGTGCCAGGGTAACCCTCTAGGCAGTCCGCAGCAGGTATTGAACAGATAGTGATACATTCTATTCCATACGGCCCCCACTAAACATTGAGTAAGTCTAAAATCCCAAATTTTTCCTAATCCGGGAATCACACCACGTCAGGATTGAGACCCCACGGTGAAGAAACTATTTCTTTATTTGCTACCATTACAACTAATAAGGAACTATTAATCATTACATTATCTATCTACGTAATACTGGAGGAGATATTCTGAATAGACCTCTTAGGTCAAAACTCAGAACGCTTTGGAACTCCACAACGCACTTACGAAAGTATTTCGACAGATAATCTCCACATAACAGTTCTTAATGTTTGTGCAATAACAAATTATAGCGACATTCAACACGGAATACGCATTTCATAAACTTCGACACGTGATTTGCTTTAATTTTACACGTGAGTTAAATGAGCTTTACATTAAATCAAAATGAAGTTAGTACATAATAACAACTGCACTTTCTGTATAGGTTTTCAATATTTTAAAATCAGGCATTTGTGTCAAGAATGCAAATAATGTTGATAGCAAAACAATATCCTTAATCCAGGATACCTACTATTAAAAAATAAGTTGTGTAAGTCAAGTCAAAATCTCTTTTTTTTTTTTTTTTTTACATTTAATGGGTCGACGTTTGACCGCTATCTCACCTGATGGTAAGTGATGATGGGGCCTACGGTGGAGCACGTCTGCCCATCGCTTCGTGCGAGTGGGTGGGATATCTACCATGAAGCGGTGACGCCTCGCCGATTGTCTTGTGGTTCGATGATGAAAAGGACTAGGGGGAATCAAGTTGTGCAATTCCCCCGCACACTCTCCGAAATGTATCCGGTAAAAAACGGAAAGGCTTGCGACCTTGCGCCTTTGTTCAAGGCTTTGAAGCCGGGCCTCCACAAGCGCATCATCGTTGATGAGCCTCTTGGCACGCCTTTCAATGTGTTCGAGCGCATCTAGCTGGCATTTAGCCGAGCCGTCCCAAAGGTGAGAACAGTACTCCATACATGACCGAACCTGCGCTTGGTACAGGCTCAGCAGTTGTTTCGGTGTGAAGTACCGTCTCACCTTCGAGAGGATACCCAACTCCGAGAGAGTTCATGGTAGAACGCCTGAACGAGTCCTTGAAGGCGGTTTCCGAATGGTGAGATGCCAACTTGGTCAGGTTCAATGCCAATAAAACCTAGGCGTGGCTCATCAAACGGAGTCAATTCCCGTTGGCTCATATTTTCCGGAATGTATCAATCTCAATAACTGATCTATTTGAGCTTCTTGGCGCTACTCTTTCGCTCATTGTCGACTTTGGCTGAACCGAAGGCGCATCTGGCTGGTAGGAAGTTGGGTATAGTATCGAGGGTGAGACGGTACTTCACACCGAAACAATTACTTGTAATCTACCAAGCACAAGTCCGGTTGTGCATGGAGTACTGCTCCAATATTGGCAGCACCAGCTAGATACCATCGAAGCCACCGAGGTTCGTGCTAAGAAGCTCATTTACGGTGATGCGGCTGTTGAAGCCCGGCTTCAAAGCCTCAATCATAGAATGGTTATAGGCTACAAGTTTTTTTGTGCGAACAGCAAAGGAGTGGAATGCTTTGCCCGCGTCTGTGTTTCGCAAATGTACAACCTGGGTGTCCTGGGCGGCATGGAGATTGTAGTTTAAATGTTTCTTGGTTAATCCAAATGTGTAGTCTTTTAGTCGGTTTTAATAACACCGGGGTACAAACTAGGGTTAGACAGATGATAGATATACCTATTCAACTGTGCCGCCATCCCACGACGACTTAATACCTAGACAAAGCAGATAATAATAATAAATGTTTAGTTCATTATAAATCATGCGAACTGTTTAGATAATTATTCTGATAAAGGTGTAGATTGCTTCCAACCACTTATAGTTATTAGGTTATTTTCAGAAGTAGACGTGATGTGCCTGGTATGTTGAAGATGGCTACTATGAGGGAATATAAAAATGGAAAAAAAAATTTACACATTAGTTTGGTAAGTAAATTAATTCTGACTTGACTTGAATTTAAATTGGATAATTTTTCGGTCCACTGAGATGAAAAAATTAAAGAACAAATACAAAAAAGTTTCTCCGTAGTTAATTTTTTGTTTAATACGGTGCTCGGGTAATATATTTATGTAATTTTTTTATAAATAGTTACAATAGTTTTTTAGCTATTCAGTTTTATTGTGTGGAACCTAATTAAACTTAGAAGTATCGTATATACTAATGTAATAAGAATAGAATTAATATATAATTTTACTCGGTTTTGTTTTAAGTTAATATAGGTACGGCAGTTGTTCAGTATTCGTACCAGTAGCTACTTCACCAAATTAATTAAAAAATTGTTGAGCCCCAGGTTACTATTGCGATATTTGCAATGCATAACACTTAATCCGGTCTGGATGTCGTAAAAAAAAATATGAGCTCATTAGTATTACGAGCCAGTTACTCCTATTCTTAACAGTATAAAGATTACATGATTGTCAGGGTCACGGCTCTATTTAATTGCATTTTTATGTAATGATTACAATGTTAGAATCGGAATAGCCGGCCTCATCTAGCTATTTGAAATATTGACGTGTAAAAGTGTTATTTTATGACCTATTTACAGAAATAAATATCATTTATCATTTATAATATATTCAAGAAAAATAATAATCGAACTAATTAAAAATCACAGTTTACCCACCTGTATTAATGGAGAAAAGCTCTTTAGTTTTGAGTCACAGAGGGACTCTTCATCATGAGCAGCGTGCGCAGACGCGGCGACGTCTTGCAGCTTACTCACTCACTCAGTAGGTAGTAGTAGCTTTTCTCCATTAATGTACGTGAGTACATCGTGATTTTTAGGGTTCCGTAGCCAAATGGCAAAAAACGGAACCCTTATAGATTCGTCAAGTCTGTCTGTCTGTCTGTCCGCCCGTCCGTCCGTATGTCACAGCCATTTATTAGTTAATTTAGTATGTCTCACGATAGTTATAACAATAATAATAATCGATCCGCAAGGCAGCTTGTGGCGAGCTGACTCCCGGGAGAGGCCCTACTTCTTAACTCCGGTTAGTACTCGTGACTATCCGGAGTGGCCTCTCCTACCTCACTCTTGCCTTAATCGACTGGTTTGAGTGGAGATTCGCAAGAGTGAAGTTGCCTTCAGCTCCACTTGGGGGAAGGACGTATCCCAGTAAGATGCTGGTAGGGGTCTTGACCGTACTTCCGGGATTGCTCTGATAGCCGTGGGATGCCCATCCTTCCTCAAGCAGCTCAAGACATGTTGCTTCCCTTGTCGCTACATGCTAGCGGCCGTTTCCGGGGGCCCATTATTGAGTTTGCGAGTCACCCCTGCCTGTTTATCCGTATTTTTCAATATTGGTCAGGGGCAGGGGCCATAGTCCCCATAGTTAACCGGTTAACTATTCCACAGCCACCCACACCCATATCCCTATCATTTCTTTTTACCATATCTCACAATAGTCCTGCATCAACCGGGGATTGTCCTTTGGTGTACTTCCATAGTGCATACAGGGATAATCGCCGGCTGATGTCCCATTACATTTAGATTAAAATTGTTCAACGGGCCTCTGCGAGTTGGCTTCGGCTCCTAGTACGCCTTCCAAAGGTCCGGGACCCTGTGGTCCCGAGATTATGTAAATAACAAACATAATAATAATCGAACTGATGACGTTCACCAAAATTACTTCTTTTATTCTTTCGAAGTTTAGGCTACTTAAAGACAGAGTTGCAACATTAAATGTGAGGTCCTAAAATATCAAAGGTGGTTGGTATATAGTTGGATGATTCAAGACTGAGCTCAGTGGTGTGTCGTTCAAGAAGTATAACTACCAGCAGGAACAACGAATGCACACGTGCTGATGATGTTATGTACAGAATGTCTTTGGTAGTCCAATCCATAAAGCAAGTACAAAGAGGAGATGCCATAATGTGATTGTGCACTGTGACACAACAAATGGGCCCTATCAAAAAGCGCTCAGAAAGTGGCACATTAAATTTGGGAACATTTTTGTAGTATGGGACCGCTAGATGGAAAATTGAGAGGAGCGTGTTTTGTTATGTCCCGCGTGTAAAGTGTCACGCATTATGGTAAAGGGAAATCCAGTTATGACATCTCTTAGTATTTGCGTCCTGGTCTAATCTGTATATGAATTTCATTAAGCTTATGCTTAGTCCAGCCTTTTCATGCAAAATTGTATAGGTATACGTATATTATTCGTAGATAAGATAAATTTCTGATCATTGGCAGTTATTAACAAAAACATTTTAGGAATCGGTGGCCAAATCTAGTGTTCCCTCCATACCTAACACAGCGATATCCACTTGTCGTTTGTCACTTGGCTAAAGTAAAATATGTAATTTTTATATTTAGATTTAAATTAGTCTTATCTTTATTAATTTTGGTTGTTCCATTCAAGTTTTTACGTAGCAAGCAATAGTGTATAATTGTGATTTATTTTGACACATTTGACCATCTAAAAATAAAATGTTTTTTAGCTTTTATGGTCATTCTAATTAAATTATAATAGGTAAAAAATACCCATGTACATTATAAGCATATTATGATAATTACATTTTAAAATAAATATTACGTGTAGTGGTAGTCGCAAAGCAGTAGGTAAATAAGTCATAAAACTTTTAAATTCGCATAGCCGTGTGAAAATATAAGAAACTTTTTTAATTATTACAATCCAAAAAAAAAAACCTCAAACTCAAACTCACTGTCCAGTAAATCCGTTCGTATTTTAAAAAAAGGAACACTTGTCAAATAAATTCGCGGGAAATAAAAATTATAGATAAAAAAAACTCACTTGTCAAAATTTCCCGCGCAATATCACAAAGGGCACGTTCACGTTGCACTGAGAGCGAGCGAGCACTGATGGCGGACACGGGCAGACTTGTTATTTTGCTTGCAGCTGATGATCGTTGCGCTCCACCGCAGTACATATTTAGATAACTGCGGTTTTCAGTGAATGTTACAGAGATTACAAACATTTCAATGTTTAGATCTGATATGTACAGCTTGATACCAAAGTCTTGCTGTGAAATCTTAGGTCAGCAGGTCTCTTTTATGTTAATTTCTTACTAAATCTAGTGTCTCGTTATCTGTACAAGTTTTGTAACATCGTCTCTAAGAAAACGTAATTACATCACTTTATCTTATTAATGTTTCAACCTCTATTTTTTAACTAATTTCGAAGAAGGGTTAGTTTATTAAGTTGCTGGAATGCTTAAACGTTATATTTTATAGCTTCAATCTAATAAAATTTTTGTATAAGACCTATTTCAATAATGCTATTTCTCTTTAAAAACCAGTAGGTAGGTACATAGAAAAGTTAAGAAAACCTATCGAGAGAGTGTACCAAAGAGTTTTTGTTGGTGTCTACCGAATTATATCCAATATCCATCTTCACCCTCGCAATTTTTCGTCTACTTAATTTTCAATACCCTGCTTTGGTACGGTAAAAAGGGGTGAATAGAATTCAAACGGTGAATAGACACAAGAATAAGGCGAATAGATGTTAGAAAAATTTCCCAATATTAATTCACCCCTTTTCTGTATCTATTTACCCCTTGAATTCTCTTCTCAACGTTTTATGGTAGGTAGCTTAAAAAATATTTGTCTATAATGTTGGCAGTCCCTGTCTCTATGTTTAGGCCGTTTTTACATAGGTGGGTACTTATTACAAGAGTTACATAAATGACAAAAAAAGTAAGGAACGATTAAGGTCACCGCAGTATATCCGAAATTACGCTGAAATTACTAAACGCAGTTGTTTATTTTTCACGTCTCGTGGGTAAAAAAGCAAGAGTTTGCGACAAAATCATTAATTTTATATTAGCATCTGTACCTATTGCTTCATTTAAAATTATAGGGTAAATAGTAAATGTTAGACTTTCAAAAAAATATTTAGTGCCTTGATGTTTTCTGTAGACATGTGGAAGATATTTTAGTGACGAATTTTCGCCTTTCTCCAGGCATTTTTGAAAACCATCCGAGACAATAACGAAAACGGCTGAAGTTACTGATAGACATCAGAACATGTTTAAAAATACATTATTTCTCCCAAAATGAGTTCCTTTTTTGGGGTTTCACAAATTGAACCTGACTCAAGATTTGTTGATGATTCATCGTACCCGGTGCTTTTCTTTTGTTGTTTTTCTGATGGTTTTCTTTCTTTCTATTCAGCTCTCACTCAGTCCGCGCCGCAGCATAAATTTTATAGATCACACGTTTGTTTTTTGTAAGCTTTTTAATTTGTTTTTTAGTAACCAAACATGATAAGTTAACGTATCGTAATTTGTAATGTACTTTCGACTACTTTAAAAGGTTCTCACGGAGCACGCAGCCAACAGTAAGGTCTGGCAATTTTTTATAATAAAAATAGAATCAACGATTAGTTAATACTATTACCATAGTAAGAGTTAACCTTGATTTCGTTCTTTTTCTCCTTGCACTTCAACTTAGCACCTGCGATGGCAATCAATACGCTTACAAACAGTACTTAATGTCTTCCTTTTTTTGTATATTGTTGTTCTATACAAAATAAGTAATGTCTGGAAAAGTCCTGCACATTAATGCAATCTTATCACGTTGTATTTTTTCCCATATCAAAACAAGGACGCCTTATATTAAGACAATTATGTTGAAAAACATCTTTAGTTTCCATTATTTTCGTGTATCTGGTCATACAAGTACGGTCACCTGTTAGCTACATGTGTTTCGCAATTGGCCATTGCCTTACCATCACCTGCCCGTGACAATCTACCATGCCTCACATTTACAAAATAAGTCCTTTCTACGAGCAGACTAATGAAAATATTATCGCCAAAAGTAGACTAAAAAGGCTAGCTGAAAATATGAAGCGTTATTAATACCTACTACTTAGCAATCTAGCCGCAAACATGAATAACATTGTTTTTTAAATTCATTCATTGTAAATTACAGCTCTGCTAAAAGAAAAATAAAACTACTAATGTAGAGAGAGTCCCGTTTAATTTATTTTCAGCGTAACACATTCAATTACAAAACTTTAGCTACCATTATATAACTTGCACATTTTTACAGCAATTATACTTCGTTCACAATTAGTTTGTGTAGAATGAGCTTGCTTTTTGATTCTAACAATAGATATGCTGCAATTAACAATGGATTTAGGCAATATGTTGAAACATCTTCAAAATGAGTGAGGCATATACCGTTAATGACCTTTTGTAAACGAGCATACTGTATGGGTATACAGTACAAAGCTGTTGCGAAAATCATAGGGTATTGCAAACCTTTATTGTTTGTCTTTTATGGCTTTCCAAAAAGATTGAAATATAGATCGATCATTAACCCATCTCTCAACCTTGACTAAAAACCACTGACAACTGCAAGAGTGTTAAATTATTCAATATTGATAAATAATACTTGATAATTTCAGCTCAAATAGAAATTACGAACACTCGGTTGGGTAACCTAGGTCAATAAACTGGACGAACTAACTGAATTGAACGCCAAGATCGAGGTTAAGCGGTCTTTTTTCAACTCAAATCGAGATATTAAATAAAACAATTCTTACGAGAAGCATTAGAGAACTAAAACACTACACTATTTTGTAGGTAACAGAAACAAAACATTGATGATAGTAACAAACACGTTGTATTATTTACTACCATTCAATACAAACCTTACGCAAAAAAACCTATAAATTGAGTTTCATAATAAGACGTGAAAAAATTTCTTACTCTGAAAACAAAAGGTTTTGCACACTAAATAAAAAAGAAAGAGATAGTGATGGATTAATTCTTGGAGATAGAACGAGACACCTACAGTCTGGGCTACCACCGAATGATCAGGTTATCAGGCACCACACAGTTATGTCATACTTGAGGTGCTGAGCTGAGAACTACTGACCCACATTCCACTTTAAATGATCTTAATTCATTGAGTATTAAACATAAAAAGTATAACAAAACTACAGCGAGTAGGTACAAGGAATAGAAAGTGTATGTACTGAATCAGTTATACATAAAACTAAGTATTATAATATTAAAGAATACTTGTTAAAATTGTTTGCGTCTTAGTAAATGTATCTAGATGCTGACTTACATTAATTTATTATATTTAATTAACACTAACTTTCACTTTTTACATCCATTGCTACATTGTTCTTAATTTATGATGCTCCAATAACATTTAATAAGAATTTAATTAGTCGTTTTAAATATTAATATTGCATTTTTACTCCACTCACTTTTCTCTTGGTCTTTGAAATGGCGTCTAGTTTAACCATAACTCATGCAAAACCAACAATATTCATAATGCTTGCTCAAGAGCTTGCTAAGCATTGCAGACTACATTGTAATTACCATGTCGCCTCCGTGTTGTCTATTGAATGTGCAGACGCAACTGACTACCGCATGTGTTTACACACTTTGCTTACCGTGCACCATGATGACACGCAGTCAACGACACTAAACGAAAGCCATTCTCTCACCGGGCCAAGGTTATACAGAAAGGGCACGGCTTTGGACATTTGGCGTCATTACTTTCCTGTATTGGGTTAGGCTTATGATTCATTGCGACATAATGTCTGTAAATTGTCGTTACTAATGTTCTTGCAGATTTGTCTCGTAACAGTCGCGAATTGTTGTACATTTGGGAGATATAAAGCAAGAGTAAATACAAAGGTTGCTGCACTATCTTAAAGGATATGTTAAGAATTAAGAAAAGAGTTCCCCAGGGTGATATCTTAGGACCTACTTTTAGACAAAGTACTTTCCCTGAGATTGCATCGTTGCATCATAATTTGCTAGTAATACTCGGTAACTATAGTGCGATACGAGTGGCTGGTTGCCCCAGCTGGTCAATTACGGTCGTTATATGGTTGCTTATGTTTACTACTGTTAAATCAAATTGTAACATTAACAGCCTTGTTAGTGTAATGGCCATAAACAGAAATGCGTACTTGCGTTTGGCTAATCAAGATAGTTTCAATAGATTAGGGAATTTATAAATAACTTAACAAAATCTGTGAAACAAATATAATTCGAAAATAACAGTTTAATTACAACTAAAATTTTTTGTTAGGGTAATCTGACAGAAATGTAGTTTCAAAGGTTATTTTCTCCACGAAACAGATATAGTACGGCCACTCCTACCAGGATTATTAAGTAATGCTCTTGTGTTGTCATTAACACTTCATGTGGATTGACTTCATAAATGTGATTTGTTTCATTTGCTTCCAACCAACTGTAATGAAAATGAAATAATCGTTTAAATTATAAGAAATCTAAATCATTTCCATAAAAAATGAGTTTGTTAACGATAATAGGCATACCTGGACTGGTATTTAGTAAATGGCTTCATGAATGAAAAGAAAATACTTTTTATTTTAGTTATTTTTTTTCACTCCACATCGTCCGTATTGTAGTGTATTGCTTTTAAGTGTACCTGGAATATGTCATTGGAATTACTTTAGATAAAAATAACTAACTAAATTCGAGCCATGGTTCGGCACGAATGAGTCGGCTCACGAGTCGATACCACGGCGTCACAGAAAACCGAAACAACGCTGGCGTTATGTGAGTGAGGTTACTGGAGGCCCTATCCTATTACCCCATTTTCCCAATCTTCCCAATCCCTGATTACGCAACAACCCTTAAATTCCAACCCTCAAAAGGCCGGCAACGCAGTTGTAACGCCTCTGGTGTTTCATGTGTCCATGAGCGGCGGGGATTGCTTACTATCAGGCGATATGTTTGCTCATTTACCGGATTATACCATAAAAAATAACTATGGTATCTAAACAAAACTTAGACAGGGATCGTCCCAGGCTATTAATCGACGAAGAGAGATGTATAATTGCATCATAGAGAGAGGAATTAATATTTTAATGTGTCAAAAAGTAAGCGTTTTAAGTTATAATACCTAATTTATTGAAAGTTAAAGTGATGGCACTTTAATTGAACTTGAAGACTATAAATAGGTCACTTTAGAATTGGAACATTACATACATACATTAACACAGGTCTTGTAGTTATTTTTATGGGTCTGGCCAGAAATCTAAATTCCACCCTTGGTCGTTACTAATTCCTATGACTTGTTACACGATCTTGCATCTGATCATACAATCACTGGGTTAGTTAAGCATGCCCTCTTAGTATTATTTCTTTAGGGAGGATTCTATCAGGACTCGGGACAGACTTTCTAACTATGTTTGCACTACATGGGGAAACAGTCTGTTTGTAATTTGCTCTTTTGCATCGTATTACCAAACGAAAAGCTCGTGTGTATAAACGATTTTTGTTACCTAATATAATATAGGAACATTAAATTCGCATGTAACGAATGGCTAACTAATTGCATTTTAAGTAGGCATGTAATATCAACATAATTTGCTTTTACTAACGGGCTATTGATATCACAACACTCAGCAAAAAAGAACATCTATACGCAAGTTTCAGCAACGTATTGTGTTGAGTTTTTGGTTTCATTTCTTTTCACAACCTACATACCCACGCATAATTGCCGGCTCCGCCACTCCGACCATCGCTCTGATCAGCTGATTGCGTTATAAGTGGCAAAGCCAAAGTATACAGAGAGCTACGCAACACGCTGTGTGCCGGGTCCCGTTCTCAAGGTCGTCCGCATTTCGTCTCATAATATTGCAAATGAATGCAATCACCGACGGTAACCATAAGCATCTATGGTGGTATTGTCTTCCTAACTATTTGAAGTTTTTTACCTAGTTCCTATGCTATCGTATAAATGAATTTTCATAGAAAACACAACGCCAAAGTCATATGTGTAAGGGTTACGTGTGTGAGGAGAGAAACAATCAGTTGTATTTTTGCGAATACAAATATGAAGACTATCACTATTAAAATTTTAAGTCCTGGATACTTACAAGTATCAGCAGTTGCACCTGCCTCGATTTCTTCTCTGCTGTCTTGGCAGTAAGGAGCACAGCTGCTTCAGCATAATCGCAAGCAAGGCTACAGCAATGGCGAGACATATTATATCTATCAAGTCGATCGGCTCGGAGCGAATGTTGTATAAACGCTCGACAATTGATTTCGAATTAGGATTTGTACTGAAATTAAACTTGAACTTGTAAAGATTTAAATGAGATCATTAGATGGTAAAAAGGGGAGTGATCACTGTGCTACACATTTTAGTTCCTAACGGTTTAAAGGCGTTGCTTTCAAGAAACTTTTAACTAGATTGAAAGCTGACTCACCATTTTGGAAACTTAAACCGTCACAAACTATGTAATCATTATAAACTTTATGTGACGTACCATTCTGATGTTTCTCCACCTTGTTGTTGTGTTGGACCAGGTGCAGGTTTATCTCTGTAAGTACAAACCATTTATTGTTAAGTAATGTGGTCCAATCACGTCACAGACCCCGTGATAGTTCCACTGCTGGACTACAGAAGCCATAATCTTCACATAAGGCAAGCGGGTTGGAGATCACAGTTTAGAAAGTGCAGTTTTATTATATGGAGTACTGCTACCCCGTGTCTGTTGAATGAGTCCCTTATAATACTCATGAGAAAAGTAGAGGTTGTGTATGTTATGGGTCTCTTGTAGATAAATAAGTGGTAAGTGTATTGCTATTATGCACGGGTATGAGTGCTATTACTGAGATATTTCGAAAAACTAAAAAAGTATCTGTATTACAATTATTTAGTATGTACTGTAAAACTGATCTTATTGACACAGCAATTCGATCTCGGTCAATCTCAGCACTATTGTGTTTTTAGGCCATGTCGGAAACTCGTCACAGAGTGACGTCATGCTGACCAGTGAGTTACGCAACAATCATAACAGCTATCTGGTCGTACGGTTAAAAAATAATTCGGCTCGCTTACGTTAGATGTATTGCCAAACTGTTGGGAGATCGAGTGCCGTTTCACAACCAACTTACTCGTACGCCGGCAATGAAAGGGCACATTGTTAGCGGTGTTATGCTCTTGATAGCCCATTATTACTGTTGCAAGTTGTTTAAATGAGAGGGTAGGGTAGGGTGATAGTAGTCATATAGTTTTAGGAAGAAACAAAAAGTCTCAACCATTTTAAGCAATTTTTGTTTAAGATTTTCATATTTGACGTCCAAGTTGCTTTCAATGCCAGGACTACTCAGTACGAGATCCATTGACCATTAGGTTTAAAAAAATAAATAATGTAATTTTGGAGTTCAATAGTTAAATCACAATAAGCACTTTCAGAGGCAGTTAGACGATTCATCTTAACAATGGAGATGAAGGAAATTGAAAAGACCATTGTAAGTACCGCTTATGTCATGGTGGTCGCGCTTAAACCTTCTCCATGTGAGAAGATATTGTTTTATGGCGGATGGCCGTTCATAGGTTTGGCCTTTTCCCCGTCATAAAAAAACTAGGGAGTGTGGGATTTTTACCTCACTAAAACCGGGGTGCTTTTAGTGAGGTAAAATTGTGTAAAATGGTGGCCACCCTCAAAACATGTAAGGGGCACTGAATCCTCTTAATAGACCTGTTACGGATCCCCACGAGGTTTAGCCTAGCCTAAGACTAAACGACAAATATATTAGTTAGTTTACTTACTCTGGCATATTTACTCCAGCCGTACACAAAAATATTTATTTCTTATTTCCAGGAGAGCAATATGTTGCCATTGTACTTTGAAACAAATCTTGAATTACACCTGTAACCAATTAAAATTAATTGCTAAATATACATTTTATTTGTACGGAGTTTTTGTCAAAATCATAGATTGATCCGGAGATTTTCTATTAGGATCGGTTTATAATATATCACTAATATTATAAAGCTGAAAAGGTAGTTTGTTTGTTGGGTATATTGTACTTTTATCTTCGGATACGAAAAATAATATTTCTATAGTACATCTATTGAGAAAGGCTGAGCAAACAGCGCGGGAGCAACTGTGTCTATTATATTTTATGCCAACACTTTTTAAAATATTTTTTGTCATACTGATATCTCTCACAGTTTCAAACGCATTGTAAGATAAGAAGTATAGGTATACAGTAATGCTACATAACGTAAAGATATTCTAGATTTGAAAATATGACACTAGGTATTGCAATTAGACTAGATCTTTTCGCTAAGACCTGTTATCTTCACCTACTCAAGTAGGACAAATGGCCCATCGTATACTTTCCATAATATGACAGACATACAGTAATAGACTTAGGGTCCGTTCACACTCAACATACTGACGTATCATCGGTCGAGTGTGAACGATTAGATATGAACCTACCCTTATTCATGAGCTTACAAATTGGTGGAGATGTCCTCAACAGTGATTGAATAAACAGCTCTATAGTACATTAGCGCCCCCTAGGAAGCAATAAAACTGGTTCTCATTGTGTGACGGTTAAAACGATGTGAAGTTCGTTATTTTGCCCGTGATATGAAACTAACTTCACACTTACAGATTAAACGTTAGTGAAAAAATATTCTTAGTATTTTGAGGTAAGGTTCATAATTACGCGACACTTCAATTCGATTCGAAGCTCCGCAAAAGATCGCCTTTTTCGACAATGATAAAAAGCTCTTGTGTTAGTTGCTTAAAGTTCATAATCGCGTGAAACTTTAATTGTGATGGGGAGTTCGATAGTCTGTTCTTTCTCCTTTCCGATTATTACCGAGTATCTCCGTTCGTAGCCGAACTGATGTAAATAAAGCCGGATTTACATTACGAAATTAATTGCATGACATTAGTTTTATGTGCAAAGCACAAAATAACTCAATGTATTGTAAAGGTAAGCGTCAACAGGCCCGCATCATACGCATCGTACGCATTCCATATGACGTCATCAGTACACATCGCATGTAAGCATTGCTAATGATGCGGTGCGTACGATGCGGATCGGAGGACGCAGTTGTATGAGTTTCTGTACAAGACAAACTAAAATTCGTTGCGTGGGATGCGTACTATAAAATTACTGATAGTATCATAAAACTAATTTCGTAAATGCTGGCTTAAGATGTACGTACATGTCTAGAAGTGTATGAATCCTGAGGACAGAAGGCGGCAGGCTTGAGTGACGATGATCAGCAGGAATGTGAAAGCCACACAAATGAATACGATCTCTATTAGATCAAAGTTATTGCATATTCCAGTTTTAGGTGGGAATCCTTTACACTGAAAGAAAGAAAAAAAATGTAAAGAAAATGGATGTTCATTTTCCTCAATAATATTATTACTTCGAAAGTTGGTGCTATGGGGAATTTAGTAATATGGGAAAACGTACGAAAATGTCGTCTTGTGCATCTCTTTTATCCGATAAAATTCCACACCCACCCACTTTTTAGGAAAGCGTAATAACGAACAACTTAGACTTCTGTATCATTCTCGTAAAAAAATACAAAGAAAAGCAAACCTCTCTTTTCTAACTAACTTTTTGTTTAGTATACTTACAATTTTAACACAAAACAATAAACTTAGAAGTTGGAACACCTATCTTCTTAATTGTGAACCACGTGATGAAATAATACGTTACAAATACATGAAGGATTTTTTTAACTTGTCGTTCGAGAAGATAAAAGAATGCTTCATGTAATTTCAGCCTATTCTGTTATAGACCAACAGGTAACATGTTCTTATTTAAAATGATTTCAAGTATTATACTAGGACTGCCTGTGACAGCAGGCCTGTAACCAAAACTAGCACAAGCTCTTATCAAATTGCACACCTGCTCCGATTTGTTTCACAGGGGCTCACCCCCTTTTATTACTGCCATCTATCAGATTTAGAAACAAAATTGAAGTTAACCGTTTCTGCAAAGCCATCTAGAGGATTTTGTAATAAAATTCTGCTCAGTGCTGTGCAATGTGAGTTGCGATTGACGGTCGAGTCCTCGGATAGGTGGCGTTGGTAAAAAAGGGGCGTTCCCTGAATCGCGGTGTTAAGATTTTCCGGCGTTTGGTTACCCTCGAGGCGAGCCTAACGTTAGATCGAGGTACTCATAAATTGGGCATAATGTAACAGATAATTTATATGCTATTGTAGTATTTTTGAACAATAGGACTGCTGTAACAGGCAGACCTATTATTAATACTTGAAAAAGTTAGAAGTCACATAAACACTTGATTAATGTGACTTATGTTATTCTATGTTGATATAGCCAGGCAGGCATACATAGAGTATTTTACGGGATATCTACCTTATATTATTAAGTGATTAAATATATTTAAGTATTAAAGTGAATTTGAAGATCTATAGGAAAAAAAATTATTAACTAGACTAGCTTAGGTCAAAGTGTTGGTGTAATATGACTGAATTACATTGCGATTTTAACAGTGTGGGAAACATAACACTATAACTAAGGAGTTATTTATCCAGTCTCCACTATCTTGGGTGATAACAGAAGTGAAGTTTTACAGCATAAAACTTTTGGAGCATGCGCACTTCCACAGCCCCAACTTCAGGCTGAAGCTATCACAGAACACGTCATCCCATTGGCCGTCCGCTTTCCGAGCGCCTTATTTAAAAAAGTAGATAACCAATTTTTTTTTGTGTGTTTTGCTATATTGGTAATGATTAAATAATTTCTCAAACTCATCAATTTAACATGTGTGTTCTTTTCTGGGTTATGTTAAGGGTCATGGATAGTCAATCCAGCTGTGTGTAGAATTCTGTACGAACTAAGTTTGCTATGCACGTAAGTTCTACGTTATTTAAAAATAATGACATAAAAAAATCATTTCACCTTCATTTTGAGTTAATTTCTTCTACTATTGCACTGACACACTTGTTTTAGAATAACGTTGGGCTGTTAGAAAAAAATACAAAAATATTAAAAAATAAAATCAGAATCATCATAAGATAAGCGAGTAAGTTGTATAATCTTCTCATAGCTTTTTTTTTATAACATTAATAAGCTAGAAGACCTAGCGTAGCTTGTTAAGCAAGCTAGGTTATTTGTGTGATACACAACCGAAGTTTGTGTTTCATACAAACTTCGGTTGTAAAGGAACTAGATGAATATTTCAATTTGAAGTACATCATCATTGTGATAGGCCTCCCCTAGTGACTTCCAGCTCGGCCAGTTGGAAGCAACCTGCATCCAGCAGCTTCCTGTGACCATTACCAGGTCATCTATCTACATTGCGTAACCTCGTCTGATTTGAATTTATTTTAAGTGTGGGGGAGCCATGCTTCGGCACGAATGGTCGGGCTCTATCGGTGTGATACCACGGCCTCACACAACCGGCTTGAAACAACGCTTGCATTGTGTGAATGCAGTTACCAGAGGCCCAATTACCCCCCTTCCCAATCTTCCTGATCCCCGATTCCCAAACAACCCTTAAATTCCTAACCCCCAAAATGCCAGCAATGCACTTGTAGCGCCTCTGGTGTTTCGGGTGTCTATGGGCGGCGGCGATTGCTGACCATCAGGTGATCCACCTGCTATTTGCCGGCTTATAGCATAAAAAATACATAATTTCTACCAAAATTCGGACAAACAAAATAAAAATAAAATAAAACTTACCACTAAATTAAATTCCTTATGACTCTGATAACATGAACGGTTATAATTGATGGCGGGAGGATGATAATATCTGGATAAAAATACCGGCACAAGTCTAAGGATTAGTTACTAAAATTAAATGTCCCCAAATGTCCTATGCAGACATCGAACAGAAACTCTCTGATGAAATAATATAAGAATACACCTGATGGTGAATTATCTCGTGGAAAAGCTGGAGAGGGTTAATATTTTGGAACTAGAAAAATATAGATAATATGTAAAATCTCGTACAGATCCTAGATCCAGAATTCTAGAAATATATCCTTGCGCAGGACTACGTATAGTAAATGAATAAGCTGCTAGTGTCGTTACGGGAACTTTATAAAATAATGTTTAACGGTTTCTTAACATGTCCTGAAAGACCATGTCATCAAAATGTAGCTCACATCTAAACACTTCAATGTTCTTTTCCTTTCAACATTCCTTGACTAGCCTCGTATGATTATAAATTTCTTGTCCCAGTAATTAAAAAAATAAAGCCACTTTACCAGCTGGCCTCTGTTTCACTTCCATTTTCATTATTTTAAGTAGTGGCCACAGGCCATACCATAATTTATTTGAAATAATATGTCCATAAATCCAAACCTTCAATAAAAATGTTTTGATTTTTGGTTCAATACGACTTTGACAGCGACACACGTCAAATTATATAAAATAAATATCGTACACGAGAGGTTTTATTCGTTTACCATTTCATTTTATGATTTTTATGTGTATAGTAGCGACATCTCTGAGTGTAACTGTGCACCACACAGCGACGTTTGACAGCTACGAAGTTAACTGAGTCAAGTTGAAAGTGATACCGATGGCGTACAGCGTCGAAATAGTGAATCTTTATCCACCAGATGTCACTAAACACAAGTTGTCAACCAGTTAAAGCTAACATTTTTCAAATAATTAAAATATAGACATAAGACAACTCTAAGTAAGAAGTAAAATAAGGCATTGAAATTGAAAAATGAATGTATTACTACCAAACGTAGTACTTGTCGCCAAGCATAGGTTGCTAGGTTCGTCCCTTGGGTGTAAACAAGACAGGTGGATTACCGAGTCAGTCCAACACACACCGCAAACGATAACGGTTGCATTGACTGCGCGCGCGCTCACCGTCGGTACTTTAAATTCAACCGGAACGAACCGATCTTTATTCGATGAACTTACTCGTATATAATGACTTTTAATGTGTTCTCTAAACAATGTTCATGCACCAATCTGAAGAGGCTCCCGGCCAACTGGACGAGGGGTTCAGTAGACCAGTGGAGTCCATCATGAGATGCGAAGACTTCAAGAGCAACTTCGCGAGGAGGCTGTCCAACCGATACTCTTCGAGGTCGGCGGTGGTCACCAAGAGGCAGAACTCGGTGAAACTCCGTCCTCCCAGGCAAGAGGCAGTGGACGATGTAAGTGCAACTTCCCCATTACTATTTTGGCGATGTTTATTTATTTTTATTTCAACCATTGTGCTGAAGAAGGTGAAAGTATTTAGTATGATATTCAGAGCGCAAACTTGATTCTTTATCGGGGTTTTGTATCGTAAATTAATTTTGCATTTCCTACTTATATATCTGCGATGCGTGTTTGTTTACAATCAACGCGGCTGCGGCTGCGGCTGGCAATTACTTTTACTATTATTTTCTCTGTTGTATTTACATTAATTTTGTTGCACTTGGTTCACGTACAGTGTTCACTGTTACAGTAGAATAGCATGTTTAGTATATTTTCATTCAATTAGCTGCACGACATAGTTTTTGTAGGAGTTCAGTTCAGTTCAATGGTGCCAAAAGAATCGAAAGTAATTTAGTACCAGTACGGCAGGATCTCCTTACCGGTGGGTGTGATGAAAGAGTGAGAGTGGAGTGTGGGCTTCGTTGTCATTGGCTAATTGTAGTGCAAATTGTTTCAATGTATCACTTCGATAGATTCATGCAATTATATTTTTAAATATGTATTTTATTTATACAGTTACTTAACTTGACGTAGCACCTTAAACTACCCTTACTTATACTGATAGGTGTCACTTATAGGTTGACGACCAAAAATGACGTTGAATGGCATCTATTCTCAAATTAAGGGCTTAATAAGGACCTTATCCACTTGGTTGATTAGTATAGTAGACAACACGTTACAATTTGGCTAATTTTCTACGTTTACCTACGTCACATTATTATCCGTCAGCGACTAAGAGAAACTCATCCAGACTGGGGTGGTTTTTAGTCAGTATAAAGATCATGATACTCCTTCTCGCCTCGTCTAAGGCAGGAGAAGTCATTGGATGATTTTCTCCCCTCAAAAAAAAAGACATTGCGAAATCCTTAAATGTCGCTATTACTTGGTTCCATTGGTCTGTGTATAAAATATACAAAACCAGCGTCTTCATCTACGTCGCTGTCGGATTAAAAGTGGCCTATATCTTTTCTCAGATGATAACGTACCCCTGTTCCAAATTTCACCTCAATCCCTTCAGCTATTTTCACGTGAATGAGTAACAAACAAACGAACATACAAACTTTCGCATTTATAATAGAAGGATGCATCAGCGTCCCATGAATCCGGTCCCATTTGTCGAAGCCGGAAACAGGTACAAATATAGGGGAAACACTTGTCATTTAGAATAACCATGTTTACCATGAGAAACATATACCAATACATAGCATTTCATTCCTTCTAACATATAATATATGATTTTATGTGCTCGTTCTATGTAACATTTACTTTTCACTAAGTAGACATAAATATTGTGATTATGTTTCATGGTTGAATTGTCGCTAGACAAATGTGCAGAGGGGTGCAATTTTTACTAAGTTGTAGTTTATTGTTTTGGCCCCTTTTTATGGTATAAGCCGGTAAACGAACTGATAACCTGATAAGCAATCGCTGTCGCCCATGGATACCCAAAACACCAAAGGTGTTACAAGTGCATTACCGGCCTTTTGGGGTATTAGGAATTTAAGGGTTGTTGGGGAATCGGGGATAGGGAAGATTAGGAACGGGGGTAATTGGACCTCTGTTAGCCTTATTTATACAACGAAACACAACGCAAACGTTTCATGTCAGTTTTCAGTGAGGCCGTGGTATCACTCCGTTTGAACCGTGGCCCATTGCTGCCAAAGTATGGCTCTCCCAAATATAAAATGTTATTGCAGATACGCAGTCTGAAACATTAGTATGTTCCAACTGGTCTAACCTTTTTTTAACACTAGGATATTTCTAGTAGGTATATTTTTCTTTGTGAAACGTGCACACAATATTTATAGATTTTCGTTGAGTTACAAAAGGCAGATAGTACTTTTAATTACTAAGCATAAGTCTCCTTCTGTCCTGGGTCAAAATCGAAACCTGTTTGTAGGTGCACTTCCGACATCATTTTAGAAGTAATCATTTAAAAATCATCCCAATTAAAATATTTACTAGTAATTAAATATCGTAATTACCTATCTCTAATTTGAATTCTAAAACACATGTCCTAATTCTTCTATTACGTAAAGACACATTTTCCTCAAAAACTAGTTTAGTTTTGACTCAAAGAATTATTAAAACGTAAATAATTATAAGAGTCTTAGAAAAAACATCTTCTAAATGGTTTTACCTACTTTTACTGCTGTTCCAGTGACCTTCCGACCGGTCGTAATGATACCTTTGTTTGTATGAAATTAACGGTTACATGTAGAACATACATTTTGTATGACAAAAAACTGTATGACGTTGATTTCCAGACTTCAACAACAATGGCATACAAAAACGTTAAGCCTGAGAAATAAAGTTGTTTTGATACGAAAAATGTAAAGATTGAAAGTGTTTTCACTTAAAGAATTGCTTTATTCACACAAATGGGCACAAAAAGTATTAAAAATATGTAAAGATACGTTATTGTCAGGGTTTTTGAAAGTTGACAATGACATGACCTTCGCACAAACTGACCAATGCTCATCAGTATCATCAGCGGTCTCTATATTTATTTGAGGTTGAGGATAAAACATTACTTATTTTATGTTATCGGCTTACACACGTAACTGTTTGATGAGGAACTCGACTAGTTTCAAGCTATGCTAGAGGCTCATATTCAGCAGCAATCGGCGACCCACGAAGCGATTGTCGCGCTGCTACTCGATAACATAATAATTAATTTAGTATATCTCACGAAACTTATAATAAAAAAATCAATATAATACTTATAAAACGTTAAAATTACGGTAAAGTTATTGTAAAATTTCAATGCACCGATTTCATGGTGAATTTCTGATATCACCGTTAACGGAATTTATGAAATTCTTATCAGTTTCTAGTTATACATTACAATGGGCGAATCTACCCGTGAACATTTGAGATTTGTTCCACCATTTTTGTGATATAAATGCAATTATCGGCAGCAACCAGGTTATCAACACTGATAGTACGTGGTTATTGCAGCCTGAGTCAGCTGCTGCGCCAGTAGCATCACAATCGCAACGCTCAACATGTAGACAGACTTTTCATTTAAATGCGCTATCGCTTGCCAAGCCTTCCCTACCTACCATGTTTATCCGTTTGGTCTTTATCTTGTTTAGTGGTAAGCTATGATTCGGCCTACAATGGAGCACGTCTGTCCAAAAGCAAACTATTCTACGCGAAGTTTGGAGACAACTAGGTTAAAACCCCACGGAAAATAGAGTATTTAGAGTAAAATCCATTATTTTACGTTATAGTTTTTGGACTATTTACTCAATTGAACTTCGTAGGACAGACAGAAAGACGCGATACAATCATCAGGTCTAACCAGCTCACCAAAGTAAAGAGAAGTCTTCAATCGTAAAAGACGGTCACTCACCACGCCGCCTGTCAGTATCAAAGGTACAAATAAACAATACACGTTTTATCGTGACTGGATGCAAAGCCCATATCCATATTTTGGAAGGTTCGGAACCTAATCACGTAGCCAATCTAATTAATATTCTAAATGAGCGTGCCTTAAGGTGGTATTCACCTTTCGTGTCAACTGCGTTCTATACTATTGATATTGTTTTGTTTTTTGTTGCGATGAGACATGTCAATGTAGATTTCACAGACCTTATAGATAGATACTTTTGTATCTTTAACTGAGTTCAAAAATAGAAAGGGTACCGTACCAATTCATCTGAATATATTTTTAATCATTTACGATCAATTTTTGGTCCTTCTGTACAAAAAAAAACTATTGTGAATATTGTGATACATACATTTCACAGAGACCGGGCAGCAGTATTTTTTGATATTTTTTAAATATTTTAAACTGAGATCTTCCAACCGCCTGACAAGCGTTGAGGTTCTTTCCAATATGCACAAGTTACAAGCTTTGCGGGTCAGGGTCCATATAAAAAAGATCTCTTCATAATGTCTGGGGTGATAGCTTTTCTCTGGTAGACCAAATAGTTCTAACCTAAACAAAGTACATATTGAAAATGATGGTGATACATATTTGTTAAGATGTTTCGATTGCCTTTACACATCATCATTTAAATAATATTGTTGACCTATATAAAAATTTACTCTTTACTGTGATTAGTTGGAGAAAATATCTTGTACGAGTACGTCGGTGTTATGGAGCTGATTTAGTTTAACCTGAAATTTTTGTATTGTATGATTACTTAAATATATCTGTCATCTGTATTTTGTAATGAATTCATTGTCTAAACTTCAAAGGTTTGCAATGAGAGTCTTAAGAATTCCTAATTCACAATGTGTTGTTCCATCATTGAGCGATGTTGTCATATTCTGTAATACGTTGAATCATTGTGTGCTTGCAATGTTAGTAATTAGTGTTTTGAGATGTAATATAGAACCATTGCAATGTTGTACCGGTACAATTATAGTTACAATTCTGTAATAAACACATTGTAACTTCGATTTTAATGTGTTTTCATCTGATACTTATCAGATCTTCCTGCTCTTGTCAAATGTATGTATCAAATAATGTAGGTATATGTTTGAAAAACAAGAATTTGAGAACAGTTGTTTGTTAATACGCTGTCTCTCTTGCAGATTCGGTTAGAGTCCAGGCTATCTGGCTATAGGTTACCGGGGCTCCGGCTCAAATCAGGAGAAGGAACGGTGGTTTTTAGTCAGTAAGAGTCTGACACTCCCTCTCGTCTCACCCTGGACGGGAGAAGTCATTGGATGATTTTCCCCCCTCAAAAAAAGGCTGTCTGGCTATCGGTAGTGGTTGCATTTCTTAGTGCGCATTTTACCTGCACGTGTAAAAATTCTAAACTTTAACAAATAATTTTAAAGTGTAACATTTCCTACTCTCCTCATTCTATCTAGAAGACGTTGTTAACTCCCATACTATTATGTGTTTGTATGTCTCAATTAATCTATTGTCATACTTTACATTCATTTCTTCCTTTCATTAAATTATTTGCATTTCCAATTAGTATTATTATATTCCTGACTTTTCTTATTTCCTGTTGTGTTCTCATCATAATAATAATAGATGACATCTTATTTTTCAAAACCCTTTTATTCATATCTTCATATAATCCATTCTTCTTTTGTTTGTTTATCTCTTTCCTTTTATATGTAAACATTGGAATACTGCAAATAACTGGAATACCACGCTCTCTTTTCATTTCCTATAAAATAAATAAGTACATACTTAGTATTATTAACATGAGCTATGAAAAAACATTGGGCCATCAATATTTGATAGTGGCTGTTGTTATTTTGGGGTTAGTAACAAAAACAATATACCTGCATAATAATATCATCAAGAGATTGTCTTTTTTATTCACGTGCCATTTTATTTTTTTGAAATCTTCTTCATTTTTCGATTTGAAATCTGGATCAGGAACAGAAACAAATCTCATCTTCTAATATTAAAGTTATAACAATTATAAATTATATGAAACCATATAAAACAAAATAACTTTGTCTAAAATATAATTGTAATATTTTAACTATTAAATATATCCATCTTCCATATCTTTGTTCTATAAATACCCAACTTTATTGCCTAGTTATGAGGTTGCAATTTTCATTACCAATATTTTTATCGATACATCGAATGTATGCCGTCTGGTAGCAGCTGTCATCGCCTGACACTTACTTGCATTAGCTGAACTGTTTTTGTTCTACTTCGTGAAGTCTTTCGTCATTCTATTAGCAGTCTCCTGTTGATGCTCTGGTTTCCTTTGCTCCACTCAATATAATTCAATTCGTCTGTTTTGGATCATCGTAAACGAAGTATATGGCATTTTCTTCCGCCGTATTTGTTGTAGTCTTTTTTTCATACACGGATTTAAAATATTTTTTAGTGAGCGTTCAAAAGATTTTGGTTAATTTTACGGGTCATATATACTATTAGGTTGTGTGAAATCTGAGACCGTTACAGTTTTTTTCTTTGAGGTACGCTAGTCAGTAGTCTTGTCATATTACGATTATACCCAGGCCTTTGCTATCAGATATTTTGATACCTATTTCATAGGAACAAGACAAAACAACACACAGTATGTCTAACTTTGTTTTAAAGAGAACTAGTTTACAGTAAAATGCCACAAACTACAGAAAAAAGAAACAATAGTGTGATGATGATATCTATCGCGGTGAGTTTGACCTTTTAAGAAAAAGGGCAGTGAGAATATTAACAGTAACTGTGGGTAGATTGTTATAATTTCAACCTTTTATATTTACCGTTGTCCGCATTTTTTTTTACCTGCTAATGTGCAGTTAATTCAAGTTAAGTAATTGTCATTAACAGCAAGCGACAGCCCTTTTTTAATGGTGGAAAATCATTCGATGACTTGTCCGACCTTGGGTGAGGCGAGAGGGAGTGTAAGACTCTTACTGACTAAAAACCATCCTGTTCCTACTCCTGCTCTTTGAGCCGGAGTCCCGGTAAACCTGCTAGGTAGTCTGCAGCTCCGGGTCGGGCATCAGCCCTAAAGGACAGTCAACTGGTTGACATGGATTCTCCTTTTGCTATGCTAAGAATGTTTGCTCAAGATTGCCCAAGATTGCAGGTTGGAGATCACAGTTAAAAAGTGGATGCATATTAGAGAGCGCTACTGCTCTGTATCTGTGTGAATATGTAGCTCATAAGTCTAATCGTACAGCACTCACGGGAAGAGATGTGGTGGTATACTAGTCTGTCTTCACATAGCTTATGTTCACAGCAATACGATGATGTTATTGGAGTTCATTAATTTCGTGAGGTTTGTTTATTTAGAGATGAAGAACCGGTTGGTTTGGTTTAATGCTGCGATATTTTTCTAGCTGTGGTTAGCTTTTTTATTTCGTTTAGGTAATATTTTAGTATTATTATTTGTGTTTTGGTAGTAAGCAGATGTTTAGTGCATTTTATGTTTTGATTGTGTTATTACAAGTTGTTTAAGATTTCTGTTGAGAATACCAAAATGAATGAATAAATAATAACTATCAATTTACGAGTGTTATACTCGTAAATTGATAGTTACGAGTATTCTTACACTATCAGTCCGCTCTGGCTTCGCTCGGGTAATCTCCATATTTTATACTGCAATTTTTGAAATATGCTTTAGTGAAAATAAAGACACGTGGTCACGACAATTAAACTAAAACAAAACGATACGAATGTATAATTTTAAAATAAGTTCTAACGTTTTCGACGCAAAACTTTAACAGTACTATCAAAGGCAACATCAATTAAAGTAATACCAAAAAAATACTCACAAAAACCTTTTCAAAAGAAACAATTTACTTGAAACACTTAAAATGATTCAGAGTACCAACAGACGAACATGTAAGTGAATAGAAAAACTGGAACCGCTACTTCCAGGTCGGAAATGGTATTGTGAGTAATTCTCGCGATCAGAAAGGATGATAGTGGACCCATTGTTTGCTGCGTACATGCCAAACTCATCCTCCTTTTGTGGGAGGTGGGAAATGGAAGATGTATCGCTGTTCATTAACGTGGGGGCTTGCAGCTCGTAGTTTCTGCTTGACTTGCTGCGAAGGCTGATTCCGAGTTGATAGGAGATTTTTACAAGTTCGATGTGGTTAGCGAACAACAAATGGTTTAGATTATTCTAAGTACTATGTTAATGTTATGGCAAGGAAATATTTCACTGATTTGTTTGCAAATAAATTAATTTGGGGAGTTTCTTTGGATAGTTTTGCTTGTGTTTGCTTAATTGATCAAGTTTTAAAATGTTAATTTCCTCTTGAATGGAAAAAGGGTCCCTACCTATCAAAATACATAGGTATTACTTATATAAGAATCAAATAGAAATAGAAATAGAAATAGAAATCATTTATTTGCATAAAATGTAGGTACAGATATGATGTTATTTAGGTATGTATAGTCCCGATACATTTTGCCTTACGGCGTGCAAAATTATTAACTTATGAATACATTGCCAAGTTACAACAGATCCAGTTTACATTTTTATAATTATATTAAATTGAGATACAAAATATTACTCAACGATCAAATTGAGTCTATCCGAAAACGGTCCACATCATTGTAAGTGACTATAACTCCTACTAATTACGGCACCTCCGTTTTTAAGTACAATGATCTGGGAAATACCTCAGCAGTCCTCGAATGCAGAGCTTGTGTGGCAAGTGCCAAGTATTCCCTCGGTCGTGAGTGCAGGATCAACTTAGCTCTTGTAACGCTAGCCTAGATGCATGATTCGAGAATACTGGAACATTGAAATCGCCTTTTAATAAGATAGGACGTCGATGTGTAACCGATAATAATATTGTATGCATTAGGTAATCTTTTTTATGTATGTAATACTCAAACAGTCGAGTTTTCGATTAATGAAATAGGATGTAAAAAAATCCCCCTACAAGACTTTTAGTGCTACACTCGGAGACATTTAACTTACTTAAACTATTCCTTAGTAATGACTTTGTAATGAAAACAATTGCTATGGACTCGATTAAGTACCTAACCATTAAATGTTTCTGATTACGGCGGTAATTTTCACTAGTTTAAAAAAAAACCAAGCAGCAACAACAAGTTGAAATTGGCTTCTTCACTGTAATAAAGTGACCATCTAAACAGTTAAATACCAATGTATGACATTTAATTATAATGCCATTAGTAGTGTTATGTTGAAAGAGGGGTGATTTTTTCCCATAACTTAAACGGACGTGCATCCGTGGGGCGAAAGGCTAACGCCATTCCACCTTTTCTCTTATAAGGCTGGTTAGTTTCTTAATCGGAATGGCTGACAGTAAACATTTCTTGCTACTTCAATGGTATTTTATTACTAGCTTAAAACTGTAAAACATTCTGCTAATAGATTGACGGATGGCAACAAGCATTTTATGTTTTGATGTAAGATGTTATTGCACGGTTGACACCATGCATAGGAGATCTTGAATCTTTGAAATGATCTCATTATTATGCACCCTCATGTCATGGGTTGTTATATTGGCCTTCATATTATTATTCACTACATTGATGGACTGAAGGATCTTTTACAAAAACGCTCAGCTTGTTTCTGTCTAGCTAAATTGGATTGTGTCAAACTATTGAGTCCAAACAAAAATACTGAAAAATACATTTTCTAGGGATTCGTATCCTGGCTAAATTTTCATACTTTCCATTAGTTACTATATCAGTCTACCAACAGAATAAGCAAAACAATCTGTTTCTATAGAAGAATGGAATAACATCTACATATATTAATTTACTAGCTACTACCACGCGTTTATACCTGTTCTGTTCGGCTCCTTTTGATCATAGCGTTATATTTTATAACTCAAAACCTTCCTCAATAAATACACTAGCCAACACAAAAAAAAACATTCATATCGGACCAATACTTACAGAGATTAGTACGTTCAAACAAACAAACTCTTCAACTTTGTATACTCGTTTAGATAAGATTCATAACCTCATAAGCATTGATTAAAACATCCTTACAACCACTGTAGACTTTGAATTCAAGATTGTAACTCTTCATCATGATGTGTTTACCATCTAACTCTAAACTCTAAACGTCCACATTTAGACTGTTGCTTTAGCCTACTTTATTTAGCCCGTCATTAGCAACATGAATCACTGTTAGTGTTTCGCAATGGATCACACCGCTGTCCGTTATTGGGACACCATTGTTTTAATCGACTGTTTTTTTTTTGTATCCATGAACCTAACTGTATTTAACTGGTTTTCACAATACGTGTCCGAAATTAGAGTTAAGTTAGGAAACGCTTAACAATAGGTTCAAAGGGTGTGTTTAAGAATGTCCTAATGTTTTCTCATACGTGTCATGTTAATTGTGAGTTAAGAAATTCAGTTTTGTTTCTGCTAATAATTATGAGTGTTAGTCTTATTATCTTGCCAAATCTCTTGTTTTTTTTTTTATTATCGCTAAGTATTTTTGGTGCAACTGCGGTTAAGATTAATTTGAAGTTTTAAGTCGGATCAAAAAAGTATTTTTGTATTACCTGGTTTGCTTGCTTATTAGGTCTTTTTGGAAGTTGATGTGCAATGTTATTGTACTTGCACATATGCAGCTAACTTGAACTTCGTTATGCAACAACATTCTTGTTGTCACCATCATCATAGTCAGCAACTTACAATAAGTTTTAAAATGATGACGTGTTTTATATGTATATCCTATACACCGGTTATCCAATATTACTTTGCTCAATCTTAAAAATACCTATATATTTTGTTCATTTATCATGATGAATGAGATACATGAGAGATGAACCAGTTTCTGGTTCTTTAATTTTTACCGACTTCACAAAAAGGAGGAGGTACTATGTTCGGCTGTTTGTATGTTTTTTTTTTTTTTTTTTGTATGTTTGTTCATCGAATACTCCGTCAATTGTCGACGGATTTTCAAAATTCTTTTTTTGTTCGAAAGTAGGTAGTTCTGAGGTGGTCCCATTGTCACCAAGTTAGGATCTGATGATGGGATCTTAGAGAAATCGAGGGAACTCCTCAAATATTATAGGGAACTATATAGTGATTTTGGTATATTAATCTAGAATTGAAGCATTTACAGTCAAAAAGTAACCTTTGAAGAGGTGGAACTGATGAAGAAGACCAGAAATGGCCAATGGAACTTCATACTCACATAGAAATCACAATAAAGTTATACTCCGTCAATTGTCGACGGATTTTCAAAATTCTTTTTTTGTTCGAAAGTAGATAGTTCTGAGGTGGTCCCATTGTCACCAAGTTAGGATCTGATGATGGGATCTTAAAGAAATCGAGGGAACTCCTCAAATATTATAGGGAACTATATAGTGATTTTGGTATATTAATCTAGAATTGAAGCATTTACAGTCAAAAAGTAACCTTTGAAGAGGTGGAACTGATGAAGAAGACCAGAAATGGCCAATGGAACTTCATACTCACATAGAAATCACAATAAAGTTAATTAAGTGAGATAGATAATTTTAACCGACTTTTTTAGTTTCAATACTGCGTATCGCAACTAAAAAGTGTGAAATAAAATACTTTTTACAAAAAAAATAAACCGACTTCACTAAAAAAGTTAAAAATAATTTTAATTTCGGAAGTCGGTGTAGCAAACAAATAATACCGAGAAACACCGACTTCGGAAATTAAAATTATTTTTAACTTTTTTATAGCTGGTATTATTTCATGGATAACATATTATTATGGAAATAATGTGTACAGTAACATTATTTCTATTTGCCTAAGTCGTCATTTAAATAATCATCATTTTGTATTTGAAGCAGGAGCTTGGTATTGACATTTTGTAGATGTAGGATGATTATTCCTTTATTTCTCTATTTACTAGAGAACAAAATACCAAACCCTTGCTCAACAAGATCTAAGACCCCCTACAGACTGGTCCTACTTACCACCTGTTGAACAATAAACCAACCGCCATCTTTAAAAAGAAATCCTATTCACCAGGCAAGTTGTTACGCTAGTGGCTAGGCAAGTAACTAGGGTCGGAGGTCGCTAGCATGTCTAAACGCTACACCAATGGAGTACGCACCTGCTGGGACCTGTTTCGACATTAAAACTCTTTCCAAAGACCTTTTCATAACTTTGTTTGTATGGCTTCTCACTCAGAACTCCATGGGAAGTGAAACAATTTGTTTTAAAATTTTATTTGTTTACTGTCCAACTATTGTTTGTTTGGAAGCCCAGAAAACTTTTCTAACACGTTTTTTTCCTAACTTACAAACAATTAAGAGGAAAGTTAAAAAGTAAGTTTATAGTGATTCTATACATATTGTGTAAAATGTTTTGATTTCAGCAGTCCAACTCGTTTTCATCAGAAGCCAAAAGGAGTTGGTTTTTCCAAATACCATACAATACTTAGGAGAAAAATTACACTCTTCTATATGTAATTTATTTCCCACTACCAACTGAGATAGAGAGATGAAAACGTGTCTGTTTAAGGTCACAAATTATTCAAACTGTTTACAAACTATCTGGTACAATTAAACTCACCAATATAAAAAACCTAAATATTCTTTAACATACACTTTCATTATAATACATACCTAATTAAGTAATTAAAGTAGTTTCTTTCCAACGATTCGTTCTACAGTTACAGATCTTGACCGCATTGTCATGCCTACATATGCGTGGGTCAAGACCACTTTGGCTTCCCAAATAGGCAACTTGACAAGATTGATATGTCACCATTGCAGACTGAATTATACTTAATCAGAATAATCAGTGACTGGTGCCAATACAAAGATGAAGGTAAAAAAAATATTTTGTAAAGTCAAAGTCAAAGTCAAATCATTTATTCTTATTAAACCTTAAGTAGGTACTTTTGAAATGTCAACAAATAAAGAAATAAATAGTAGTCTGTCAGTTTGTTCGTCAATAAAGCTAGGTACTTGTAAATATAAAGTAGCTACCTAGGGGTAAAAAACACTCCGGGCGTAGGGGCAGACCCGTGCGTGCGGCGCGTCGCGTTCCGCGCGCGCCTCAAAGAGCCATCAGACCACCACAGATGGGGCCCAATAGGGCTGATGCCTGACCCGGAGCTGCGGACTACCTAGCGGGTTTACCGGGGCTCCGGCTCGAAAAGCAGGAGAAGGAACGGGGTGGTTTTTAGTCAGTAAGAGTCTGACACTCCCTCTCGCCTCACCCAAGGCGAGAAAAGTCATTGGATGATTTTCCCCCCACAAAAAAAAAGGGGTAAAAAACACAGTAAACTACTGTTAATAGCTCAAGTGTAAACAATAAATTTTACAAGCTTTCAAGAAGATAAACTTAAGCTTTTTTCCTTAAATCTAACTCCAAATGACTTTTTTTACTTCAATTCTAAAATCTAGAAAAGAAAGGCCAGTGATTCCGAAGATGTGTTAGTCTTTACCAATGATGATGTCGTTTGTTGTCCATCTACATTGCACCCGACCTATCAAGAATCAGGAGTACAAAATTGAAAATTCAAAGTCAAAATTATTTATTTCTAATAGAGGCACTTTTGAACGTCAACGCAAATCTATCTGTCGGTCAGTCCACTAGTGAAGCTATTTGCTCGTTCCAAAATGTAGATTCCTATGGAGAAGAACGACCAAGAAACTCAATTGATTGCTCTTTTTCAATCAAATTCACAATACAATTCTTTGGCTACATAGTTTCGTTGGTTCAATTATGTGAAAACAATGTAACACCAATATTCAGTCAAAGAGATAGAAAAAGATTAAGGACAAACAGATGTAATCATTCATCTTTCATTACACCTCAATAATAGCATTTTCTTCTTTCTAGCTTTCCATATCGCAACTCACAACAACAATTCCAAACAGTTATCAATATTTTGATTCGGTTCCCACGTTAGCTCGACGCCGCGATATGCTCTAGATAACCGTCTGATAGTTTATCAGGCGTTGCTTAGATGAAGTGGGCACTCCTCGGTCGCCTACGGCTTAAGCACAGAATGTAAAACTAGATGGATGGCCTCGCATTCCTCACTGAGATACTTTTAATCTCAACACGCAGCATTACAGCCTCAGGTTTCAATTTGGTGAATGCATAAAGATAATAGTGTCTTATTATATGAAACTCGTGATACTCAGTTTCATCAATACTTATCGGAATTGAGCTGCGATATTATGCTTTTAAATACGAATATGATTAGATGAAGTTGGTTAAAAATGCAATACTTTTTTTTTGATAATAATATCCAACGTTACGCTTTTTTATCCCCGAAGAGGTAGGCAGAGGTGTACATTATGGCAACCGCTATACAATGTTCACCCATTTTTCATTATTTGTGTGTATAAGTCTCATGTACTACTGAGAAATTATTGAAAAATCGAAAATAGCTTGGCAATACTTTGACCGACCGGGAATCGAACCCGAGACCCCTTGTCCAGCAGTTGAACTAGCGACCATTCGACTAACAATGCAATGTCTACAATATTAATTGAAATGTACGATGTAAAGTTCAATTAATTAAATCACGACAGTTATACCACAAATATCTCCAGATAAAAATAATAAAAAAGAAGAATTTCAATAGAAATAGCCAAAACACTTTATTTGGTACAATTGAAAGCATTATAAATACTTACGAAAATAATTCGACAAATTAAAAACAGTAATAAAAAAAAGTATTTGGAAAAAGGCCAACAGGAAGAGTATACTTAAACATAGACATTCACACAGAGCTGTGTTTATTTGTCCTAGTTGGGGCGCGGGCGCAGGCAATCCGTTACGAGTTACAATTATAATGTTTTAAACAGTTTGTTGTGGCGAATGCTAGTAACTGTACCTACATGGTTCATATTCCACTTCTGCAGTGACTTGTGAATTTAAGAACATCTCTACTTTATGTACATGCATATTAGAAGCTTATGTTCAGAGTATGTCAGTTCAGTTTCGTTTAAACTCCGATTATGAAGCATATTTTAAGGACTTTTTATGGTTTCTCAGTGTGACTCTGCATACGTATTCAACTTATAAACGTTTTAAGCCTTCTTCCTTAATATAACAGCTGAGACATTTCGTAAAAAGAAAGATCTCAAAATTCCGCCTAGTTAACAGCAATGTTGATCGTCCAAAAATAACAAAAACATCTTCGTTCAGTATTTTGTTAACGCAAAAGAAATTGATGGACGACGAAAATGGAATTACTAACAAAAAGCGTACAATAAAAAAAACTACGGCACAAATAGCCTAGATTCCCAAAATAATACATTCTGTAGTGCCTAGCTGTCTTATTTCGCTACCCAGAAATATGAACAAGGCCGTTTGCGGACCTCATTCACTTAAATTCTCATTACATTTTGCCGTTTTAACAAAAACTGTAATCATTCTTCATCCGTGTGTACCGGTTTGGGAATCTCACTGTGAGAAACATTACTGGTTACTTGGTTACTACATTTCATTAATTCTTTGAGGACATTAATGCTGCTAGTTTAGTTTTTACTCCAATGGTACACATTATAGTCCAAAAATACATCGGTATAGTATTCAAAGTCGAAAAGGAACGTGATCCCTTTTAGAAAGATCTTACTGGGACGTTGTGGCCAGACGGTTTTATGGGGTGATAAAATTTAGCGCGCGGCGGTAGCTTCTATGGTTAAATATGGTGTTACTTTATTTCGACGCGTGATTTGTCAGATTACTTCTTGAAAATAAGGGCTATTAAACAGATGTATCTTAAATTCACTGATCGAAAATACTTTGATTGCTTCCACGGTATAGATCATATGTGATATTGTCTAGCTGTATGTTTTATGATAATTATACTTTTCAAAAACGTCAGAATTATCTTTTCATTTCCATTATTTTAATCTAGCTAAGTTTATGATACACTATAGAATTTCAATAATAATCTTCTAACAACCTAATAAAAGAGACAGTAGATCTCATCGAGTATATTACTACAATCACTAATTACGCCGGAGTACGTTATAGTCATTTCTTAGCGCATGCGTGCGAAAATATTGTTCTTGTATATTAATTTCATAGCTCGACGGCCAAGGTCATCGACCGACCGGTGTTACTTGTAACTCGTGGGCACAAGATTTACTAAACATTATTATGTTTGGTAACTATTAACAAAATGTATTAGGAGCGTGGGTAGTAACTGTACCAAGTGCTGTCTACTGGGTCAATTTGGTAACTTTAGGTGGTCTGATTTAAGTCACAAAGGTTGAGGATGTAAGAAATTGGAAGGAGATGCAGCAGCAGTGTGTGCAGTTGATTTGGTATCGTGAAGATGAAGAAGATACTAACATCCAGCAGCGTCTGGCTAGAAATACCAACTTCAATCTAGGCAAAGACTAGAAAAAATATGTTAAAATGCAACTAGTGGCTAAAGGGCATTGGCCAACACATGAAACAGTAGCATCATACAATTTCAATGTTAACTTTTATGATATTCTTCCTTTCACCTTGGATAAAAGATTAAAACTAAATACTCCAAATTGATGTAGTAAGCCAAGGTACAAGAAAACTCGCCGTTAGTACGATTCTAAATGTAAGACAAAAAACCGATTAGGTATTTGACCACGGGTCAACGGCTCATAATCGTGAACGGTGATAACTTGACTCGACCGCTTGGCAAAAAATTGAAGCATTACAAACTTGTTTTTACAAGTTTGCGAGATGTTTGTGTTCAAACGAACAGTCAAATAATTTGCATTACACTCGTGAACAGATTGGACTATCGCATGCAAAGAACTTTCAAATGGGATATCAAAATGCTGAGTGATTTTCAGTGCCTTGAACTCTTTTTGCCAAAGATTCTGGAGAAATATATGAGGCTGTAAAATCAAAAATCAATTCAACCATTTCTTACTGAGTTCAAAGTAACAGTTCTTCGTGGAAGATCAGATCTTCAGTATAGATGTTCAATGAACATAATGATTTATCTAGTGCTCTTGTGATGGGAAAGCAATCTATCGGCTCGCTATCCATTGTAAGTTTTTACTCCTCTAAAGAAACACCATTCTTTAGCATCAGTTTTTCAAGGTTACTGTTGCTATTGTTGAAAAGAACGGTGTTTAACGTAGTCTCTAGGATCTGTGTACACCGCGCCATATTTGCACGTCGTTAGTATTTGCTCATGAAGCGTTCTCATTTTTTTTTATACAGGACTTGACTATCTATAGTTGTTTGGTTGAGTTGGCTTGTTGACCGTCTAGAAGAAAAACATGATTGTGGTTTTTAATTTCATAATGTCTAACTAATTGTTCTTTTCTTCTCAAGTGATGAAATTCAAAGTTTTGAGGCACCACCCCACAAAAAAGCACTAAATGATTTAAGAAATGTAACCACATTGTATTCTGGGCCAATAAAGACGGTAGAAACACTAATAGACTGATTGTTATGTGAAATTCGGTTGCTTGACAACATTATTTATATTGGACTTGATGATATATTATTAAAGCCTAAATTTTATGGTAAAATGAAGCTGTGACATCACTTTGGCATGTTATAGAAATTCTTCATTGAACTACTAATAGTTACCATCATTGTCGATTGTCGTAGATGTTATATGGCTTATACCTCGCTGACTTGATGACTGTTTCTACATTTTTTCAGGCTTATGTATGCTCAATGAGTATTTCTACTACTTGTCTCCCTACTGAGCTATGGCACTGGTCTATTCTATATAGCGTTATTATCTTCTGGTTATTGCATTACCCCATGGTACAACATAGTACCTATGGTTATTGTATAATAGTTTTCTTGCAGAATGTTATTGTTAATGTTTCATGATATTTTTCCTCGTCTCTGTTGTTGTGTTAACCGTAACATTTCCGTTGTTGAGGTCGTCTTTGTAATGACAAATGCTTTCAAATGGTACCTTGTATGTAAGCTACGCAGCTGTATCGTAATCGTTGATTTGTGGTCGCTCGCTGTACTCTTTTTATGAATCGATTGTCACGGCTGTTTCTGATGTATTTTTGTTTTATTTACTATTAAAATGTATTTATTAATAGGGTGGCGGCCTAGATCGATCTCCATTCGAATGCTTTTCTATTAATGTTACAATTGCGAAAGTTTGCGAGAATGTATGGATGTAAGTTTGTTACTCTTTTACGATATACTAGACGTATTTGAATGTCATTTGGTGGTAGTAGTATTTTTTTATGGGATAGTCAGCAAACGTGCAGAAAGATCGCCTGATGGTAAGCTTATGGATACCGGTAACACCAGAGAAATTTCAAATGCGGTGCGAGTTTTTGGAGGTTTCTGCTAAATTCTTAGGAATTTAGGAATCGGGGAGACTATAAATAAGTTCAGAGAAGCTTGGATTCATAATTGTGATACATTGATACACCGATTTTGTCATGGCCATAACGTTTAGATGACCAGAAGGAGGCAACATTCCCAAAATAGAGCTGAAAGAGAAACTATAGGCTTCTGAAGACAAACAGTTTTCCCAAGGAACTCTGCTTAGTGCCTCAATAATGTAACAGTACTTAGTATAAATAATGGAAAGGAGATTCACAAGTTTGCTATAAAAAGATTTCTCTATAACAAATATTCGCATAAAATGTCTAAAAACTGTATAAATTAATGTCAAATGAAGCTATTACAATAAATTATTAATTAGCCATATCAGTGATTAGTTGACGTGTTTAAGTTTTATATTTATATGGTCTTAATTAACGAAGCTATTTTTTAAACATTTTTCGTATTATATTGCAGGCTATATCTCAATCTATCGAATTCGATCAAGACATTTCATTGTGCTTTCATTTATTTCCTAGAGTCATAAGCGCGAAATTATGTAGTTAAGAATTTTCGACGCAAAAACTGAACGAATCTTAATGGAATTTGGCACACAGATAGGTCATAGTCTGTTAACTAAATAATATTATATCACGGTACTTTTTATCCCAGTACCGCTGATGAAACAGCTGGCAGACGCTAGAGTTGTGACAAAAAACTTTGCCGATATTTTGGCTTCAAAAACTTATTATTTTTTATACTTTAATCGTGATATTATTATCCACGTAATGCTTGTTGGTTACGAGAGGCGTTCCGCCATATTTGCCATAATGAGGTGTGGCTGAGTAACGATAGTACTAGTCACTCAGTTCACTACGGTCCAAAACTCACAAGTTCAGTGAATTCTCGTCCAAGAGCTACATCATTAACGGCGCGTGACAGTCTACTCCTCAACTATGAGTCTCCTCTACCTATGAAGAGTTTGCCATAATCTCCTCGCATGGCACGCCAGTTGGTGACAGTTGGTGATTGCGGTTTATAAGGTTCAAATTTATCAGAGAGCGCTTATACCCAGGCTAGTTCATTAATTAGTTCTAATGATAATCTTAAGAAGAACAGGGATGGTGTAAAGGATATTTTACTGTACTTGGTTTGATGTTGTTACCATCCGGAAACCTTTGTGTTTTATAGAATAAAGGCATTTTTGAAAATCAGAACTTCATCACTTGCTATTACACGATTTGAACATTAGAGTGTATGTAATAAGATCTGTGCGGCTATGAAAAATAATAGCCGTCCATGGAAAAAAGATGTTGATAGCTGTTAACTGTTGTCGATGTGGGGATGTTTGTGCGTCAATCACATTGACTGTAGTTTCAGACGGATTTTTATTGGTATACAGACAGGCTATGAGCTAACCTGGGTGATAGGTTACTTTTTATCCCACGGGACGCGATCGAAGCCACTGGCAGAAGCTAGTTATTACTAAATACGACACCAGATGAGGAGCATATGTCTCCACCTTCACAGAACAGGTGTCGACAGGTATCCAGTTACCACCACACTGCCTGATCGACTTGATTACCAGACAATCACATAAAAACTGATTCCATTGCTTAATTGGCCAGAAACGAGGAACGGACAGTTTAAAAATATGTAACAAAGAGTCGTTCATACTTCACGAATAGTTTTTATTACTGAATATAATTAGCACTTAGCACGCAAGATTATTTTCGTCCAGGCAGTAGGAATTAGTACTTAGGACTATACAAGTAGTATACATACCTAGTCTTAATTACTGCCTAGTCTTAGTCTCAGTAGTAGCTCGAAATCTGGAGTTGTGCCTAGTATAATGCAATGGCTCACCCCCATATTACATGGGATTTATAACACAAATGGTGAAAAGTAGGTGTAGGTGTAAGTGCACCTACTTGCTAACTGCCAACCCATTTGCTAAGCATGGAGATTGTGGCACTGTTCTTGGTGATGATAACCCACTGACACTTATGAACCAATCAATCAACAAAACTAGTCGTTATTTCCACATAATTATTGATTTGGACCAAAAGTCAAGCTTCACTACCTTCCACTATATTATTAGTACAACTACATTTGTAACAAAACAGGAATTTAATTGATTTTCAAACCTCTAGGTGTGACTGCTCAGTAAAAAAGTTGATCGCAGTTGATTTACTGGTAATGAAAGGTATTTGATGGACAATGCTTCATTGGTTACGTGGTAATTACAGCGCGGTTGGCGCGGTGACTGGGTTATCGGCTGGGTGTAATGTCTCGCGGATTTGATTCCCGCGTCTTTGGGCAAGGAGTTAATGGCCTTCTCTAATAAGGAAAGGTCATTATTTTTAATGAAAAATAGCAGTTTTTAGCCGGCAGTCTCCTGACTTCGCTGAACCTCCTAGTTCGGCGATGTTTTCACCCAAGTTCCTCAGAAAGTATGTAAAGCCGTTGGAGCCTCGCCTGACCACTCTCCGGTAATATCCTACCGGGTGCAGAAAGTGAGGGGACAGAGAGTGCACCCATGTTTGTGTACTATAATATAACTTGATCCACGAGCTTTACAATAACCTATACGACCGTTGTTTTTCTGTCTCCAACGTCAGTCTTGCGCTATTAAATCTCATAAACATCTTCTGCCTCACAAATGACAACCTTCACGCAGTCTGCCTCATCATATACCCCTAAGGTTCCTTAATTATCTAATTTAACCAAAACCCTTTTGGTTTGGTGTTTGACGTAGCGTAAACTCTTTCTATGCCAAGGCGTTTGATATAAATACATATTAAGTTGTTCCACATGGGTGGGCACTGCGCACATACTCAGCCCGGGTGGATCCGGCCTGGATGACTCATATACACCTGTCTCACCGATAAAAAAACAAAGTACTTCCAGCAAATTGTTTCGACGGTGGCGGCGGAGCGTGGCCCTATGAATATTTAGAGATAAAAAATACAACTGTAGGTTTTTGAACTTGTAAGTCTAGATGCACACGTAAATTGATCTAACCTACCGTGAGCTTTCAAGTTGAGTGTAACAATAGAATTGCTGTTCTGTCGTCACTCGTCGATGATTCAAGATTTTAGACTTTTAGCAAAGTCCATGGGTATTCCAATATCAATGTCAATTTGCATAGGTTTTAAAATACTCTTATTGGTGTCTTCATGCAGGGCTGATCTCTTAACTCTGTCTCGAACTGTCTGTTCCCCATCACATCGACACCAGCAATTTATACTAAGTAAAAACGTTTTTTTATGCCAAGTTGCTTAAAATGTGTTTTTACATACGTCATAAAAAAATGAGAAGAAATATGCAAAAAATAAAAAAGTTGCAAATCTTATAAAACGCTAAGTAAAGGTACTTTTTGAAATCACTCGATTTATATTACGCCAACTATTATTAGCGGAGTGTGCGCGGGGATCACTTTGGTCAAAGTCTGTGCAACACTGCACTAACTCATAGTTAGCGTAGTTTAGTGCGTTCGTGTGTATACTTGTTCGTTTGTAAAATGAACTACTTAGCGACCTTTACATAGTAAATACTTATGTGTTAACGTATTAATTAGTTTATTAATGGTACGTTGACTATTCTTTTTGTAAGTAAGTACATGTTCTTTATAAAAATATTGAAATATGCATCAGATGATTGATCATGCACTACGACCTCCCGTACTACACTACGCTAACATTAGTTAGACGTGTATAAGATGTAACATTTTTTTGATGAATTACGTTTATATACGGCTAACTTGCGCTAAATCAAAAAATTGAAATAATTAAGGAAATATAAATATGAGATATTACAATGAATAAATTAAATATTAAGCATACCAAATTTCAAAAAAGTATCTTAATTAATGTAAAAGTTATCACGTTTTTCCCTTTAAACACCTCTACTGTAAAGTACGCTTTTTTGAGTTAGCGTAGTATAAATTGCTGGTGTCGACATATAACGAAAATTGGTAATGCAAAAAGATAATCTGTTAGGGATGTTCTAGTGTTAGCAGCAATCTTTTACTCAGTTTGCATTATAAAACTTTCTGGTTCTTGATTTCCACGAGAAAAAACTTGTCTTTTAATGGTATTTTGTGCTTTATTCCATAAACTTCCTAATTATCGCAGGCACCATTCTCCAATGTATGAATACAAATCTCCGGCAGAGATTACTTCAATACATTCCGCATATAAATGTGGCTAATACTGTTTTACTACGCAAAATACGCAGCACGTCGTAAGCACAATAATAACACGGCTCCTAATTGGTGCGATCGTAAGGAACGATATAATTTGTACAAGTTTCTCAATGTTGGATAATCGATTACTTGCCACTATTAGACACAGGCAAGCTCTAATGCGGTTCCATCACTAACGTAATGGCCTTGTTTATGTTTTTTGCCACGGTTTAGCCGCAGAAAATAAAAAAGTAATTGATCTAATTTTATCAGCACGATTGATTCCAAGTTTATAATAATATAAAGTTATGCCTGCGCAGCCTACACAGGAGTGAGTACACTTCTAGAAGGAACCCAAAACCTAATCATATATAGATGCAACTAATAAACTACAAAGATTTATGAAAAACAGAAACTGTTACAAGCTCTTTGAGAAAAGCCTAACATAGATCATCAACACACGCAGACAAAACATTCGTTAACTTTAGCTCATCCAAGTTTTGAAAAACTGCCATTAGATACTGTTACTAGTCAAAAAAGTGACACAATATAAAAATAAGTATCAATTCATTATATCTGCTCTTCTACATTAGAATGCACTATAAATATTTCCCGTGTGAACGTTAAATCACATCACAATGAGACGACATACTTTTTCAACGACCAGCTATTGCTGGGGCCATGAGAAAAGAGGTTACCGCTACACGCGAGGAGCTTTCTGCCCGTTCTGTGTCTGCACTGTCATGGCTTACAGCTTCGTAATTAAACTGGTTACACGGTTTAGTTTATTTTTCAAACATTAAGAGACTGAAGATTAAAGTTTTCCAAACGCCCTTTCTTAACTTAAAGACTATTTTTCACAGAAACTCGCTGCCTTTCCTGATACCACCGACAAAATGATATTTTGACAATTTCGCAGAGATGCTGACCGCATCTGTTTTAAAGAAGGGTTCCGTTTCAAGGTCAGATGGGGTGACAAAAAGTAAAAGATGATGTGAACTGCAATACAAAACCGGTTATTAAAAACGCGACACTTTAAAAGCAAGTAATTTGTGAGAAGAATCTTTTTGGTCGTTGTTTTGATTCACAAATACTTTGAGAAGAAATTGAAGAGCATTATTATCATAATCTTTAATCGTGAGGACAGCTCGTGATTATCGTGTGATCAGCGATAAGTAAACGTCGGTAGGTGCACAGAATCGCCTACTCATGCGTGCAACAGTAAACGTTTGATTCCATATCAAACATCATTTTGTGGCAACAGTCTATTATAAAGATTAATTATTTTAATATCTTGGCGATCTCGACCACTGCATGAGATTACAATTATTCCAAGATTGCTAAGAACGTGTGATTGTTTCTTCTTCACCACGTTAAGAAAGATTCCTATCGTGTTTTTGCAATTGATGGCAATTATTTATTGTTATCGATGGTATGATGTGGATATTTTCTTACAGTAAACTAATGTCCTCAAAAATATTCTTTACATACAATAGTGAAAGGATTTTGTATTAGAGGCATCAATACACCTTGGAATGAGAAAATAGCTATAATTAATTCTTTTGTTTGACGTTCTAAAGTAAATTCCTGGTCTAATTGAAATAAAAATGATTGAAGATTTTAACTTTAACAATGTCCAACTATGGATGTAGACAGGGTTATGATGATCATATCATTTCCATAATGGACTTAACTTATAAAAATCTGTAAACTGTGAAAAATGAAACCTGAAAACACGTGCACGCACTTACTACCTCTCTATACTTGAAATATAGACGATAGTCTTCACCACTCAAAGTAACCGATAAGGAACAAAGTATCGATAAAAATATAAGAAACAAATTGCTACGATAACTTATAATCGTTACAAAATGATTACATAAAGAAAGTAAGCCCTATATAAAATGTATCTAACCTACTTAACGTGTAACTGAATTATTTTGCAATGTGATGATAATGAAAGCTGATAACTGATATCTCGTTTATAGTTTGTAGATGTTGTTACTGAAGAATTACAACATCTAAGTAAATACTAAATAGATTTTACAAAGTCTCAATGATAAACCTTTTAATTTGGAAGATAAGAACAACGGTATTTATAAAAAAACCGGCCAAGTGCGAGTCGGACTCGCCCATGAAGGGTTCCGTAGCAGCAAGTAGATGACATAATATAAAAAAGGTATAAAATAACTTGGTTTTACATAGTGTTTGTATGAACGACAAAGTTATATTTGCGGTTTTTGAAAATGTTTTATTTCTTAAAAACTAATAATGATATCTGGTTCAAACCAATTTTCGTTGTTAGTTTCTATTAAAATCTACAGCATATATTTTTTTTAGTTTTCTCACTCTCTTATTTTAAAAGTTCGAATGCACAAGTATGATATTTTCAGGAGTAATCGGCATGTTGTAAGGTGATAGCAGAGCAAAATACACCCCTACTCTCCCAAAGAGTGTCGTTAGTGCCAACTATCCTTTGGTTTTAAGGGATTTTATGAACAATCGATTATGTGAACCGCTCGTATTTTCCTCTACTTTCATAGCCATACAGCATGAACCGCGTGATTATTTACGCTGCCGGCAGAAGCAATGCAGCGAATAAATTACTACCAATCGTGACATGATAAGTAACCATATTTCAAATTACAATTAGAAGCCGCACTATCAATAAATCTTTAATTGAACAAATAATTTGCATGATGAATGTAAAAGTTTGCATGTAAATTACATTTTACTTGCTGGGTTTTACGTAGTTGACTGCATGGTTGGCGCGGTGGCTAGGCAACTGGCTGCCGTGCAACGTGTAGCGGGTTCGATTCCCGCACGGAGCAACTCTTTGTGTGATCCAGAAATTGTTGTTTCGGGTTTGGGTGTCATGTGCATGTGAAATTGTATGTGTGTAAACGCACCCACGACACAGGAGAAAATCCTAATGCGGGCCAACGGATAAAGAAAAAAAAAAGATAAAGAAATTCAGTTGTATGTTGTATATGTAATGTTGATGGCTTTATTTCGTATTGGTAAACAAATGTTTGTGCTTCCCGCGTTTACATAACATTATGTTGCTGTAGTCTCGAATATCCCAAGTATTGTGGTATGGTTTCGTTGTTTTGAGTCAAAGGATGTGAATTGGTAAACTTTAGTTAATTCAACTATCTATTTGGGCACTCTTTTAAGTTCATCCGTTATATTTTCCATCATCAAATTTTCAGCAGAGTAGTCTTTTGATGGTTCTTACAAGATTTTATTTAGTTTGTAGTATAGGTATATAGAATCGCATAAAAGTTTTGTTTTTAAAAAGTTAAAAAGCAATAAGTCTAATGTGAATAGATGTCGCGGCAAGCCCTGACGAAGCACGAGCCCGCGGACGGCGATAGCTCGCCACCCAACCCAAGTAAAATACAATCGCCAGCAATCGAAGATGTCTTATATAGTTATCTTATTAAGTAATTTATATTTGAAACTGTGTACTTTAGTTCCGCACGATAATGTATTTTAAATACAAACGGTGGCGTACCGGATCTGATATAAGCAGACGAAGCTGACACGATCTCGGCACGTGAGGGGAATCGTAAGGACGATCACACACGATACACACGATACAGCCGCCATGTTGCCAACGTACTTTTATTTGTTACTAGTATTGCGTCATGGATCGTTACGTTTCCAATGAGACCAGTAACGTAAAGTACCTATTATTGACTTTTTCTATTGTCTGCTTTGATAATAACAATTACAAGTACAACAGCCTGTAATAGTCTGTTGTGGGACTATGAGCCGCCTCCACTCTCAGGAATGCGTTTATTGACAACACATGAAATAAAAGGTTCAGCTTTATTGTACTCAGTTTGAGCTCGGTCTCTATAAAAATATGAAGCATGACTTTGTGTTTGAGGGAGAGCACATGACTGATTTAAGTAGCATGACGTCTAAAAAATAATAACAGAAAAAAAATTAAACCGAAAAAATAATTATAAACTCTTAAATTCCTTACGGGAGTTACCAATTCAGACCGGCAACTTACAAAGGCCGGCAACACACTTATAAGGGCCTCTGGTGTTTCGGGTGTCCATGGCCGGCGGCGATTGCTTACCATCAGGTGATCCGTCTGCTCGTTTACCGGCTCCCATATTACCAATCAGTAGATACTTTTATCGGTCGGTAATTTTTCGTGAAATTTCTTAGAATTTTCCATATTATCCACATATTATTCTGTTAATACTTTAGTGCGATCGTATGCAGAAATCCTTATAGCAAAAGTGTCTTACGTAAGCCTCGTCGCATGCGCACCATGCTATCAACGCACAGTCACCGTTTGAATTGATACCGTCCAGAGAAAGACTTACTTATTGAAACTATGTAACCTGGGTATTCCTGTGTATTTAAATACTTTTATTGATTGCAATTAAAATTTTAAGTAAAATTACTTGAAGTATTATCAAATGGTCTATTCAATTATAGCCTATCTTACGAAAACAAATACTTTCGACGATATAATGATTTGAAATATCGCGTGACGTCACTTCTGTGTGTGCGTTTTATACTTAGAAATTACGTAGTTACCAACCCACTCCTATACTTTCATTCGCTTTATCTAAGTAATTCTCTTATACGACTAAATAAAAAAATGTTGGTAATATTTTGTCATAATCCTGCTGACGGATTGTAAACGTTACTATTGTGAATATTCTATAGAGATTTATTCCCCGGCTGTTGCAAAAATCAACCAAATTTGCAACTGCAAATTCGATAGAAACTAGACAGCAGCGCTCTCTGATGAAGTTGGGATCCATCCTACGATCTTTGCGAAAGCGAGTTTAAAATTGCCATCTTCAATCTATCTGCCAAACAGGAGATGGTAGTAATCTCTCTTATGCAGAGGAGGTCCATAGTCCAATAGTAAACTGTTACGGACTGTTGATAACTCAAACTCAAATCATAGTACTAGTGAAAATAGAGCAAAGTTCAGGTACCTTTTACTCAAACTATGGATAAACAACCACAAAGTACTTTGGTCTCTCATTCTATCAATAACACAACAGATGAAGAAACAATTGAATGCTTAATGTGACATTTTAAGATTCAAAATTGCGCCGAATAATTCATTTTTACCGACGAGCGCAGGCTGCTCATTGATATTAAAATGGGACAGGGGACAGGCAACATGTCATGTTTATGTATTGAACTAGTCAGATCCAAACTGTAAACAACTTTGATGTTAGTGCCTACATACATTTATTTGATTTTATAAGTATTATTATCACGCAGAACCAGTAATGTCAAAATTTAAATATTTAACGAATTGCGACCCGAGAAACAATATTCTACATTCACTAAAATAATGCTTTACTCATATAAATATATTGAGAAAAAGCTCTACTAGTTTCGAATCACCTCTGTGACACTGAGTCCAGAGGGACTCATCATCATGAGCAGCGTACGCAGACGCAGTGACGTCGCGCAGAGTTTTCTAAGTGAGTAAACCATTATGTTTAGTTAATTTAGTATGTCTTACAATACTTATTGTAAAAATATTTCAAAGTGGTCTTGACGGATGACGGATTGCCGCAAAAAATAAAACCATCCCATTCGTTTAGAAGCAATAATACTGTAAATTCATATAGGTACTCCAAAGGAGAAGCCTGCCTGAGTATAAGGGATGTAGACTAGACCAGGCATTTTCAAATTAATTACACATGCAAAGATGAACAATAATTTTAATAATGTTCTATTAACTTTTCATAAACAAAATACCTATATCCTGTTTTATCATAAAGAAATGATGACCAATAGCGCCATTACCGGTTAGTTGCAATTTTAGAGACATATACGATTTCAGTAATTATACCAACAAGCCGGATAAAAGAAACTAATAATTGTATTATTTAAGACGATATAAACTAACAAGCCGGTAACTTGAGAAAGACACATTAACATACATAACATTTTAATGATCCCACATTTCTGGGTTAACGGCCTATTTTCAGTTTTGTTTTAAAGACAGTTCAAAGGCATAGTGCTAATTATATTGAGACAAAATGTTATGCGTTTGTTAGAAACTGTATGATTTATTAGAATATTAAATTGTTAGCCTCATTGGCTGTGTGGAGTAAGAGCTACTGCCGCCTGCAGCAATAGGCCTTAGGGTGCTTTTCCACCAGAGATTAGGTGACTCGTTTGCTCGTTTGCCACCTATTCCATAAAAAAAGAGATGTGCTATGGATGCGTTTGTCTTCCATCAAGCATATTCATTGGTATTGGTACACATAGCTTAGCACTGGTGGAAACAGACTCAGCTAAGCTATGTTTTTATATGGAAAGATGTGTACTATGGATGCGTGCTGTGGATGTGTGCTATGGATGGCTTCTCTACTATCGATACATCGCATACTCGAGCTGTGTATCTTCATAGCATATCTCTAGAAAAACACCCTTATATGTCTCTACATAAACGATAAAACTAATTAAACTTCTCTAAGTTTAATTAGTTTTATCGTTTTTTCAAAATTTTCTCACTCTTACGAAGTTTGGAGTTGCGTCCGGTACATCACAACAGGTTCATTTTCTAAGATAACTGGAACTGGTGATCGGTAGGTGATACATTGTATGATGTATGTGAACTCTGTCTATCCCTTTGGAGATCATTGGTAACGTGACGTGACTTTAGAAATGTATGATAAATTGGTTTGGTTGTGTTGTGTATCTACGTATAAGCAGTGCAGGCCAGATCAATTAAATCTCATTGAGTTCAAACTGCGTATACGCCGATTGTGAATGCACTCACTGCATGAGTTCTTCTGATTGGGGCCACTGCCACTATAGATGATAATTTTTTCATAATTTCAAGCTATAAAAGGTAGCCCTTTTGTCAAAAGATAGTCAAGATCAAGACTGTACATAGTAGAGAGAACTATAAATAAATCCTTTTCTATGAATGAAAATGTCCTGAGAAATATTTCATCAGCTGCGGTTGCATAGACCGAGTTATGGAATAAGAACCCACATATCATCAATTACTGTCACCCGCTACCCACTTGGACGTATGCCAAGAAATCGAAACTGGAAACTGTAACAGAGAGGAATGAGTATACTTACTTATCCTGCCAATTGGTACTTATATTTCAACAATACAATTTTACAACAGGATATTTATTACATGTTAAATCCATTACCAGAGTTTGTCGGTCATGAGTTATGAATGAATCTTTCTGCAGATTAGTAAAATATCTTGAAGTCTTTTCAAGGTCAGAGTGAATAAGCCCGGAGCTGCGGACTACCTAATGGGTTTACTGGGGCTCCAGCTCAAAAAGCAGAAGTAGGAACGAGGTGGTTTTTAGTCAGTAAGAGTCTGACACTCCCTCTTGCATTGCCCGTGGCGAGAGAAGTCCTTAGATGATTGATGATTGTGTGCTCCCATCTTCGGCCACATCTTCGCTTCACCGGTCTGGCGTAGGGGTCCATCTTCGGCCACAACCCGCTTAGGGTTCATGACGAAAAGCAGACTTATCAACGCTAGAAAAAAGAGAGAAGACTTATTGATGCAACAAGACTTAGATTAAGAAGTCCACATTGCTTTTGCTAAGTAAACACAAACAGAAAGACAAAGCATGGAGTACGAGTATCTACGTAGCGTTACAAATACTTACAACCCGTTTGTTCACAAAGGATTATTTTAAACAATGGCACTTGTCGGTGGTCACAAAGAGTACAATGCAAGAGATATTTGTAAGACTATTTACAGACTAAACGTAGTTATAATAATTCAAGATGAAAGTATGAACGGACACATGTATGGTGAAGGGAATATAATTGCGAAAAAGACAGAAAGTACCCGTGATGGACATTGAATAACGGTGACAAGACATCAGTTGCTTTACAAAAGGACCATGCACATATAGTGGGTCATGTGAGATACTAGAAGCTCAGTGCTATACAGAGTGATAAGATTCAGTTATTGAAAGCACTGCGTTAAAATATGAAAATAGAAACAAACTTCTTATTTGTTTCACCACTATTATATCGCCTTTTAGTTCCCAACAAGGAGAATAAAACTAAAGAATACAATACTCTTTCTTGGTACGATAAAATCTGCATAATGTTTCCGCTATTGCGGTGGTCAAATTGTGATTCAACCCATCAGCTGCCTGTCAGCTTATAACAAAAATATCTCGTCTACTGTGCTCTGACGAAACTTTGTCTGGCCAGAAGCGGACATATTAAGTAATGGACAAAAATTTGAAGATTTTTTACAAATTCGTTTAAATAAAAGTAGTTTGTAATTTTAGTTTGTGTCAATACTATTTCCCTTTATTCGTTGTGATAGGGTAGGGCGCTTAATGCTTCCGAGGGCCCGGGCCGGACGCGGGCGTCACGCGTCGCCGGCTATGCATGACGGGCTTGCCTCACCACGATGTTAACCCGACTCATTGAAACGCTAACCCCACCACATCAGCACGCAGCTGAGCAACCGCCAATTCTGTCAGACAACACTACAGTTTTTGGGCCATGAATCAGACTTACGTAACCTCGGTGAAAATGATATCTTATGAACTTGTCGAAGTAAGCAGTTGTTTTGATGTTCAGTCACGAACTATTTCTAAACAATGTAATTAGTTGTTTTGAACGAGTTGATTTTCCGCATTTGTAAATAGTCACAAGACTAATCCGATGCTCATTGAGAGCTGGACCAGGGGTCTGTTACAGAAAGCAGTTCAAGGTCTGTTCCGTATCGAAATACTAAAAACTTATGGAAACCTGTGTAGCAAGGCCATCAGTAAACAAGCAGATATTCCACCAAAAATAGTTATTGATTCAATACGATATTGTGAAAAGTCATTACAAAAAGTTAAAGAGTTGAATGCACCATTGTCTGCTAGTATTAACCTTGTTATTTTAGTTCAGGACCAGACATTTCTTAACTCTATCTGCGCGCAGTATTAATGATGGAAATTATAATGTAAATTGAGAACAGTAGCCCAGTGGCCTTGATCACGCGTGTTCGGTTCCATGCCAGCGATCCGGACACATGAGAAACCGAGAGGAACCTGGCACCACCCCGCCACCTGACACCCGATCTATCCAACCGTAACCTATACCTCAGTCAAATGTGACATTCCCATTCAAATCTAGTTCAGTCAGCCAATTTCAATGTATGTGTAATCGAGTCCAAAATCTTTGAGACGGACCTTCAAGAAAGGAGCGTATTCTTGTTAGAAGAACTGATCACTGATCGCTTACCATCAGGAGAACCGTCTGCTATTGTGTTGATAGTTGCGAAACATTGTCATGAAACTGAATATAGCTTATAGGTTAATTAAATATAATATGGTACTCGAATCACGATATGGTAATCTTTTTGTTTTCTCGTCATGATTCGAATTGAACACGTACTTATTTGGAAAAGAAAACAACACAAACCATAACGAAGTAACGTTTCAAGATGCTCTCGTGTCTCTCAGTACCGGCGTAGTGATACAAACTGCCCTAGATTTCAGGGCCCACTAAACTAACTCGTTTGGATTTTTAGGCATCAAATACTGCCAATGGTTTAAAACTAGTATGCAAGCTATAGGCGTATATATTAATGGCAGATCTCCAACTGAACTGGAATTCACAAAAGTTATTTACAACGATATGTTTATCAAATAATAAGTCCGTTATGCATTTACAGGTCAGCGTGCTACGTGGAATTTCTACTGTATCGAAACAAAATGTTTAAACCCAGCATTAGTTACTACAATAGGCATTTGTTTGTGTGCGGCAAATTGTTCAGTAGGGCGACACTGTTGGACATCATGATCTAATACCTTGTTGACGTTTAGTTGTGTATTGATTATATCAGGCTTTGCGTAAGGTTTTTTGTTATTGTGATTAGCTTGTTCGCTGTCATCGTTTACAACTTAGCCTCCTGCATTCATTGATAAACAGGTAGACGAGAGTTGAGATTTACTATAAATAATAATCTTGTATTCCAGGCCTTGATTAAAAAGATTTTTCTGACGATAATAACGGGAGCAAGTTGCTCTTTCATTGTTCGCATAGAGGTCAATATGAATCGAGGCAAAAGCGTGGGACGCCTGTGACACTGCCAATCATTTACACCTACATGGCTTTTAAGTTTTTGCTGATTCCGTGTGAGATGCGAGAGGACCGTTAGAATCAATTGTTTAGATCATTGTACAGCCGTTAAACAACTGATGAATAATACGAATTGATCACAAAGATCAATACTCTAAAATCTCTACAATGTTTACTACTATACCGATGACTACGTTCCATTAATAAGAAATGTATTACATATAATACAATATACTCTTATCGTAAATACAAAAGGTCTTGCAAAACTTTATTCAATGCATTTGATAATCATTCTTTTTTAACTCCGCCATTGCGTAATTCGGTTGAAAAGCACAATACTTCTCTCACGGGACAAAATACAATAACAAACGGTTGATGATAATTGTGGATGTAGCATTGTTTGTTGCCATACAATGCAAATGCATCAATTATGCGTCTTCGATTTTATTGAATTGATTAAATGGGATAGACGTATTTTGTCTCTTCATTGTAATAAGCGTACAAGCCAGACTGTAACTGGCGTCATATAATTGCACGCCGATTATCACGTGAGACCCTAAGATGGTTTAGTGAAATTATTTCTAGGTGCGTGATTCATAGCCTTCCGTCTTGAATTGGATTGTAATGACAGTCCATAAAATAGCACATTTCTATTGTTGTATACAGTATAGTTAAATGTTATATTATTTTGTTACAGGCTCCAGAAAGAATTGAGCAGTGTTCTCAACTTTCCAAAATTAGAACTTCGGAGCAAAACGGCGAAATAGTGAAGCCTCCTGACAAGTCGATGAAGAACCACAATATACGAGACACGGAAGTGACAGCTTTGAACATGGCAATAGATACGCTGCGGTGGCAACTAACACAGGTAAAACCCCTGCTTGATTTATTTTAATATGCTAGCTATTGTTTTGGTGCACCAATACTTAGTAATTTTTACTATAATTTTATATGATGGCTTAGCGAAATCAACATTTTGTATTGTAGCGAATACTTTAATTAATAAGCTGAGGTTTATTGCTAGCGTCTATTGATTGTCGTTTTTATTTCAATTATGTTCATTTAACTATGCTTTATAGCGAATCGATGAACACAAGGTGAAGTTGAATTCAAAATGTAATAATGTAACTTACTTTCAGACTGAAGCGAACAGACAAATGCATATAGCATTACTTAAGCAGGTAGTGACGTTCCTTAGCAGAGTCAAGGAACATATCGAGTGCCAGAGCCCTGATACTGGGTCTACTGTGGAGGCTGTTCCTCACAGGGAAGCATCGCCGAGCTCCCGCAGCATCGACTTGCCACGATCTCGCTCCGTCTTGCATGTCAACAAACACGTATATGCTTTGAACACCGACAAAAGGTTGAGCGCAAGAAAAATAAGTAAATCTATAAACAACGTGAATGGGGTCAAAGATAGCAACGGTGTCTGGTAAATCAATCTGTCGATATCTACATTCTTTGTTTGTCCTTAATGGCAGACTTGCTAATATTGTTATTTTCGATTTACAGGAATCAATCTAAATTATCTTTGTCATCGGACACGGATAGCTCCCAAAAGATTACCGAAGAAATATCTAGACTGATCACTCTTGCCAATACTGTACTCAGTACTAAGATACCTGATCTCTCGTGTAACTGCAGCGATAGTAATGATGTTTCAAAAAATGATAGTATGCCCAACGATGATATTCTTGAGGATAACGAATCAAACCCAGCTTTAAATCTTATAGATGAGGAGACAACCAACGCTTTTATACTCAACACGATTTACGACAGCGAAGATGCTTTTAATGATCTTGCAAATAAATATTCAGACGTCAAAGATGAATTTACGGACTTTATAGTGTCCTCTTCTCCATTGTCTTGCGGTTTGGAAAACGACTTTGCTGGTATTAATATTAATCAAAAGGACGAAATTAAAACCACAGAATCTAAAACAAGACCAATGAATAAAAGGAGCGAATACAACCATGTCGCAAATTTTATTGAAGATGAAAGTGGATTTTCGTCAATGAGTTCGTTCCAAGAGATAGGTATACCTATAATAAGTATTATACCACCGTCCCCTTGTAAAGAAGTAGGCTACATCGAGGAGCTCACTAACATTTTAGATGGAAATGAAAAGTGGAAGAGCGAAGCTGTGGACCTCGATAAACAATCTGTCAAAGTATTTTGGGTTTGATATATTTGCCAATGTACAAAATCGTGCCTGATTACGTAATAATGACAGTTAAATTATTATTTGTAACGAGTGCGCAAATGACTAAACGTAGATTTCACATAATGATTGTGTATTTTTCTTGAATTCTAGAAATGTATTATATCATCGTGGATTTTTTTTTGTAATTCTTAGTTGTACTTAACTATACTTTAATTTTAATAAATAATAACTTTATGTATTGTATGGTATTGTTTTGTGATTATTGCCCCTTGAGCCAATGTTAATCGGAACCTTGAAGATTCGATACGAAATCTTTCATGGTCTTTACAAAGAAACGCTGAATGTTAAGAACAAACAATGGTTTAGTAAACCTGGTCAATGATATCATTAGCAACGAGTAATTTATATCAATAGCTACTGACAATGAAGACTATAGTTAGGGTGTCTTATTTCAAGGCCACAGTCTGACTTTTAAAACTGGACTTATTGCCAAATTCGTATTTAATGAGTAATTTTGTTTCCTAACTGACATAATAGTAATTTATTATCTAAATACTTTCTATATTCTTTTTAATCACTTATTGTGTACTGGCTCATAACAAATGAATTTTAGTAATCAGAACAACTTAGTCAAATTACATGTGTGAAGGTACTACCTACATACCATTAGGAGTGGTATCACAATTTTTAACTTATTCAAAGAAATGAGACTTAACCAATTTAGCATAAAACCTCCATTCAAAGTTACACATGACATTCGTGTCCCACAAGATTATTATTAAAAATTATATATTTTAAATTGACGAAATAAATGTCACGACAAATTCAATAAATCATTTGACAAAATAACAAAAAACAGCAATGACGACATTTTAATTATTTATTTTGTAAAAATATTTTAATCAAATAAAAATTTAGGCCCAAACAGGGAACCAGTTGGTCTGAACTAAATTTCTAGTGAAAATGGGGGATGTCGATGAAGATAAAGATAATGCAGCTAGTGGGGACGTAGAGGTAGAGAAACCAGAGGTAATACCACCTCCAGAACCGGAACCCAAGCCACCTGATGTGGAACTGTTTGTTGATGGCTTTGGATTTATGCCAAAATCAAAGACGGGTGATAGGCGACGATCCAGCCTCTTCGCGAAATTAAGGTCAACACATAAAGATGCCGTTGCCGGTGAAGCTCATGGTGAGCAAAGCCCATGCGCGTCGAGCACCAACATAGATATAGTCAGAAGGTACACTTGGAAGACGAAGAATAGGATGACAGTTCAGGTAGAGTTGTATTCCATTCAATGTCAGATTCTGGCGACTGACTCTAGTGCAGCTCTGTGAATATTTTTGGAATGAAATTATTTATTTTATATAGCAGTGGTAGTATTTTATATTAGGCAGTAGAAATTTTGATGATGATTTTCCCTTTAAGTTGTGGTAAGTCTGCAGGCTAGATAAAATCCTGTTTGTATTGTGTGCAACACGATGTCTACTAGTGTTCGACTCGTATAGGTTATTGATAATTGTTTTGTGATTACGATTTTTCTGCAATACCCGATATGAGAGGCACTGCGTGTTAGTTTTCACTAAGCTTTTTAAAACATGATATTTTTTATGATATCACTTATTAAATCCAACTGCAGATTATAACATATGGAGCCACGATCACTTCTATTTCGGTTCCTGACAGGAAAGGAGTACCAGATGACGTCCTCGCAGGTTTCGACACATTGGAGGGTGGGTTATGATTATTATCTATCTGTTTGTATTGTAGTTGACTAGCTGCAGTTTCTCCAGAACTCTTGATTATTTCTTCAGCTTTGAGTGATATAACTAGATCTGTATTAGAGCTGATAAATCACAAACATAGTAAACATTTGGAAAAAAATAGCTGAGGAGTAATGAGGACAGTTGTATCGATCAAAATTAGCGAAGGAGTCTTCTATATTGTAGTAGTAGTTGTGCTAAAGCATTTATGACCACTACTTGATCACAAGTGCGAATGGCTGACAAGGGGCGAGGTTCAGTTTATTGGGTAGGGCAAAGTAGTATTGAGTCTATTCGGTAATTAGAAACTTCCTAGGAATTGCAGCCGAGCCGAGGAATTAACATGAGTTTAACTCATAACTGGAGAAAGGTGTTGCATAGAACTCTGTCTTTTGCCGAAAATAAAAGGCGTATTGTAATGTAATGTTTATTTTATTCTTTATAATGAAATTGTTTCTTTTTGTACAGACTACTTTCAGCATCGGAATCCTTACTTCGGTGCGACAATAGGGAGATACGCAAATGTGATCAGAGACGCTACCTTCATGGTCAGACCTTCAGGGAGAATGTACATGGTCTCCAATAACAAGGGGCATCATCATTACAACGGGGGATACATTGGATTTGATAAGGTACCTTCTACCACTTACTATAAAGAGGGATTTATTGGTAAAGTTTCATCTCATATGGAATTATAGAATGGGTCACTTTCACCCTGTATAGTGTCTATACAAAGTCAGCACATTACCATGCTCATTTATTATATCTACCATAGTATACAATAGCTACCTTGCCGTCTGACAATTAAATTGTAGTGAGCAGTGGCTGGACGATCGGTTACTGCATAACTGTTGAGTATTGTTTGGTTTTATTTCGTCACAAGTTTTTATTGTATTTGCTGCCCCTACAATATACAATCCTAAATTAATCGTTTATCCACAAAAGCATTCGGTGATTGAGGTATTCGCTGATATTGTGTACTTACATTAAATATAACTACTTCTTCAATGATTTACAGGTAAACTGGCGATCCTACGTATCTGGCCTTAAGGTGATAATGAGCCACGTATCGGAGCGGTTCCATGAAGGGTTTCCTGGGACAGTGATGTGCCAGGTGACCTTCGAAGTGACCTGTGACAACACACTTAAGATTGAGATGAAGTGCACAACTAGCGAGCCTACAGTCATCAACTTGAGCAACGCGCCATTCTTCAACCTCGCTGGCCATGTAAGTATATGATGTGTTTTCTCATCACCAGCCAGAATTTAGCCACTAATTGCAAAGTAGGCGACTAGGTAACCGGCTGCCGTGCAACGTGTAGCGGGTTTGATTCCCGCATAGAGCAATTCTTTGGGTGATCGACAAATTGTTGTATGAGGATTTGTATGATTATAAACGCACCCACGACACACGAGACAATAGTGAAGACAAAAGCAATGTTGCTCCTTCAACCCCCGGCCATCCACTTTATGTATGAATATCCGGAAATTGGCGCAGTATCTTGAATGACTAGGTACGAGTGTGAACATGTGCGCCGAGCCAAAACCTCCTGTCGCAAAAAATAGTAATTTAAAATTTTCTTTCTTCAGAATTTATGAAAGTGCACAGCATTGTCACACTATTGTTGCAATAATAACATTTTATTTAATGCACGGATTTACTTTCGATGTCCAATGCCCGTGATATTTTTTGCCATCGCCTATCAATTTGCTTTTTTTTCCAGCACACCGGAGCTGAACTTATGTTGGATCATATTTTTACTATAAATGCTGACAAATACACTGCTGTGGATGAAGATGGACTCGTTACTGGTATAATGTTTTTTATATCTAAGTAAAATATATTTTATGAAGTTAATATTTTTGTTCCCAACGAGGGTTTTGTATAGTCCTTACCATTGGCCCATAGAAATATTGGACCAACGTCTGATTTCATAAACGTCTTAGCGATTTGTTGCGCTATTGGTATAAAGTGTGAGATTCTTGGAACCAAAAAGTATTTAGTAATACACTCTGACATTAGAATGTAACAAAACATTAGCACTCTTACACTACTAGAATAACCCGTAATGAGAGATATTATAATGTACTTACAACGCATTATTTATTATGTTATCGGCTTAGTCACATAATGTTTTGACAAGGAACTCGACTAGTTTCAAGCCATGCTAGATACTCATATTCATAAGCAGCATTCCGCGACAATCGCCGCGTTGTGTGTCGCGGCGATTGTGTTTGTGATTGTGAACGCAGTATCAAATAGGAACTCATTTTGTTTTTTTTAAAGAGTAGTCTCTTACTTCCTTTTTCAATTTGCATGCACCGCCACTGCACGCACATCCTCGTCCCGTCCTATACTAAAGTCCTATTCTTGTATTTTCCAGGTGAAAGAAAAGTAGTAGGCGGTACAGCGTATGACTTCCGTGTGCCTCGAGTCCTCAAAACCATGATGTCCAAGATACCTATGGGAGGCTACGACATTAACTACTGCATCACTCGAGGGACAGATCAGGATCTGGCTTTTCAGGCTAGGTGAGTGTTTTATTCGAGTAAATTTTTAAAGAATCAGGTTTCGTAAAACTTTTTTATTAGTATTAGTCTTATAGTCTTATAGTTGAGAAGAGATTTTACTCATTTTGTCAATAATGTCCACAGGCTTGTCGCGTGGGTACAAAATTACAGTTTACTGATGAGGAGTTCGATTTTACCAGAGTGTATTGTAGTATCTGCAGTCCCTTAGGTGATTTTTATGACACCAGCAGCACCACAACCACGGTTTTACCCCTTTGGAATTAGGATAGGACGCAATTTTTGTCCCTTAAATAGTAAATAGGATAATATTATATTCATTCTTTAAACTTTTCAGGGCGCTGCACCCATTAACTGGACGAGTTCTTGAAGTGTACAGCAATCAGCCTGGTATGCAATTCTACACCGGCAACCTCCTCCCGGATCCAGACAAAATCGTCGAGGTAATTTTCATAAAGATCTTATAACCTCGTGGATCCTGGATCCTTACATGATATCTGTGATCTTTTTCTCCCCTTACTTCTGTCAATATTTAAATACTTATCTCTGTAAGTTGGTACACTACATCTATACCATCCATCAACAGCCGTGAGAGTCCATTGTTGCAATATGAGCCTTGTATACATAAGAGGGGTTTGCCATAATCATCAAGTTTTGCAGGCGGATTGGAGATCGCAGTTTAAAAGATTTAGGTTTATTAAACTCTGTCAAATGTCTTCTTCAACTATTACACCTCCAGTGGTGAATACTAGTGACAAATATATTCTACTCTGTCGTCATCACGCCAGGCGTACGCAACACGCAGTAAATAATAGCCAATGTTTTGTAAATACAATGGCAACGTGTTCAAATTGTATTAGGAACATCTTCCGCCAGTATTTTGTTTTAGGGAGCACGCGCATTGTAGAAACACGTTGCTGATACTCTGTTGCTTAAAACAAGTACTTAGCAGACTAAATAATCTCAGAAGATTATGGCACTATGATTGGAAATTCTAAGCTAGCGTTGAACTTACCAAGTTGATATCTATCACTCCAGTCGGTGATAGCCATAAAGGGCTCGTCCAAACGTGCAACCATGGATTCTCCTTCTTTTTTTTTTGGATTCTGGAGACCGGATTAGTGTTTTGCTAATCCGCGCATCGGATACATATTATGTTTCAACTGTTCGTCCAACAAAATTAAAGAGATAGGGGAGAGTAGGGGTGGCGTCAAATGTATTTTACAGACTGACGTCACTATACTGACTGACTGGCTACCAAATCATATTATCAGAAGTTGGGTATCTTATGTAATGATTAAATTTGTACGTAGCCTGTGCCGGCGACTGAAGAGGCTGAAGAATCTGAAGCCAGTGAGATGTCCAGTGAGAGATCAAGTGTAGAAGGAGAATATGAGGAAGGAGAGGAACGCGAGGTGATTTTGAACTTTTCTCCTAGTACTTTGTAGTAGACAGATGTTTAGATAAACACCTCTCTTTGAATTTATACTTACATGTAGGTACAATTTGTCCCAATGCTGTTAATGTTAGTTTTAAAATATTATTTTCTTTGTTTGCAGGGTAGAAAGAGTTTCGGCTACGTCCCCTTACTAGGCAAGAAGGGAACTCTGTATAAACGGCATGGTTTATTCTGTCTCATGCCGCAGAACTACCCAGACGCCGTAAATAATGTAAGTATATGGCAGATTTGGTTCATTTTCCCATCTTCTCTCGGTAGGAGAAGATTGGAATGAACCTTAAGGCATTGGGATTTATAATATGCAATTCATTTTCAAATAAAGTGTAGGTACACTAAACATGGCCACGAAAAAATCTAATAATTTTTATAAGCTACCCAGACCATAACGTGGCTCTTATTTGTACCTAGAATAGTACAACTATTTCATAAATGAACATCAGTTACAGTCAACGAGAGATGCAAAAAAATATAGACACCTACTAATGATATGATACAATCAAAATACAAACTTCCGTAGTCTAATATTTTATTATAAAAATGTACAGTATTTACAGTACAATAGTATATTCACCAGTATATATTTAAGAGTCGTAGGAGGTGGTCTTGAAACTGGAGAGCCTAGAATTACATCCAGTATAGTAGGCGGGATTTTATGATCGTTTTCATTTGAGCTTCGGGCTTGCTTCCTGCAAAAGAAAATTATCATTATTATCAATTACGTACACGTTGCTAAGGTACTGTTGTATAATACCGAAAGGTATAAAAATGAAAAATCTTAATTATTAATACACATGTTTTACGTTTAAGAGTAGTGACTCTTATGATAATATATAAAGTGCTATATACCTGTATAAGATTATGCTTGACTTTGCTGGGGCAGTGCCCTAAAGATTTGAACTGATTGATGTCCGTCGATATTTTAATTTCTGATATAAAAGTCACGAATGAGATGTTTGGAGCCCGCTCTTTGGCTCACAGAGTCGAGTAAGGCAGGATAAGGTAGAATCAGATGCAAACTGACACAAAGTTTAATAATTATCCTATTAACATTTACAGAGAAACTTCCCGAGTTCGGTGCTCAATCCGGGTGAAGAGTACATTCATAGAATACAGTACAAGTTCGGTATACTACTTGGAAAATATGTATAGGTAAAATTATGGTAAAAATGGAAAATTGTCTAACTATGTATACGTCATTGATGTGGTCTTACGTGTCGTCATATTGTCTAAATTGTATATAAAATATACACTATATACAAAGTTAAATATGTTTTTCTTTTCAATAATTTTCTTTGTGTTTACGCAATAATGCTGTGAGGTCCACACTCAGACCTTGTCTCCAGGTATTGTTTTATTAATTTTAAGTGTCGGAAATAGAATTATATGTACTAGACATTAGACAAAATTGTTACAAAACCCTTTAAACTCACATCTACATCCCATTAGTGTTGAGAATACTGTGAGGTCCACATTTATAGAAGTAACTCCTTTTTGAAATATTTGAAACACATATTTTTAAAAATTTGAATTATGAAATATAAATACATATTTTATTGTTTAAAGGATAAGATCCATTTGTTTCTCTGTTCACTACAACACGTGGAGTCCGAGGACAACAGAGCTACGCGTGGTCGGGAGAAAACGTACCTGATTTATTAAACATCATAGATAATATAATTTTACTATATAAAAGAATGAAGTAAAACTAAAATTTAGTAATAAAAAGTTACTATATAAGAATTTGTCAACATGACAATAGTGACATCTACCATCGCGAGAGTAAACTAAGTGATTTGAATAGTACACGATGGAATCACAGATGGCGCTCGTTGTTTCTTCCATGCGTATCGGTGCTTTGAGTATTTAATGTAAGCACGCTTTTGTGCGAGTAGAACAGGTTGGTAACAATTAGTTACTTTTTGATATATTTAGACAATACCTATGTTCAAACACGTAATGTGTATATGTAGCGTGTTTAAAATAACACTATATAAGTATAACTCATAAACATCCTTCCTTATGCCTTATAATACCAAGTGTAGATAGAAGCACCCATAATGTTAATAATTTAGGTGTGTAGGTAATAAACACTTTTCAATTGTTACTTTTTCACTATGTGGCTCGTGTAACATATGCTATAATGTATAGGTATATTGCTAAATGTTTTTATTAACGACACTCCGGTGATCACACTTTCAAACTTTGTGCTTTTACTAAGAATATTCTAAAACCAACAATTTTAGAAAGGTTGCCTGTACACTCTCTGTTCCATCACACTGTGCACTATAATATCTCCTGCATGGTGGCTAGTCTAGTTATACATACTGGTCGTTAGGGAGATTTTTAGTAAACCATTAAACAGTACCTACCTCGTTCTCTTCCTTCTCCTTCACATTCAACAGCTTTTTTTTTTTTTTTTGAGGAGGGAAAATCATACAATGACTTCTCCCGCCTTGGGTGAGGCGGGAGGGAGTGTCAGACTCTTACTGACTAAAAACCACCCCGTTCCTTCTCCTGCTTTGAGCTGGAGCCCCGGTAACCTTTTACGTTGTCCGCAGCTCCGGATCGGGCATCAGCCCTACTGGGCCCCATCTGTGGTGGTCTGGCTCTTTGAGGCGCGCGCGGAACGCGACGCGCCGTACGCACGGGTCTGGTTCTGGTCGGGCGGCGAGCTACCCTTGCTCGCCGTCCGCAGACCCGCACTTACGGTGGCCGGAGATCGTCACGCGATCCCCGACGCCCGGAGTGTCTTCTGCGGCGGCTGGGGCGTGAGGAGGATCGTTCCCTCACGCGCTCCGCCTCCTCTTAGCTAGCATGACTGCTTCGCAGAAGGAGGAGACGGCGTCCCATTCCCCCTCGCTCCGCACCATGGCCTGAACCAAAGCCGGACGCGAGAGGTCACCGTCGCTGATCACATCCCTGAGGACACGGCGGTGCTCAGCCCATGCAGGGCACACCGCTACTGTATGCTCCACCGTGTCCTCCGGGTGATCCACGCAATGCCGACATCCGGGCGTTTCCTCCCGCCGAATCCGAAACAGGTACCTACCGAAACTTCCGTGTCCGGTAAGCACCTGCGTCAGGTGGTAGGTGAGGACGCCGTGACGCCTCTCTAGCCACTCCTCAAAGAGGGGACTTACCGCTGCTATAACAGCGAGCCCAATCATTCAACAGCTTGCAATGACTTCACCAACGTTTCAGTTGAATAAAATAAACAAAGCAACGTCTCGCCTTTTATCCTCCAAGGGGTAGGCAGAGGTGCACATTACGACACGTATTGCCGCTATATATACTTTGCCCGACCCGGGAATCGAACCCGAGATCCCTTGCCCTGCTCGCGTAATAGCGACCACTCGACCAACGAGGTAGTCATAAAATAAACAAGTACTTTAATATCTGAGTTAGTTATTTCACTATTTGTCTAACCTATACAAGCATATTCTCCTTTGAGTTTTGCTACATTTTCGTAAAATGCACGGGGAAAAGTACCTTTATTAGTATTTGCTGTAACAAGTCCATGGTACAACTTTATACATATGTATTTTACATTTCTCATATAGAACAGCATAAGCAAATGTAGTAAGTAAATGTGGGGTTAGGGCTTTATATGGCCTAGTTAGAATACTCGGAAAAGCGCGTCTATCCCTTTAACGTCGTATAAACTCTATTTCGCGATTTCGTCTGTTGCGCGCAAACTGTCGCCTGTATCAGCCATACTAGTATTGTTGCTGTTGCAAACCTTTCTGAGGTACGAAGGTAATATGTTATATAATTAATTTAAATCAGATATACCTATACTACTACTGTTTCAGTAGTTTGCAACTATGTGTTAAAATAAGTTCTATTTCGGTAGATAAGACTACTCTTCAAATAAAAATTCTACGTTAATTTTCTGTATTTTATTACACACTGTGTCGTACGACTTAATTAACGTTTCCTGCCATAAGGAAACCTGTCTACAAGAAGAAATTCCAATAGGAACATGTAGTACTTATGTACTTCAACTATATTATAGGTTATCGTTTATGATTTATTTGCGTGCACATAAAATGTTAAATAAATAAATATCATTATGCAAGTGTAATAATAAAATCGATAACAAACACTACGTCGAACATCTCTGGTGGAAACTGACGTCAAACAAAAAAAAAGAAAAGTTTGCTTCCTATGGTCCAAAGAAAAGCTAAACCGTCAATTTCCCCTCAGTTAAGTATTGAGGTTACAAGAAACCTGTTGAATTCACTTCAGAAGTATAAAGTTAAGTCGGTAGTTGTGAACCACAAGTTGTTGTATCGAGACCCACGCGGATTAAGTACCTGTTCTCTAAAAAAGCAAAAATGCTTCATAAGTTTAGTTTTCCTATGAAGCATAGTTTTACTATGAAAGAAAACAGAGACAATTAATTGCCATATTATATCAGATATTTATATAGGATTGTGAGTTTTTTCTTAGGGTTTAGGTAAAGTTTCTTATAGCTCAACTCACACATATTTTTACACATCGTATCGTCGCACCTTTTTATCCCCGAATGTGTAGGCAGAGGTGCATATTACAAAAACTGTACAATGTACACTGTTTGTGCTATAAGTCCCATATAATAGGGGGTGAGCCTATTGCCAAGTACCGGACACAATTCCAGATGCTGTGTAACTACTGAGAAATTTTGGAAAAACTGAAAAGTGCCCAGCAGCTCTTTGCCCGATTCGGGAACCGAACTTGAGACCCGTCAGTCGCACTTGCGACCCATGGACCAACGAGGCAGTCAACCAATGTTTACACCTTCCATATCGAAAATCGTCAAATTATTCATCAAACATCGTCATCGATAGCATTGTCGTCGCTATCGCTGGATAATCGACTCCTGTACAGAGGTACAATAATAATTGCCATTCGGACTATTTGTGTGGTCCACAAATAAAAACGACAAGAAAATAGGTCACAAAAATATTAAATTTATCCTCTTTACAGTGCAGTTCAATAATCATAATCACTTATATTTTTACTGCGATTTTATATCAGTAGCGTTGGTTTAAAAATATGTATAATATCTATTTAAATAACATCTCAATTCTGGAACTGGTTTTCCCGAAACTTATATCACGAGTATGACTACTTATCTTATGATAAATATAGTAATATAATTCCTTATTTATACAAATAAAAACTTCATAATAACACTGGGTATTTGAGTCGATTTCAGCGCCAATGCTCGTCTGAATTGCGTCCATAATTATCGACGGTTGTGAACTGAATCTAACATTTCAATTATCGAAATATACACGAATATTTGATGTTTATCTGCAGCTAGTTCATCAACCAATGGGTGGAGTATTAAAGCATTATTTCAACGTTTGTTGTTTTGATGAACATCTATCTATCTGTACTGATATTTTAAAGAAGAAACATTTAACTTTTATGTGCTTTGGATAGGTTACGAAATTAATAGACCAATTTAGGTACTTACCAAAATATTCATCATTGGGAATCTTACTTTTAGGGATTAATATCGGCAGTATTTTACTCCAGTATGTCTACAGGATCGGGATCTACTTGAGAGAAATCTTAATCCTTAAGGATTTGCACAGGACAAATCACTTATAGATTTTCCAGAACTCTCTATTTTTTGTATCCTATTAAAAAGTAGGTACGTAATCTGTGTAAATAACAGTTTCAATCAGACCAGATATTTGGTAAGCATAATAAAATAGTCATCTCTACCTTAGGCGGAGCAAAATTCACTTCTATAGACGGCAAATAATTATAATTTAAAAGCTGTTTTAGATTGAAAATATTAAACCACATTCATTCATTGATTGATCGGTTGGAGGCGACTCCCCGCAACCTTGCGACCTCTATCAGCTCACCTGTCTGCTGTGACCTGTACCTATATTTAGCAGGAGGCTTGGAGATCATAGTTTAAAAGTTTCAGGTTTGTCAGAGAGAGCTGCATGTAGGTGTCCTGTGGTCGGCTCTCATGATTACCATGGGAAAAGTGATCTTCATAATCATCATCAACAACCTATAAGTGGTCCCTGGTGGTGGTAGTGCTGACCAAAGGCCTCATCTCACTTGGAGAAGGTCTGAGCATTAATCACTACGCTTGTTCAATGTGGGTTGTGATTTAAAACTTATAATAAATTAAGAAATTAAAAGGTAAGGTTTCGTCACGATGATTTCCTATACTGTTGGTCAGTGGTATCTATATAATTTTAGAAAGTCGGTACATATAACTTGGAAAATGTCTCGTTGGTTCATACCGTTGATAGGGTTCTTAAACCTCTGGGCCACCACGACATTGGACCACCACCACCACCGTGGGAAGAGTAAGGCTGGCGAATACATGGCGTGCTCTTCTAGTAATTAATTTTAAGTCCAACATCTAGAGCTTAGGCGTTGATGTCGCCTCCACAGCAGTTGATTGGAAGATGCTCCCAAACTTTGATATGGAGCAATAATCCTACATCGCTCTAACTATAATTGGAAGCTTTCAGGAGATTACTAGTCTAGCGTGGCACCTTGAGTGTTTTACTGAATTCCTATTAAGTTCAACTATGATAGGTGTTACATGCATCGGTTCTACAACCTACAAATGTGGTTGGTGATAGTGAAAAGGTTTGAAAATGGATGATCGGCTTGCAGATAATTTTTAATGTACCTACGAGTTGACTTCAGCTCTATTTTACTAATATGAGGTACAATAATTGTGCTGTGAAATCGAGAAGTGCTTATTTCCTTTTTAGGTGGGAGAGTTACACTACAGCACAAAAGGGCTGACGGCGTGACCACGGCCTCATCGAATACCAGCTTGACACTTCATGTACGTCGCGTTGTAATTGCGCAGTATGAATTATATTACCAGAGGTTCAATACACCCTTCACACCTACAGTTAGGCACTTCTATCTCTTCTGGTGATGTGGGTCTTCAAGAGCGGCGTCCATTGCCCCGAGCACCCCATTAAAATTGTACTTAAACATTGACTAGGTGTTTCTCATCTTACTATCGAAGTAAAATTATGGAAGACAGTCGCAAATACTCGTGGCCCTTATACTGATGCAATGCAGCGAGTTAGAGTTTGACTCAATCAGTGGGACATGACACTGACAGGGCGACAACTGAATTTGCTTCTCGGTATCTGCCCGGCTCTTACATACGTCCAGCTTAATTTAATGGACTGAAGTTCCTGCTCTATTTAGTACCATGTATTATTATTAATGGTTGTCTTTTCATTTTGAAAGGGGTTACAGTTACCCCTTTAAGAATTTAAAGATAGTTAGTTATCAGTTACTGAGATACACATTAGCAGAGTAGAGCAAAGAATAGTCTTGATTATTTATAGGGTTACTTTAGGGACTTATTTTCATTTTAATGTCCGTCTTGTAAATTATTTTAACATATTAGACACATATTTTTTTTACGGAAACAAATACTTTCGAAGATATATCGATTTGAAATATCGCATGAAGTCATTTCTAGGTACGTTTTATACGTAGAAATGACGTTTTTGCTCTAAACAATGATTTATTTTATCTAAGTATTTTTACTTTTATGACAAAATAAAAAATACATATCTAATATTTTTTCATTGCCTAACTGACGGGTTAAATGGATTTTAAATTTTCATACCCCGTCATCATCCCTACTATACTGGTTTGACTAAGAGTGATCTCTTATGAGTCTCGAACGAAGAATCCATATAACAGGAAGAATTATTTTAAAAGTTTAATTTTAATATTTAGATATCTGTCATCATGGATGTAAATATATGTTCCGATAATATTTTTCAGTAGGTAAGTGAGGTACAAGGCTCATTGATAAAATAATTGTTATTTGTTTTTATTTTGTGATAAGATTACGTTTGCCGCTTTGCAATATAATTAAAATAAGTTCAAGCTAATTATTTTTAATAAAATTTTGTAACAATGATAAAAGTTTAAGTTTTAGTTTTTGGTTGCGAAAAATATTTATTAATTCAAGTACTAAAAATATACTGCCCTGTGAATCCAATGTGACTGATAAGGCCACAAGTGACTTAGATTTTTTATTTTTGCTAAAATTATATTATATTAGCAAATATGGTAGATATGGCATATGGCAATAAACTCAACCCCTATTATATGTATTACACAGAACTATGAAAAATATTTACGTAAGTATCAAGCTGTAGAGTCTGCCGACCCTGCGCACGAGTCGAGCAGGTTTCATTTTCTAAGAGACAAAATACTCGCGCTCGCGACAGCGTGCTCCAAACCGCGCCTAGCCATGTGTCATTGGGCTCGCTGTCATTGCAGCGGTAAGTCCCCTCTTTGAGGAGTGGCTAGAGAGGCGCCACGGCGTCCTCACCTACCGCCTGACGCAGGTGCTTACCGGACATGGAAGCTTCGGTAGGTTCCTGTTTCTGATTGGGCGGGAGGAAACGCCCGGGTGTCATCACTGCGAAGACCGCCCGGAGGACACGGTGGAACATACGCTTGCGGTCTGCCCTGCGTGGGCTGAGCACCGCCGTGTCCTCAGGGATGTGGTCGGCGACGGCGCCCTCTCGCGTCCGGCACTGATACAAGCCATGGTGCGGAGCGAGGGGGACTGGGATGCCGTCTCCTCCTTCTGCAAAGCAGTCATGCTAGCTAAGGAGGAGGCGGGGCGCGTGAGGGAACGAACCTCACGCCCCAGCCGTCGCGAGAGACACTCCGGGCGTCGGGGATCGCGCGACGATCTCCGGCCACCGTAAGTGCGGGTCTGCGGACGGTGAGCAAGGGTAGCTCGCCGCCCGACCAGAACCAGACCCGTGCGTGCGGCGCGTCGCGTTCTGCGCGCGCCTCAAAGAGCCATCAGACCACCACAGATGAGGCCCAGTAGGGCTGATGCCTAATCCGGAGCTGCGGACTACCTAGCGGGTTTACCGGGGCTCCGGCTCGACGGGCAGGAATAGGAACGGGGTGGTTTTTAGTCAGTAAGAGTCTGACACTCCCTCTCGCCTCGCCCAAGGCGGGAGAAGTCATTGGATGATTTTCCACCCTAAAAAAAAAAAAAAAAAAAGCCATGTGTCATAGTAATGAATGATATGTTTCTTAATAAATTATTTCAGTAAATATTCATAAATACCTATTTCATAGCTATGCATTGATGATTTTAATTACTTAGTCATTGGATATATAAATTTGACTACGTTTGTAAAACGAATAGAAAATTACGATCTTTGTAAGAAGAAGACGTATTTGAGTTTCTACCGGCCAATATTTCTATTGTTTTTGTTTTTTTTATACTTAATAGGATGGCGCTTGGCCACCATCTCGCCTGGTGGTAAGCGATGATGTGGCCGACGATGGAGCAAGCCTACCTAAGAGCAATTTTATAAGTTAAAATATGTATTAGCGTTTTCTCTGCTGCCATAAAAATATCTCGTAGACACATTTCGTAATTCTCTATGCAGTTATGGTGAATATTTTCGTTTAGTCCACTTTCGGACCCTCGGCCCCTAAAAAAAGATTTGCTCATTGGTGTCAACTCGGACCCTAAACATGTCCACTTTCGGCCCCCGGGGGCCGAAAGTGGATTTTCATAGAACAGACATAGAAACCGTGTCCACTCTCGTCCCCTAGTTAGATAACAAAAATTTGGTACAGTCGACTACAAAAGTTTTCAAGTCACTGTTAACACACCGCCAATATGATGTCCCGTTTTTAAACTTTTTCTTGATATGATATTGATGTCCATCTAGAAGCAGTACACGTCCTCCTCTCTGAGAATTTAAAAACTTTAAATGTACCCTACAATCACTCGTACTTGGTAGGTGCCACATATTTGATATCCGAACTTGTGCATGCGTCAATCACTTAATAACTACTAAAACGCAAATAATCTATGAAGTAAAACCACATACAAATTATATGTAGGGTATTTTTAATAAATAGTATGGAACTAGAGGGTAGACGGATAATAATTTTTATAGCAACTGTACTTGAGGGGCCGAGATGAAACTAAAATTTCCCTGAAAATAAAAATCCACACTCGGACCTCGGGGGACGAGATGACACCCTAGTTAGGGGTCGAGTGGAAACTTAAATTATGGGGGCCGAGGGTCCGAAAGTGGACTAAACGAATATTTTCTGTCTTTTTTACAGCTCTTTGCTAAAAGGTACTTATTATGTATTCATAGACCTCTTTGCTAAGTAGTCAGTATTTTTTAAATTGTGTAGTTTTGTTTAGTCAAATATAACTGCAATTATTATGATGATTGTAAATGATGGTCGTCGTAGATTACCCTTACGATTTATATTGGATAAACAAATAAAAAAAAAGATACGTTTAAAAAAACCGACTTCTATAAACTAAAAACCAAAAAATAACTATTATTCATTGTACTGCCTGTGTCTACCCACTGCTAGTTTAGAAGTCGGTGCCACAAGTACTAAACAAAATTATATTAAAACCTAAGTAGATACCTATGTACAATGTAGGTATAGGTAGTATCGGTAAGTAATATTTTGTTATCGGTTTGTGACCCCGACTTCTAAACTAACAGAGTGTAGACACAAAAAAAAAATTATCGACCGAATTGAGAACCTCCTCCTTTTTAAGAAGTCGATTAAAAAGGTCGGTTACAATAATACAAGGGAGAAGAAAGTTTGGTAATTGCCGAAACTAGCAACCGATCTTATTCCAAAAGATCTGAATCGATCTAAACTATTAGAAAATAGAAAGTAAGTAAAAAAATTACGACATTAAGATATATACTACAACATAATAATAATTCGTCATCATCATCGTAATCATCAGCCTACAAGTAGCTATTGCTGAGCAAAGGCCTCCAAGCTTTAGTCACCACGCTAACTCAACGCAGATTGGCGATTTCAAAACTTATAATAATAAATTAGAAGTCAATAAGATTTTCTTCGCGATGTTTTCCTTATGATCCGATGTTATCCTTACAAAGCAGGCAACGCACTTGTAAAACCACTGGTGTTTCGGGTGTCTATGGGTGGCAGCAATTGCTTTCCATCAGATAATCCGTCTGCTTGTCACGTCTTCATCCTCTATTTATATTATTTATGTATTTATATTGATTCGTGTCACAAGATGGGTTCATGTACGAAAAAACTTTTTATGTAAATAATCTAACTATGATGTATAGTTCCGGGTATGACGTATGTTTAAAGCACAGGAAACAAATTCCTAGTGAGGCGCTAAGTTTAAAAAAGAATTGCAACGTACGAAAGAGACATCAACCTTTTGTCAACATACCTACTCATGAAAGCAAAGTTAATCACCACAAAAAGATGGCACGCGATAGCCTAACCTAACCTCTTGTCACTTAACCTAATTTTGTGGCTCTCTTATCAAAGCGTAGATTACTTACTCTTAAAATTATTCAGCTAAAATTATAACTTAAACGAAAAACAAAATTGTTTTATTAATTTAAATTTTGTCCACAGTTTTGATTCGTTAGTTCAGTAGTCACTATCTGGATTACCGAGCTAGACATCTTCAGTTACATTGGGGTTTGTCGAATAAAGTGTCAGTAATATTGGCATACAGTCTTTAATGTGCCCAGTGTATAGCAATAGGCTCATCTAAGACATTTATGATGAGATTAAATGCAAAATACATGTTTACATGATATTAATTTATCTTCTCTGTATATGGTCCTACCTTATTATTTTATGGCCTATTTTACTATTACCAGCTCTACTTCTTCTATACTGAAAGGGCTAAGCCGCATTTATTCATTTAACTGTGATCGGCTTCAACTTTACTCAACATTAACAGTCCCTGAGAGTCCACTGCTGAACTACGGGGCTAAGCCAAAGAGTCAAATAACTTATATCAGTTTTTTTTTAAATAACGTTTCCCCACACTAGTATTTTGTCCTGTGTCGTGGGTGTGTTTACAAACATACAAAGTTCACATACACATGACACTCGGACCCGGAACAGTAATTTGTGGATCACACAAAGAGTTGCTCCTTGCGGGAATCGAATGGCACGGCAGCCAGTTGCCCAGCCACCACACCAACCGTGCAGTCAAGTGCAGTCAGTTAAACCAATATAAGGTTCTTGAACATCAACAAGCAACATCGTCATCAACAGCCTACAAGTACATACTGCTGACCAAATGCCTCTTCTCGCACGGAGAAGGTTTTGACCATCAATCACCACGCTTGATCAATTTCAAACTTATAATTAAAAATTTCCAGGATAAAAGCCCAGGTTTCATCCACCGTGTGTCACGGAAAAGTTACATTGTTTGCCAGGTTTCAAACTCACACCCTCTTGCATGAGAAGCTTAAACCTCCGGGCCACCACGACTCACACAATATAAAAAACAATGTCAGTCTGTCGATCAGTCATCTAATGAAGTTATTTGCTCGTTGCAAAGTGGAGATTTCCATGAAGAAGATCGAGTTGGAAACTCCATCTATCTCCAAGCTTGACACTTGACAAGTGGTTTGGAGATTGTTAAACTTAGGTACATTACTATATTAAAAATGAAAAATCTGCAATAGACTGCTTCGTTTTAATAATATACCTACACTAAGATGTCTCCAGACATCTTAGTGTGTGACAAATGAAAAAATAGGTAGTTTCTTTTAATTATCTCGATTATTAAATATGATAGTTCAAGATTTCCAACTGTACAATATTAAAATGTTACGTATGCATCCCATTAAATAGATATGACGTGTGTTTCAACAATATTATAGGAGTTATTTCATAAACCCACTTTTTACGGCCGGTTTGAAATTGACCCCTGGGTGTTACCAAGGGGGCATTTTCCAGATACGCCTATTCCTTATGTGTTAAAGCTTCAAAAATAATATAACTTAAAAAGTACTAAAGCAGTAACATCCTGAATTCAAAATTAATAAAATGTAGTAACTACGTTAGTAGTTCGAATAAAAAAAATAATTAATCTATATAGCCTCTGAGGCTGCTTTTTTTCTTATTTTTTTTAAATTTATCATTATATAATTTACTAAAATCAAACGCCACTAGTTGCAACCAACTGAACCAAGGAATTGATTGCGACGAATAAGTAAATAGTAGCGATATCACTTTGAATCACTACCGACTTTCATTATTAAATAGGTACTAAACTCTATTCCAAACACATAACGTATATTTTTCTACGAAAACTATTATAAAACATAAGACGTTCTTGACTTACGATTGCGCTATTGTGATAAGCGCAGGAGAGGGGTCAAAGAACTTTGCAGGGCTCGCGCGGGAACGAGACGAAGAATTTTTCTTTGTGATGGGATCCGTACTTGATACGTCACATATGCAAACGAGAAATACCTTACAATCTACCCAAACCGGATAATACGTAATAAGCAAAGAAATAAAGTATATTAAGAACTTAAAATAATATCAAAAATTCACTAAGAATACAATTACTAATATAAAATAAGGGCGCATCACAAAAGTTGCAATCGGCGTGGGTTGGTAGGCGCATCGCGAGGTTGCGTAGAAAGCGCTGCAAGCTTCGATATCGCTTCTGGACTAAGGACGAAAAGTTAGGCTTGCAAGAGGAGCCGAGCGGAGGAGCGTAGCGGATCGGGTCGCGGGCATCATTCGCGGTCCGGCTGTTGAGCGGCGCGGACGACGCCTACGCGCTTCCCGGTCATCGGACTTAACTTCTAAACATTCGTCTTCCTTCCTTCTTGGACCACCATGAGGTCCGGAGGAACCCCGCTAGCGGTCCTCCTGCTTGTCCTCGTGGCATCAGTCTGGAAGGTAAGTTTCTCTCAAAGTTTGCCAAAAACAAGGCTTACAACCAGCCCGCGGCCTTTTTGAAAAATACTTTGCAAAACTTTTTTTCGACTTCGCTTAGTCTAGACCTTGCGATTTTGTATTTATTGTGTGCCTGACTCATATTAAGGAGACAAAAGTTTTGTGTTTTGTTTGAATATTGGCTAAGTTTAAGTAATAACTAGGTATAAGGTGTCAGAGCCGGTTTCTGCAACAACTGAACATATTTTAACTTTACGAGTGTTCAGTTCGAGCTTGTTTGAATTTTACATAAAAGAATTTACACGGACAGTTTGGAGGGACATGTAATTATAACTTAGGAACTATTTAATATCTTTAAATAATTTATCTACAGAGTTTTGCGGTATACTTACTGTACTAGCTGTTTGATTTCTATGCAGGAAAACGTGTCTAGGTGTCTATCAGTTGATAAAACGATTATTTGAAGTCGATAAAGTTTAGCGTAACCCAGTTATAAAGTCAATTTGTACCATTTATTTGAATATAAGTCAATAGGGTACTAGTAAAAAATTGTAGCGTGTTCTATAATCGTATAACATAAAATAAATTCTACCAATTGTGTCAATAAAATGCTGATTGTCTCATTGCCACTTTTACAACTGCAAACTATTGCCTACGGGTGTATTGTTACAGCGGTTACCTTACGTGCGCTAATTTTAATCGTCGCTAAGTTGTCTTTCATTAAATTTACGAACTAAAATAGGGTCAGTACAGTAAGTAAAATAAGTTGGAGATCGTAATGCTAAATTTTAAATTGTTGTTGCCGGTACGCGTGTGTTATAAAAAAAAGTATTAAAAAACTGGTTCCAATCTTACGGATCGATCACCGCGAGGAATAATCGGTTTATTTTTCAAGTCTGTTAATTGATTCCGAAACTTATTTCGGTACGTGGTGTGGTTGTAAGCTGGCTTTGGTAGTTTTTCTTGTGTGCATAGTACAATGCAAGCCTACATAGTGAAGTCTGCGCCGTCCTGTGATGCGACGGATTTATCCCTCTAAATAGGGTGACACCTTCAACGTCCTGTCTACAGTTTTCTCAGCAAAAAGTTATGAGGAGAGGACAAAAATATTTTAGGAGAGATAATAGCTTTAGGATTCTTTTATATGTTCTAATGTGCTACCTACACTGTGCGATTGCAAATAACCTTTAAATTATTCCGTATCATTATTCCTAAATCGCTGTCAGTATTAATGTATGTAAAAGTCATTCATTACCTTAGCATGACTTTTCTCTGTACTTTGAATACTACAGAGTCTATTAAACATCTATACTCGAAGATAAAAATATGTCTAAGACCGGCAACGCACTTGTAACGCCTCTGGTGTTTCGGGTGTCCATGGGCGGCGGCGATTGCTTGCCATCAGGTGATCCGTCTGCTTGTTTACCGGCTTATACCATAAAAAATACAAAAAGAAAAACGTATAAATACCTATTATTGATCTATAAATATTCATATAAGAATGATTGATATAATTAGTCACTGTTTTTTATAGAGTGTTAAAGTCCGATTTATTTCATTTGAAATAAATTTGAAGCATTTATGTCATTTTTAATACAAAAAATGTCATTATATATTATTTTCTTCAAAGCGAGAATCGAACTCATGACTGTCACTATGGTCTGCAGCGTCATACGTGCACTCAATTTTACAATTTTGCATAGGGTAGGAGGAAACTTTTAAAAGATTCAATCACGGTTTTCTTTAACTTCAAAATATAGTATTTTAAATTAAATCCTATTTCTGTGTAAATTGATATTTTTTCATTAATTTTAACAGTAAGTTTTAAATGCAACAATATTTTACATTAGTTCTATGGTAAAATAATCTAAAAATTTTTAATGAAGTATCATCTTAATATACACAACTTGATATACGTGTTGTAATTTATATGTAAACTATTTATATAAAAATCAAATGCTTCTAGAACTCGAAAACAGCTGGACCGATTTGGCAAATTTTTGTTTTGAATTCTTTGTGCTGTGTCCAGAGAAGGTTTAAAAAATGTTCGAGGCGGCACGAAAGTTTGCCGGGCCAGCTAGTTGTTTATATATAAAAAATATATTACTTGTCAAAATTAATAAATATTTTATTACCATAATAACGATACTTCTAAAACTCGTCTAACTAGATCGCTACCTCATCACCTACCATGTAAACTAACTTATAACTAGTAAACTAACTTGTAACTTATCCCATGTAGTATGAATAACACTACCTTAAAAAAAAAAACATTGTACGCCTTTTTTACGCGACGCAACTTTGCGAAATTTCGTAAAATGAGACTGTGCACTGTTAAAAAACAACCTATGTAGGTAACCGATAATAATATAGAGTTGCAATTGTGCATTATATGTGGACCCATATGTTGCATATGTTCAGGAATATTCTCTAAAGTTTTTACTTATTTATACTTTTCGCTAATAACTCCTTTATAATTGTATAACACTTGAAATAGAAACAGTAGCGTGATTACCAATAGGTTCATCATCATCAACCGCCATTACGTGGTCACTGCTGACCAAAGGACCAATCCTCTTCTTTATAGATAGGCTAGCAAAATATTTGTCTCTCCTCTTATGTTGCGGGTGTCGAGTTATTAATTTGTATCATAGTCGTGGGCTGTACTGGTACCTAATCCCTAGTATTTCAGGATACCAGGTGTCTTCCGTGATTGCCGGGGCTCCGGCTAAAAGTAGGAGTAGGAACGGGGTTTTTAGTCAGTAAGAGTCTGACACTCCCTTCTGCCTCACTCAAGGCGGGAGAAGAAATCGGATGATTTTGCCTCCTCAAAAAAAACAACTTTCCTCGTCATTTTATATTTACTGCTTATACAATACACAGAAAACAAATATTTCGTCTTAACTTTAAAATAGACGGAAAAGCAATATTATGTTTTCTTAAACATACGATATGCAACAAAGATTTACTCAGAGCAACTTAATTGTGAACTTGTTAGCGTTTCGCTTCAAAATATAATGTACACGTCTTGGGGGCAGTAATTAAGCTAATTGTTACTCGTAGTTCATTCCGCGAGACTAAATATGGATTGATATCACCTGCGATAGCGTGAAGATAATGGAAGTGCTTCTCATTAGTTTGTTATGAAACAGTTATTTATTATTTCTGCAGTGTATGTGTGTTTGTACCTGCTGCGATGCTGCTTGACTGGTCGAATGGCATATAGGGTGATTTGGTCCTGCGGAATACCTAGCAAGTTAACGGGGCTCCGGCTCGAAGGGCAGACATAAGAACGGGTGGTTTTTAGTCAGTAAGAGTCTGACTCTCTCTCGCCTCGCCCAAGCCAAGAGAAGTGATTAGATGATATCCCCCTTAAAAAAAGGGTGATTTTGTCCGCATGGGTTCTCGGGTTCAATTTTTGGGCATTACTTGGAAATGTTTCGGTTTTTCCAAAATTAAATTTCTCGTTAACAGTCCGGAGTCTAGAATTTTTCCGTGTTACATCGTTGATATTGATTTCGAATTCTTGATGGGTTACGCCGTAGGTCACAGGATCAATTTTCTTTTCGAAGTCTAATAATAATTAGTAGTTAAGTGAAGTTTTTGAACTGTGATAATTTTCAATTCAGTTTTTTAAAAAAAATTTTTTTTTTAACATTTTATTGTTTTTAGCAGACGTAGTAACTAGTAATATCATCATAATTACAATATCATTGATGTAGGCATCTTCTAATGACAAATGTACACTTGCCTATGTGACTCCTAAGTGTTCGCAGCACAGCACGTTAGTACCTCTCCACCAGTAAAAATCCAATTTGCCATACAGTGCACACATCTTAAAAGCTTTCATATTTTCTACTAAACTAAAGTAACTGAGAGAAGCGATACAAAACAAGCAAATTGGTGATTTTTTTTAACACAACAATGGTTAAGATGGAGGTTTACAATCAAAATCAAAGCATTTATTTCAATTAAGTAATGCAACAGAGTTAACGAACGACCAACTTAAATAACTTATAATACGACGAAAACTATTTATACCCAAATTAACGCTGCAATACGTAATTATTTGAATTTTGAATTGTTACACAATGCAAGCACCTTCAATTAAACCTAAGCAGTACGTTAAAATCTATGTAGGTTGGCAAAATCTGTGTGGATTCTAGAACCTAAACTTTACTACCTGCAACTCAAAATAGTGCTATTCCTCCAAGCATCAAGTTTCGCTTACGTTAGTCAGAACGAAACAGTCAGTACAGAATTTTAGTACTAAAATTAACAATACTAAGTTATACTGAACTATTAGAATTTCTGAGACTGCTACACCTACTATGGGTTGATGCTAATCACGAACTATGCATCGTAAAGTTTCATCAATCGCAGCAACTATGCTCAATACCAAGTCGAACATACCAACAGACAAATATTAATTGTTTGTATGTAATTTAGGTAAGGAACTTTGATCAAGTATGATTGTTCATTCATTGTAGACTTGCTTAGATCTTAGTTATTAATCCGTGGTAGAATAGAAGTTGCAGTAACTAGTACTTCTAGGTTTTCTTGGAATTCAGTTGCAATTTTGTTTTATCGAAGTCTACTTCGTTCCAATCTCTCGAGGCTTTATTAAACATGAATTTATTTCTAGCATAAAACACCTAATGATGAGATAATTTTTTTGTTACTATTAAAACATATATATTTTATGAAATAAAACAATGGCAAAAAATGTCCACTGACGCAATTGATTAACATTTTGAGCTCTATTATAATGATAACTGTGAGTAGTTATCGTTAAAGGCTATCTGGGATGTTTGAAACTATATTACTGCAATTAATAAACTATTTTATATATCACGTGTAAATTCTCTGTTAAAATCTTAATCAAAACAATATAATTATATTCTTTCTACGTTTTTGTAAGATATTAAAACATTTATCATTCTTTCATTTGTATAATTAATGTAAGAAATGATTAGGGTTAAAAAACTTCATGTTTCATGCACAAAATCGGTTCTTGACACTCTATCTCCCGATCACTTTGAATGAGGGAGAGGCATGCCGAAGTGTGGCCGGCTCGACCGGAGTTATATCACAGCCTTACAGAAAACCGACGTGAAACAACGCTTGCGTCGTATGAGTGAGGTTACCGAAGACCCAATTACCCTCCTCACCAATCCAAAAACTCTTAAATTCCTAATCCCTAAAAGGCCTGCAAACGCACTTGTAACACCACTGGTGTTTTGGGTGTCCATGGGCGGCGGCGATTGCTTACCATCAGGTGATCCGTCTGCTCGTTTAATGATCCTATTTGCAAAAAACAAGTTATAATAGTTTTATCAATGAATCTTAGCACCTCAATCACATTAGTCAGACGAGTCAGGAAGTCAAAGAGTTCACGCTTTATCATTTGCGTGTACGCTCTTACGCACACGGCGCGTTCCGTATCTTTTTAATACTAAGCAAGATAAAGTAAAAAGAAAACTATTTAACACACTTTTAATATAACATTTTTTATTATGTCTACGACAGTAGCTCTATTACTTTAATACTATTGTCTTAGATTAAAATATAGGTTCCAAAAACAGTAATAACTTGTAAACAAATTGACTTTGGTTTTTTACTTTGTCTGTGTCATTGATCCTACATAAGTATTTTTTTTTAATTATAACTTACATGTTATTGTACAAGGGAATCAGTTCCGGAGCTACGTACTAGCTAGTGGGGTTACTGGGGATCCGGCTCGAAAAGCAGGAGTAGGCACGGGGTGGTTTTTAGTCAGTAAGAGTCTGACTCTCCCTCTCGGTAGGCTTACCTCGAAAGACCAAAGAAGAAAAAAATGAATTTCCTTCCTCAAATGAAACAAAAAAGTTCTAAGATAGTACCTTTACTAATAGAATTTTTAAACAGACATGGTCACTAACACTAACATTAGAACTTAAGACGGGATATTTACCATGTTTACAGTAGTAACAGTGCCGAAATATCGGAAACTCATAGACATAAATAAACATGTTAAATATCCTGTCTTAAGTTCTAATGTTAATACTAATAGAAGTTTAATCACTAATTCTAACTCACAAAGCTTTAAAATCAGGTTATGGTTTTAAAAAGGATCGGTATTCAAGAAGCCTGACAAAAAGACCAAGTAAGAATACTTCGGTTGCTACAGCTTTCTAGACCCCTGGTATTCTAAGGAATGTGTCCGGTATCCTGCAGGGTTGAATATAATTTCCTTTTAATTTTCTTTGACATTCATAATTATGAAGTTCCTGTTATAAAGTTCTTTTGTTTTACTCTTTAACCGACTTTAAAAAGGAAAGGTATTTGCTGGCGCGGCGAAACGTTATTGAGGTCATTAAGTACGTAGTCTAAACATTGAAATTAATACTTGTATTTAGATTAGTGAAATATTTCTGTCAATTAAATATAAATCCCAATTAATGGGACAATACATACATACATACATATCGTCACGCCCGAAGGGGTAGGCAGAGGTGCACATTATGACACGTAATGCCACTGTGTACACCCACTTTTCACAATTTATGTTGTAAGTCCCATGTAATAGGTGGTGAGCCTATTGCCATATACCGGGCACATTTCCAGACTCCGTGCTACTACTGAGAAATTTATCGAAAAACCGAAAAAAGCCCAGTAATACTTCGCCCGACCCGGGTATCGAACCCGAGACCCCTTGCCCGGCAGTCGCACTTGCAACAACTCGGCCAACGAGGCAGTCAGTTGTATTTAGATTAGTGAAATATTTGTCTAAGTTTATTACAAATTCTAATTAATGGGACAATACAAGCCGTACTAAAATGAAATAAGGAAATTGCAACAGGCTTGCATCACCTTGGTAACAGTAGGTAGCGTCCTGAGTCACTGGAGATAACATTACGACCCTATAATTACGCCATTGTAGATACACTGAACTTCTCGGAACTGTAACATAATACTTATAATACATACGAGTATGTGTTTATAAAACATATGACAATTCATTAGTTTATCCCGTTTTGGTCCCGGTAAATGCAATTTTTACCCGACTATGCGTCCGCTGATGATTATGTATATTTTTGAGGCTGTAGACGTGCCTTCTTTGATTCTTACATACGCACATACATTTATACATATTGTATTATATACTTTCTTCTCTACAATACATATCAAATTCAAATGAAAATATTTCTTATTTCATACTTTTTAGTAAGTAATGAAATTAGATAACAAAATTCAAGTTTAAAATTTTTATCATATTTTTGAATATTTATAAAACTTTTTTTGAGCATTTTCATCGTTATCATATAATGACATTACGGCACACCCGTAGATTTTGTTTAGCTAGCCTATATCTACTCGCGACCTAAAGTCGATGACCGCCCACAGAATCTCATAGATAACACATTTTAAAGTAACGCTAATCTCTTCAAATTTTGCATCACTAACATTAAAGAATAGGTGTTAAGTGGCTGATAGTGTTGCGGTTGCAATATGGCCTTTATGTGTAGTTGAGTAAAGGAGTTATTTGAATGGTTAGTGAAATTCACAAGTTAGCTGATTCAACAGGCGGGTTTGTTCGTTGTCACTATATGTTATTGAGGAAATAAGTAAATGTATTATTCTGATCAGTTACACTGGTGTTCTACATTAACGAACTGGATTGATCTAATATTGTGATAGCGATTAGCTAAATGGGTACATGAGGCTGGTAAGAATAATTAAAAGGGATTTATGTAGCACTAACTGAGGACGATGTTTTGCTATAAATATCGGGTTTATGTTTTTGCACCAAGCCTTGCCTTCTTAGTCGCGGAAGACCTTACGGGTTGCAGGGGTTCCAACTGGAAAAGTAGGAGTAGAGGTGGTTTTTAGTCAGAGTCTGACTCTCCCTTTCACCTCACCCAAGGCAGGAGAAGGCATTTAATGATTTTCTCTCAAAAAAGCCTTTGCCTTCTTATTCATGGATAAGATTTAGACTTATACTAAGTTAGGCATAGAATTAAACATAACACTGTCTGTGTTATTTCTGTCCGAATTTTGACATGACTGTTGCATAAAAAGGAGGTATCTTTATCAAACATAAGATTTTTTTTTAATATTTGTACTTTTGACCCCGTCGAATCAGCGTCAGTCTTGGGCAAGGTTATCTCCCACCACGATATACGTATGCCTAAATTTAGTGTTAAAGTATGAGTTATTTAGGGGCGCCTATCTATATGTTATATGTATATGTTTGCCTTGCGGATAGGATTTGAACTCTCGTTATCCGTATATTTTGCAAATATGATAACAAGTTAACATATTTTTTTATTGCTAAGTGGTTTCAATGGTGTCTATTTTGTCATTCTCTTTCGTTTGATATCCATATTATAGTAGAGGTATTTGTGAAAAAAAATATGTGTTGTATCGGCGTATGTATAAAAAATATATTATAATTGTATTGTAATCAAGATATCACATTGATCTGTCATCATGAGGGGGATAAAATTTTGATTACTAGATAATGACCCTAACGAACACACAAAGTAGGCAGTAGTAGATACAAGTAGTAAATTGATAATAATAACTTGGGGTACGTTTTGGCCGTTATAAATATGTTGTATAAAAATGTAGAGATGTATTAAACAATCAATAAAAATGTTGACAATCTGTTCATTCAATCTACTATCACTCTTTCAACAAATCGTATGTATATCTATTTACAGGTTGAACAACTTATGAGGTACCAAACCAGTCAGTGTAGGTTCAATATAATTAGATATGCTTAAGTACTCGAGTCCTACACACATGTAAAACTGTTCGCCGTATGTCAGTGTGTGGGTCTCAGTCATAGAATATGACAGTCCGTAGAGACAACAGAGTGTCAGTGTTACTCAGAATCTGACAGTCCCCATTAGAAAAAAAAAAGAAAAAACAGTTCCATGTATGAAATTTTTAAGAGATATTTTTTTTAATTTTTACATTTATCGAATAGCGGTTATCAGAATACATCAGCCTACAAAGTTTCAACTATATAGGCCCAACAGTTTCGGACGGACAAACAGACAGACATGACGAATCTATAAGGGTTCCGTTTTTTGCCATTTGTCTACGGAACCCTAAAATATGACACTCGTATAATGGATAAGCAGTAGACTTAGTCGGAAGTGGGTTAAGAAAATCAATAGATTGCATGTGTTTTGATTTGTGAATTACCAATGAGTTGGATCGTAGGACTTAATGAAGGAAGGTAATTTGATTAAATAATACTAGACTAGCCTATTACGGGCTCCATTATTCAAAGGCTTGTAAGTGAACTTGATTGCTTTGCTGTTTAGTGTTTGTTGTCCTTTTTTCAAAGAAGTTAGTTAAATTAAGTTGTTTGTAAGGAAATGGTTCGTAAAAAATACACAACAGTAACTACGGTCATTTGGCCGGTAGTAGAGGGTTTATTCAAATGTCATTTCGTGGACAAACAACCTGATTAAGATCGCAGGGTGCCGCTGGATGCAGGTCGCTTCCAATCGGCCTATCTGGAAGTCATTGGATGATGTCTATGTTCAGCAGTGGACGTCTTATGGCTGATATGATGATGATGAAAGGGTTCGTATTGTTTAAACATTTAAGGTAGTTTAATCGCGTTGCGAAAAAAGAGAGAGATATCGAATCGATTTGTTATAACAGAAAAAAGACCACCTACACTAGATGAAGTCTTATCTCCTAAAACAGAAGTCACTCGATTGAGTCACTCATTGCACTCATTGCAACTTAACCGGTTTTTTACAAATTACCTCTTGTACTCAAATATGAATGAGTTATTGTATAGTAAAACACCGTATTTCATTCATTTACATAATTGCACGAGACAAATTACAAAAAAAAAAATAATAAAAAAATCTATAACGTCGTGCATATTGCGCGATCCATCAGTTTATCGGTAACTGATAAATCAGAATAAAAACATTATTGTAATAAATAAATAGTAGATGCATTCTTGAACTTTGACAAATCTTAACGGGAAGTGACCCAATTATTGTTACCTACTTATTGGGATATCAGATACTCCACTGTAAATTAATATTAGCCTTATTACAATAGCGTTTATCGTGTAACCAACGACTAGTTTTAATTATTATTTTGTTTACAACACACACACACAGAATACAGGAGAACATTATTATATATAGATAGGAGGTAGAGATGTACTGGATTTTCCCGAAGAAATCTCTTCCTGCTTTTATAAGACTAATAATTTGGAATTAAAATGTTATTAAGTACCTACTGAAAAATACTAGATATGATACCATTACAGTCGATAGTTTTCTTCCCAGTTGGTCAATGGAAAGCTGGCTCATAATTACTTATTTCATCTTTACTAAAGTAAATCTTATGGTTCCTTTCTCCCGAAGAGATTTCTAAGAACTCATTAGAGTAATCTCGTTGGTTATCTACTGGTGTTTGTTAAACAAACATCGTCGAATGATGTGCATGGAACGATAGCAGATCCAGTAGTCTGGACACCGCGACTCCCCGAGGTTATCCAACATGTTATCTGAACCTCCTCACACATTCATCACCTCGCTATTTCTGTATCACAAAGATAAATTAAAGAAAAATATTATACATCACTCAAACATACATTAATTAATATTTTGTGATTCTTTTTTTTTCTTCTTATTGTTATCATTTCGTGTCGGTTTATCGAACCAGTGACCCCGTGACGCCTTGCACAATAATTATGCTTAAGTGATGATAACTGTGACAATTTCCTTATTAAAACTCGCGATAGGTACATGCTGTATTTAGATTAAATATTGAGATTTTGGGAGCACGATGTATAAATAGAATTTGTTGGCGTGATTTCATAACTAACGATTTTATAAAAGGGAAATAACTTAAATGTTAGAAATCAACTATTGAGATTGCCTTCGTGTAAATGTCGGGTTCCTAGAAGTTGTATTGCACCGAGATCTTCCGTTGCTACGAGCAATTGCTCGGTCGTTTAGAAATATTTTCCTATGGCTTTATTAAAAGGATTAATACGTAGTCTCGATAAAGATGTTCGATGAAATCGTGGAGTCGTCGAGAAAATCTTTCGTTATAATTTTCTATAACGGAGCTAAGATTTAAATTTAAATTCAGAGCAAGTACCTAATATGAAGTCGAAAAATAGAACTTAGGTATAGGAAATAGAAGATTCAAACGTTTAGGTATTTAGATAAACCTTAAAAGGTTTTTTTATTTTGTCCCAAAATTTACAAAATAAAACTAGTTAAATAATTTGTCTGAATCAAAATTGGCTTCCATACATTTTAGTCAAACCGTGATATTTGTAGGAAGTATTGCAAATTGAAATTCTAACGTCACCATAAACGAGTTTATGCTTCAATCTAAACTCCTGATTACAAAGAAAACGTTTCAGTATGCGGGAACCATGAGGAATTATGATAACAATAAGGTGATAACACATTCGACCTACATCTCGCATTCTATGTTGTTTAACCTGGATGCACGGATGGCCGTGCCAGCAATGCAACATGCGCCTTATTTACATGAGAATAAAATTGAAACACAGTCCGTCTCCTTGGTTTTTTCATTCTTAGGAAGTAGTGAAGAGACTGAAATCTGATTGTTTCGTTTGCTTGAAAACGGGTTTTTGAAATTTGTGTTAAGATTTTGTTTTTTTCTTTAGTACTAGGTACTTTTTCGTGGGTAAGGTTCTTCTAATGAGCGTAGGTATACACAACTTGAAACAGACTATACGTTTAGTTTAAATAAACATTAATTTACTTTTGACCAAATAGCTTCAATAGAGGACTGACCGATAGACAAACGTTAATAATATTATATTTGCTTTGACGTTCTTTCCTGTTCTGAAGTGCTTTCCTGGTCTATTTGAAATAAATAATTTTGACTTTGACTAACTAAGTACCTGATACACTAGGTTTGCTTTTTTTTAAAGTCAACAATATATATTAAGAACTAGTTAGTACTTACTTAGATAGCTTAGGGTTCATGCAAAGTTTCATCGTCCTCGCTACAGTTATATTGACGAAAGAGTTTTGAGAGGATCAAAGAGGGATCCATACACACGTCTACATTACTCCATAAATGCATAAACCACCAATCTTATAATGAGCAATACTATTATTAATTAATTAAAAACAAACAATTTTACTTGTATTTACCTCACACAACTTCGAAAATATTGTTCGAATACAGCAATCCAGTGATATTACTAAATCAACGATGCAGTTGTACAAACAAAAATTACGGAAATGCATTAATTAACGAGTGAAATTTAACTTATAATGGAAAGAGGTTTTATTAACTTATTGCGAGTAACTTAATGTGTATGCACAGTAGCCACCAAACATGGAGTGTGCATCGTAACTTATTGCATCAGTTCAAAAAATAAATATGAAATGAATAAACATTTTGTGAGGAGACTTCCGTACTATTGATTATTGAGTGCATAATAAGTCATATGTTTCTGTTCTATTTGTGTTTGTTGGTTCGAGAATTCTTCAGATATTGGATTGGAGAAAGGATAAAGGGGTCTCGGGTTCGATTCTCTCAGGCAAAGTATTACTCAGCTTTTTTGGTTTTTCGAAAATTTCTCAGTAATAGCACGCAGTCTGGGATTATACTCCGTATATAGAAATAGGCTCACCCCTTTACATGGGACTTATAACACAATTGGTGAAAAGTGGATGTACGTGGTATAGCGGCATTAGGTATATGCCGTAATATGCACATCTGCCTACCTCTTCGGGGATAAAAGACGTTGCGAGTTAATAATACATTCTGTAGTTTTTTTATTAGATTACACACTTAGAAAAAGAGTGTAGGTAGAGTGAAAATTAAATTTTTGTATGTTATTTAGAAATACCTTTTTTTGATGACATAGATGGGTGTAAACCTTCAAAAGGCGCCTTGCTTTTTGGGGAGAAAGACTAGCGAGTGTGGGATTTTTACCTCACTAAAACCACCCCGGTGGCCACTTTCAGCACCGATAAGGGGCACCGAGTCCTCTAACTGGGCCTGCTCCGGAGCCCCTATATTATTTAGAAATACCTAATGTCATATTAGACATTTTGCTAACATTACCTATGTTGAACCACAAGTGCAACTGACATTTTGAAACGAGGTTTCATTCAAAATTATTGAGAAGACGTGTCGCCTATGTGACGTCACGTGACAGCTACTAGGTACTTACCTTTGCCTAGACTAATGCTAGGTGTCTTAATTCCTAAGTCATATATTATGGCCTGAGAACCAGACTCCTGATGTCTACCACCTAAGGTGTAACTGGCTACTCACCTGAGCTGACATATCAGGTATTACTGACTGTATCAAAGGTATAAATGCTGACTTGACAGTATTTAATAATGTAAATATGCTAGTGTTATTCCCGTCAAATGCTATAATATTTTATAGTATTTAGAGAGGAACGATTCATTTTAATTGCTTGTTGTTGAGCTTCAAACTATTCGACCGATTTGTATATTTCTTCCATGATTACAAATCTTGGTTTCAAGGATTAATCTCATCTTCAAAAACGAGAATAGAGTTTTAATGTTAATTTCCTGTCTACCCCTATTACAGGACACAACTATTCTTAATTCCACAACTAGCTAAAAAGTAATAAATACGATTAAAAATCGGAAATTACAGTAACTGCCGTATTCAGAGACATTTAATGATTACTTAAACTATTCCTTAGTAACGATTTTGTTCCGAAAACAATTGCTAAGGACTGGGTTAAGTAACCAATAAATGACTCTGAGTACGGCGGGAAGATCATTATATTTTTATAACGATCATTGCATTGAATAATATTAATCAATGAATCCTCAATTTGGTCTCTCAAATGCATTTGAAACAAAGTCCGTTCATACCACACTTATGGAGACCATTACTTTTATTAATTAGTTTAATTACTAGGCAAGCAGGACTTGGAGGATATCTAATCTAATCTTCACATGTTCTCATTGCATCATACGACCTAGGTTTTAGATCCATTTTAGTGCTCATCCGGTGCCTGTATACCTGAATGGGTAGACAAACATTACAATTATGTTTCATAAATAATTCATTGGATTGTATTTAAATTTTTATATTGATTTTAAGCAGTAGACAGCTATGTGATTACGTGTTTCGATTAAATGTTATTTACTTTGATGTTTATGCAGTTTTGGTCTGTTTTTGCCTAAATTCTATGTTAAAATGCAACTTAGTTTGCTAACGATAACTATTAATATACAGATTTATAAAAAAGAACGTTGTCCTGTGCTACGATTTTCTTTTGTGTTCTGAGTGCGTTTACAATCGCATAATTGCAATTTGTGGATCACACACAGTGTTGCTCTGTGCGACGCGAATCGAACCCGCTACGCGCTGCACGACAGCCCGTTGTCCAGCCCCCGCGCCAACCGTGCAGTCATTTAGTGCAGATTTAAAAGTAATATTTATCAAAAACGTTAGTATATAGTAATTTGTACGAATTCGATTTTAATTACATATTTTAATTCATTACATAATATTTTAATGAATCCCCCATGAATTGAATACACTGACGCTCATCAAATGAAACATTCAAATCTTGAATAACGCATTGACATAAATTACATCTATAGATAATATTAATTGAATTCTAAAACAACTTAGTTAATTTGAAATTAATTTTCACTGATAACAAATATCGCCAATATTAACATAAAAAGTAAGTATGACAGATATTGTAATCACGCGCAGGATTCATATTACCGCATAGTATAAAACAAAGTTGCTTTCTCCGTCCCTGTGTCCCTTTCTATGCTTAAATCTTCAAAATTACACAGCGGATTTTGATGCGGTTTTTTTAATAAATAGAGTGATTCAAGAAGAAGTTTTATATGTATAGTACATGCATAATATATCACCATTGCACCCATGCGAAGCTGGGGCGGGTCGCTTGTTATAGTTATTCATAGTTTTGACAAAAAAATCTCATCAATATGGCCGCTAAAACTAAAAAAAAAATATATTTTCTTGGTTAAGATGGTGAGTGACACATCAAGTATCTAGGTTAATTTTATAAACAACAATCAATTTTCTCGCGCACTGTCCTAACAACTGATAATTGCGATAATAAGTTAGGCGCTGCGCATAAGTTGATTTTGTTTATATTTCGATGGCCCTAATTCACTAATTCATAGTATTAAGGAAATTGATTCATTATTGTACCTATCGATCATGATTAGTGCGTTTCTTTATAAAAATACGTATTTGTATAATAGTAACTTTATCTTGATATCTTGTATTACATTCTAGGTATTGATATGACCTATAATAGTCATGTAATAGGTACGACGTTAGCCCGAGTCCGAATTTTAAATAAGAACTTATTTAAAATTTTATGTTTTAACAATTTTTAATCAAACTTACATGAATATGTTTTACGACAACAAACGAACTACAAAATACTAAGTACCTGTTTATGTTTCAAAATCGATACAAGCACGTAGTTATGGACTAGTTTTATAGGATCTTCGGGTATTAGCATAATAATTCACACTGAAATCCTTTGAACTATCTATATTAAAACTATCTACAACATTCCTAAAACTATCTAGATTTTTTTTATGATGTAAGCCGCAGCCGCTTATGGACATCCGAAACACCAGACGATTATACAAGTGCGCTGCCGGCCTTTTTGGGGTTAGGAATAGGGATCGTTGGGGAATCAGGGATTGGGAAGGGGGGTAATTGGGTTCCGGTAACCTCACTTACACAACGCAAGCGTTGTTTCACGTCGACGTTTCTGTGAGGTGTCACGCTAGCCCATTCGTGCCGAATCATGGCTCTTCCACACTTGTATATAGATCCTTTTTAATCACAAATCCATTTATTTAGAATTCTTGTTTGATCACATAGAACGTTCGTTGAAATAACTCAGAAAAATTCAAAACAGCATCATGCTCCTTTTAAAAACTTCATGTTTTTTGATTCCGGGGAATGTATACCTGATTGAGATCTGCCTCTCTGATACGAAGGCACACATATTTGATATGTTACAAATATCCCTGTTATTCAGCCTGTAGCGAACGGAGTATCATGACAAAGACAAAGGTATTACGAGAACTGACACTACCATGGATTTTGGAGTCTACAAAAAGTATTAAAAATCTGTATCTGTCTGTACCTATTGTAGCTCTGAGAGGATTATGTTTGGAAGTAATTTTATCACTCTATGCCCATAGTGCCCAACCGTTTTCTGGTCAATGACCACTTTTATTATTCTTGTTAAATAAGGGATTATTATTGCAATTACGGTTGTTCGGTGTGTGAAAGTGGACCCCACGCTGATTCTCGAGCTCAGGAGTAAAAGTCTGTCACAGGCTGGTGACGTTTTTGATGTTGTATTATTATGTTCCACGAATATAACTAAAATTAGGATAGTATACTTTTCGCTATGTTTGGTTTATGATAAGAACATTTATGCCTATCTTTCATGACACATAAGTCGTTGCAAATAGATACACGTGCAAGCATAAATGAATTGCTATTGAAATAAACAATGTAGGTACATAGAGTTCAATTATTTATCCTTCGTATGCAGTGTAACGTTTGGCATAATGTAATATTATTCCAAATAAAATCATGACAACATAGCAGATCCAAAAATAAATGACTAAATGCAAGTTTTTGTGAGCACACATCGTTGTAAACGTCGTGATGTTGTTTTCACAGAACTTTGACACTTACGTAAGTATTTTTTATGTCATGCGATTAAAACTGAGTAAGAAATACGAGACCTTGCGCGTGCGCAGATCTTCGACGAAAGATTTGTGTGTAAATTGATATTTTATTGGTTCTGTGTTGAAGTGTCATTTTTATGATTAGTCTGGTATATTGGTGTAGACATGTGGTCGTAGGATATTTTGTTTATGGGGATATTTATTACTGGCCGGGCGATGATTGGTTACCAGGGTAACTGCTGCACATGAGGCCTCAGGTTCTCCAATAAATATTACGTTACATTCAACAAAACACCTTGAACTAGAGAACTAGTGATGGTAACCTATTTTTATTAATCAACGTACATTGTCAACGTAAATATAGTTTTAACATTATCAACACTTAAAAGGTTTTCAAAAACTCCCAGTGGTAAATGACTCCTTTTGAAAATCATAACATGTTTTCAAACGAATAAAAAATATATTACTCAAAATTAATTCCAAATTATGTAGGTACTAAGTTCTCATGAAATAACCGCTACATATGATTAGATTTCAACACAACGTTCTTGTCAAAGAATTTACGATGCGCCAGCGCCGGTTAACCAAACACTGTGGAAGCTGTAATAATATACAGTATGTCATTTATTTGGCGATTCTGGTAATCCTTGGCAACGGTGACGTCATCGGCCTCTGATTGGCTGTACTGACATTCTGTTTAGAGTAGCTAGTTAATAGATATTACTCGAGTCCAAACTTCGGGTTTATGGACGTCATTTAAATATTTTACTGTATTATTTAAATATTAAGGTTTATTGTGATGGATTATTGAAATTAAATTCTTTGAAAAGTACAGACAAACAAGGAGTATTGAGTATGGTAAGGATATTTCCTTACTATACTCAATACTCCAATACTCTATTACTGTCGCAATACTCAATCAGCTTTGGTTGGAAACTAGGCTTATACTAGCTTTACTGGGCCCCATCTGGGGTGGTCTGATTACTCTTTGAGGCTGGTTCTGGTTCTGGTCGGGCGAGTCGGGCGAGTCGGGCGAGCTATCCTTGCTCGCCGTCCTTAGACCCGCACTCACGGTGGCCGGAGATCGTCTCGCGATCCCTGACGCCTGAAGTGTCTTTCGCGCCGGCCAGGCTCTTTGCCTGCCTGCATAGGTCCCGAATAACTTGGTCGACTATGCATACCTACCTAAATATATACACACAATGATGATGGATTTTAATTAGGACTTTATTTCGCTGGCTATAAGTTACGGATTTGACTAGCCATGGCGATACTAGTATAGTTTTGATCTATTTTTATTTTTACCTAGTATTGTCTGATGCCATAGTCAGTCAGATATCCCTTTGACCTTAAGCAGGTGTGATGTTATGTGTAGTTATGTAGTAATTTGAAAAGTAAACATTTTCCTATTATTTATTACATCATTATTCAGTTAGCAACCACTCGTTAATTAATAATGGTTTTTGTTAATTTTGCGTTTTAAGTGAATAGACAAGCAAGTAGTGTTAGGTCATCCGGTGGTTTTGTTTGGTGATTCGGTGTTGTATTACTTTTGAGATATTTTGGATATGATACATGATAAGAAGGAAACAAAGGAAGAAAGAAAAAACGGAAAGTCAATTATTCAGCGCCCTTTAAAAAGTGATAAATAAAGTCAAAGTCAAAGTCAAAGTCAAAGCATTTATTTCAATTAATCCTAAATTAGGCACTTTTGAAACGTCAAATTGAATTGTCCGTCAGTCTGTCTGTCAGTGAAGCTAGGCGCTCGTTCCAAAGTGTTGCTTCGAATGGAGAAGAACGAGCAAGAAACTCCATCGTTACTCTTTTCAAAAAATATTTTTTACAATATCTCTGATACATTATTTGATCATTTACCTATTGTATATATATGTAGGAACAATGTAACGACAATACGACGTCAAAACTATGGGACAATAAAACCAATTTGTAAAGAATATAAATTAAAAAAGCGGGTTGTTTCAAACATAGTGCCCACATATGTACACTTACAATTTTGAAATAATGCTTCTATACAAATAAAAAATAATCTTTAATTTAATTTTTCAAATAAAAAATAAATAAATAACTGCTTGATGCCACAGGATCCCTAGACTACATTGGAATAAATTAGTACTTTAATTTAACGTGTAACTAGTGATCGTATTAGAGCATTGTCTAGTGTGAGCGAGTGTCCAGTGGAGCCGGACCAACATGCTGCCACACATTTTTATCTTCAATATAATCTGACAGTTTATAATATGCCTGTTTACACAGTTCACGCTTTATACAAGATTTAAATTTTTTCTCGTTCAGATTCAGTATGGTGGTTGGTAGTTTATTGTAACACTTAACACAAAATCCCATGAAGGATTTCTGCACTTTGGACAATCGGAATTGCGGTATAGCTAACTTATTTTTACCTCTCGTATTAAAATTGTGTCTGTCGCTTCTTTTTTCAAACAATTGTTGATTTTTTCTCACGTACATAATATTTTCGTAAATGAATTGAGAAGGCACTGTAAGAATATTTATAGTTTTAAATAGTTCTCTCAAAGATTCGCGACGGGGCAAGTTATATATTGCTCGAATAGCTCGCTTTTGCAAAATAAAAATTGATTCTACATCCGCAGCTCGCCCCCACAGCAAAATGCCGTAAGACATTATGCTGTGAAAATAACTAAAATAAACAAGCCTTGCCGTACCTACGTCCGTTAGCTGCCTAATCTGTCTAACTGCATAAGCAGCTGAGCTTAGTCTCCCCGAAAGTGCTTTTATATGGGGCCCCCATTGTAATCTGTCATCTAATGTGATACCCAAAAATACAGTCTCCTTAACAAATTCTAACTTTTGTCCGTTCAAAGCAACATAACATTCGTTATTTTGTACGTTTGGCAAGCAAAATTTAATACATTTGGTTTTTTTCTCATTAAGCGCCAAGTTATTAATAGTAAACCACTCATAGACTCGAAGAATGGAGCTGTTCACGTCGTCAAAATTATTCGTACGTCGACCTATTTTAAAAATCAGTGATGTATCATCTGCAAACAGAACCATTTTTGGTTCATTTTCGAATATGAGTGGCAAATCGTTTATGTACACTAAAAAGAGGAAAGGACCCAATATTGAACCTTGAGGAACGCCCATTTTTATCTCAGACCCTTGTGAATTAACACCGTTAATATGAACTTTTAGCTGCCTATCTCCTAGATATGATTTCAATAGACGGAGCGCAGTGTTTCTAATCCCGTAATGATTAGTATAAAAATATTATCATAGGAGCTATACTGCTAGAGCATCTAATAATAATTTCATAATTAAAACATATTGTAGAGTATTTTAAATAAATATATGGAAATAATTATTTCAAAATTAAAACATTAATTAAACAACAAAATGCCCTTTTCAGATTACTGAGTCATATTAATAAATTTTTTAAAATAATGTAATTAAATCACAAATCAGTCCATTTTAGAATCACTGGTAGACGTTTAATCAGAAGAACTGATGACTGGCCAGTTTATATTTTGATGACACGGTTGTTTAAAATCAATCGAAAGTTCAATAGCCTAAAACAAATTAAACTGACACTGAGTAGACAAAAATAAACCTAGTTTTTCTAAAAATAAAATCTAAATTGTTAATTGTTTAATATGTTGAAGCCAACAAAATCTATTTTAAATAGTCTTCAGTTAGGTTTTCAGTGTACCGATGAAAATACCATTAGTTTATTTGATAATAATAATCCCTTTTAAATCAATACCCACCAAATGAAAACTGTTTTTTTAGTAATTGGAATTCATAATTGGAAAGTGGATGATGGATTTGAAATTTTACCTAAATTAAAATGGTTACATTAAAATAAATAATATGCAATGGAAAATACACACGGATGTGTATTAAAACAATCTATTTGTATATAATACTAGCGATCCGCCCCAGCTTCGCATGGGTGCAATGGTGATATATTTGGCATGAATTATACATATAAACGTTCCTATTGAATTCCTCTATCTATTAAAAAAACCGCATCAAAATCCGTTGTGTAGTTTTAAAGATTTAAGCATACAAAGGGACAAGGGAGTGAGAAAGCGACTTTGTTTTATTATACTATGTAGTGGTAACGTAGGTTCTTAAGTTTGCAAGTACTACAGTATAAAAGATTTTCCTCTATTCTAAAATGATGTAGCGCTATAAATGTAGACTTCAGCAGACAGATCCACTTATTTCGTTAAACGACGGCACCATTTTTTGATCGAGTTTATAACATTTCATTTTTCAATGTCAGCTGTCATCGTTTTTCTAACCTGCCGGTCTCTGGTCGTACGGTCGTGGTCGGAGGCGTAACTCAATTCCAAGCGGTTGCTAAGTTTCATATAATTCTTTAAAGTAAAAGAGTTTGAGTACCTATTCGTGCTTTAATATTTTATTTTTAAGTCTGTTTTGGTATACATACCTATAAACATGTTGAGACTTAATCTTTTTACTCTACTATCTGTATTTGCATGTATATGTATAGATGTTACCTACACATGATTATCCAAATAAATTTACTCTATTTTTTTCTATTCTACATAGTGGCTAGTATACAGTGACGTAATGTTTTTGGTTTACTATGAGAAACATAATCAATAGGGTTTATTTTTAGCTCATAGGTCATAGAGATATACAATAATGATTATACTATTCCTATTAGTATTTTCTTTACACACTGTCATTCATGTTATCGACGGTAAACGATCACATTAACAAATTTATCTACATAACTATTAACCCTTAACTCATTAATCACTGCAACTAAGCAATTAAAATACCACCCACCCATATAAATACTATTACTGGACATCTTATATACTAGACTTAACTCGATCCAAAAATTATTCAAAGATTAATCAAATATTTTATCTACTCAAACCTATTTAAATTCCTTAGCACATTAGAACACCAGTTACACAAAAGGGTCCTATTAAACCATCTAAATATAAAACGGCTAATAAGGAAGGACATGTACTTAAATAGTTATGAAAGTTGCATAATTGCCCCTATTAGATTATGGCCATTGCAAGAGACACATGTTCATATTGCATTGTTGTCCCACAGTTCAATTGTGGTGACCCAAATTCGACCCCATTCAATTTGACGCATATTTCTTTTCACTTGCACTGTTTTTTAGTGTTTTTGCGATCAATTAATTACCTTACTAGGTAATTAATTATGCGTTATTATATTAATTTAGTAGTTACTAATTGAGATCTTGTTATCATATTACCTAAATTATGGTGTATAAAGATTAAGCAATGATATATCTAACTTCACCCAACTGACATGTTTTTATGACCTCTTCAGATATCCAAAGAAGTCAGTCACTCAAAGGTAGTAATTATTATAAATAGTAAAAATGATATACAAATAATATTAAAAAAGTTAATCCATCAAATTAATTATCATTGGAGTAGCAAAAGTAATACCAGCAAGATGAAATCAAAGCAAAAAGCTTTAAGACGTAAGATTCTCAGTACGGTACCGTACCTATAAAGTACGTATAATAAGAAAATTATAATTATTAAGGTAATAAACCTGGTATACGTATAGACCTTCCATATGGAATTAAACGTTGCTATTTAAGGGAACCTATTCAATATGTATAAGATGCATCTGTTCGATGCTGTTTGAGTCAAAATAAAAGTTAATTGCTTGAAATAAACGTGTCACGTTACTGAAAGATTCATTCCTATTTGGTAACTGTTCAATCAACACGGTATTTGTACTTAAAGTTTACTAACATGGTACTTTACGGTGTTATATTAAAAACAGAGTGTAAACGGCAAAAAGGCAAATAATCTCATCTTACTACAACAGTACTAAAGTTTTTAAACATAATTAGTGGAAGAGTTCCTCTTTGTAGGTCTATTCTAGATACTTGAAATCAGAAAGGAACATTTCATTAATGTGAATAATCACTTCTTCTTTTGGAATCTAAGTTACACCAAGGGTTTGTCACTATAAACCAATTCATAATATTATATTGTATAATATCATAGTAAAGTTTAGGACGATTGAGTGCAAACGTCTTAGTTAGATCTTATATCATCAGTAATACAGCTACTTAATACAAAATAGTATAAGAGAAGCAGAAAGCTTATAATTAAACGACTCATAATAAAACTGGGACAAGTCAAGCACGAATACATTTTGAAGAGCATAAAATCTGCATGAAATGTGATCTAAAAACGTCAGTAGAAATAACCTTTCATTTTTGTATTTTTGTTAAACGAATAAAGTTTAAAGAAACCATTTCACTTAACACATTAACGGTATATAAGGCATACAAAGTGACCGAAACCTATAAATAAGTCTCAGATACGCACAAACCAGTTTGGCTGGTGCATACGTTGTTTAAAGGAACGGTTTGCAACGGTACCTGTACATTGCTTGTTTTAATCGATACGTGGAGAGGTTGCGAATAAGTAGGTAAGCAATGTAGCTTAAACTCGTCGAGTGCAGGCTTTGGATCACGAGGAAAGACCTCTCTGAGTCATAACGTGTTCGCAACGATCCCAAATGGTGAATCTCGAGACATCCTTTAGGGTGCATTCACGGGATTAAGAAATTATAATAACGTTGTTTGGTTCAGAGGTACATTTTACTTCACCTAGAGGCATATCACTCTCATAATCATAGTTTCTGGGTAATGATATATTGCTACCAAAATAATTATTTGTAATATTCCCAGCGATTGCAATATCGAAATGGAAATTGGATTTCATCGTGTTCCCTGTATGTTTGAAATCCTTGTAATATATGAAATAATAATATTTGCAATAGTGGGTGGACTTGATATTTGGTCTCCTGGTGAAACACTATGTGCATAGTTTGGTACACATTGCTTTGCTGTCGGCAAAGGGATGTGTGTATAGATTATATGTATGTGTGTTTGTATTGAATCGGAATATAGGGATATACAGGGAACTGTATAAATGGTAAATAATTTATATTTAATGGTATAATAATTACGTTTTTATTATTTTATAAACATATAACTTTATTTGAAACGGTTTTGAATTTATTGATAATGTATTACGCTGTTTTAAAGTACTTATATTCAATTATTTTTGTGTAGACCAGAGTAGATTCTTCAAAACCAAATGTAAGCGTACTTCACACATAAAATACATACATTCAAGTTGAATATTTCAGTTTTTCCAGCATGATACTCGTATTTGCAAACTCGAACGATGCTCGTATTGCAATCGGCGCGCGGTTCAGAAGAATATAACAAATTAGTTATACAGCCTAATAGAGTTAGCTGGTGAACGGGATCAATGACGTCATAGCTTCGTTGCTTATTTTCGAATCGAAAAAATGCTTTAGAAATTTCTGTAGCTCTAGTACCATACTACATTTGTTTTGGTTGTTAAACTAAGCTAAGATTATGTGTCAAAATTTTGCAGTACCTTCTCTGTAGCTTGCTATTGAGCAGGTTTATGGTCAGTTGTTGTAGGGAACGAGCTGAAGATGATTTATCATAAATTCATTACATTACCTATCAAAGAACGTGATTAATCATAGGTGCTTTATAAAATTTTAAGTGGAACCTATAACCAACGATAGTTTATTATCTAGAAATGGCAACTCTAATGCAATCACACACGATTTGTCTGGAGTTTATGTCAAAGATCAAATGTCTAGCAAAGTCTACCAACATAATAGATTATTGAGGTTTAAAGTAAAGGGATAGGCAGTTGTCTAAACCTCAAACTATATGGTAATAGCAAAGAATGTTAAGTATATTACGAAAACGTAACACAATTCACATGTTTTGCGTATCTAAAGAATCAAACAAACAGACCGTTCCATATTTACGTGGGATTAGATTAGATAACGCGTGTTGCATCATTTCACGCATGTTTTAGACAAAGTAGTTATGTTGATCATAACTTTTTTTTTCTATACACAGTTTTGATAACACTTCCTACTTTTTTGTTGAAGTTGGTTAGGAATGTTTGCTTGATAAGCGGTGCTAGGCGGTTTGGATTTAAGAAGAGTCGTGTTAATGCTGCTGGCATAAATCCTATAAGCCTAGACGTATTGACAGCCAAAATTGGGTTTATTTTGAGTAACAATATAATTTTTCATAAGTTTTTTTGTTGATCTGAGGAAGGTTGCTTTAAGGAACTGTTTCCCATCAACAGTCGTGGTTGTTCACTTCTGGACTAAGGATATGAGATCCACATATGAGAAGTTACCCATAATATAACCCTCAGGCGTAGAACAATATTCTACTATTATATAAGTTTTAACAATATTCTACTATTATATTACATTATTAAGTTTAATAATTATAATTTTGATTAGGACACGACACGCATGTTAGAACTAGTGACGTATATAATTATAACTCATCAAGTATGCATGTATGTGTGTTTGTGTGCATGTGTGTGTGTTTGCTTCCCCGATTAGGTAATTATGTTGTAGATCCCGCGTGATGGCGTGTCAACGAAACCAATCCTGGCTAATACTTTCTTAGCACACTGCTTGAAGTTGTTAGTAATTGTTATTGTAAAGCTGTGGATAATAAAATAACGTTACGGGTTTTATTTTAATTCTAAGTCCTATAAGAATATACCAAGTACTAACAGCTATTATTATTGATAGGTCATATAGAGGTCTGAGTTCTAAATCGAACACTGATCAACCAAATAGATACCAAACATTTGAAAATTCTAAAATTCTCACGTTTCTAAACGATTCTAGCTTTTCATATTGTGCCGTTACGTTCCCTTGATCAACGAAGTAATTTGGTTTAGTAATGAAAATTGACTCGACAAAAAACAACGATTAATATTGGTGAATATTTTTCAAAATCCAAAAAAATCTAGTTTTCAAAAACCACAAAATGCCTCATTACACGCTAACACATATATGTGGCTTAACCTTCACCGTTTAGCAAACTCCTCCATCCATTAGTAGATAGCGTTTAAAGATTAAATATTTGCATTCTTTTTAGGTAACATATGCCATCATAAGTGGCGCAAATCGTGAGCTAAACTGCTTATTTTTACCGTATTCTGGTTTAAAAGTCCGAAATAATTTAATGTCCTGAATAAATGGTGAGACTTTTCTCTGGGGAGTTAAAGACGCCATAGTGGGGACTAAAATAAAATTGTCTCCTGTGTAAGGTAAAGACGTTGAGGAAACCTAAAAAGTATGCAAGGATCGTGGTTCTATGTATGTAGTTTCTAGAAATCTTTTGTTGATGTAAAGAATAAAACCTTTTCTTTGGTTTTTAACCTGAGCAATTTAAGCTTCTCCAATTTGTCTTTCATAAAATATGTGTTGGTATTTCAAATGGAATATTGTTGAATGTAAGAAGCCACGTACCTACGACTGCGTGTCGAAAGTCAAAGCACTAAAGAGGATTCATTCCAAGAAACTGTACGTTTGAAAGGACGCAAGGTTAATATAATATGATGCAAGTTAAATAGTTCTAAAAAGGAAACTTGTAAAGTCTCTTACACATACATAATAAAATTGTATAATACACATGTAATATCATAAGACGTTATTTTATAAGTACTAATTCGTAGAAATGCAATGAATCCAACTAGTTCTGCTACTGCTTAGTCGACAAGTTCCTTATGGTAGTTAATTTATTCCAGACCAAACATTGTCAAGCAATCAAACCGATTCACTTTTAATCTACATATACAGAAGAAAGGTACTGAAATACATTTGTAACGTGAATATGGGTGACAAAGAAATACAAGTTGTGTATTCTTAACAAATACTAGTTACATTAATCATTCAGTATTTAATGACCTGTATCATCATGATCATTAGCCGGGAGATGTCCACTGAACAAAGGCTTCCACCTTAGTCCTCTATGAAGCTAAATTAATACCGTAAAGGCAGATTTCCCTAATGCAGCCATTTCATGATCCGATCTGAAGCCCTATCTAGGTTGGTGTGATTAGGTATGTTCGTAAGATCTTTGAGCTCTGGCTGGACCACGGATGGATGAACAAATAAAAAGTACAGGGGGAGAACTAGACATCCCATCTCAATATTAATATGAGGTAGAATGTTCAAGGAACCTTGAACTTTGTAACACCTAATAATTTACACCTACATTAATTGCAAATATACCTATAAAAAATTAAGCATCTTGTTTGTTTGAATAACAACGAAAACATATACATAAAGATCGATATCGATCATGTATAAGTAGATTTCTAAATCCCTTTCATTATTATGGATAGTGCATATATTATCAATATTTTTTATGCGAGTCATACGTATGAGCATTTTTTCTCAGTAATGAGTATTTTTAGACAGATAAGTTATGTGAACTTTGTTAGCAAATGGGAAGCCAAACAGAATTTCCTTGATCACTTGAATTGTAACTAGAGTCAAATCAAAAGTAGTTTCCGATTACTTCTAATCTACAATTTGAAGTACTTCTTAACTTATTGACCGATAGACAGACATAAGTAGCTACTTGTATTATGTTCTTTAACTTTGAAAGTATTTGTTATCGTCTGCCTCGTCGTTCGCGGCCTTGGGTGGGATCCTTCGATCAGGGTTTGGGTAGCTGGAGCAAGGAGACTGAAATTCTGGAGTGAATAATACATTATAGGTTGGTATACCAAAACTGGTGAATAGTAGCTGTAACATCTAATGGATACAGGTCTTCCAACTTCATACAAGGTTCAAGGGAGTTATGATAGTAATTCTTTTTGACTTTTTTTAAGTCAAAATATTTATAGTTAGTTTAGGTACTCAATCTACTCAATTATACATTTATGTCTAGTCTCAGGCATTTCATATTGCATGCCTTAGTATTCAGTGCTATTTAGACATAAATCCTATCTAGAGGTCTAATCCAGGGATCTAAGTTCGGTTTAAATACAGATGCGTTCAGATCCCAGACTTGGCTAGACCAGAATACAAAATAGAGTGGTCGATTATATTTTTATGAGCTAACTAAGCATGCCGTTCAAAAAACAGAATAATATAACTTATCTTATAAAATTAGTTCTTTAGAACAAAAATTCCCGATTATCGGATAAAAAGTAATAGAAGGAGCAAGTAAAATAAAATGAAACCCCAATATCCTTCTAGAAGAATACATTTTATCAAATGACAAGCAGGGTTAACTGATAACTAAACAAATAAAACTCCCAGTTATTTACAAATTGGCGATGGTAACAATTAGGATGCAATACTCTACTAAAGTGAATATTTAAAAATTAGGTCGCCATTGTGTACAGACCCTGGGACAGACATGCAAATCGTTATTAAGCTCGAGGGCCGGGTTCCGTCGTCGCGTCGTTGTCGGGTGCGCCGGCGCCGCCAAGCGAGTCGTGTGCGTAGATATATTTTTCCCTATAGCTACTAAATATTGAGGCACAGTGTTCAAATTATTATAATTTCTTCGCGAAAGAGTACGTTGAGAAAGGCCAATGGACTGTATGGTTTTTTGGTTCACGAATGGTGTTCAACCACGTCAAGGTCATTCTTGGGTTTCTGGACTGTATTTGTATTTATTAATGGCTTTATTAAACAGCACATAAGTACATAGTACACTAATAAATAGCAAAGTAACATAAATAATGTCCATCCTACACTCAATGAAAACGTAATCCAACAACATTTAATTTAAAATTCAAAGTTCTTAGCGGAGTAAATACTATCATATAGGGATATAAATGAAAAAACGAATGCATGGAAACTGATAATTCTGTCTGCAGACAGCTCTAAAACTTTCCTTTAAAGTTGTAATCCCCTCCGATGACATTAAGAGCGAAAATGAGGCAGACGTAAGAGAGGAAATAAAAGAGTTGACAATTTATTATACACTGCAGTTTTTGGGCCTATGTGTGATACCGTTGAAATTAGCATAGTATAAATGTAATGCGTTACAATTGACTGGTATATCGGCTGTCGTTTTTCGGGTCTAGGTGTCATATGTATGTGCGTAAACGCACCAACGACACAGAGAGAAAGCCTAACATGCAGTAGCGATCCTCTTTAAAAAAACTGACGGACAAATTAAATCTCCCCTTTAATCAATTGCTATTTGTTATTTACAATGTGTTGCAAAACTATCTCTGGATCGTGTTTTTGCTAATGTATTCCTGTTTTGTTTCAGGTAATTTTAACTCAATCGGTCAACGTTTGGCGACATCGATGGAGATTGAATTAAAAGGAAAGATTTATACTATTTATACAATCGTCTATTTAAATAATTTGACCCAGTTTTCTTCTTCAACTTGACACATGATACATCATCGTTAATTTGTACACGGACGAGTATTGTTAATCTAAATAAAAAACATTTTGTCAAGTCAGATACTTAGAATCAGTTCGATGTGATTCGCTTTAACTGCGCTGGCAAACATGTCAGTCTGTCGGCCGATGCCAGGCTCCTGGCTAATTCAATGGATGAGTAATATGTCGGCTCGATTTACAGGCGATAGCGGATACATAGTTTATAATTTCTTTTTGTTTATCGTATAAACTAGTAACTCAAAGTGCACTTCTGTTTTTGATAGACACATAAATAAAGTTAAAAAGAAAATTTTAATATTTGGGGATAGTGTAGTTTCGACTAAGAAATATTGCCTGGGTAATGATCTGCAGACTTTTGGCTTTTATTGATAGATAGGTATTTATTAAAGTTACCGTATATTACAATTCAGTGGAGTTATTGTATTGGCATTGAACATTACAAGGCCTGACCAAATTAGTGTCTATTAGAAATGATCTGAGCAAAATTCTCAATAATTATTATTAGTAACATGTTGTCACTTGCGACGCGCGGCCGTCAATCGGCGACAAATTTATTCTCAGCTCGCCTATTGAACTAATTTATATACGGTCACAAATCACATTCATCAATTTAAAAAGGCCCCCTTAATACTTTAAACACTTTTATAGTTATGCATTCGAGTCATCGACGCTTATGACTTAAGAATATTCTCTGATATTACACAGTCATTTAGTTTTTATTGCTCGGATTTAGAACCTAACAACCGTAGTAATTTATCGATTTGTCGATTGTTGTGCTTACTTCAATGATTTATCGATGCATTGTCTTTTTCATAATTAAAGCTTACGTATGATTGTGGAGATAATTTGGCAATTTACTGCTACCGTTTTTAGTAACATTTGCTTTATCACGAGGTAACAATATCATGTAATTGTACCTTAATATCTTGAGAAAGCGTGACAGTCCATACAAACACATAGCACACGTTGCCGGTGCGGACACGTACTTAATAACAGACGTATAAGGCATAGGTTATTAAGTTACACTTAGCTGAGTCCGTGAAATTAGATAGTCTGCAATTATAGTGCCTTTAGTGTCCTCATTCCGAATTTGGGCTTGACCCTACTGTAATACACATTTATTTATAACATGTTACATATTTTCCACAGATATCAGTACTTTTGTGGTCGGAATCATTACCAAATTAATCATTTTGTTAATCATGTGTAGACATTAGCTATATTACCATAATTTTCTATGAAAAATCTTCAACCAAATTTAGTTATAGTTAAACCTGTATTTAGGCACATAATGGCATGGCTATTGAGGGCTCTTTTACCTCCAATATTATGGACTTAACGGACTGTTTCATGGGGGATTAAAGTGACGGCTAGCGATGCCTGTGTATGTGTGTATCTGTTAACTTACTGATATGTTCGTGTGTCCTACGCTAAAGAGACTCCGACTAGTCGACTCGATACGACTTCAATACAGCTCTGATTAGCTCAATATACTCGTATGTAACTTATAAGTAGAGTAACATAATGTACATTTGTATCCTTACTATATTATAAATGTAAAAGTAGGAGTATATAATATAACACAACTGATCTTTTTATGGTATTCTTGTAAAAAAAATATTATACTTATACAGATGTAAAATTAGAGTACCTAACTACACTTTTGAATCAAATTAAAATCTACATAAATATTTCTTTATACTAGATAGGTAAAGATAATGTTTGACATTGAAGGCTTTATTTTTTTATATAGTTTGAATTTACCTAACAAAATATAAGGGCTGTGCACCAAACCTGCTTCTCCGAACCTCTTATGTCTTATGTATAATTGAATACGAATACGTCGATACGAGGCTGGACTTTACTTTTTTTCTTTCGACTATGGCAGCTACGATGCGATCGTAAACCTATCTATAGGTAGACTATACATAGCAGATCTAGCCCAAAATTCAGTATTACACAACATTCGGTTCGGAAGATGCTCCAAAATTGTAATTTCGCGTTCATGATTGAAATATGATTGCGCTCGAATTTAATGTAAAATCGCAGTATTCATGAATTTTGAATACAATTTTAAGTGCAAAATGGACCTAGGAATTTAGTATATTAATTAACGATGGCTATTTCATATTATTATGATACTTAAATCAATTTTAGACTAAAGTGATTTGCGTGTATGTCTAGATACTGACTTACTTACTTAGAATTAAACATTTAATTAGACCGTTTTAATCAATTTGCAAAATCAGTTACATATATTATGTTTTAAACAAATATAAATGTGTATATCTTTTATCTTTATATCGATATATGTCCTATATTGCCTATATGATTATGATATAACTACATATATTGATATATGATGTATATCTTTATCTTTTATTTTGATATATTGGTATGATTTGAGTACAAAACTTAATCGGCCTGTACAAGTACACACGCACTAGGATTCTTCATGAAATATATATCTACTATAAACTTTCAAAACCAATAACATATGGAAGGGTTATAATCAAACAAAATTCTATGATAAACAATAGATGCTAATTATTTTTCCAAAATCCACACTGTTCTAATATCTATGGAACTGATTTAGCTAATTGTAATGAAATCGATTGTTTTGCGAGTGTCACAATATGCAGTTAATTTTGTATTGGATTTACAATATTTGTAACTAATGTTAATCTATTATAAAAGCTGTAGGTAGTAACGTTACGTTGGTTCATTCTGTTACAATGAGGTAATGACGTCACAAGATGACCCAAACGCAGCAAGAGTTCTTTTTTGTCCAATCACTGCAGCTGTCAAATATTGAACGTCCAATGGTGTGACACTAGCTAATTTCCTATTGGACGAAAAAGTAAGCAAACTACTGTTGTCCTCACTCACACTCCGTAGTTTTTTCCAAAACCTAGGTGTCTGAAATCTCTATGTACTGTATGTAGGCGATCTCTAAGAGAATTGATGAAGGTGTTAGTTTGTATGTAAACTAACAATCTACATAGTATAAAATTCATTGAAAACTATTGAATTTGACTAATTGACTTTACCCCTTAAATAGATCAGGAGCAAGGACAATCTATTTACCTACAATGAAACAGGCCAAATTGAGCATCCTTGACTAGACGCGACTAAAACTGTCACCACTTGTACGAAATAACCAATAACCCAATTTAAATCAACATATAAAACAACGAGTTAGTGTGACACGTCTACAGCCATAATTTAGGCAGTATTTCGATTAGAGCGATGAGTAAGGCTATTTCACTAAGTGGTGTAGATTCGACACCAGTTTACGACCATGTTCACATGTTTTTATGATTACTCTAAAGAGTTACATTAACCCTGTTCTATTAGGAGCTGCAAGGAGCTGTTAACGCCCCCTTTGAAAGCTATGCTAATTTCCTAATTGTTTGTAATTAACGAGTGGGTGAACGAAGCCCTTTTGTTGTGTTTTTCTGTTTAGTAAGTGGTTAATGGTGTTTTGATTGAATTCCTTTTTTTATCGTGTTTTCGGTTGCAATTTGTTTTGTTAGTTGATTGGAAGAAATGTCAGTTGTGTAACGTATCTAAGTTGGATTGTACGTACAGGCAATAATCTGGGAATTGTGCTCTTAGTTTCAAATAAGAGACAGACAACATTGTCTGATTTCATGAACAAAATGTAGGTCTCATGTCATATATTTTTTTTAAATAACTAACATTATAATAACTACTAAATATTTATGTCATCACACATCGACCTATTGTAGAAATAACTATTTTATTTTAAGTTTAAAACTCATAACGATAATAAAAAAAAAATACAACAAATTCCCAATAAAAAATGCCTTAAAACAAGAAGTACAAAAGAACTAGAGACGTCAAAGTTGAACACTTAACGGAACTTGTGTCGTACTTTAATCGGGCCCAGCTTATATGAAAAATTATGACGTCATTTTAGTATGCGGGGAGGTGCCGCGTGGTTGGTTGAGGGACAAAACCGGGATCGGGACTAATTGGGGAAGAATGGTTCGCGTTCTGTCCTCTTAGTATTCTGTTCGGCTGGTACCCGGCGCGGTTCTAACATCAATCTCAATATGAAGAGATGACGGGCGGCGGAAAAGCTTCGGTCGGACAAGAAATCCCTCTTAGCGTGTGTAGTTGGTCAGATGACTGGGCCATTGATTGATGCTGGATCGTTTGATCGCTCTAAAACTGATATGATAGCTTTTAGATACGGTTTTAATTATTTAACGTAGGGTTAATAATAAATAAAATTGTTGGTTATGAATCGTCAAAAAATTAAAATACCTACAACATTTTTGTTTGAAAATGTTTCAGTAGAAATTAAATTTTTTAGAGTATTCAAATTCATTCGTTTCAATATTCTATTTGACCCAGCAAACTAAACCAGTATTTCAAAAGATAGAAATCAGATTATAAATTCGCCAAAAACTAAACTGAATGATTTTATATATAAAAAAAAAACGATCGCAAAAATGGACATCGTGACATTCGTTTTATCAGGCAAAGATTGGTGTAAAGTATATATTACGTGATATTATTGTAATGTTAAAATTCGTTGACCAAAGATCCTTGGCAGCCGCCGATGAATAACAATAGCGACACAATCTGCGGATAAGGCTTGATTCAGACGACATGAACCGGCCATTACTGTATGAATTTATGTATGTGGACTTGTCGACGCAACCCAGTTTAGTTTTATTTGATGTTTTTTTTTAAATGTGACATAAGGTCATCGTTGATGTTCGGTGAGGGTGTTTTAAGGTTTTGGTACTCGTCCATTTTAACTGATTTCAAAATTCTATGTGATAAATTCAACATTAAGCCCACCCTTGTACAACAAAGTTGCAAATGTTAAATAAATAAAATTAAGTACGTTAAACAATTTATTTGCATGTAAACATACTTCGTTTTAATTTTTTATAGTCTCAATATGTATAAACTGTATACTATATACAGTTACAGTATCCTGCCAAAAAGTAAATTAAAATAATTAATTAGGCTAGTGTTGGTGTTGACACAAAAGAGCATGGTGCTCCTCTACGTCATATTAAAACGAAACGAGTCAAAGAGAAATGTAATTAATTATAATGCACGGCTCACTCACTCCTTTACACAAGTGTTCGGAAAAACTTCCTACGTATTTTCTCGTCCATTATATTACCAGCTAGATTATTATGTGATTGTTAATTTGAAACATTCTCGCCCGTCATTGGTCGATATTATTCTCACAACCAATGACATGGCGGACCGCAGTCGAGCTCATTTTGAATGTTTCGAATTGACAATTACAGAAAAGCCTAACTGTTTTTCTAAACTGATCACTTTTGTAATCACCCGGGTGACTTCATACCTTACGTAGTTTCCAGCCTTAAAAGCTTATATCAACAGTGTATTTGAAAAAAATATTAAACCTTTCAAATAGCATCTTGCATTGATATCAAAGTCGCCTATTACGAAGCTGAACTGAACTAATACGGTGTTAAAGCCTCATTAAAACACGACCTCAATGCAAGGTATCGAACTCCAGAATTTAGAATACTATGTATTTGATAACTGCTGAATTTATTCGCCCAAGCACTCATATACGTTACTAATGAGACCTTCAAAAACAAATAATCAAACCGCCCACACCATAAGACATTCAAATATGTCCATTATGGTAAACTATCAAGGTTTATATTGGGATACCTTTAGTCTTTATTTGTAATGGTATCTATCCGTCTGGTTACCTTGTAGGGGTTGCAAATTAATGCACGTGTCCGTCCACTCCATTCGTGTCCGATATTACGGCGCAGGGATTTGCAATGAAAGGATTTCCCTATCTGAGCGCAGTTCCTATATTACTTTTATTTTCGCTACAACAACAATTCCTCTTGTTTAAAGAGTCCACAAAGCATTTATACTTCTGTTATTTTTCACGTGTTCCCGTTAACAACGGATTATTTAATTGTGCTGTGTATCCACCTAGTAAAACAATACAAGTTTCTGTCGTGTGCTGAAGATAGTCTTTAACAAAATTATTTTATTTCATGCTTTGTGTTCTTATGCAGGTATGAAACAGAGTGTCCTTTTTGGCAGTATAAAGAAAAAAATAAAGTTATTTACTTACATAAATACAGTCTTCATGCAAATACTGACAATTATGAAACTTATCTCGTGTCTCAAAACCAGAGTCTGCTTAGAAGTCATATTTGTGTCTAGTCTAGCCATCATAAGAAGCTACAAAAGATGGGATGGACGTCCGAATATTAAATTTAACGTGAGATAAAACTAAAAACAGAGGGTTCATAATAAAAATATGAGGCAGTGTTTTGAACGAGCTTGTTACTTCGTAAAGTGGGGCGGGGATTAAATTCTTACTAACCAGACTATGAACAGGTATTCCTGTAGCGAAGGATTATGTCATAGTAAACAATATCATTAATTATATTAATCTCTGGTATTCGATTATTTTGTAACTTTCCTTTATAATTATGCGATTATTGTCATCAAAGTATTGATGGATTAAAACTTTTTACATGGCTTTAATACTGCTGTTTTTTAGTGTTACAAAAACTTAAAAAATCATAGGCACAGCTTACTGATTAATGACGATGAGTATTCTAAATACTAATAAGCTGCTGGACGATAATTAAATATACTTACTTTAGAAGAGACACTCTTAATTCATAAATTAATACGATTTTAGTTAATCTTCCTTCAAAATATAATACATAGAAAACTTTATCAACTTAATAAACACATTAATTTAACCATACCCCGTTACCAATTTCCAAAAACAGAAACAAAAATAGCAACGCGAATTTTTTATTCTGTGGCCGATTAAAACATAATGGTCGTTCAAAGTGTCATTATACCACTCTTCGGAAACCGAAAAATATGACTTTATCTGTAACACTCAAAGGAATAGCGAGGACTTTGACAATAACCCTCTAAGCTATAGGTAGGTGCTTTTTGCCAGTCCCACTCGAGTCTCGACATCCCCATCTTGCTTACATACATTTCATGAGCTATTAAACCGAACCCCTGTACCTACAGATATCTTTGAGCATTAAAAGAGTTGTTAACACCATCGAAAATCTGTGTTCCCTAGTTGTGCTAGTATTTTAGATGAGTAGCGAGTAATTTAGTGGTTAAATGTATCTGAACACCAATAATTTTAGTCGAGTAAGTTATTAAAGCATTAAGGTCCGTTGATCCTGTTCTAATAAAATACCTAATTCAATACCCAAAACTTGGTGTGGTTGCTTATAATAATAGTATTGTTATTTATTTAAGTGCTATGTGCACACTTAAATAAATATTTGACAGTGTTCCTTAAAATATTTACATTACATTAAATCGTAAAATATTTCGCAAAAATCTGTCCCGAAATTGCTTGAATGACCCTTCTATTTGGTCTTCTAATAATATTTCCGCAGTAGGTGTGGTTATTGGTGAGATAAAGTTACTTCACGCCAGAATAAACAGATAATTTCATACTTAATCCTAAAAGTGCATTTACAAAATTTATCAGCTAAGGTAACTATCGATAACATGATATATCTAAGTGTCATGGAAGTAATCGACACAAATCACAATGATAAGGCCACTATTAGGCTGTTACTGATAAATATATTTGTAAGCTTGGAATGGGTATTTTCAAGCTTTGCATTGCAATATTTACATTGAATTTAAAAATTGGATGGTTTAATTTACATTGCAATGATATCATAAAATATCTATTTTCAGATGTGATTAGAAGGCAGGATATCGCTGGTTAGAAACAACCTGAAGATATAGTAAAATACAAACAACGATCACATTTTCGAGTTCATATTATGTATAAAATTTCATAGTAAGTTATATATAACATAATACATGACAATAACGTGGTGTTTAAAAACTATATACTCGTAATTATATAAATACACAACGATGTATTTTTGACTTAATAAAAAATAAGCAAAAACTATAATTAAAATTCTGATAAACTATTGTTTTAATAACGCATAACTAGTTATTTTTACAATAACAATGTGAATCTAGACTAAGTGATTATGATGACTTAAACATAAACTTCTTGACTATGCCATATTTTAATTAGTCTTAGTCTCAAATTACCTACTGGTTTTAATGATGACTGCTATAAAACTAAGTATTATTACATTTTATGTCTTATGTCTAACGAGTTTAGTCATAAAATTGGACTTATATCCTTCTAGTTTGTTTGAAGTTTGACCAATCATATGTATTTTGCTCTAATTTAAATAGTTATCGGACATTCATAACGGTCTTGAGACAATAAATAGTAATTAAAATAGCAATATTTTATGCTATATTCTATAGAGCGACATTAAAGTGTCTAATTTACTGTATACTTTATAAACACCTAAACTTATATGAGGCTCTAGCTCTGGCTCTGGCTGGTAACTTGAACTAGACGAGTCGTGTGGGAAGCTTTGAGTAAAATCGTTGTCACACATAAATTATTCTTGTCACAGTGATACAACTCTTCAACAATACATACGCCGCACGGATTTAACTGTAAAGTTGTGAAATTAGTTGAGCTGATTGCGATTCGTGATGTCATATACTTGTCCTTTTAAAAGATTCTTAGAATCAGTAGATTTATATTCGTATTGATATTTTATTATAGCATATAAGTAGCAATCCCAATGTTTCATAATTCGACATGCAAAATGTGATTGCCACTCCTGAGATTTAATTTGGTCAACAATTATTTTTTTTTATTCTAACTATTATACGTGTGTTTACAGGTTTCCCAAAAATTGTTTTTATGTCTGTGTACCTACTATTACTTGTTAAAAAAGGCATCTTGATTTGGTTTCCCTATTTCTCGTAGTTCGTTAGTGTTTGATTTTAAAATAGTGAAGTTTCAGAATTCAGTGCGGCTTTTTCAGTTTGGTTTTGAGGCCGAGTATTTATTTGATGGGGTAAACTAATCCGGTAAGAAAATTGCGAACAGATTTTTCTAGTTTTCAAAGGTAGATATTTTCGAATATGTTTTCGTTTGTATGACTGGATAGACGTACGTACGGGGTACGGGAAATACCAATGTGACTTTTTCCAAGTTATAAGTACTTTCTAAGATAATTTAGACAACACTGAGATATGGTGAAGGAAAACATCGTAAGGAAACCTTGGCTTATAACTTCTAATTATAAGTTTAAAATCGTCAACCCGCATTGAGCAAGCGTGGTGATTAACGTTCAAACCTTTTCCAATTTACAAGTTCTTTGATTTGTCGGTTACTTTTTGAAACTATTTTTGTAATTGCACTGAATTTCATTTAAATGCAGAACGAAGCATCGAATATTTTTATCAAAATTAAAAGTAATCACTTTTGCTACGTCAAATAGTACAAATAATTTCCTTGTATGTATTTTCCGAAGGTTTTCTTCAAAGAACTTTCCTTGAAGTGGTTGCAGCTCGCAATATGGTAGTTGCACACTTTGCAAAGTACTTCAACCTTTTACTAAAATAAAATATTATATATAAATAACTGCGACATAATTTGTTTTTTTAATAAATTAATTGATAGTCAACTATTTATCTAATTATAGTTACCTAAAATGTCTATATCAGATTCAGTTGTATGTGTTATCTTCTCTAGAGCAGTATACGTTGGTTGCCACATACCTGCACTTCTCGTGGGTATAGCAAGAGACTGAGCTGCAAAATTCTTTGATAAACCTGAATGTTTTAATCTCTAATCTCTTACCTGTCTGATAACCGTGGACATCATGGAAACCTTTTTTATCTAGAGGAGTAGAGGAACCCCATAACTTTCATATTAAAACTTAATTACATGTCAACCAAAATTGACTGCCAATAGTAAAGTCCTTTAATCGTTACAACGCAACAAAAAGTAAACTCTTATACCACTGTCATAGGGTTGCAAGTCTGTTTTCACAATACAGACGCGTATAGGGAGCTATAGCTACAGCGTGTTGTGATTCTCGCTTTGTCAAAACGTCAACCCTAGCTAGTATTAAGATTTCACTCAGAGGGGATTTAGACGCAGCATCTCAACTTATAACTAATTATTACTGAGAATCTCAACACCGTGACGTTGCCTACCTTAGCTTTTGGTATAATGCAGGGCGATGTGTGATGTAGTACAGTGTACAGTTGATTGCCTCGGCTTAAACAATCATAACACTCGGCATACTGTATATAGTACATATTGTAAATAGATTATTACATTTATGTTAGTAAATATAATAGAAAACAAAAAGCATTTTTAAAAATCGTGAAATAGTAATATTTATATTGAAGGTTTTAAATTCTTGCTTTTCTGCAATCAAGAATTAATAGATACTATACTGTATGGTTATCAAGATTAAGAATGTGTACCAAATATCAGATCAATCTGTTGTCAGGAAGGGGTTAGAATTCGAATGAGTAAATATGACCCAAACAAACAAGCAGGGAAACTTAATAAAAACGTTAAAAACTAAAGGTCTATTAACGTAAATGGGATCAGTGGACGGATCAGAGAACGCAGCTCGTAGATCGATATCTCTGACATTCGTGATTGGAAAACAGCTGATCGGAGATTTTGAGTTCGTTTCACATCCAGGTGTTTTTACATCGTACTGAAAAGCTGAAAGACACACAATGTGAAGACGAGCCTTTGTTTTATATAAGTTTTTATTAATCGGTTTTAGAAGTTATAAATAAAAAGTATGTGTTAATTATATACAATTTGCATAAAGATTCATTTCTGGGGTACGCAGTAAACTTGGTTAAACTTTTAAGTAGATAGGGTATAAGTAGATAGATAAGTATATTTATAACACATAGCTACATAAGAAATAATTTTAACTCTAATCAAATCATAATAGATAGAACCTTTTTAATGTTCAATTTTTATAATAATGTTACAATTACGAAAAGTAGTAAAATTATTGATATCTCGAACAAGAAGAAACACTTTAATCACTTCATTCCATCATTATACTTCAATTATAGAGTGGAAAATATAGTCAAAGCTGAGTTAGAAGCGTTTTATTCACGTCGCGATATGCAGTCTGTTGAATGTTTAGCAATTGTTTGTGGGAAGCTGCTGGCAAATGACAAAGGACCCTCAGTTGAAGACACGCCGGCTCCCTCATGCTACTACGGCAGCATACCTTACAATTACTATAGTCTCACTAAAAATGTGACAAACATACACATGTATTTGCGACTTTCCAAGCTACTTGGTCACTGTAGTGCAGATATCAGATTATGATTACTTACAATTCATCTGTGGATTGTTTTGTTCCAAGAATTGATGCAGGAGTGTGGGAAAGTAGATCGTATGTTTAATAATTGTTTATACTTCGGACTGTTTGTATATGTGTCGATATCTACTATGTTATAAGATGCTACTCTACCTTATATGACGAGTATACACAGATTCAGTGTCATAAGAATGTCCTTAAGTCTTTATTTAGGATTCAAAAAACAGTACTCACCCAGTCTTAATACTGTTAGCCGCTTTCAACAATAAACGTCAAAAACAAAAACTAAAAAAAATATATTCGTCAGTCTGGTCTAGCACTGCATTTTATTGTTCAAAGAAAAACCTAAAAACGTAGTCTAAAAATAATATTCAACATTGAAAACTACAAGAAAGTAAGTAGACGTTTATGTAAATTCTCTACAAAAATCGTTAACATTTATGAGAGATTTTAAAAAGTAATTTATTAAATGCAAGTCATTTGTGTTCTGCCACCAGTCTTGAGGCAGGTTTGGGCGTTGAACGTGTGTGTAACACGCTGAACAAAAACGTTAGTCACCGTAGACATGCGGTCAAGTAGGTTTTGGTGTGTCTTTTAATTTTTAATTTTGGGAGTTTTTCTTATACTTATATATGCAACTCCGTTCCAAAATCTGTTTACAAGGTCTTGCTATGAATTAGAATTGTCGAATTTAAAAGTTAAATGGACATCAAATCACCTGTTTAATTGTAACTAGTCTACATGTTCTCGATCAAATAATTTTACAACGTTACAATACACAGACACTCTTTCAATATTAGGCTATATTAGGTATTATGTACTTAGATACAAGTTCCCGAATTCCGTTTGTGCTCGCATTAGGCAGCGCTCATGTGTAAGATTGTGAGACTCATGTGATATATACAAGACTTTGTGACAACCGGACATTTTTATACGCGTTACTTCTTTCAATGCTTACACGGTATTTTGATGTGAACGTACCCTTTGTTCTCCCCCTAAATACTACATACTTTATGTAATACTAGCATTTATCCGCGACTTCGTACGCACAGGAGATTCCCGGATTAACCGTTCCCTAATCCTTACTTAGTGTTCCCCTAAACTCCCCTAGGTACAAACTTGTATATGCTAAGTTTCTTTCTAGATCCAGTAATTTTGGCCATTTGTTATCAGTCAGTCTGTTAGTCAACCACTCGATAATGAAAGAGTTAGGTATAGATGAATCAAGGTTTCAAACAAAGGTGCAGCTTATTTTTGTCTAGATATATTAAAGTCAGGTATTGTCCTGCATACAGACCAATAATAGTTCTAACAAATTCCAATTTACTCTTCGTAAGATTAGAGAGTAATAAGAGTAGGGATTATAACAATTTAAATGCCATGGTCGTTGAAAATATGGTGAAAAATGCAACTGGAATAAGTATGCGTACAATAAAAAAAGTAACTCTTCATAATAAATCCATATCCAAAATATCAAATGGAGAATTTACCTAGGTCGGGAATTAGTCCCCACATTCCGATAATCAGTGATCATAATCACACAAAGCGTACCAATTAGTTTCGTTGCATTACAATGATAGATAGATAGATAGTACGGAATCCATTTTGTAGTGTAGTAAAATATTTTGTCAAAGCCATCCGAAGCACTTGAAGCTCGATACAATACAACTATTGTTCCTAAATATTAATCTCAACTGTACAATAGTATTGGATTCATATTAATATAGTGGGACATACTAAATTTTATATTATATTTTTCGGCTTACTCGCGTAAATATATGACGAAGAACTCTAATGCATATGAGCCTCGAGCATGGCTTGAAACTAGTCGAGTTCCTTGTCAAATAATTACATGAGCAAGCCGAAAATCATAATGATTAAAAAGTATAACTTAGGCTGATGTTAGCTTTAATTATATTATGAAAATCATGTTGTAATTGACCAACGGACCTTTAAAAAAACGCACAGTAATGCTCTCTCATAAACCTGAACATTTTAAACTGCGATTTTCAACCCCAACTACAGAGCATTAAGCAAGCAAGTGTGGCAAACCCCTTCTATTGTAGTCTACCTATAGTCCAGTTGTGGATTGTTCATATGAATATTATGTACTAATTTCAATAGAATTAGTATTAGAAGCCATTATCTTTGCTTACCAGCCCTTGTTTCATTGTTAGTTATGATATATAGACAGATTACTGCTATCGAACTGACCGAGAGAATTCTGTGTATTGGTAAGCAAAATTTTTACAGAACTAATTTAAAATGTTAGTTATTTAAAAAGTAAAATAAATAAAACTTTATTCATAATTCAAAAATACAAAAATATATCTTAAATAACTAGATTTGGTCTCACAAAGTTAAATGCCTGCTATATGAAAATCCTGTATCCCAAGCAAGAAATGTTGACCTATTGATAATTTTCCTGATGTTGTGTATTTCCATACTCCATCAGCTTCCCCATAGCTACCTCTGACAATCAGCTACACACCAGAAACAATAGGAGATTGGTTCGCCTATACTATCGTTAACACAGGATCTAGACAGCGTGGCGATCCATTGTAGCGCGCATTATCAACTGCCTGGCAATCGAATCTTGGATCACAGGAGCCTATATTAATTAAGCCATTGCATCATGCAGCTAAGAGTTAGAACCATAAAGTTTCAAGTCTCTCTAAGAATAGACCTGAATGTCAGGCTATATGTGAAGCATCTAAATAAAGGTACATTACTGGGGTAACTTACCAAGGACCAGTGGCGTAGCGTGGCTTGGCGGGGCCCCGTATAAAAATTAGTTTAGGGCCCATTTTATTTTTTAGTAAAATCATCCAACAACTTTTCCCGCCCCTTGGATGAGACGAGAGAGAGTGCCAGACTCTTACTGACTAACAGGTATCTGCCGAAACTTCCGTGTCTGGTAAGCACCTGTGTCAAGAAGTAGGCAAGGTCTCTCAAGCCAGCCAGCAGCCCATGTTTGGGGGCCCCCATGGCCCTGGGGCCCCGTATAATTGATACGGCAGATACGGCGCTAGCTACGCCCCTGCCAAGGACCATGTTTGGCATTGTCCAAAGTTTGTCTTGTTTGTTCCTAGCCGCAAAACAAAGCTAATTCTAGAATTAGACTAGTATCTGTTTGAGAACTAAATCTGTAGATTTGTATAAGAAATATAAAAGATACCATACTTTGCTTCTCAGTCCAAGTTTCCTTTTACGTAATATCCCGAGAAACTGCCAGCTAAAGGGTGTTTAAAAATTATATTGCTATTTGTTCAAGAAGAAACAATAAGAAATTTAAGCGAAAAAACGCTATCGGCTTTCCTTGAAACTCCTGTTGGGTCTTAAGAACTTACTAGAGTTAAACTGAATGCCTGAAAAGGGGTTTTTCAAAGTTTCGTTTTTTCTTTGTTGTATAGATTTTACAAACATTTTATACGGTGAAGAAAAACAGTGTTTTTAAGTTTTTACTTGAACGATTAGGTGGGTACTTACTTAGTATTTTACATTTGCAGGTAAAATACGAATACAGAATACTGAATAAATGAAAAGCTTTAAAAACGGAGATATTTCTTTTACTTGATTCCTTGATATCCTTCTTGCTGATTGAAGGTAGGTATATCAAACAGTTTTTAACATAGCTCATTCTAGAGATTTTTGGATATAAATCAGTTATCAATTTAATTTTAGCCGTCAGTCCTCTAATCTTGTTACTACGTTGCTTAGCAACCATCTCCGTCGCTATAACTACGCCATTTTAACAATAAATAAACAAAACACTCGCAGTTTGCGGTAACACAGTTAAAGTATTAAATTAATTGTTAAATTGTACTTATTTATTTATAGTTATTTCATCGTCAAGTGTGTAATCTTGCGGTTTATATTAGTTTTCGCGAAAATAACAATACAAGTGACATTTACATATGTATTTTGAAACATGATGTAAGTATGGCTTAGTAATTGATAATGTTGTGTACTATTTGTTTGTCATTTTAAACTAACTGACAGTTATATAAAAATGTAATAAATAACAAAATTATGGTTATGGCTAGTAGGTACCTATAGGTATTTAAAACTAATTGTTACATTACCATTCGTTGCATTACCAAGTATATACTATTTATTTATTATAAAGTTATCGAATGCAATCCAAATTAATGTGTGTGAATATGAAATGTAACCTTTTTAAAAAAAAAATGGTGTAATCGATGGCATATCATAAAATTCTACATAGGAACACACATATATCTTATTTCTAGCACGGTTACAATATCCTAACCCTAAAAAGATAGAAGAAGAAAGCAAAATTGCGTTATAAGCATATACAAGTTTAAGAGAACACATGATTAGTGATATTTATCAAGGAATTTTACACACATGGACTTATGACTACAGGTTAGGTCTAATATGAAGTGTATTGTTATCCTCAAATTAGGATAATCCTGTATCTAGGAGATTTGAAAAATTGTCGTTCTATATAGATGTAACCTATGTCAAAATATAGGTCACAAAACCACAGTCAATTTCCTAAGTAGGAACACCCACATTCCAGAATTCCCGATACGTATTAAAATCCGATTGATTGAATGAATCAATCTCGTGCCCTACAGGATACAGCATCAGCTACAGCCGATGATTCTTGACAGCTTTCATGGTTATTTCCAACTGTGGAAACCAAATTAATGTTGGCAGTTGTCCACAAGATGATGTGCAACACCCATCAGTTAACGGTTTTATCAGGGAACCCTTTTCGCCCCAGTCGATATCAGTTATGCAATCTCATAGCATTTTCGACAACTAAGGGGAAAACTAGGTTCAGGGAACAGAGAGTAAAGTTCCCTAAGAAAAGGAGGATCCTCCGACCAGGCGAGGTGATCGTTCCTGTTGATCGTTGGGATTTTCTATCCATGGTAATTCGCATGTAAATTTCACATGTGCGATGCAGGATATTTAAGACGTCATCCGTTGATTTGATCGTCGATAGTCTATGTGCGACTTCTGTCATCTGTCACTTGTCAGGTGTCGCCACATACACTTAGATACCGACATATGTATTTGATTTTTTTGTCTACACGTGGATGAAACAGTAAAGCAAATTAAATTCTACTACCAGTTTAATAAAATTCCAAGTTCGAACTAATATTCTCTTGCACTAATTAGCAGTAATACAGAATAAGATTTAATTACACAGCCACATGTGAGCTTATCTGCTAGAGACATTTTGTATTAGAAAGTAATAATGAAGGTACTGCGGGAATATTAATGACATTCTTATTTACTTTATCCTACTTTACGCTGATACGTCTTTTCATTATATTATATATATCTTTTTCCAATACAAAATAACTGAAGTGTAATTGTCATAAGAATTTTGTTTTGGTTTTGGGTGTTAATATTCTGATATAATTATATGTACTAGTGGTCGCCTAGTGGTCTAAATTCGACCATATACTATTTAATTTACAATATCACTTAACATACGTTCAAGGATAATTTTTATTTAACTCAAACTCAAACAAACTCTTTTATAAAACTCTATTCATATAAGACGTGAGAATAAAATCGCAATGTCTGTCAATTTTGACGTTTTGTCAAATACGATCAGATACTATGCATGTGTGTGTAATGTTTTATTTATTGATTTAATGTATTTTATGAGCATTATTTTTGAAAAATATTGGCGTTCTGGACTTCTCCTACACATAAACTATAAGTGTACCAAATTTTATGCTCCTACGTTCGCGCAATTTTCGTAAAAATGGCTACAAAGTTTTTGCATCACGTATTAATATATAGATTTAATTGTAGGTACTATATGTCTGCGTATCATACGCATATTTAGTGAACTATGTAGTGACAGTAGATAAGGTAAAGTTTTTCTCTTGCTGGAGTGTAGTAACCAGACTACGTGGATAGGCATCGGAAGAGAATAGAGATAAAAAAGGGGTGAATAGGTATTGGGAAATCCTTCATAGCATCTATTCACCCCTCTTCTGTCTCTATTCAAAAACCTTTTCAGGTTCATTTAAGCCATGTTAGTTTGTATAAGGATAAAACATCTATTTATATGACAATATAGTTTCTAAGAAATTCGTTCGACCACCGATTGCGTATGACATCATATTGCATTTGGCACGTACCTACCTAATCTCTTGTTTTATGTATAACGACGATTTTAGAGCGAAGCGAGGAGGGCTGGCACATTCTTAAAATTAAAATTGTATGTCGTTCAAATATTAAATACTTAATAACACAATCTGGTAAGTAGCTATAAATTCAAATTAAACAATATTTTTTCCACCTTACGCTACACTATGCTTAGTTATATTATTTTATTTATCCATATAAAATGATAACATCCAATAAAGGAAAGTACACAAATTACAAGCTTCATTCAAAACAAAACAACATTCATTCAAGACTCTCTTTACTTTAAAATGCATAAATCTGTTACACTTAATATCACTCCTATTCCCTGACAATCACAAATCGCCAGCCCTACAAACATACTGAATTATTGATTCCAATCTAGACCTACTAGACATTGTATTTATTTAGGATGTTGAGCACCTAATATAATCATCTCTACGGAGTGTATAAAAATGTATAAATTGTGTTATCGTAAACTCTTCAACACTTAGTTTGAAAAGTAAAATACGCCATGTATAATGCGCGGCGGATGTTATCCATAAATAACTGCTGTTCTTAGGCGGCTAGAATAAATCAAGAGCTAGAAACATCTGATAACATATATAGGGAGTTGTATATAAAACTCGTTTACAGATATTTTACAGGTATTTTATGAGTAATCTCTCGAATAATGTTAAATAACCTACAAAAGTTTTGAAGCGTTATGAATGAGTCTGATTTTAGTCATGTGTGTAGATAAATTGCTTACAAAATCAAATCATTACTTTAAATAGAATTCTAAAACTTTGTTACAATACAATACAAAGTTTAAAAAACAGAACAGATATGTGAAATTTTTAGAACTAAATAAAAAAAAATATCTATTTAACAGTCAACAGTCACAAAAATTCTGTAAACACCTGCTTAATTACCTACGTAGCTAAGTACATTATGTCCATACGAAAAAAAATCGAGCAAACTTACTGTCCCCCGTCATTAATTCTGCTCAGCGCCAAATGAATACAGTTTCGATTGTCTGTTTACATTGTAGACGAAATCTAGAATCGAACTACATTTGATCGATTCCCAGCTGAATAACGCCGTATTATTCACTCTCTCGCCGATATGACGTATTTGGTCTCCGGTCGAATTGACAATATTGTCTCATGAGAACCTCAAATATCATTAAAAACAACACATTTTTTTTTAAATTTGTAAATACGTATCTACTAGTTTTGAATGTTGAACAAAAAAAAATTTGGGAACACTTAATTATGATTGATATAGAAATCTAAGACGTGACGTGGTATCGATTGCTGAATTTTTACAGTGAATCCTGCCAACTGTCTCATTAAATAGGAAATCGATGAATAACCGATTCTACACAAAACATTTTCTACACGTAATATTCGATCCCTAGCAAAGATTACACGTAATAAAAATTCTACTGAGAAATAGACCAATGTTGATAAGTAGTGTATCAAATCCTTATCTGTAGAGCACGGAAGTCTTTATGAGCTGATTGTGGTTATAGGTCAGTGTGACGCCTGAACTAATGCCTCGCTTCCACTAGGCAACATTTAGTGGAAGGAGTTGCACAACATTTTGCTCCACATGTTGACAGTCAACACGGAACAAAACAATTGTTTAGCAACACATGATTTTTTACGACGGAAATGATGGAAAAATGGAAAAGTATAGTTAATATACTATGTTCTGATGATTAATTTTGTTGCTTGCAACTGTAGCCCACAACATGTAGTCAGTAAAACTAGTGTTAATAAGATGTTCCAGAGCATGTTACCAAGAAACGTGACGCTGATTGTTGCGCAACATCGCGCATCGTCACGTCACGTGATGTTTTGAAGCGTTTTCAAACTTGTTGCTCGTCACGTCTAATGAGTAAAATGTTGCCTAGTGAACGAGGCTTTATTATATTCTCCTTATTATTTTTCTCCTCCGTGTATCTGATTAGTAATTACTTAGACTGTTAATTTTTTAATTGTTGAAGAGAAAAACTCTGTATGTCGTGTCTCTATTGTGATTTCAACTATTTTTCAAGCAATAACAGCCACAAGTCAAGTCATATAAATTGAAAACATTCATGTTTTTTATCGGAATATAGTAATAGTAGGTACCTAATATATTGAGAGAAACATTATTTGCATAGAAAATGTGAGTAAGGACCTAGGATACCTCATGCTTAGTCTCCCGTACATGAGTATGTACTTGTGTGCAGTGTCGTAGAAAAGTCTTATTTACTAGTATTTGAAGAATCTTGCATTGCGTGTGATATTTTTCTTCAGAGTCTGAAATGAGACAAATTCTTTCATACGTATACTTAGGTCCATGTGTAGATGCTTAGATGAAAATAGGTTAAAATTTTACAGTCGTACTCTAGAGTCATTTAATGGTTATTTAACCCAGTACTTAGTAAATTGCTTTCAGAAAAATTTTTTACTAATGTGAAAATTCTAACATCTTTTTAGTTGAACAACATGAAATTTTGTTTCATAAATATTACATTTTACCTGGATGCAATTAATTAGAGTATACGTCGGCGTCGTCTTTGACTGAATTCTTCTCAAGCGTGGTCCACTATGAAAATATCGGTGAAATGTTATCATTCCGTAAAACAGACATTCACCTACAGCAAATAACATGATTTCACATTAATTCCATAAATGGAGTATTTATTTATTTATATTAATGGCTAAAAGGCTAATTGGTTTAAGAGTCGTTTTTTGCGATATTAATTTATTCAATATTCAATCAACTAGTTTTCCTACGTCCAATTATGTAATCCATTACTAAAATTTATAAAAAAAATCGAAATATTATATCACAAACTGAATCAACTTTGCAAACCACACCATACAGTTTAGTATAAGAAATACAAAATTACATCGGTATATCAGTTTACACAAGTTTACATAACTAATTTGAAAACGTTTGGTTGACTAGTCACACAAATACTGCTTTGAGTTATGTTTGTGATATTTTGTCGTAGTTAGGAGATACTTATTGATCACTTCATTTTATTACTTATACTTTTTTTTTGATGTAGGCTGTATCAATTGGTGAATGTATCCTTTGAGTTTGATTTGTTACTCTGGCATTTTGAAAATTAGCTTTATTCGTGTGACCAATATCTTTGGGTACTTTAGGTACTAAATAAAATTACGGTTTAAAGATGACTATAGGGGTCATTTTAGGTGATTATTATTCTAAGACCAAAAAAATAGAACACCAAGATGTGTAAATCCCATTAAAGTTTTTAAAACCTATAAAAACTCAATAACCAGTTTGGCTGATAAAATAAAACGGTCAGGCGGTCAGTGTTATGACTGTGCAACCTAATTAGTGAGCTGATCCAATTAATTATGAACGCCATTATTATTAAAAATGAATTTGAGATCCCAAGTTTTATAATAGGCTCCGTTGTAGGCACAAAATTATATGAGTTTATTAATTTGTGGCATCCTATTGAAGGTTCGTCTAGGTTAAAGTTGATGATGGATGAGTAGCACGCTGTACAAAGATGACTGCCTATACCAGTTAATCTTAATACTTTTCCAAATCGATATACATATTATAAAATAATGTCGTGTTTATAACTCAAGAGCGGCTAAATTGCTTTGGCCAAAAATTGGCGGGGAGGTAGCTTAGATGCCTGTCTCCTGAAGACAGGCATAGAATACTTTTATCCACAGATTTCCTCCTCCTACGGGGATGGAAATAATAGAAACTAGTAGTACCTAGAAACTACTAGTATGCCTAATTGGACACTAAAATTAGAACTACGTACTCAATAATTTCTGTAGTTGATTTGTATACATATCTTATACTTTTCTTGTTGAGAAAATACTTTTTAGACAGTAAGGAAATCCGACGCGAGGACTCGCGTGCCTTAGTCTAGGACATTTCATTACTGCGGGAGACATCTCTCTCGATATCAACATTCAATATGTGTTGCATCGGCTCTTACGTATTGTTTCTTTACAATAACAGAATAATATGAAAGAAATAGGTCACGTGTATATAATTAAGAAATAAGAAACCCTAAGCAGACACATCACGTTGTTCTTTACAATTAATTTTAAGGTTTCCATAATAAAAAGTTTGTTATAGTTTTCTAAGAGTTTGTAGAACTTCGTCGTTTTTTTTTTAATGTTTTGTTTGAACGGGGTAAGAAGGGGATATTGAGCGCGTGAGTCGGGTTTAGAGGAACACGTGTAAGGGTGGCGTAACCAAGTTCACAATGCAATGTCACAAGTTTTATATTTAGTTACGATTCTTTAAGTTTCTTAATGAATTTACTAACAAGTAATTCTTGAGAATACTTGTTTATAATAGTCTATCTGTTATTCTGAGATGGTTTGTAAAACAGTTTCTATTATCATTAATTTGGAATGGAACACATGTCCTTTAAAGTGCCCACTGCAAACAAAGGCTTCTTTTCACAGAGACCAGGTTTGAGCATTAATCACCACGCTTGCTCAAAGCGGATTGGCGATTTCAAACTTATACTGAAGAATTATCAGTCCAATTCATTTTTATAAATATGTCTTACGACACCCATCTAGTCAAATATGTTGATCTTCTATGGATCTCCGATCATGTATTTATCACTGACATACACGTGTTTGGTACAGAATATAATATATTAGGATTAGAAATCACAAGCCATGCCGTAGATAGCTTATCGTCGTATCATGGTGTTTAGTAAAATTTGAAGGACTTATGGGTAAATTGAAGTACGGGTCGATCACTGAACTGTGGAAAACACATCTAACTTTTTTCGAGGACAAGTGGGAATATAAAATGTTTTTCTTTTGTGTTTATTAGTACAAGAATCTAGAGTCCTTGTCTCAAGACTTTAATAATGTATTTTTCTACAATTAATATTATTCTTACAAAAGAAATCAGCCTTATAGTCGCTTTATGAGAGCTAGTTGCTCGAGGGACAGTGGCGTTCATTTAATTAAATCTAGATTGTATTCCGTCCTGAACAATACCTAATTAGGAAAATTCTAAGAAAACAAAGACTGAATATCTATCTCCATATTCTTAATTAGGACTTTACTTTATTGCATAGCGGACAAATAGCAAAGTAACTCTTGTAATTAAAGCGAGTCATCCGGGGTATTTCAAGTTAATTTTTCTTCAAAGAAATTGTGAGCTTCGACAGTAAGGATTTATGAGTCTTACTAACTAATAACAGTAAACCTCTTTTCCTGAACTGCTTTCTTCTTTATTTTGTAGTATAGTTTTCACTTTAAATATATCTATATATCTCTGAGTTCTGTGGCTTGGCCAAGCCTTCTCTACTGATGATGATTTCCATTGTACTCTATGTCTGCCGTGCTGATGCCGTCAGTTTCAGTTCATCATCCCATCTCTTGCTTTGTCTTCCTCTCTTTCTTCTCCCATCTCTAGGGTACCAGTCTGTTATAACTTTACTCCACTTCTCTGGTTACTAACTAATATGTACTGTCAATTATTTTAAAATTTAACTCGTCCAAAAATGCTTTGTTCATCAGGGGATATATTATAAACATACCACTTTTTTCGTATATCAGATGCATTTCAATAAGCGGATTTAAATTGTGGTTTTCATTATCCCTGATATCTATACATTACTAATAAATTTGTATGAAATGAAATAATTATTTTACATATAATATTTTATATACACGTATATTCCTAATGACTCCAGTGTTGTATCAATTAGCAAATTAATGGAAACTAGCTCGGGTCATTACTGACTGACAGTAGTTTTGTCGAACTAAACTGTTTGCTGGACAAACAAACGGATTGTTACTACTGGTTTCTTATCGAGTTTTCTATGAGATTGTCGTTTATTTAGTTCATGTTGCTACTGTTAGGGTATACGTAGGCGGTCGACAGCTGGACTAGGTTTTGCTAATTCAAATTGGTTTTTGTAATCACTACGCGTATTAAGGTTGAAGATCATAGTATTGTACCTACTTAGATGTAGATATAATATGAGTAGTAGATATAGGTGGAGGACTAAGGGGGAGGCCTTTGTTCAATTGGACTTCTCTCGGCTGATGATGATGATGATAGTGATGATGAGATATAGGTTATTAACGAATCTTTACTCTTTAGTCTTTTCTCTTCTATCTATTCCCATTTTATTCTAATTTCTATATAACTATCTTAATTTCATAGCGGTTTTTTGAAGTGAGACTTAGACTCATGGTAGGGGCTTTAACCCTACCTCACGCATTAAGTGGTCTCTACTTTCTTAGCGGGCGGCACACTAGCTAAGAATCAAGCCGTTGTTTTAATTTTTAAGTTTAAAATGTATACATTATACTGATTTGAGAATAATAAGTACGTACTTATGTGAAATGAAAACTCGAACTTCATGAAAATCTGTAATTTTGAACATAAATATTGAATTCAACTAGCTAGAAAATACAATATTTTTATTTAGCTTCAAATTGACATTAGATATTAAATCTGATAATATAAAATTTGTTCAATCCAGGTGAGTGCTCGCCTACATTATGGGGCTGTAATGATGTCTATTTGATTGGTTCATTCATGGGGTATTTGTGTTTCAGGCTTATTCGTGGTTATTTTAACCGTAGCGTAGACAATGCTATTTTCTATTAGTATGTTTTTATGAATATTATAGGATTTATGCATAGGCTCACCACCTATTACATCGGACTTATATAAAAGAAATGGTGAAAAGTGGGTGTACATTGTATAGTGGCATTAAGTGTCGTAATGTGCACCTCTGCCTTCGGGGATAAAAGGCTAAAAATTTAAAAAATTAAAAAACCCGACTGCGTAAAAAACACTTTAAATAAAATCTGAAAAGTAAAAAACAAGCTTAGTCTAAAAGTGTAGATAGCAATGCTATTACCACAAAATTAAATAATTTCATAATCAATACACAAAAAATAATAATCTTATGCGAAACATAATTGAGTGCAACAGTCGGGACCCATATTGAATGATTTTAGTCTCGTTTATTTAATGGGTCCCGACTGTTACACTCAATTATGTTTCGCATAAGATTATTATTTTTTGTGTATTGATTATGAAATTATTTAATTTTGTGTTAATAGCATTGCTATCTACACTTTTAGACTAAGCTTGTTTTTTACTTTTCAGATTTTATTTAAAGTGTTTTTTACGCAGTCGGGTTTTTTAATTTTTTAAATTTATTTATTTTTATTTAACACTTTTTAGTTAGTTATAATACGGCTATGTGTTTCTCAAGATTTCACCCGCGACACGAGAGAACTACTTCCAATACCAAGATAATAAAAAAAATAATACACGTCGATCCAGTTATTTTAGATTGATTGCGTAACACAAAGAGAGTAAAGGAATTAGAAAAAGAAGAAAGGATTAAGGGCAATAAAATTTACTATTTACAAATTTCGTAAACAGTCTAATTCTTTAAAAGAATTTTCGTCGTGTGGACTATTTAATTTTTTTTTTTTGAATCTTTTATTGTGAGGGTTTTTTGTCCGTAATAGTATTAATCCTTATCCTTTTAAATAGTCTATTTATTAATTTTCTACATTAAATGAAGATAAAATTTGCTCTTTACACTGTTTCAAAATTTCTACTAGTTTTAGACAAAAAACGGTCTTTACAGTTGACGCGTCGCATGGGCTATAGGTAAACGACTATGTAGATAGATTCCTTATTTAACGTTCAGCAAAGCGAGGGCGGGTCGCTAGTCCTTTATTTATAAATAAATTCATTGTAAATAATTTAGTTAAGACGTACTTTTATTATCACTTTTCACTTTTAAGTTCAGACACCTCTAGTCAATCGCGTCGCGTAGTACCTATACGAGTATTTAGTTTGGATAATAAAGAACATAATTGCACATAGTATTTTTTTTTCTATATGTCAGTGATATACCATTTTGGAATCCTCATGATGAGCTCTTTAATTTGATACCCATATTGTAGCAAATAAAAAAAAAATTTTTTTTTTTACTCCTATCTAGGGCGCCTCACGGCCGCCATGTTGGTTTTTGTTTTACGTCACATATCTAAGAACACTTGGGTAATTAAGACGAATCCAACGATACCCTGATTGTCGAAATCCATCAAGCCGTTTCGAAGAAATGAGGTAATAAAGAATATTAGGCTCATACATACAAGATACGCGCGAAAAACATAACCCTTCCTTGGCAGTCGGGTAAAAATATGATTTTATGAAAATATCCTTGCTTCAAACACATACTGAAAGGTACACTTATAAGTCCTTAGGTAATTACAATACATTTGGCTGCGATGTGCCTATCTAGACATTATTTGTGACTATATGTCTGTACCAAATTATATTCAGAACCAATCAGCTGCTGCTGCGTCTTCATAAAATTTCGCATAAGTCATAATATTAGTATTAACACGTTCGGAGAATAGTAACTTGTTTAGTGTCTATAGTACAGGGAAAAGTTTGTAATATATTTGTAACGCAAACTTTACATTTTGTTATTCACATAGTAATAATAGTTACAGCCTACAGTTTCACCCACGTGGCGCGCCCAAAAAAAGCGGCCAAGTGCTAGTCCGACTCACACACAAAGGGTTCTATAACATTCGTTCAATTTTCCATTCGAGCAATAAACGGCAATCCCAGTATGGTGCGTTAAAATTTGTAATTGTAATGTCAGCAACAGAAATCCATCATAAGTCCAAATTTCGACGTTGTGACGCGAATAAAAGTCAAACAAACCCGTTTCAAATGATAATAGTCACGAATATTGATGTCCCTCCAACAGGAATATTTACTTTAAAATAGTCTTTAATTGAATTGCAAACTACACGGACTGTGCCTCCTGTCCTATGTGAATGTTGTCGCCAAGCTCTAAAAGCAACAGGCGTGCTACTTAGTGGGTACTTAATTCATTGTATGCCAATTTGAACTCTGAAAGCTCCTTTAACTATGATAATTAGGAAAATTATTGAATATCGATATGTTTGCTACATACTTACTACAATGTTATATGGATTTCAAGGAATAGTGTGCGTAAGGTGTAAATGATTAGGGTTTTTTACCCAAGTCTAAGATGATAAACAGCAAAAAATGAGAGGTAGGCATAAAACCACAGTACTTTATCCGTTTGGGATATCGAATCCGATTTCTTTTTATTTAAAGTGACGTACGAGACAATTTTATTATTATGAACCAGATAGACCTTCGTATTCTATATATGAATTACAATAACTAGGTATCCTAAATTAGCTCATTGTTTCCTAATAGAGTTGTACTAACCCAGTAGGCTGTTGGCTCGACGTCCCAAAGCATTTGTTCGACAACAATAGTTCGGGACGCATGGTCCGGTTCCAATGCACTGCACACACGTGTTGCGCTAGCGAAAGCGTTCCATTGCTCGCAGTCCACCATCACAACAAGCTACCCCCAACTATTTAATAGAAACTAAACTGTATCCCCCAAATTCTAAGGTTGAATATCTTTTAAGGCAAAGGGTAGAATGACGCGCGAGCGCTTTTAGTATGTAATTAGATAGGTAACGTATTGACTCTATTAATCGCATATTCAATGAAGGGGAAGCCTAATGCAGGTGTATAGAATGTAATTAGATAGATAATTTACGGTCTGGTTGTTTGTTTGGGGACTTCTTGTCTGTTTAACTGACGTTTGGGTGGCGATGAATATAATTGTCAAATATTGATGACATTGCTAGATGAAGTACATCACTATGCACTTAATCTTGTAATCGACGGAGGGATAAATACCAATAAATATGCTGGAAAAAAATTGACATACCTCTAAAAATTTGTCGATTTTCAGTGCCAACCCCATGTAATGCTTTTCCGCTCAATCGTTCGAAATGAGTTCCTTTTTTTAATGTCGTTAATCGTGTGTGGTGCTAATCTTACCAAACAAAATCCATACGTTATTCTATTGTATATATTTAAAGAAGTTAAACAATTTTGTTGTTATGACTCTCACAGGCAAGGAGCTGACAGTCCACGTTCTTTGTCTAGTCACTAACTACTAACGCAACTTTGCCCGTAACTTTGACGTTTACGTTACCGCACTTGAAAGATTTTGCAACTTACCTTTCAGATACAGTTTTATAAAGTGAATATCTAAATTAAACTATATTTTATTTGAGTTTTCAGAACTTCGTACACGTCAGTTTAAGTTAAGGTTAAAGTTAGCAAACTGTATGAGTAATTAAGATAATGTGTGATAATAAAACGAATATAATGAAGCTTTTTTTTTTTTTTTTTTTTTTACGGTGGAAAATCATCCAATGACTTCTCCCGCCTTGGGCGAGGCGAGAGGGAGTGTCAGACTCTTACTGACTAAAAACCACCCCGTTCCTACTCCTGCCCGTCGAGCCGGAGCCCCGGTAAACCCGCTAGGTAGTCCGCAGCTCCGGATTAGGCATCAGCCCTACTGGGCCCCATCTGTGGTGGTCTGATGGCTCTTTGAGGCGCGCGCAGAACGCGACGCGCCACACGCACGGGTCTGGTTCTGGTCGGGCGGCGAGCTACCCTTGCTCGCCGTCCGCAGACCCGCACTTACGGTGGCCGGAGATCGTCGCGCGATCCCCGACGCCCGGAGTGTCTCTCGCGACGGCTGGGGCGTGAAGAGGTTCGTTCTCTCACGCGCCCCGCCTCCTCCTTAGCTAGCATGACTGCTTCGCAGAAGGAGGAGACGGCATCCCAATCCCCCTCGCTCCGCACCATGGCTTGTATCAGTGCCGGACGCGAGAGGGCGCCGTCGCCGATCACATCCCTGAGGACACGACGGTGCTCAGCCCACGCAGGGCAGACCGCAAGCGTATGTTCCACCGTGTCCTCCGGGCGGTCTTCGCAGTGATGACACCCGGGCGTTTCCTCCCGCCCAATCAGAAACAGGAACCTACCGAAGCTTCCATGTCCGGTAAGCACCTGCGTCAGGCGGTAGGTGAGGACGCCGTGGCGCCTCTCTAGCCACTCCTCAAAGAGGGGACTTACCGCTGCAATGACAGCGAGCCCAAATATAATGAAGCTGGATTTGTTTATAATAAACAAAAACGTGATACTTAGAAAATAGAGGTACATTTTTTAAAGACATTAAGTAAGTATATAACATTAAGCTATGAAAGTAAACGTATTTTTCATGTCATGAAATCATACCTATAAAGTAGTATGGACGTAAAATCACAAGCATGTTGTAAGTGACATGTAGGTATTTGAATTCGCAGACAAATTGTGGTATTTAGTTGGCTGAGAGATATGCTAATGCGTGCCGCGTCACGAAGCACACAAGTTCATTGCCACACCGTCCAAATACAAGCGATTGGCGATTTTCAGTTAGTTTACTGCCTAGTAGTTGCAAGATCGACTGCCGATCAAAGAGATCAATGAGATGATTTTCAAAATATCGATGCGAGGATATTCCCATTGTTGAAATGTTTCAGTAATAGCATTGAGTCTAGAAACGTGTTCGAATATTATGACTGTATTTAATGAGACCCATATGATACTCGGACTGCCCTTTGGCAATTAAAATATTTACTTTACATCATTCAGATGTATAAACAACAGTATCTGAATCTCAATGCACGTTACAATATCTTGCTCAAGTATACAGGTAACGTATATGTAAAATATATGGATTTATCTAGTCTTTTTGACAAGAATTCTATAAAACGAATTGTTTAAATTCATTCTCAGTCCAAAAACTAACATTTTGTACCGAGTTTCTTGCATTATTAGAGTCTTTTATTTGTCGCCAATCGTTTCTGGCTTGTACCGTGTCTTATAGTAAACTCTGGGTTGTTGGCTCGACAGAGACGTTACCTAACCGTGGTTTGGTGAGTAACGCAACCTTGGTTTACGTGATAACTGCTAGATAATGGACCTCGGAAACCATAGTGTCCTGCACTTGGTAAAGTATATTTTATTTTCAACCGAAGCAAATTTCTTAACCTACTCTCTCTCAATGAATAGAGCGTAAAGAAACTCTTTTTTAAAAAGTCCTCGTATTATTTTTCCTTTTTTTCCTGACTGCCAAACTTGAGCTTCGAATCCCTGAGTGTGACTAGATGAAATCATAAAAATCGTCCTTCGGTCACTTAAATTATGACTATTAACACAAGAGGTCGTTCCCCAATCACTTCTAAATCGAACAGTTGAAGTCGACTTGCATCCATTGGATTTCTGCGATCTTTATTTGGTAAATCCCTCAGTCGAAACACAATTCTTATACTCACCACCATTTAAAATATTCTGTTACTGTGGAAAGTGGATCACTAATTTTTTTCTAGACTTTTCTTAGTAACAAGAATTTCTGAATCTCCTAACCTCATAAACTGACCTCTAAACACTTTACATGACTCTCTTACCTCATAAAGATATCTATCCAACCCTTTTACGTTAAGACATTTTAAATTTGATTCAAGTCGGAGGCGGTCGGCGTCCCTAATTGTGAAGACAATTAGACGGGGCGGGCTTCGTTAATACGTAGGTACCTATTAATGAGGAAACTCCATACCCTTGCCCATTTCTTCATTATTTTATTAATTTTTCATGGATTTTAACGACTTTTTTAGGTTTTTGTAGTGAATATTTCACATTATGCATACCATATTGTAATATTATTTACTTACTTAAAATAAAGTGAGTTGTGTTAATGCAATAGTAACAATGTTAATTTTGTCCAATTAAATAATATAACGATGTTCTTTTCATTCAAAAGTATTTCTGAACGAACGGGTAATTTTGCTTTTTTAATTAAAATCTTTGCAATTATACGAGGCCTGTGAATAAAACAACTGAAATATTGTATGAAATGTATTTTGGAATTCTCGGTAATAGTTTTATTTTAATAACAAGCGAGTGGATTGTTTTACATAAGAATGGAAAACATATCGATGTCTAAAGGAGTGTACGTATGTAGTTATGCACGTACAAAGTAACGACTGGGTTCCTGTAATAAATAATTCAATTATTTTCTCTTTTCGCCAGAAACTTTCTTTTGAAATTGATATGCGAATATCATTTATACAGATACTACATTTTAATTAAAACTATTTCATGCTGAATAATGAATGAATGAATGAATGAATGAGATAATAGATATATATGAATCAATGCTTATCAAATAATATTATAAGAAAAACTTAGTAACTAATATTCTAATTTACTACAAGTTTACGTTTGTACGCATATAAAAAAACCTACTGTAGATGTACCTATACGTACCGTTCAAAACAGGTGGATGAGAGATATCGACCAAGTAAAGAGGTATCTTAGAACCCTCAAGATTAATCGTTAAGTCGTCAAAAGAATGACAAATGACGAAGCAAATCAAACCCTCGGATGAATTCTTAAATTTACTTAACCCTTCAATGAAAAAAATTTACACTTTTACCCAAAAATAATATTTTATCGGGTAAGTATGTCATTTGTTTAATTCATTTTCTTACGAGTTCAATCTTAAAAAGATCGTAGTAGTTTCTAACTAATAGAATTTTGTTAGAATGCTCAATTCTTATATAAAAAATAAACACATTAAGAAACTCGAGTGAGTATTCACGTTTAGTAATCAACGATTAGCGAATTTTCGTATATCAATCAGCTCTCTCCTGATTCATGAAGTTCACGCGTCTATTGTTTACGTTACGCATTCGTACGCATTCGTACGCACTCGATCTTGGCTTATTGACCCAGTTGTACCACTGGAGTAACTTCCTTCAGTATTCGTTCAACGTCAATCGTCAGCCCTACAGGTATTCCACTGTTTACACTAAAAACCTCAAACGTAGGTATGTTTATTTACACACGAACTTTATAAATGTACTTCTTTAGAAACCAACTAATGCGCAATACATGTTTTTTTTAAAGATGTTTCTAGGTATCGGTTGCCATTTTAATAGAACGGTTAAAGGTGAATTGGTTTTTCTATCTCTGTTGCTGTGCGGTTGGTCTCGTGGTTAGTTAGTGCTGTTAACAAGGATTTAAACTGAATTTAGGTCATCTAGAATCTAGCAAAATATTATGTTCTTCGATTTCGAATTTATCTGTCTAAAATATTCTAATATTGTTTCAATGTGGTCTCGTTAACAGATAAACCGTAAGAAAGGATTTAAAGCTAAAATCACAGCGTTTATTTTATTAATCAATATGGATTAATTGGTATACACTGGTATATATACACATCACATTTGAAGCGTCAAAAAATCATTTTCCGTCCATCAGTTGGACAGTGAAGATAGTGCTTGTTACAAAAATATGTATAGAGAGATATTTCTAGAGCTAAACGAGCGAGACACTCTAGTATTAGTCTATTAAAAAAACATAAGAAGTTTGATTTTGAAAATATCAAAAGCCAGTTACATTGCCACCCAGGTACTTAGCAATGAGCTTTCTTTGTTTGAATAGGTTTATTGGCTCGTTAAGGAACATTTCAATTTGCTGCAACAATAGTTAACTCTTTTAATAATATTGCCAAAACAGTGGGATCAATAAATCTTAGCTATAAATGATTGATGCCATTATCCGGTACAGAGTTTGAAAGCAACGGTAAGTGTTTGACGTCACGGGTGTGAGTAGTTTTACAAACAAGTCGTTCATTGGAAAGATGATGTCCTTGAAAATTAACGCTGTTTATACTTTACTTTTTGAGGGGAACCATCATCAATGGCTTTTCCAACCTTGGATGAGAGAGAGTGTCAAACTCTTACTAACTAAAACCACCCAGGGTTACTCTTGCTTCGAACCGGAGCCCCAGTAACCCTCTAGAGCCCCACTCATACCCTCATAAGTTAATTTTTAATCTCAATTTTTCTGTCTATTTTTAATCAATTTCAAAATCTTCGTTAATTATTTCGGTAACGTTGCTAGTCGAGTTTCCAGCAGATTACAAACATTTCACATACCTATTATAAACTGGGTACCTATGTAACTTCCTTAAAACATACATTTATACTATTTAACAAAAACAAACATGTAAGTACTCAAAAGCATAATTAGTAACGATTCCGTTGTTTATACTTCAATGTTTAGAAAATAAAACAAAGGATATTTATTTAAACTTGGAAGATATTTTGGATAACATTTTATAAGTACTAGTAACGGCTGATTATTTAATGCATTCTACCGGAGGCTCAATCCTCCCCTCCAACCCTAAACCTAAATGGCCGATATTTATAACTCATCTAGTGTTGCGGGTGTCCATATGCGACGTTCATTGCTTACCATCAAATGATCCATCTACTCGTCCTATGTCATAACAAACGCTTGTATCTATTTATCATTAACAGGGATGATGGCTGGGTATGAAAATTAAAAGTCTATTTAGTCTGTTTCTTTATTTTGTCATATAAAAAATCAAATTTTCAAAAGTATTTGTTTTAGTAAGAAAATTAAAAATACGTATCAAATCTTTTAACATAATCTACAATATGAACATTAAAATAAAATATAGTCATCTACATACCCTATTTGAAAAAAGAACACGGTTGTTAACAAACGTGCTACTTTTCCAACTGCCATAATAACTATTGCGCGCCCAACGCCATCTATTGAGAGAAAAGCGACATTGTTTGATGATAAACTTACTACGAAGATATTTGTCATCTTTTAGCATTTGTGATTACACGGTGCTAAACTAATGGATAGGATTACTAATAAAAGATTTGTTAGAAGGGGAAATGTAGTGGAATAGGTAAATAGATAAGCTAGGCGTTATCGTGTCGGTAAACAAGATAAATACGTAGATGTTTTGTAGGAAAGGTGAGCAGGTTTGCGCCTACTGACCTAGTGTTGTTGCGTTGCAGTCTCTAGCAACTTTTTGAGTAGGAGCTATGATAAGGACAATTGTAAAAGTTTTTCTTGCATCCTAAATTTTTTTTTTTTTTTTTATTTGTATACAATGGCTAATTAGCTGTTAGTTAAAAACTAATTTCACGTTTCAAGTAAATTCTTCAAAATAGGTATCTATTTAAGGTGTCTATTAAAGTTGTCATTATATATCTCCAACTTTCTATCAATTACTTTTTTCCAAACAATAAACAAATAAAAATGTCATAGTACAATACTTTTCTACACAATCAGCTCATGACCTATACAACTATCTATACACAGTTTTAAAAGTAAAGCAAGCGAGCCACAGGGTGTGATGGGGGGAAGTGGTCGGTACAGCGGCGACCATTAGCTTGCAAGTCTTGTCGTTCTCACCCGTCGACGGATCATGTTGGACTAACTAAAATTGCAAGGAAATCCCCCTTGTGCCGAAAGCCCCCACTCTCCCCTAATTGCGGCTCGAGTGTCGATTTATTTGCGAATCATGACTCCCCACAACGACTTAATGACGACTTCACGATGTCTCGTCCGGTCGCCGGTAGTTCGCTTTTTTGGCTGTTTCGCTCATGTAAATGTATGTTAAGCAGGCCCTAGGGTTCGATTTATGATTAGGTGCTGATGTACTCGGTTTTGTACTTTTTTGCGGGTTTTTTTATGAGATAGGTTTCGACAAAAAAAAATTATGTCTTCATTTTAGTTTTCGATAGGTAATATTGAAACTATTATATGAAATAAAGTTATTTATAAGACAAGTTTATTTTTATAAATTAAATAATTAAATATTCATCAAAAAGTTTACATAACTTAGTTCGTTCTTTACTTTTACATAACTCCGGAAAAGTTGTTTTTTTACACACAAACACTTATAACATTATAGACAGCCAAATACTGCATTACATGTTTTCAAATAGCAGAAATGCCCATATTTTACTAAAACCTGCCACTGAAACTGTGCGCTGAATAATTAGACCACTGAACATGGAAGTTCGCGTCGCAATTCATAGATGGCGCTAGTAGTTAGGTTTGCAAATTGTTATGACTGTGTTTTATGGTATTGTGAATTAAAACTTTCATACGTACATCTTGTATTTATTTTTAAATGATATAATAATATAATTGTTGTTTATGAATAATTAATACTGTATTGTACTGTAAGATAATCTAGGTAATGGTATTATGGCAAAGTTAGGTATTACCTAAATAAAAAAGAAACTTAAATACATTAAATTTAAAGCGTAAATTAACACTGATAAAGCACTCCCTAGTTAGTCTCGTAAATAACTAACATACGTACATATGAAATAGAAAATGCAATGTTTAGAATTTTACACTGTTTTAATCATAACAGCGTTAAAAACAATATAATAGAAATACGTATAGATGTTATTGCATTTATATCAATGATGATAGTTTAAGCTCAGTAAGGGACACCAACCCACCACCAGTACCGCTATCCGGTGTATAACAATGGATTCGTCCCATTGACCGAAGCTGCGGACTACCAGGGTAGTTTTTACTCGCTAAGAGTCTGACACTATCTTTCACCTCATTTAAGCCAGGACAAATCATCCACTTTTCAAAAAAAAAAACGTAGTCCAAAATAACACAACTGACAAAAATCATAATTATTATTACTTACATTAATTATGTCAATGGCAAGGCAGACCAAGTGCCCATCTCTGCCTAGGTTGGGTACACAAAGCAAACAAAAAGCGTAGGCAATGTTATATCGATACTACACCTACCTATTTAACCACCTACAGATACATAGTCATGATAAAGAACCATTTTATCACATCAATAAATACAAACAAATAAATGAAACAGCATTAAGTGCCGTAATGTGCCTCTGCCTACCCCTTCGAGGATAAAAAGGCATGACGTTACGTAATAAATGAAACACGCCTAACAAAAAAAACAGAATAAAACTTAAACAAGAGTAAACGCTCAAAGAGATTGAAAATAAAATATATTTACCACCACGTTTGCACGATTAAACAAAGCGTAGAATAAAATAATTAAAACCTTCAATTGTTTCCCAATCCTGAAGCCAGTATCTACCTACATCTACAAATACCTACTTACTCTCGTACCTACTGACCTACCAATGAATGGAACACGCTAACGCCCCAAATTCAAGGTTCGTAAACGCGTATCGATCGCCGCAGTCTCCTTCTCTTACGCTAATATTTCTAACAAATACATCATCTTCATTTAGTTTATATCTACACATAATTTCGTTGTTAATATCTAAAATAGAATAACCATAAAAGTGCAAGGTTGCATTCGTATAGTTGCATTACACGTGCATTTAATGCAACAACGTCATCGCCTAATCTGACTAATTATTTTTCTAATACTACAAAAGAACAAAATTACTTGACTATTATTTTATATAAGGTGGAGATTACTAAGACGGGTTTAGCAGTTAAATTGAGATCGTTATAAAGGCGGGGCGAGTTCAGCGGTTCCGACCAATCACGAAACACCTATTTACTGATTCCTACATAATCCAAACTGAGGGTCTTATGTATCTAACAAATATTTCTTAACGAAATTGCTTCGGACTGTGACGTCATGCGGCTCTCTTACTCATTATTCTATTGGGTTTAACTACGGTACTGCAAACTGTGACTGTACTCATTTGCTTCACAATAAAGTCTAGAAGACTAGAAACAGATCTTTTTAAGATATAGTACTAGACGAGTTGTATAATTTTAACTGTTTATTATAATGAAATGATTACATTTTCTCAATTACTGTGATTGTTCCTTAACTTTTTTTTCTCCTCGTTCGTCGCTAATCTGAAGTAATATTTAAGATGTTTATTACGTAATAAATAACCTGTATCTTATGAGACAAATTGTATCGTTTCAGGTATCTGCGAATGACCTTTATTGGGAAGGCGAAGAAGACGCGTCTAACGAGTTCTTGGAGGTCAAACATGAAGACTCTTCACTCCTCGGCGGCTTGATTCGAACAAAACGGCAATGGCGTGAGTAACTTAAATAATTTTAAATTAACTAAACTATTGGTAGAGACAATTTATCACAGACCTCTCACGGTCTACTGTTGAACTATGGACCTCTTATACAAAAGAGGGGTTTGCCTAAAAAATAACCACTTACGCTTGACAAGTGGGGGTATAAAAATTTAAAACCTTTATCAGAAGAAGCTACTCTTTGTTCTAGGTTAAGTAGCCCGTTATTCAACTCTTTAAATATCCGCGAGTAGTGACAAAATAGAAGAATATTTTTACCTAAATAAAGTAAATACATTAGTATTATTAATGTTTCAGCTTGGCTGTGGTCGTCAGACAAGAAAGAAGAGGAACCAGTGACTGATTCCAATGACAATGGAAGGTAAGCACATATAGATAAAATCAACTTTAAAATAATATACGTAAGAATTAATTTAGTACTTCTCTGTTAAAGATATTCTAAACACTTTTAGCTTTTAAAAATAAATTACTTTGCAAACTATTTCATGGATGAAATCAGCAAAAAAATACAGCCAACCCCCCTTACAGAGAAGGAAAGAAAAGGTTACTTCCCAATTCAATGTACATACATTAAAAATACTCCCAAAATTAATGACGAATTTTGAACCCCAATCTTAGATTTTTAATAAATTTAGATTGCAATCGGTTATTGTCTACATAACTTCATTCACATTTGGGTAATATTATGCATTAATTGTTATTAATACTAATTTCAGTTATGGAAAAGATGATGCTGACGTCGAGGTCGGATCTGGAGTACCGGACAAGACCGACTTAGAGCCTAAAGAAAGTGAGTATTTCTTCTAACTCCATCAAATCATATGCTTATCATCATGTATAATTGTATTGTAAATCTGTAAATCTGATTGAAAAATTATGGAGTTTCTTGCTCGTTCTTCTCCATATGAATCTACACTTTGGAACGAGCAAATAGCTTCACTAGAGGACTGACCGACAGACAGACGTTATTAATATTATTATATTTGCTTTGACGTTCAAAAGTGCCTTCCTGGTCTATTTGAAATAAATGATTTTGACTTTGACTTTGATCAAAACAGCTTGATAAAGGCGTATTAAAAATATTTCTTTTTACAATTTCCAGAGACTCTTCGAGTGACTTTCTTGGTCATGGAGCCGTACATCACGGCGTACTCCAACAGGGACTCGCCTGAGTTCTTGAACATCTCGCGGTCGTTGGCAAACGCTGTCGATCTGCTCTTCGAGAGTCTGCCCGGAACACAGCGCTCAAGTCTGGTCAGGATTCAGTAAGTAACCATTTCTTAATCCCCGATTTCCCAACAATCCTTGGATTCCTAACCTAAGGCAACGCATTTGTAACGCCTCTGGTATTTCAATTGTCCAAGGGCGGTGGCGATTGCTTATCATCAGGTGATCCGTGGGCTCGTTTACCGGCTTATTACATGAAAAAAAAACTTACCTGCTAGTTGGGTTATGGTGTCATTGGTCCCTTTTGATTTCTTGGACTTCTTTGGCCCATAATCTATGACCTTTTTAACGTACTTCAAAAAAAGGAGGAGGTTCTCAATTCGACTGTATTTTTTTTTAAAGTATTAAAATCTGAAATATCTATTTCGTGAAATGAAACAATAATAAAATAATATTATTAATTTCCAAATTTTCAATTCCAGGTCCCTGGTCAACGATGACTTCCTCTGCAAGGTCACTTTGGACATCGTGTCAACCAGGAATGAAGATACGGACACCATCAAAGAGATTCTTAGGAACCACATCAAGAACAATGGACGCTTGGGCGAAACATCTGTCAGGGACGGAGATTTCAGCGCTCAGTTAATCGATCCAGGTATGAAAAGAAAAAAGAAAGGAAAAGCTACGATTTACAACAAAATCGCGAGTTACTACAGCGAGTACTTGAAAAACTAAATTTATATAAAACAAATTAGTGTATGAGTTTGATAATTTTTGTTTTTATTCCACACGAATACTGTCTCCTGTATCGTGATGGCGTTTTACAAACATACAAGTTCTGGTAGGTACACTGATATAATCTACATGAACTTGTATGCGTTTGGTAATGGTATTTCTGGGTCTGGTTAATCACACCCAGAACACCATTTGTGGATCACAAAAAGAGTTCCTCCGTGCCTTGATACGTAACGCGACAGCCGGTTGCCCAGCCACTGCGCCAACCGTGCAGTCGATTATTTTTACTTATCATTTTTTGTTTTTTTATTTAAGTTGGCTTATTTTTTGTTTACCTTTAGGTACAACGTTCGAATGTGATGAAAATGAATTCTCGTGCGACGATAATGTCTGTTGGCCACGCTCAGTTAAATGCGACAAGCGTGCTGATTGCAGAGATGGTACAGACGAACTCGACTGTCCTGAGAGTTAGTATTCATTTCTTCAGTGACTTTTATTCAATATTTTTCCATACGTGCTACATCAAATCTAGGCCAATAAATAAAATTGAAGTGCCTGTTTGTAATATTGGAATTACCGCTTTTTAATACCTGCATATGAATATACATACACCAAAATAATATATTTTACTATTATTGTCTGAACCATTTTAATAATGAATACACCTCAAGTTATACCGAGGTCTGCTGCATGTAAAATTATCAGGGTGAAAAGTTAATTGAAGTATAAGGAACATTATAATGACCTATTGTAAAATAGTATGGAAGCCTTTTTCTAATTTATTATTTTTTATTTATTTGCATTAAGTATATTTGTTTTTTTTTTATTTTAATTTTGAAGCTACGGAACCAACAACGACCAGGGAGCCTGAAGATGAATATGATGATACATCATACAATCAAAATATTGATGATCAATACTCGTCTCCATCAGACTATCAGACGCCTTACAGCACGCCTGACGACACTAGCAAAACATATGAAACAGATTCCTCTTTCATTCCTCTCACGGACACAGTTACTAGCACAACTACTGTAAATCCAGTTGATTATGATGACCAAGTGAATAGAGGAGATTTAGGAAATGCTGATTCATCACCTGGTACGCATTTATTGTCTTTTGTTTTATTAGTTTCTCCTGTGTCGTGGGTGTGTTTACAAACCAACTCACATGCAATCTCACTTACACACGACTAGCGGCTCAACAATCTGTGGCTCACACAAAGAGTTGTGCTGCGCGGGAAGAAACATTTCTTGATTTCTATTATTTATTTATGTTGTTTTTTTTATAGTTTTGTTTATTTTTTTTTCTTTTTGTAAAGGCACTACCACCGAAGAATCGGCTGCTGTGATTCCAACGAGCGGTACTGTATTCCACAGTGACAATGGTACTTACTACTTTTTTTAGCTTTAAAGATTCTTTACAAAACACACAAGAAAACGTGGTTCAATAATATTAAATTCGAAATATTAAGAAAAAGCAAAACGATATAGTTATTATGTATGTAAACTACATATGTTAAGAGACGGACGTCTTAAGAATGATATTGGGACACGATTAAATAAGAACAGCCATTGTTTCTATAAAAGTATAGGCCACATAAAGACTTATTTTAGGCTTAGACTTATCTTAGACTTAGGCAGGTACAACTTAAGTTTGTAATTCTATATAGTATGTTGCTGAAAGTGCGAAACTACTCAAAGTTAAATGACCCATCTGAACTGGTCCTCTCACAAGTGCCTGGGCAAAATATTGTGTCGTTTGTTCAGGCAAACGGCACGCGAACACATTTTAAAATATCATACTTATATATGTTTCGCTGAGGCGTATGTCCAGCAGTGGACGAGAACAGGCCGATGATGATACTGATGATGATGATTCGCTAATTTGTCTGCTTGTAGAGAATATGAATATCGTTGGCTTTATGACCCAATAATTTCAATTTTATGTACGTAAATGAATAATAATTATAAGGCCCGGATATAACGGACCCGTCAAAGTCAAAGTCAAAGCATTTATTTCAATTAATCCTAAATAAGGCACTTTTGAAACGTCAAATTGAATTGTCTGTCAGTCTGTCTGTCAGTGAAGCTAGGCGCTCGTTCCGAAGTGTAGCTTCGAATGGAGAAGAACGAGCAAGAAACTCCATCGTTAGGTACTCTTTTAAAAAAGAAGTTTTTTACAATATCTCTGATACACTATTTATCTATTGTATATATATGTAGGAACAATGTAACTACAATACGTCAAAACTAACGGGACAATAAAACCAATTTGTAAAGAAAATAAAATAAAATAGCGGGTTATTTCAAACATAGTGCCCACATATGTACACTTACAATTTTGAAATAATGCTTCTATACAAATAAAAATAATATATAATTCAAGGTATACCAGTAGGACCCCATAATTGAAGAATAGTGTAGTAGACTATTTTTTTAATTTAATGTCCATGTTGTAGATTATTTTAAAATACGTATTTTTTATTTTCTTACGACAACAAATACTTTCAAAGATATATCTATTTGAAATATCGTGTGACGTCACTTGTGGGTAGATTTCATACGTAGAAATGACGTTTAACTGCTCCCACTCCTAAACTTTGATCCGTTTTATTTAAGTCTTGTTATTTTATATGACAAAATAAAAAAAATACGTGTCTAATATTTGTTCGTTACCTAACTGATAGACTAAATAGATTTTTTTCATACCCCGTCATCATCCCTATTAGGTTGATTCAGATGTCCTGTTTATTTATAACTACGGTCTTTTGATAAAATATTGAGGAAAAGAAATATTCAACAATACACTTTTTTCTATTTCTAACCATGGTGTTCCCAGAAATTCACATATTATGTGTTATTCTGTGAACCAGATTCACAGAGAAACAACATTCAGTTCGTATTATTGCAGTTCTAAAGAAAGTTTTGTAATTTCCATTTTTCTATTTGTTCTTCTATAGCCTGCCCATTCACATACATTCGGTGTGACGTGATGCGCTGCATTGAACCAAACCGACGGTGCGACGGTGTCAGCGACTGCGCTGACGGAACCGATGAAGCCAACTGCCCAGACCGTAAGTACTCTCTCATTTGCAGGTAGCTGAAGATGGCAGAAGAATATTTTTTTATAAGGTGAATCTACGGGGTGGTAAATTTATTGAAACAGCAGAAAATAATGATTATGAATGAGCAGTCAAGTTACTAAAGCTGTATGCGAATTGGTATACGATTGCAATAGCTATGTTTTTTTGAAAATTGAAGTTAGTATAGAGATATTAGGGACATTAAAGTAGATCTTACACCACCAATCTATACTAGAATGATTATGAAATATAGATACTTTCTTCATAATGATATGAGTATAAGATAGGCATTTAAAATAAAATATCTACATACTTCAATGGATGTGGAACAGGCAAGGCTAAGTGAGTGAAGTGATATTTATGATCATTGACGATGGGTCAGTCGATAACTACGATGACGACAAATCGAAATAGGTTGACAAAACGTGCATTTTATAACATTTTGGAATTTTAAAAGGTAATAAACTAAGGGGTGACATTTATATATATATATATATTTGATACGACGACAGTTTAACTTTGAGAAAACAAGATTATTTCTTTTTAAAACCCATCCCATCTGATGTCATGACAGTCCATGGATGAGGTCTGTCGCTTAGCATTAGGAGATGCATTGGCAATAGCATCGCAAAACGTAATAGTCACAGGTGATTTCAGATTTTCTAAAAAATTGTATTGAAAATGTATGATACGTAGAGCCTACCGGTTATCTACTTAATAAAAGGAGTTTTAGTTTTTCCTGTAGGAAAGAGTAATTTTGGAGTCCTTTAAAAGTTTTCTTCGTTTTTTTCTGTATTGTTGCCCGGTGTTAAAAAATAAGCTCGTGTGTGTGTGTGTGTGTTTATGTGCACATTACACACCTCTGCTTCAAAAAGGCATCTATTGTCCAAATCTCGCTCTTGCCACTACTAAACCAAGGTGGAAATCAACATTCAATACCTACATATTAATAACTCAAAGTCAAAGTCAAAATCATTTATTTCAAATAGACCAGGAAGACACTTTTGAACGTCAAAGCAAATATAATAAGATTAATAACGTCTGTCTGTCGGTCAGTCCTCAAGTGAAGCTATTTGCTCGTTCCAAAGTGTAGTTTCCTATGGAGAAGAACAAGTAAGAAACTCCATAGGTTACTCACAAAACTAAGCACTGTATAATAACAAACGCGACTATAGAGTATATATATAAATAGCAGTGTATATAAATAGGACTTGCACCGTCGAGTGCACTCTAACGTTTTAGAGCGATGCGATATAATCAATGCCGAACGGCTTGCATAATTGCAAACATATGACTTACGAGAAACTACCATAGATATACCTATCTGAACTTAGATACTACTTATGCCTGTTTTTACCAACTCTTAAGTATTAAGGAATGCCTAAACTATGATAGGTGACATTAAAATACTTTTTGGTTTTGACCGTACAGTAAAAGTAACTTGCTTGACTGCCTCGTTGGTCGAGTGGTCGCAAGTGCGTCTGCCAAACAAGGGGACTCGGGTTCGATTCCCGGGTCGGGCAAAGTATTACTGGGCTCTTTACGGATTTTCGAAAATTACTCGGTAGTAGCACGGAGTCTATGGATACAGGACACGGAGTCTATGTGTCCAGTATATGGATACTGGACACAATTCCAGACTCCGTGTATTGCCATCAATAGGCTCACCCACTGCTACATGGGACTTCTGCCTACCCCTTCGGGGATAAAAGGCGTGACGTTGTGTGTGTGTATAAGTAACTTTTAGTTTAGAAATAGTTTAGGTGTCGTTGGTAAAGATGTCCATTATATTTCTATTTCTGAAAATCAAGATAAATGAAAAAAAAAATGTAGGTACGTTCGTAATAAGGTAGAATTTTACAAAAAATATTATACTCGTTTGAAGTTTTCTAAATTTTTTAATATTACTAACGCGAACTCGACAATGGTTGGCAATAGGCTTACACTCTATTGACATGGGACTCATAACATAACTGGTGAAAACAATTCAAAAATAAAATCATTATAAAGAAATACATTTTTAACATTAGTTCTACAAATACTCAAAAGTATTAATAGATTTTTGGATTGATATTGGTTAGTACTTAATTTGAATTGTTACCTCTGCCCTTCTGGATTAGTGGTCTGCTATATCAATTATAATAATGAACATCATGACATGTATCGTTATGAAGAGCTAGAGACATAAAATGGCGCCAGCTTTAAGTGGCGCTTGCGCTGGTTTTCGTATCACAAAACTGAAGCTTTATGTAAGTGATGCAATACGGTAACAGCGTTCGGAATTTTCACTAAGTATATGATAAATCGTCTTTATTTCTATAAGTACTTAAATTACAGGACAATTTTTTTTCGGAGATTCGAACCCAGGGCATTTACGTTGCCTAGCAACCAATTAACTACTGCGTCAACCATTCGGCTATTATGTCTACTACGATTACCAATAAATTGTTTGCCCATATCTAATTCACTTACACCATTAAATTCAAATGAATTAAAAAGGAGTAAACAAAACATACAACAAAAAGGGGCACAGCCAAAAATATTTAAAACATTTTGAACTTAAAATCAGTTTAATAAGGCTGTAAATCTATATAACACAGGCGGTTAGCTTGACGCGCTGGTTAGTAATAGGTGCCACGATTTGTTGAAGAATGCATTCGCCTGATTTTGTTAGTGAGATTAGTTCAAGGGGCTCTAGTGTTTTAGTAGTACGTCAGTACTTGACTCGCCTATACAGCAACGTACGAGTACACTCGCCCACGTTCAAACACTCCAGATTGCAATGTACTTAATACTTTACATTTAACAGTCGACCTATATGATATGGATTCCAATTAATTTTGATCTTATTTTAACATTTATTTAAGTTTATCGATGAAGGCATACCTTCTTGACAAAATCTGTCACAATTAACACGTTAACAGATCACCTAGCAGATTTAGGTAATTCAATTCAGGCAGAGAATTCCGTAGATTGCATCCCAATTTTCGGCCTGAATTTGAGTCTATCTTAGTCACTATGTCACTAAGTCTAGACACACAACAATATGTCGTAAATAAAAAGTCATCTGCAAACATAACATACCACAAATTTCGATAACACTGATTACAGAAACGTCTATTTTTAGAAAAACCTGTTTTGCTATGCACAGATTTAAAAAAAAAAATGTAATTAAATAAACTTTCTTTTTTGACTCCTTGGGGTATGTAAAATTTGGACCTGTAAAAGTTACAAGAGGCTGTGTGGATGCAGATTGATTCTAACCAGGCGATTTGGAAGTCGTTAGGGAAGGTCTACGTTTAACAGTGGACCTCTAGGTCTTATATGATGAAGACTTGTATCTTCGGGTACCCATCAGCGACTACTACCATCACATCATACGTCATCAGTTCCAATTATTTCCATACATAATCATACAAAACTATAGTTCTATTTTAATTTTACTAATGCACTGTGACCGTCAATATCAATTACATGGTAAATTAAATAAAACAATTACGTGGTTTAATCAATGTTCTATGTCCTATGAAATGGATAGCCGCATTCCCTTAGAATAAAGACATCGTCTGTTCAGGTTTGTGTTTATAAATAGTAAGCTTCTGTTTATCTCATGATATTCGATAGCTTTCGACTTGCGTACGCTTTTGATATTATACTCGTCTAAGTACCTTCAAGTATAAATAAACGTGTTTAGTATGAGTATATTATTGATCTTTGTTATTGAAATTGTTTAAACTGACGAAAGAATTAGTTTATGAACCGTGAGTGTGATAAACATTCTTTGAATATCTTTCCACATCTTGTCAAATATCGTCATCTATAGTTGATTGTAATAGGATTTTATATATTTTTGTTTAACGCAGTAACATCTTCATTAACGTTCCATTCCGAGTGTTATAATCGAAATATTAGTCATCGCAGTGTCGACTGTAGCACGTATCTGTGTCCCTATTGCCATAACATCCGTTATTAAGCCATCCATACACTTTTATTATGATGAGTTTAACATTCCGCCCACCAGTTCTTAGCACTGATAATTCTAGGTTCGATTCAGCAGTCTGTCGCTCTTTGGATGTGATAAAACTGAACTTGAAACGCATCGTGACGTTGATTTAAGTTCTAGTATTGATGTAATGATAGAAAATGGAACTGGTAAACATTGTAATCCAGAAAATAATAATAGGGATTATATGGACATTCTGAATGATGGATCACAATTCATCAAAACCACGAAAGAAGTCACGGTCGCTAAAATCAATTTTATAAACACATCATAAGACAATAAACGTCAAATATTTTCTCAGAATATTAATAGAATGAAATCAGTTTTACTATTGACGACCTATGTGACATTATACCGTGTACTTTTATTGAGACAATCTGTCTTCTAAGAAGGCAGAGTTCAGCGTTCATGTTTTAAGAATTGATTTACGATGATTGGCAATGATGTAAGACAATATACCAGTTACCAGTTTACATGGTGGTGGAAAAGGTTAGGGCCTTAATGAAGATTTTTCAAAATTTGAGACTGTTATTCGTATAAAAGACTATACTAAGGAAGAACAATTAGCAACTAAAGTCATAGATGATCCAAATGATGTCATCGCTGTAACCGTTTAATCGAATAACATAAAACACATTAGCGAATTTATTTTAGTGTTACGTCAAGGCTGTTGATGTAATTCTTAATTGTCTGTTGGTCTTGGCGCCCCTTGCTTGATTGGAACAAATTGAGCCGACTTGCCCTGGTGCATGGCTTGTCGTCATTCATAATTGTGTCCAAACACTGATTCGTGTTTGTTTGCATTGTAATTGGGAAGAATTTGGCCATTAACTGACGAGCCCTACCAATTGAAAGGATCATCGACTAAATCAACTGATCATCTTCTACAAACATTATGTTATCTAACTACTATTTGAAATCTCATCTGATATTAGTACTTACTATTTGTTTAAAATTAGGATATAGAGGATTTTGTTTTATGTTCCGTTCGTCTCTGTAATATTTCATAGCAAAAAGAACTGATTTGCAAAGGCGTGAACGTAAATTGCCTAGAAAGGCTTGCTTACCTTCATAATTAAATGTAAAAGCCTAGCTAATGAAATGTTTAGTGATCATTCGCCGGCCGCTCCTACAGCACTCACTGTTATTGCATTCGCAACGTCTTGGAATTTATAGAATTATCCATAAACACTAACTATATTATAAACTTTGGTAGAATAACAACCAACTTTCCTTAATTTCATTTACAACAGTACTTTTGATTGATGAAAGAAAAGCTTATTGATACGTACTTTCCAATCGACTACACATTTAAATTCACTATTTTTCTATTGTTATTTCTAAATTCCGTATCATTCCACATTGTAGACGCGTTCACAACAATCCTTTGTGCCGAGACAGGACATTGCCCGAGGCTCTCCGTACGCATTGAAAATATTTTTTTAACTGAAGTGACGTCACGGTGCTGGACATGTGCCATTCTTGTTCTACCGCCACTTGATCAAGGTTAAACAAATGAACCTCCTTTAACTGTTGCTTTGTTATAATAAAATCGATGAACTTTTGTCAATGTTTGACGACGGAAAAGAAAGAGTGTATAATGGTGGGGGAGTTATAATTTGTTATGGTCTGAAATAGAGTATAATGATATTACAGTTAGTTAGAATATGTATTAGGTGTCAGGTTTTTAGTTACTCATAAACTTTATAAGAACCGGATCGATTGATAATGTACTTTGGTGTAATAAGTCTCAATTTTGGCTTCACAATCACCGAATGCTCTTACTACTTACCTATATTGTTTTTTATATTATCTTATTTAGGTCCTCTATTTAAAATATTTTAATTACTTCATTACCACTCACTTCTGAAACTTTACCTATAATATTAGTGACTTTTGACTTTAGTTTTGATATCGCCTCGGTTCGTCATCGAGCTCTATTGAGAGCTAGAATAATGAACTAAATTAATTTGCAAATCATGAACAGTAAACAATTCGGAGGACAAATTAATTCAATTATTACTGTAATGATGATACAAGGAATTGTTTTAATTGACTTTAATGTAACAATTAGAATATTTGTTGTTTCATGGAGGTGTTTTTTATTAAACATCATCAAATTGAATTTGCAAGAACAGAACAGACTGTATCATCAATAGCCCAAAATAGAACTGCTGAACTGTAAGCCTCCTACTCGTATAGAGAGTTTGTTATAATCTCCACGCTTAGTAAACGGGTTGGAGAAGCAATTAAAAGCTTTTTTTATCAAAGAACGTTGCATCGTTGCAAAATGTATAGTTTTATAGCAAGTTCTAACCATACCCACGCAAAGTTAAAGTCAAAATTATTTATTTCAAATAGACTGAGAAGGTACTTTTGAACGTCAAAGCAAATATTACAATATTAAAAACAACAAAATGTCTGTCAGTCCTCTAGTGAAGCTATTTGCTTGTTCCAAAGTGTAGATTCCTATAAAACATATAATAGAAAATTCGTACATAATTTTGTAATTATAATAAAACACAGCTAGCTAATAAGATTTTTATATCCACGACCCATTAGTTATTTTAATCCTAACATACATACAATACAAGTTAATGCCTATTTCTAATGTTCATAAAATAATATTTGCCGATGATTTAGGACTCGATTTGAACCCTAGGCTTAAGCACTAGACGTCGACAGAGGTCAAGTTATCCGAGAGTATGAATAACGCCAGTGTCATAAGTACCTAACTACCTACACGTAGGAATTTCTTGATCCTAATATTGGAATTTCTTTACTGTATACCAATTACCATTAAGATTTATTTAAAAAAAAAAACATATTTTTCTTCGATAACGAGATAATATAGGTAGACGTTTAAAAAAAACTGGTTCTCAACGTTTTTACATTTGACTCTTGATATTTGTTCTATGCGGGAATCAAACTCACAACACATACTACTCCACAAAGAATACCTACCTTTAAAAACTTGCATCACAATTTATCATAATTCAAAATATACAATCCAATTTTTGATTACGTTGCCATATATCTTTTAAATTAGATAAAAATACTTAAATTCGTCTTGTAATTAGTTCAGTTAACAAGATTTATTATGATTATGTCAATGGACCTCATATGGTAGGTTTACGAAATGATTCCATGCCCTCCGTATTATTCTTCAAGACGCTCTGTTTTTTTAATTAAAAACATCGTCATATCCTATTTTGGCAACAGATGTTTGCGGTCATAAGAAAAAACATATCAGAATATAATTATATTTATGACACAATATTACTTGTTCATAATGGGAACTAATGTTGTTTAATTGTATTAAATCAGATAACAATTAAATCTATTATTATACAGAGAACGAAAACGTAAAATGCATTCATAACTCGACTTATACTCGTATTTACTTACAATAATATGTAATAAATTAATTACTTACTAATAATTAATAATTAATATTAATAAAATATTAATATTATTATTATACGTGTACTGGACCCTCCTCAAAAAACACAAATTAGAAACAACCAGCCTATGGTGGAAAGAACAGCTCACTCAACCACAAGTCAAAGAAAATGATACAGCCAAAATAATGTGGGAGATTCCAGTTCAGACAGATGTCACAGTTACGCACAATAGACCAGATATTATTTACATAAATAAAAAAGATAACAAAACATATTTAATAGATATAACAGTACCATCAGATTACAATATAGGAGCCAAAGAAATAGAAAAACTAAGTAAATATCATTTATTACAAAAAGAAATAACCCGGTTATGGAACACACAAGCACAAGTCGTACCCATAGTCATAGGAGCGTCCGGAATGGTAGCTAAAAGTATCCACAAATATTGCACACAGTTAGATTCCAACATTAACATACACATCATACAGAAACAAGCAGCCATCCATACAACCACCATCCTCACTAAAGTTTTAGGGAATACAATATACGTCGATAGGGAACGCGATCCTCCTCTTCCTTGAGGGTCTCAGGGCGGGAGGATTGTGGAATACCGACTCTCACGAGTCGTGATGTAAGGCATTACACCACACAATTAATATTAAAAATCCATTGATATTATTAAAATGAAATAACCCTGTAAACAGAAAACACATTCAGACGTATTCATTTTGAATAATTACATATTTCTCCGTACAAAATAAACCCCAGCTTTTAAAACACGAGTAAATAAATAATAAAAATGAAAATAGTAATGCACAGCTCAAACATGCCAGGTAACATTAATTTATATTAAAATTCCGACCAAATTATGCCCGAAGCTGTGTACATTTAAAATGTCGACTTTAACCTATGAATCTGATTGATATTAAAAAATTTGCAATAAAGCTGGAATCGAAAGTGAAGTAATAGTTCAGTATCGATTTTATCGTTACTACAGTTACAAAAGCAGAGCTCTCTGATGAACCTGAACCTTTTTAATTGCGCATCATTTAAATGGAATCCGTGCGAGTGCTCCTTAGTCCGTGATTGGCCATTATTAAATATTTTGGTGTGTATCAAAATTGGTATAAATAGATCCTGCTGCAGTCTCATATTGCCTGAAAACTTTCCCTTTTAAACAAAAATAATCGTTATTATATTCAGACTTAAGAGGCCTTGTTAGTCAACAAAAGAAAATAACGTATGTATCTAAGTGTGCAGACAATTTTACTTTACCAAAAGAAAATCGTCAAGTTCTTATTGTGACATGAAAATGATATGATGTCTACTCACCCCTACATTTTAGTACTCCGTATTATCCATGATAAGTAGGGTAATAAAAACCAAAACATAATATTCATTATAAGATTGTTCGACCCCTGGGTGCATCGTTTAGGGTTAAGCGAATAGGGAAGGATGTTGTAATTTATCGATATCGATAAAGAATTATTTTTTATAAAAAATGACATTATTATTGAAAAGCTTTAATTTTTAACATGGTCAAAAGAATAATCTATAAAAGTCGTTTAATTCACGTGCCAGTCAGTCGACAATCGCAATCATTGGGAGATATTTTGAATTGTTTTAAACAAAAGCTAGTCCGCGATAAAAAGTCACGTGCAAAAGTCAGTTATACAATAATCAGTTTAAGATAATTCATATTTGCTGTAGGTACGAACTGGTATCAGTAAATTAAATAATCCAATGTTAGAAACTTATTTATTTTAATATTTCTCGTGGACTACTATCGGGGTTACAATAACAACCTCAAAATATCAGAGTACTAGTAATTTGGTTGTGACCTTTGTTTAATTAAACAAAATAGTTAAACTGTAGTTACCATTCAGTTATCAATATCTTTATTTGGTTAATATATCGTTGTTTAATTTTTAAATAAGGTCGTTATTTAATCTCAGTTATAGTAAGATTCGATAGCAATAAAATAATAAATAAGGAAAATGAATGTAGTTGAATGAAAATATTCGAATACTATTAATAAGTATTTATTTAATCGATAACTTTACAACTCTTTCCCTCGCCTACACAAAGTATTTGCGTGACGTCGTCGCCAATCGATATTTAGTTGGTATTCATTATAATTGTATGTTGTCTATTGAACTCGCAATAATTTCTTGCTTATCTGTATCGCGGTAAAATAAATAAAAATGTTCGGGGATGTCACCGATAAGGTACCTGTAATAGAAAAATTAAATGCTAAATTGTTTTTCTTTTGTTTCTTTAAAGTCTAAATATAAGCTGTTTAGCATTTGCCCATGACTTTGTCCGCGTTTTATCATTCAGAACTTTGGCAATGTTCTCTTTTATACACGCTTCGGTAATAAAATTCATTTTCTAAAACATATCTACTAATTTCCATGTGCACTGTCTGTCCGTCTTGTTTTATCGGCAACCTTACAAAATGTCGTATAGACCAACTGTATTACATTGAAATACTAAACAGCAATACCACAACATTTTGCCAAATTCTTATTAAAGACTAATAAACTACAAAAGTCAGTTCTATGTAACTAGTTACCATTATTTAACTTATTTCTAACGACATCGTTCGTAACAGATAGGGAACTTGTTTAAAACTTTATACTGACAGCGTTATTAACCTAATTTGAAGAGTTTCCCTCGGTATTCAATTTTTTTCGTATAACCTTTGTGTTCACGCAAATCAGAAAGACTTGGTTATTTTTACTTATAAATTCTTGGCCAAAGATTATGTAGCAGACATGACGTCAAATAAAAAAAAAACGATAAAATGAACAATAGACACGAAAATATATGTATTTTTCAACTTTTACAGTAAATAAAAACACATTTTACGAAAATTTCGTATATTCTTGACATCTTTGCTTGGATAGTTAACAATTAAGGTTATAGATTTTACGTATTCCAATATTAAAGCTCAGACCTTGACCAAAAAATAATATCAACAAAGACTTGAAACTAAACACAAGCAATAGGTACAAAACGAAATACCCACTATAGGAACACGAAACACTAAAATATTGAGTAAACCAAAGTGATCAATTTCGGTTTCCGCAATCAGAAAAAGTATTCTGACATAGAATAAATTTCACTATTAGCTACATTGAATACAAAAGTTCGCGTGTTCTCCTACATTTTCCCAGTAGTCCACGATACGTGGGTGATGATAGATGTCTCCGCGGTTGTAACAGGACATTAAATTGGCAATATTGATATATTTAAGTACCGCACTGATAACAACAAGTCCATGTTTGGACGATCCTAGATAACCTCTCTTTAGAGGCCGAATAGTGTAGAAATATTGATAAAGATACATATGTATAGCGCGTGCTCCTAGTATTTACACGGATCAAGGATCTACTGAACTACTCCAATTTGGCATTTAGTAAATATTATTTTAATGTTTCGTTCAATTTTATAATTAGATGATAAAGTAAACGATGCGTATGCGGCGTTCAGATGAGATTTGTAGAAATTATATTTTTCTGATTCTGATTATGACGGCATGTAATGAAGTTATTGGCCAATAGCCAAGCTAAAAACTACATTTTTGGTGTCTAAACTGTAGCATTAGAGTTGTTTTTGCAATAAATAGAGTACTAAACAAGACAACTAAAATAAAACTCGTCTATTAAAAATTAAAATTGATTTTAAAATTCGTATGTTAATCGGTCTTAACTAGGGCTCTGTTTACACGGCAGCGCACGGTCTTCCAGACGCATCGCGACGTCTCTTCCGTCGCGAGCTGCAAGCGAGACATTCCGATCGCGACATTATCAGTCGCATGTCGCTCGCACACCTGATTTATGTCGCCCACTGCACACGCTCGTGAACTTTGTGTTAACTGTATAAGGCCGAGGAGGCACTCAAGATTAACATCACTCTTAGGGTGGTAACTCGATTGAAATCAGTCTCACTCGTTATTTTATCGATAAGATCTTTATCGATATCTTTCACAGCTTTACGATGTATCATCCTACATAGATTTTACTCGATAAATCAATGTTACGTTTTATTTTGAGGCATAAAATTCGACATTTAAGTGATGGACGTGTATGGTAAAGGTTTCTACAGAGCCATATACAACTCTAGAGTACATAACGAAATATTGAATATTGGTAATGTTGTACAAAATTATCCATCAAATCCATACATTAAAAAATAGTAACATTCACATAAAATTTTCGCCTAAACTTTTCCTGCTTTGTTGAGCTTTCAAACGTAAATAAAAACATGATCGCAATGAGATGACGGTATAATTATAGTTTGTTTACACGAAGTAGTGAATCACATAGTTCTAATACATTTTCTATTGGTTCGAGTTTTATTTTATGTACCTAGTTAGTCACAGTTTCCATTTATCTTTTCCTTCTCACATTAGAAATAGCATAATTAACAATATTACGTCAACTAGAGGCGCCACAATAATATGTACGAGTAAATTAATTGTAAATAAATTATTTCAGATATGTACAAATTAATAAACAAGTTCTCAAGTTAATTTGATCTTGTCATACATTTTAAAATGTAATGTGTTATTTGCTTTGAGGTCAATGACAAAACCATAAGTTGTGCATTCACCACACACACACCGCAATATAAAGATGTCAATACTTAGCTGACGATTGCTAAAAGTTTTCTGTGTGTTAAGACCAAAATCCTAAGAAATAGAAGTATAGAGGTAGAAAGTTTTACACAATTCTTCCCAATTTTCAATCCAACCTAAAATGTGAACCTCAGTTTGTCCCTTATCGTACGTACATAACATTTCCTGTATTTATTATATGTACATAATATAAATTGATTCATACAATGACCACTACCCCATGTAAGGCTATTAATAAATAAATATAGAACGAGTTAAGTCATAAATGCGGTCATCAATCACTATAGCTTGTGGGATATAATTGAACCAGTAATTAGTAGGCATTGAAAACAGATTAGGTACATGTGAACTCAGGAGTTTCTATCAGCGAGCAGCTTCAATAGCAAAACAACAATACTATTAAGGACATTATTATACTTTAACGGTATCGCTCCAACTCTGCGGTAAGTTGGTCATTCAAATCTGAACATTAAATCTTAGGTCGTATGATATATTTTGAAACGTCAATACAAAAAGCTGTAAGCACGGAGCTCGCGCACTGTCCGCGCGCTTACAGCCTTTTTGTATTGTTTTCAAAGCAAAAACGCCGTGCCGGAGCCGTGCCGTTTTTTAATTAATAAATCTTTCTTCTAACTAATAATTTTATTTTATTTTTCTTATTATGCTTACTTGATAGTTGAACAGGAAATTTTATGTCTCCAATTAAAATACAAACAATTGTTTCACATCTCGTACACAAATCAAGAACTAGGAAATCACATCGAGAAAGCTAATGTACTCATTATCTAGCTATTTACATACTTATTGCGAATGTGATGTCAATTTACGGAATGTATAAAAAATGCGACCAAGGTTGCCTACAACACGATGACACTTATACGGTGACGATGTTAAAAATAAGTAATTTAAAAAACTAAAAAACCCGACTGCGTTTCTTTATAACATGAAAATGAAAAAAAAAACCCTAAAACAAGAATACAAGAAAAATTTAAGCAGTCGGGACCCATTCTAAATATTATGAAGACTTAGTGAGGGCACACACGGCTGGCTTTCTAGAATGGGTCCCGACTGCTTAAATTTTTCTTGTATTCTTGTTTTAGGGTTTTTTTCATTTTCATGTTATAAAGAAACGCAGTCGGGTTTTTTAGTTTTTTAAATTACTTATTTTTATTTTATTTTCTTTTAGTTTTATTATTTATTATATTTTGATATATCTAGTGTCACTCTCACAGTAAATACGAATCTAACGACACCTCTCAAGCCAAAATCCATCGAGTCGTTTAGGCTAGAGAGTGAGCAATATTCGAATTTGGCGCCAAAAATCCGCCATTTTGATTTTATTATTATTTTGATATATCCAGTGTCACTCTCACAGTAAATACGAATCAAACGACACCTCTCAAGCCAAAATCCATCGAGTCGTTTAGGCTAGAGAGTGAGCAATATTCGAATTTGGCGCCAAAAATCCGCCATTTTGTTTTTTTAAACATTTTGATATATCCAGTGTCACTCTCACAGTAAATACGAATCTAACGACACCTCTCAAGTCAAAATCCATCAAGCCGTTTAGGCTGCAGGGCGTGCCAAACAATTATACATACATACATACATACATACATACATACTTACATACATACATACTCTCGAAAAACATAACCCTCCTTCTGGCGCAGTCGGGTAACTAACAAAATATTTACTTACGAATTGTGATCTGTGAAAAATTTAAGAAAGTAAAGATAACCTATAATGTTGCACTTTGCTTCAAAAATGTAGGTAAAGAATTAATTTATTTAGGTTAGATAGTAATTATGTATGTTTGTAGAAATGTTTTAAGTTTACTATCACAATGTTAGTCATATATTCTAGTGACGTATGTAAAGTAAATCAAGTTACCTATACATTATGAAAAACTTCAAGCTTTCTGCCCAGGAGTTCTTAGCTGCCTAAATGACTATTACCTAGGTAGATACAAAAAGTCAATAACTATAGTACATAATTTGCGATGTCTATGTGAAAGAAACACGAAAGAAATAGTATTGTGCGTAGGTAAAGCAAAAACTGTTTAAGAGACAATAGCGTGAAAATTAAACATAAACCTAGAATAAAATGATGACAGTACCTACAAACAAATCCAGGAACATTATAATAGTAAATGATATTACGCTAAGGTAAACAGCAGGCCAGTAAAAGGAGTTTTGCAAAAGTTTTGTGTCACTGGGGTGTTGGTACTAGTTTAAAGAACACAGTCTTCATTTGCCTATGCTGTGCCCGCGGGCCGTTGCGTGCACCGCCCTCATTCAGTACATTTTATGACATACTTCCGACTTAGTATTTCACTTTTTGTTTAAACTATGTTTGTCAGTACGCCTGTAATTATGTCCAAAGAACTTGTTTGTCTGTAGTGCATTCTTTCTTTGCATTTGAATAAGATGGGTCACAGTCGCGACGTACGTTTACACCGCATGTTTTAAAACGTCTCAGGTTTTTTTTTTTGGTATTTTATTTAAAAACCATTTCCTATACAAAAATGTAAAGTTAGTAATGTCCATAGATGACAATTCGAAATGCCGATATTTATGTTTATCTAACCCACTAATTTGGTAGTAGCAAATATTTTTAACTCTAACAATCACTGTACTTGAGATAATAGGTACTTATATTTTGGATCTTCATTGCACGTTATGAAAGACTGCTTATTTAGTTAAATAGCGAAACCAGGAATCCTTGTCTATAGACTTAGGTAATTTCTTTCAAATTAAAGTCTAGTCTGGAGTAGTTGTAGAGTGTAATAGATTGACTAACTATCTGGTGTTAATCTTTTAATTGAAGATACGTGTGTTTAACCGAGAATCCCGGAATGCAGCGTTCCTACTTATCACGGTGATGTCACATACTAGGTATATAGTCTATGAGTAACGGGTGACAACATCAACGGTGGACGGATAGTATAAATAACTAACACATATTTTAGTCTAGGAGCTAGAACTCGGCTGATAAGCTTATTCATAACATTGATACTGGTTTGAATAAACATTTGTTTTGCACGTCGCATCGCTATAATAACCGTTATTGCGGAACTCTTACCCCCAAGTCTCTTAGAATAAAATATCAATCTTGTTCTTAAATCTATACGTTAGTTAGAACAAAATGTAGGTAAGAGATGGCAATCAATTACTGTGTGGTTTATTTATTGTCTTAATAAGAATCGGCAAACAACTACAAAAAATACTAAATCTGGTGTCACGGACTTGTCCATCATCTATCAAATTTCTTCGAACGACTACCGCATTGACATCGTTTTGAGAAGTACAGAGGTTGTGAACCATCACGTCTTCAATTGCTACAGCTACGACAAATCTTTCGAATACTGCTCGCTAATGATTTCTCAGAATGTCTTAATAAATGGAGCGGACACCCGACATGTTGTTATGCAATCACGCATAGAGGTTGTGTCATTGTTTTGTTAATAGTCACTTATGTACACGCCGACACCTAATCGGACTCATTCATGATTACTTACTTAGAAATGAGTGCTAAGTGACGTTAGAATCTTTATGAAAATGGTTATATTGTGTGTTGGTGTCGTTTTTATAGTTTATTTTAATGTAAAGTAAAGAGTTTTATTATTTGGTTTATGAATATGGGTTTATGGTTTTTCGATAATTGAACCGAAAAGGACATCGTTAGATAGCATATTTATTGAATTGGAATTGAACTGGCACTGACAATATTAAGTAGGTATTAAAAAAGTTTACAAGTGAAAGTAATATTCAACAATTATTTTAAAACCACAGATAACACGAATCAAATCAATAGATTTTGATTCGTGTTATCTGTTTTGAAATGTCGCATGAAATATCATGCGACATTTCAAATCAATACATGGGGCAATTTTTAGGTCAGTAAAAAATAATTGCCAATTTTTTTTTTTTTTTTTTTGTAATTCTACCAGAATTTCGACATCATCTCTACATTACAATAGCTATGTTACAATTATGTCAGATATTTATAAAAATTATGGACTAGGCCAGCTCCAATATTACGTTTAGTTTACGATACAGTTTCGGGAAAGACTTGTAAAGCGTGACGGGGTCAACGAAACGTCATCGGCGGAAGAATACGACGGATATGAGCTTCGCAAGAAATTTTACTATTTACGCGTTCCACGTGATTTTACGTCAGTACCTACATATGTTAGAAGAAAATATATTTCTTTGAGAAACTTAGTAATAAATACACTAGGACTAATTAGAAGTATCAGTAAAGAGTTCTGTAGTATAAGTACCTATATAAACAGTAACAAAGAGGTTGTGCCAAGTCCATGCAGATTCAGAAGAATTATTGGTAAAGTCGCGAGAACAATAAAATTTATAGGCTTATATAATAATATTTTAATCGAATAAACCATGACATATTTCAAAAATCTAACAGAATGACGTGGTCTATTATTTAATGAACGCAATAATTAACACGTTATAATTATATTAAACAATAAACAGCCAACTGTTCGGTCAGGGAATAAATTGGAAGATATTAAATTACTGCATGTCACAGTAATATGACAGTAACGGGCAAACTGGTCATTTCAGGTGCTGAATGAACCTTTAATTGTCAACTATCGGAACATCGATGTAAATTAGAAATGAAGTATTCAACTGTTTATCAGGTTTTCGATTCATTTTAAACGTATTGTTTCAAAGAGACAAGAGGACAATTTGCTATGTGATGGTAAAATAGCATTTGGAAATAGTGTGTATGTAAATGAACAACGTTTAAAATAATGTTAGGCGACGTAGCTGGTTCTTTGGCTTTAGTTCTAGTGTTCTCAATATTTTTTGAAACTTGCTTTGTTCACCATTTGTTTGAATACAAGAAGTAAATATGTTATAATTGAAAGTTAATCAAGTTTAAACAATTCCCTTATATCCGTTGCTTGCGCGTTCAATAGCAATAAAGAAAATATGTCATTCGTATTCAATTAGTTAAATACATACAATTAATTAATTAAACATTTGTTCTTTAGCAAAACGTACCCTGGATTAGTATCCTATTGATGTGCTTTAGTTCGAAAGACGGTTCGTAGATAGCAGTCATCAACAGATAGCACACATCATTCTATAGGGGTGATTTTCCATCTCTATGTAGTTATAATTCGAAGATGTAATAGCTAAGCTGTGAAACTATGTGAACGTTTCCACCGATACTAAGCTATGTAGCTGTGCAAGGAAGATGCGCATCTCGAGTATACGATATATCGATAAATCGAAAGCCAAAGCACACACCTATCACTGTAGCATACATCTTTCCATATAAAAAAACATAGCTTAGCAAATTCGGTTTCCATCAATGCCAATGTGTGCAAATGAATTTGATTGGCAGAAGTCAAACGCACCCACTGCAACGTAGCATAGCAAATATCTGGTGGAAAAGCACCGTAACAAGGTTTTGACAGTTCAATATCCAGTCAAGTCTTATATTGATAGCAACCGAAACCTTTTGACATAGGCAATATAAAGCCAAAATGCAAATATTCGATTCTACGTAAAGCTAGCTCCCATCCAGGTTTAAATTCTGAGATACTAGGTTTTAGGCTTTGAGTAGAGCGATGTGTTTGTTGGTTTATAACGTCTCTGATATAAGATCAGAGAGTATTGATTAAAAGCAGACAATTCACTTTACAGTTGTATATCCGTAACAAAAAAAAAAATTCAATTAATACTGGTTTTATTTCTCTTAAAAATGATGTGTATTACTTGTTAATGTAGATAAGGACGTAGACCTATTAACTTATTTCTCTAAAAATTAAGAATTAAGAGATAATTTATCATTTTTACTGGTAGATTTAAATTTCAGTATTAAACTCTTTTATACGACCATTTTTTGTAACTAATCGACTACATGGAAATTAGACACGAAGACACACTTTGTATGGTATAATATTACGTCAAATTAGACTAATATTACTATGATATAATAATTATGACAAAATCAAACCAAGGGCAAATTTATTGAAGTAATACATGTGAAGTAGTCGATGATGAGACCTTGATTGGATCACTCACAAATTGTAATTTAGTGTGACAACCGTGGCCAACACATAATGTTAATGTAATAGCAATTCGTTTGTCCATCTCTATCGCGTAGTTACAACCTGAAATTATAATATAGTTACGAAAAAAGTAAAAAGAATTTGCCGATTAAACCTGAGGCACATACACAAAATTAGTTTATCATGGGTCCGCTTTATATTATCTTTCATAGTTATATTTGTATCTCCTTAAAACTCATTCCGTACATGTTAGGGAATACATACTCGTATACATATGTATTAGAAAACTATGTAATAACTAGCTTCTGCCCGCGGCTTCGTTCATGTTCCCGTGCGATGAAATGTATCCTTTCACCCAAGTCAGCTCATGACCATTTCAGCGTGATTAACAGAGAAACATAAAAAAAATGCACATTTATAATGTTAGTGTGATAAGCTACGCAAATCTAAGGATTAAACTAAATGTCACGGACTCTTCTCTCTTTTACATCATCCTCATCAAGGCACAAGACGTCCTCTACTGAACGCAGCTTCCCTCCCCTCAATCACTTCCAAATCATCCAGTTGCTTATCTTTTGAACTCACGACTAAATTGTTACCTAACTAACAAAATATTACTCAATGAAGTTATCATCAGTTTACACAAGAACAATGTTACGGATGTAGGTACCTATGTTGCTTCTTGTTTAAAATATTGAATGAGTCTTATCGTTTGTTTCAACTTTATATTACCTCTTAGATAAAACTATATCAATGTGAATAAAGTTTATTTTTGCGTGACGCGATCACAAATATTTGCTCTGCGAAGATTAAGTACCATATCGTGTCATTACTTATAAATATCGATTGACTGAACGACGCATAGAAAAGTCACATCCAAACTAGCAAAGAAGTTATTTATTTATTTTATCATCATACTTATATTTTAAAAAATAAGTTAATAATAATATTCTGAAAAGAAATTACAATACGAAATTATAATTATTGTTAGTTAAAATAATCCTAAATGTCGTACGGTACTCAAAGTCATTTAATGGTTACTTAAACCAGTCCTTAGCAATTGTTTTCGGAGCAAAATCGTTACTAAGGAATAGTTTAAGTAATCATTAAATGTATCTGAGTACGGAAGTAAGTAATCAAATGTAAAGATTCTTAAGGAATTTTGCGTTTTTTTTTTTCTAAAAGAATCTATTCTGAAATTCCTTTGGAGCAGGAAAACAGGCAAGTATTTATGAGCATACCAAGTTATAAGCAAACTACTTATTAATAAAATTGATATACTTGTTGAACTAGTATTTTAAAATACCTGCATCTTCATATTAAATTATAGTAAACTCCATAAGATCACTTATTTCATTACAAGTACGTTTATTTTTAAGGCAACGCTACACTAGTTGCATGAAGACAAAACTAAGCTAGCGATATATTTGCAGAGCGTCGAAAAACTAACCTAATGTGAAATAACATTCTCCTAAGTACGGCATCGTCACGGCAATGTTACATTTTCATGCAGACAAAAAGTTGTAACGATGAGAAAATAAAAAAACAATATATTTTTAACACGCTTTCATTAGCTTGGGTTGTAACTACACTACAACGTCGTTTGAATCTGTTCATATTACTGGAAATCATAACATTACTGGAGAAAAAAATATGTAAAATTTTATAAATACACCTCTTTTCCGTTCAAGGGAGTAAAAGGAGGTACGTAACACCATATCATCTTACTAACATTATAGATGCGAAAGTTTGTGTAAAATTATGTTCATTACTCAATCACGTCAAAACGGTTGAAGGGATCGGTATGAAATTTGGAACAGGAGTAAACTATAGTCTGGAATAACACAGGCCACGAAAACGTGGCAGAAGCTAGTAAAGCTATAAAAAACTGCCGTCTTACCAGCCTCGCCAAACATGCATTGTGGCACGATCTTTTTAATACCCCAAGTCAAGTTGACTGTGTGTAATATAAGATGATCTTGTGACAGCACCTCGTGGCTTCTCCTTTGTGTCTCGGATTCAAGAGAGGTGACATTTTATTCATGTTTAACACACGTTTTGGGTGTTAAGTACACGTTATTAACTCGTAAGTAACTAGCAATGTGCATTGGAGTTGCTCTTGAAATAGTACCACGGGTTGTGTTCTACGACTGGTTAAAATGTTAGTAAGAAAGATTGTTTTATGTTGTAAATAATTATAATAAATAATATTGAACATAATTTTAGATTTGATGTTTAAAACATCAAGTCTCATAGTTAAATAAGGGTCAAATTAAAAGTACCCTTAAGCAGGCATTAAAAGACTGACGGCTGCTGATGAAGCGAAAGCGGTATGTAAGATTTGTATTGGCGTTTCATTGTCTCTGCCTACCCCCATGGGGTCCCAAGTTCCAAAGTTATCAACAAATCATAAAATACCTTGCTTAATAAGGCAACATGACAATAAAGGTGTACTGCTTATCCCATTTTGTATACTCATCCGGGTATAACAAACGAATTAGACGTTTTTATTTAGCTAAACTTAACTTATTTATAATAATTCATTTTACAGCCGCAAATTGTGACGTATGATTCGCTTAGCTACGCCAGTAAAAATCTCAAGCATTGTATTGTGCCACGTATAAAAATACACTCTATTTACCAACGGTTAGGGTTAAAAGTTGTAGAGTGACGTTAGGGACGGTTCAGCCCTTTTGGTAGTGCGAGGGTTGATAAGAAACCCGATTAATGTTACTTAAAGAGCGATCTTGAGGTGGTTCCTTAGATAGGGTACATACTTTACTACTTAGAAGCCTGTGTTTCACGCCACTGAGAAAAGGCTAAATATTTTCACATCAAACACCATTCCTCGGTTTTATTTTTACAATTATATTTAATTGTTTGTAATGTTTCCTTGCTACGAAGTGCTGGAGGAATTTCTGTTTTATTTTCTAATTAAGTCTAGAAGTGTTTTAAGTCATTTGGTCGAGTTTAGAAATGTATGTCTTTATGATGATAGAGATATCTGGAAAAGCCGCTTAAAAGGTAAGAGGCAAAGTTTGCGATACCCCCAAAAATACAACCACAAGACAAAAAAGTGAACTATTAACTGTTACACATTTTCTTCCGTATTAGGTACAGCTATCCTTCACATTCCTTAATATAATTTAATGGCAGTAACATTTAATATATATTTTTTTTTTTTTTTTTTTTAAAAACGTTGCCCCACATTAGGATTTTCTCCTGTGTCGTGGGTGCGTTTACAAACATACAAGTTCACATACACATGACACCCAGACCCGAAACAACAATTTGTGGATCACACAAAGAGTTGCTCCGTGCGGGAATCGAACCCGCTACCCGTTGCGCGGCAGCCAGTTACCCAGCCACCGCACTAACCGTGCAGTCAATATTAATATAATATTTAAATAATAGGTATAAATCACTGAGGTGACGAATCCATAGAAAACAGTGAATGCATCCAGCCGTCTTGGCCCTAATCTGAAATTTTCCCGCGCTTCGCGTTCAATGCTAATCCGTTTACGAGTAATATGCTAAGTAAGTATGTGGTTTACTACACTATAACGCAAGTGATTCTGTAAGTAAGTTCACACTTGCATTTCCCTCAGTGATTGAAGACACGTTCGAGTTTCTCGTTCAATACTAACGTTATAATGTTATAGGTTACGGTGTAAACGCGAAGGTCTACTTGTTTTGTCTTTGCAAGGAAAATGAGCGATATTATGGTACGTTTTATGTGTTTACAGATACATTTCTTAAAGCCTCTGGATATGCTAGATTACTCCAACCAGATTTTTAATTTATGTAAAAGGTCATTCTTATAAAACAATAGAAAATTGATCCAAAAATAGCGACGTAAAAATCTTAGAATTATCAAACGGTATCATTGTTAGAAAATGTCCCCTTATTGTCTAAAGAGAACGTGGTAACAAGTCGGTCGGAATAACACCTCGGGAACATCCAACTAGCCGGCTAATCCCCGCAACTGTCGTTCTAAACTTCCTCAAGTGTCGACCGGACTCTGGAAAGCCTTGTAAAATCTAGTCAGACCGAAACTTTGCTAGCAAAAAATCTCCAGCAGCTCGGTCACCGCAGAATTTTTCAAAGAGTTCCAAAACTAGATTTCTCCTCATTAAGCTCGATTTAACAAGCCTATAAAATAAGAAACGATAATCTCCAGCCATGCAGGGCTTACATTACATACATAAATGTATGTGGGACTGGATAATTTAACGGAATGTCAATGTTTTAAATTCTTGTGCAATCAGAGTAATATGCTGTATCTACGAGTATTTTACCTCGCACGTAGTATCAACAACAGAAACGCTCATTAAAACTAGGCAGTAGGTTTGTTGTCGCGAAAAAACCTAATAATAATCCCATCTCATTCCTCGTCATTTCAGCTGTGCCGAAATATCTCGTGATGCCTCTTTATACGATCCCTAACCGACTTCAGTTCGTTACTAAGTAGTCGATTTCCTTCGAATCCCATCGAGTAATGAGTTATTCAACCCGCGAGATGCAGTCATAGGTTGCTTGACGGTGTTCCCGCCAACGCTGCTGCCGCCAGTCGGCATCCACCCGTGCGCTCGGACGCACGTCCTCGCTACACCCCGCGCGGTCTCACTACAACCCGTAAGTTTCGCGACACATCGAACACCACATAGAACGGTAACAAATCAGTGGAAGTTATACAAATTGCTTCAATATTTTTACTAACGTTAAAAAAAAATATTTCTCCCTAAAATTGGCATCGAATGCTTCACGGTTGCACGTCTTCGGAGAAAAATAGTTTAAGTAACTTTTCGACGATTGCATCGGCGGGGAAAACTTAGCGTTCTAACTCTTGACAGGTCTCAGCGTACTTTTAAATTGTGAAAAATTAAGAATTTTCGGCCGCCGGCAGGTGAAGGCTTACGTTATCTCGTTATCATTGCAAACAATAGTTAGATCAAACTGCTGCTATCACGACACGTAAGATGTTTTACGACATTCTAGATAATCTTGGCACTGGTGACCTATTGTACTATTAATTTGGGTTAATTTATTCTGGTTAATTTGGTATTTTAAAAAATTAAGATATATAAAACATGTAATATACATTTTCTTGTATGTAAAAACGGGGTTTAGAACGTCTTAAATGTGTTCAAATTTTAAAGCATTTATTATTTTTTATAAAACCCGTTTGTGCGGAAACTGCAGCCCGCCCGGAGGTCCCGTCGGACAAATCCTTAAAAGTGCTTCTAATACGCGTCGAGTCCGGAAACAATAAAGTACTGTTCTTTCCAAGATCTAATAATGTAACTAAAATCTCTGCAGATATGTTCAGTCTTAACTATTCGCATTGACCCATTTTATGATTTAAAATATACGAAATTAACAACATTGTCATATAATTGTTAAAACAATAGCTTTACTAATTGGATTTTGTAATTTAATAAACACAATACGTAATATCAACGTACCTTATGTGCGAAAGCATTGTTGTACCAGCAAACAAAATTTGACGCAATAAAATTATGATCAACACCCATTTTTTTTAACGCAACGTACCTTAAGTATATTGAAAATGAACTTTTCAAACCTGTATGTATTTTTTATTACATAGAATTTTACCAGTCCTAAAAATATTAAATTATTTTAAAGCCAAACTAAGCTCCTTGACGCAAATATGCAATCTTATTTAATTCAGTAAAGTCGGCGATTATCACGAATATATATAATTATTTTTCCGTCCGCAACTTTACTCGGCTACTAAAAGAAAAAAAAAACTATCCTATATCACTCTCTAGCGCTCAATCCAGCTAAAAACTAAAATCTTACTACAAACGCGTTAAACGTTACAACATTACAAAACTATTAGCAAAAATCCTTATTTATGGTAAAATAATAATTATAATTTTGTAATTATGTATATAAAAAAATATTCAGTGTAATAATTGATATACCTTTAAATTTCAAAAGATGAAACTTCGTAAGGAGCTTAGGGGTCTAAGCGCGATAAAAACCAGCTAAAGGGCTAGGTATTTTAAATAATACTAATATTTGAAATACCTTATTATCTAGGATTCTAAGCTTCCTGTTTCTCAGTAACATCAAAAGCACATTCAAATCAAAAGGCATTTTGGAATAAAGTCTCTGTACAGCTTCCGAGATGGTAAAAAAAACCATTTCACTGTTTTCTTTGAGGGTTAAGTTTCTTGAGATGAAAAATTCCCCAACCCTGAGTTCTCCGTTTATCTTACTATCCCGTGAGTAGTGTAATATATTAAAAAAATACTAGGAGACAGTAACACGATGAATGTTCGTGTCAACTACGAAATGTACGTATCCAGTACTTTTATGTCCGAATTAAGTTCCACTCGTGTCCGAGTTGCATTGCACCCAATGATTGTCTTAATGTTTAAAATCATTTTTTTTATTTATTTAATTCTATAAAATTTATTGCACTATTCTCTATGAATCTAGAAAGATTGAGATGTCTCTGATATTGATACATTTTTTATTATCTATCAAATAAGTAGTATGTGATTAAAATACTTAGAAAGTGATTTTTCCTATTTGAAAAAAGTTAAATAATAACTGTAGCTAAACTAATATAAATATAAAGAAAAAAAAGTATGTGTATTTTAGTTGTATCTTTGTCCCAAGATGTGCGTACACAATATCACTGGTATTTTCTGAAAATTATAACCTTTCGTATTATTATAATTGGAATAGGAACAAAAATATTGAAACTTTCATTGATAAAAAAATCTTGTGAATTAAATATATATTTAAGGATTCTGTCAATTATAATTCAAACATCTCAGGATCTCTCTCTTCTTTTTTTACAGAATTTTTATAAAACCAACGTCAAAAATTGATCTAAAAAAACTAAAGACAATCAATAAAATTTAATCTTTAAAATACACATTAACATAAATTAACATTTTGTCTAATCTTATTAAAATATATTTTTAATCGATAAACATTATTATCGATCGGTAATTCATCATGATCTAAAATCAGTTGGACAGTTGTGACGAACGAGAGTCTTGATGCAATGCTCTGCATTTTCGTAGTGCATCCGAGGAGCGCGAAGGTGCGCGCGCGCGGGTAACTAACGGTACCGATTTCATTCGGGTTAACAACCCTGTTGGGCGTAGGGTCGCCATTTTAGGGTTATTTCTTATTTTTAATATTTCGTAGTAATTGTATTGTCATTTTAGTTTGCATTGTCGGTTCTTTATGGTTAAATTAATTGGAATTATCGTTTAAACTTTACTACTATAGAAAAATAATTGAACAATAATTTGTAGGGTGTTATTTAGAACAGAAAAGTAATGAATTCTTAACGTATAATTTACTAGAGATGTGTTAATTTTTGTTGATCAAAAGTGTAACGTAATGGGTGTTTCGGTAAACACAATGTAGGCCTGTGGTTAAATATAACAAATATTATACATTATGATCAATTAAACCAACAAATGTAACTTCTCTATAAATAAACCCCCATAATATAAAACCCACATAAACAAAAATCTCACAACCCAAAAACAATTCTAAGGAACAAGAAATTGTATACGGTACATTGACTGATTATTATCGAGCACATAAACAAATCGTATCATATGGCAACCCTGCGCGTGATTCGTCCGCGTTGCCAGGTGCGCACTGCCAAATGTGCGCCGGTTCGTTAGAAACATAAATCTGAATTGTTGTTAACGCATAACCTATTAACGCATGTCCAGTCACATTAGCAAATTAGGTTACTGAACTAGATCACCTCATAATTTTAGTCTTATGTCAGTCAGTCCGTCAGCTTGGGAAATACTTGATCTGAAATGTCAAATTTACCATAGGCAAATAGGATTTAAAACGATCGGGTGAATAGAAGTGTCAATGTATTGGATTGACATTGACATTCGATTAATTATGTCAATTTACTTTTTAAACCCTACTAAGATAAAATTCTAATAATTAAATTATAATTTGTCATCGCGTCCATTGCAAAAGTATATTTAAACAGTATTTAGTAATATCTCGGATCGTGCATTCCAACACGTTAGAAAACCAGCATGCAGCATGCGCTTGCGTCTGTCCCACTACCCCACCGAGTTAGCGTGCTGCGTGCCAACGTGTTTAGACCTTACTAAGCCGAATACTTAAAACCTTCAACCATAACTTAAGCCAAAGAGTAACTCCCTATTAACCAGAATCAAAGCTGCTCAAAAACTTACATTGGCATCTAGCATACGCCCTACAAGCAAAACTAATAAAGGTACCACCTTAAGACAAAGAGACAAGGTCAAAATAAGTCTTCCTAGTCTGAAGCGTCATACTTAACTCAATACAAAAACCTCTTTGCATTCAAAATTGTACCTAAAGGCGACGTCAAAAGAACATCTTGCATTTGTCGGGACCTCCTCGAGTACTTACAGCTTATGGCAGTATACTGCATTACGACCTTATCAAAGAAAGCTAGTTTACACCAGAGAATGAAGCACAGCTTCAAAACAAGACACGAATCTACTAAAAGACGTCTTTAATGATACTGTGGCGTTGCACTGAGGTCGAGCCAACCAATTAATTGGTATCAAGACCCTTATAAGGAACAGTCTTCTAAGCATTGACCAATAAATATTTTATTGCAGCAATATTATAAAATTTATTCAAAATAATAACATAAGCTGCTTACAACTGACTTTCGAGAAGTTCCTCAGACAATATAAGCTGGTTTGAAGAAGCATGACTAGAGACGCAATGCAATTTACAATTCTTGCAATACGACTGCCGACCGCCATTGATCCGCTTACGATACTATATTTGATCTTCATCTCCCTTTGCAAGTAACTACGGACTTTAAACTGAAACAATACAAATGGAACTTGTTAAAATAATGACAGCAATATAAAAATAATACTCGTCTGTAGATATTGATCTCCTATCATTCTAATTAATAATAAAACTGCTGACAATTCTGACTGATTCGTCAATCCGAAACTGATAATTTGAAATCCTGTGTCATACGAGTTGCACAAAATAACAATACAAAATTACACGCAACGAGAGCGAACATAGGACATTAATATCAATTTACACACATATTGCCCGACAACATATTATGTACATATATGTTACTGTAAAAGATCAAACTACTGTAAATCTATAGATTTGCCAGTAAATCCTAGTATCGACCAATTACTTACATGAGTAGTGAATATCCGTAAAAATGTTTGCTATTGTAAATTTTACCAACATTCACCTGGATTCTTAGGATTAACATTAAAGGCGCAGTAAAGGTTGAAAAATTCGTATTATTGACGTGTCCGTTCAAGCAAAAGATAGGGCAAGCCGAGTTATTCTAACTAGATTACTTAAAACCCTCCGGGCAGAAATCAAAGTCTGTTTCAAATAGTCCAGGAAGGAAAGACTTTTGAACGTCAAAAACAGCTAGGTATAACATAAAACTATAATATGCTAATTCAATCTAAGCTAAACAAGTGTGTGACAATAGTTAAAAGATTAAAATAATTGACTAAGAATCAAATAACTATGGTTTTATTCCTAAAACCAACATTTCTGGTAAATGTCCACATGGATAAAACCTAGTATTTACTGAATAGGAATGATAAAACCAAACAAATCCTCAAATAAGAATAAAAACTTACCTTTACCAACACATGTCAATAAATCTTAGGATTTCCTAGTAAATCCTACGATTAAACGTAGTTCGGGCTTTGACTGTAACAGATAAACAAATCCAGTTTTTCAAATCAAATAGTTGCAATATCGGAATAATTCCAATTTACAAACAATTTTGTACCTCGTAGTGGATTAATTAATCTAATGAACTCCAGCGTACGCATAAAAAGAAGATTTAAAAACAGTTTTTGCGTTCAAAATTACAGCGATTGCTCGCATCAAACATTGTTCTGTGAACATTCTATTCATAGCCATCGAAAATACAATGTGTAAGCTACTTGTTAGACGGAGGTACCCTTGTTTTTTCTTATATCTGTTTGTTTTTATCTCTGGCACAAGTAAACATGGAATAATTTTTACAGTATTACGAACGTAATAGGAGACGAATTACTTGTGTCTAGAACAACATTGTTGGAAGTTTATTATTCCTTTGATGCGTGGATCTTTGACACAAAAGCGCGACCAACAAATAGGTTTTTACGTAAGCACGTGTTTATATAAATTCTGTAATACTGTTAAACGGTTTCAATTTGAAAACTTTCGCCATGAAATTACTATTACTACCCAAAAACGGGAGAGCTAAAACTGCTAAATCTCGTGAATAAGGCGGGTGCTGACTAAATCATTAGTACTTTTTCAGTCAATATAATAGTTTGTATAAAAGGGACACTTCCTTATGAAGGACTTTTTTCCAAAAATAAAAACAAGCATACAATATACCTAGTTTAATTGAGATTATAGCTCATACTGCCAAGTTCAGTTCCCGTGCGGATATTAAATCCGAATCTTACATACTACATATCTGATAGGAACACCAGGTCATATCTCTTTGTGCAATAAGACGTTTTATTTGAGAACGCACCCACGCCCCGTTCGAACAAACTTTTTCGTCGAAATGTTCGATTGAAAAAGTGGGAAAAGACCAGAAGTAGAAGCGAACAGAAGCATGTCTCTCTTACAGTTTTTTTTTTTTGTAAGTTCTCTTTATTGAGAGTAGTTACGTTACGATCAGTCAAGACCATATTTATCTGTATAAATAACATAACAATCAAACTTCGAACAAGTGTACCTCTCCTATCAAAAAAAGGTTTAAACTTTTTCAGTCAGTGATATTCGCATTGTTACAAAGCTAAACGCACATATTTTGTAAATGCAAACAACATATAAAAGCGAGATGTAAAACAGGCAGTGCCTTCACTCGAAGGGAGACGCCGTGTTATTTAGCCTCCAGAAACATTTAAATAGGCTTTTGATCTGCCTATGAGATGTTTGTCATAGATAACTGTGAATATATTAACTTCGATGCGTAGGAGTTTTGTTCTAAGTAATCTAACATTTATTTGTTGAACTTAAGCATCGCTTTGTAGCGTGTCGTTGTGGTAGCTTCGTAATGAATCCGCTTAAGATAGTGATAGTGAATACATGTTTCGATTATTTTTGTATTTCGTACAGTAGGTCTAGCATGTTTTTATCAGGTGACCTGAGATATGCTTTGCTGGTTCTGTTTTGTTTCGGGATTAACTTGTTTCTCGGGTTAAAAACTAATTTTGGTTGTTATTCCAGACAGTCATCTACCTCTTTCTATACCATCAACCTCTGTGCTAAATTGCATTTGAATTAGTGCAGCGGTGTTTCGTTTTTGTTTTTGAAAGAATAACAAACATACATATCTCCATACATACATACATCCTAACAAACTGTAAGTGGGATCGTATCGAGTAAACAATAGAGCTGTGGATTCGAAAATAAATCCACAATATTGAAACCTACAAAAGTAAAATGTACGTCAAAACCTATAATTGGCAGGTTATTGACAATAGCTACTAGTATATTATTTATTATAATACCATTGTTTAGATAATCCTTTACTTCTGTCATGTGATGACAGTAGAGTAGGTTATGTCTGTTACCTTTTTGCTTCCTGGTGGCTTTGACTCAGACTTTACATTCAACAGAGTCCGGGCATCAGTGATCTCTAATCTCCTGGTCACTAAGACTATGCGTGATTATTGTGGCAAACCTGTTTCATGGACAGCATATAGGTCTTTAGTATAGTGGCCCTTTACTATATTTCCCCAAGTCTTCAAGCGATTTATAATAGCAGCACTATTGCATTGTGTTGTCATTTCAAAGTTGGCTTGAAACTTTGTGCAACTGGGTCGTAGCTATACTTTGATAAAATATGGATCTGATCTACTGCTAGTGGTCAACGTTTCAATTTTTTAACAAAATTGACCTTTAATCATAAATACTTAGATTTTATATTTCATAAACAATACTTTTATAAAAAATACTGATAATTCAAAAATTATAAGTTAAGATGTGGGAGTAGAGAAATCTCTTTGTCTCTTTCTTACATAAAGGCTCTAATGGTATTGACGTCACAATACATATAGTGCGTCCCTTTTCTATATTTAGACATTAACATAATTACTTACTTTAAAGGCGAAGTAATAAATAGGAATAGATTTCCAACCATAATTTGAAAGGTTTTCAAAGATTTCTAAGCTAAACAAGAATATCTTACAGTTCTTACTCGGTTATTTCTCGGCACACTTTTGTTTTACGGACCCTTTCTTGTTCTCTCATTCATGTGTGAACAATAGATCAGACTTAGGTTTCCTAAAACATGCTGTTTCTAGCTCTAGTCTCAATTTTAAGAATACGAAGATTTTAGATAACATGTAGAATTAGAGACATGTATTTAAAAGTATGGGATAGTATGCACAGTCTCGAAATTTACATAATTGTGGGGATTTTCTACCTATGTTTATTCGCATGTAAACTTCTAATTTGCGATGCAGGATACTTATGACGTTAGCCGTTGATTTGCTCGTCGATAGTCTATATGCGACTTCTGTCATCTGTCACTTGTCAGGTGTCGCTACATAATAATGAAAAACTTTATAATTAATAATTCTCACGATGAACCGCAAACCCTTTGCTCAACAATCGCAAAACAGACCACTTGTTTTCACAAACAAATTTTAAGAAAAAAAACCAATAAAATAAATCATCGTTGTCATAGCAACAACCCTATTAATCACATTGTTTTTCAATATCTCAGTCTGTGTGACATACATAGTTATCAAATGTCCGTCAGTTACCAAGACCCTAGTATTTGATAAACGCTCGAGCGGGTCACATAAACTTGTTAATAATAATAAGCTTATCATTTCATTGACATGCCTAAATGAAGAATAGCTACTTGATGTCTTTTATCATGCCCACCATTTTTGGTCAAGGATACTGAACTATTGTACTATAGGTCTATTGGTAAGACTGCTGTGTGAGTTTTAAGAACTAATTAATTGGTCGCAAATCGATTAATTTCCTATGATATGAAAGTACTGGGCTTTTTTCGGTTTTTCGAAAATTTCTCAGTGGTAGCACGGTGTCTGAAATTGTGTCCAGTATATGGCAATATGCTTACTGTCTATTACATGGGACATATAACACAAATGGTGAAAAGTGGGTGTACATTGTATAGCGGCATTACGTGCCGTAATGAGCACCTCTGCTTACCCCATCGGGGATAAAAGGTGCGACGTTGCTTTTTTATGAAATTTACAAAAAATATGATACGTAGCTGATTATCATTCTATGTCAATTTTAAATTCGACAACGGATATTTTCATTATAATAGGTAAAGTTTATTTTTTACAAAAATCTTCTGATAACCAATAGGTTATGTTTTTATTGCATAACAATAAAATTAAGTGTACACCACACAGAAACTTGTGCTCAATATTATTGTCAGCCTTATCTCGACACGTGAACTTTATTCTTTTGCCCTTACGATACGATTTCCATTGTACGTAATGATGTAAGAAACGTGACTTGATTTTAATTGGTGATCAAAAATAATATTGGTTTATTTAAAACTTTATGTATATGACAGAATATAGCGTTTAAAGCGGACTTAATTTGAGCTTTGAACATAATATACCTAACCTTATAGAGACGCAGAGATGATAATTGAGATTAATGCATACAGCTGATGCTAAGTGAAGAAAAGATCGAAGACAATTTAAAACAAATGAGTATGGTGATAGCAGAATACAATGCATTGGTAGTTGGTAGAGTAAAACATATAGAAATAGGGATAGGGCCTATTTCTTTTAGCAGCAAGTGACAGAGACCAGACAACAGCGTTCTCTGATAAATCTGAACTCTTTTCTTCTTCTGCTAATCATGGAGGAGATAGAAAACCACTTTTACGTGGTCAAGAAGCCCATAGTCTCTAGTAGTAAATTATTATCGGCTACTCATGTATTTTGATGTAAATACAAACAATTCTCTATCCATATCGATGCGATAGTTCTTTGAAAGCGACAGTACATTCCTCTAATGTGTTTAAGATTAAATATATCGCCTACATAGCTCCGAGTTAAGATATCTGTGTATTAGGTATAGTTGCCTACTTATGGTATCATTTATGGCTCAGTGGCCGCGTGGGCGTCAGTCGAACATTTGCACTGCACACATGCATGGGTAAAACCCACTAACATTAATTTATATGATCGATAGATTTATGTAAATGGGAAAATAATATTTATATTTCATGTAAACTATCGATGTAGTTGTTCAACAAACATTTTGAGATTTTGTTAAAACATTTAGATAAATTAAACCGTGCTACTAGCTAAAACAAAACGCTTTCATGTGAAGATATAATTATTAAATTCTATCCCAGTTTAGGAGTCTATTCAATGCAAAGCAATCATCAAATCTTCTCTCTACAATACATATGTATAATTATAGAAGATACCGCATTGCAAATGCATTGTCTAGTCAACGCAGCGTATAAGAAGTAACTTGTTAGACGTATTGTATTGTTACGTTTAAGAGGCGGGTACGCAACGATTACGCGACGACTACGCGACGACACAAGACAAGAACTTCGCAGCATTACAAAGAAAGTTTCCATAGAGCTGTGCACACAGTTTGAAACTTGCACCTTGAATGAATATTGTAACTAACTACTTCTCATTTATATTACTTAAGTATTTATCAACTTAAGCTATTCACTGGTGCTTAATAAATAATTTAGATCAGTAGAAAAATAAGCCTTATTGTAAAAGAGAACGTATTAAGTTCACAGATTTTTTTTTTATGTTAAATGGGCCGACGTTTGGCCGCTATCTCGCCTGATGGTAAGTGATGATGTGGCCTACGAATGGAGCACGTCTGCCCATAAGCAACCTATTCCAGATTTTTCCAGACAAACAACTTTTTTTATCCAGATTAAAATGTGTCAAGTAAATATTTTAGAAAGTACCCCCATATTAGTAGTGTTAAAGTTGCTTAGTTAAGTAAACGACTAAAGTTGACGAAAGCGAGTTAACACGCTCACAATTTAAACCGCGCATATCTGTACTAAATTAGGGTTCTTTGTGAAGGTCGTGAAAACCCTTTTGGTGAGGCTTTGTGTTGAGCATAAATGGCGAATAGTAAAACTGCATTTTTTGTAAAACTACAATAGAACTATTATGTTTATTTTAATGAGGAAAAATTGTACCTGAATCTAACATACATAAGACTGTTGAACCCATTACTCTCATTTGCACTAGGTATAGTTGGGTAAAAAATACGTTAACTTAAATAGTGTTAAACAGTAACCAAAAGTCCGATAAGGAAACGTTCCGCATAAGCCAAGTAACGCTCATTCCACCGAACTATAAACTAAAGCTTAGAGTACAATACCAAACTTGTAGCCAGTAACCAGGCGAAGTTTATTATAGTCGCCAAGTCGACCGTCTCAAATGACAAAACAAAAGGTGTCGGTTACTGAGACTGTGAACTTCTCAGGTACGTCACAACAAGTTCGATTGAGTGTGTCCCCTGCCTAAGCTTCGGGATGATTTGAATTAAAAAGGCTACGGAGTCCTTTGAACTAGAATATGGAACAAGTTTCAGTTAGGTAGGTACTCGAAATGTGTGGCGGTCTTCAGTGGAAAATTTGCTTGTCTGGCAAATTCGTGATGAGATTTCAAATGTTTCCTATTTATTATGTAGTCAATAGGCTTTGTAAGTGTAGGCACATAAAATATTTTTACGTGAAAATAAAATTGGTAAATTTTTATTCGTATGTTCATTTGCGCGATAGCGAGTTTTTTTTTTATAATCGCGAGTCGCAAGGTCCGTTAGTTTTAATACTTTTAATATAAAATTGGTGAAATTGATAAAATTTTATGTTTCAGTTCAAACCGGGAAATATATTTTTTTAGTTTTGTACTTTTTTGCGTATCTGTACGTAAAAACATTGTATTTTAAAATCCGATGTAATGGATTTTTTTAACATAATTATTTATAAAATATTTCGTGAAAACTGAAAAATAATATTCTCACGACTTCACCCGGCTGTTTTGGACATACAAAAAAAAACATTGGGAATGGTCAGACAGAAACATACATTTATGTATGTAGATATGTACCTGGGTATATTGTCTGTATGAAAGCTAATATTCTTTGATCGTATTACAAGAGCCACGCTTTCTCTAAAGCTGTCAGGTATTTTTAATTCGAATATAAAACGTGTAGGTACGAATTACAAAACGTTATGACAACACATGCACTACATTCTCCATTTTTAATAAAAGCTCTATTATCGAAATTTGCTCTTTGTTTAAAACAAATCAATCGCTCTTTGTTTAAAAAAAATCGTTTCCAAAAAGGCTTTGTATTCTTTATGTAGGTGCTAATTAATATAAAGTGAACCAAATATAATTCTATATTAGTTTTGTGTTGTCACCCATTATTTACTAGATTCTAAAAGAAATGACTTACTACACGTACCTATTGGTCGTAGTTTCGGAAAACATTTCTTTATGAACAAACACGCTGACAGATATCAATTCATCAGAATATTTCAGTTACTAAGTTCTCGTGTACAATGAAAATCGTCTCCGAACTTTATGACGTAAAAATAAAGCAAATTGATCGGTACAAGTTAGTCGTGAACATTAGGCAAAGAAGTTCCCCAAAGGACGGCATCGATGTCGTGCTGTTGCCCAGATTTGCATAAATAACAACTATAATATTCTCTTTCGTTGTCCAAAAGTTGAAACAAAGCGATTTTATCAAAGACACAGGAGGTGCAACAACTTTACTAAACCAATTCATTTGATGCAATCCACGCTTTTACCAACTTTATACTACTTAATTGACGTACATTTAATTTAGACGCAACAAATTACATTTCTGATAATTTCGGAAGTGTGTTCATTACACTCAGTAGTTGTCATAACGAGCCTAATGTGACGGTAGATGTGTCACAAAGGCGAACATTAGCTGGTTTGTCGCTAATGCGTTTAAATCGAGGCACAGGAACATCGAAGCAGAGCGAAGCACGCGAGCCATGGCCTCGTTCAAATTAATATCAGTTTCTAAATAAGTGTCCCGCAATGTTAGTTTTTGTCAAACTGTTGGTTCGTACTGAGGCAGTTTGGTTGCCGATCGACAATAATTTACCATTCCACCAAACATTAATGAGTTTAATATTTAGAAATTCAGATTAGTTTTGTAAATTGTTTTTTGTTCTGCGTTTGTAATGGAATACGATCGGGTGCTCGCTTTTCTGTTTTTTAAACAAAGATGGCGCACTCAACTTGAGCTGTTATTGCTTTTTTGTCGAACATAAGTTTAGTTGTAGTCGTAAATTCAAAGAAACAGGATCGTTTCTTTAGATTGTCTTTTATTGTTAACCTTCTATTTCTCTGAAGCGCATTTTAATATTGTTAATTGTTTTGTAACGACATTATAAAGAGTCATACTTAATATACTGTTAATGTTTCTTTGAATAAAACTTTGGATATTTAATGATGTTGCATACTTACATACCAACATTAATAATCCCTGTATTTTATAACTCACGACCACTACTTACGTGAACTTTAATATTTTGACATTTATGGCAAAGCCTATTTGTATATAATTAGACAAAGTACAATAAATCTAAAAGACAGTAAAGTTCTAAATGGACGTTATCAAGGATAATAGATAATAAAATACGTGGTCCAATCTAGGTAATTTTGTAATGGTGGATACAATGCTATTAAGTCTATTCAGTCGTGTAAACTTATCTAAATACTGCAAACAGACTTAAGAACAACATTGATATTCTCTTATAAATTATGTCAGGTGTCAAATGTTTCTCAAGGCTTGTTAACTCCAGTGTAATAGAAACCATACAGAATCACTGACCACAATCAACGATCTAAATAGTTGTGTTTACCCGCGTAACTTGACGCTCGCTGACGGCTAGATGATGAACAATGGAAAGGCATCAAAACACAAAATTCTCTTTGTTAGTGTCGAGTAACCAGCTGCTAAGCTGCGGTTACCGGTTCAAATAACACCGGAGCTCAGTCAGCCATAGTGTTAACTTTTTCTTTGTAAGCTTCTGAGAAAAAATGTCTTTTGTGCACCAAGGTGTTAGTTACCAAGCGATTTACGAAGGAACGTCTAGTTTTGATTAACTTTAACAAAAACTACCAATGGAATTGTGGCTCCGAATTTGAAACACAAATCGCCGACCAAAAAATTGAACGTTCATTGATTGAATTTATACATTCAGCCTGTTTCATCATACATAAACAAAATTAGAATTTTAAAAGTCTATTCTTATGTACGCATACAGTGACTTGCAGCATTTGTCCAACAATAGCCGTCGGCTACGTCTTCAATGCTTTTAACACTTTTAATCGATTGAAACCAATTCGTCGTTGATGTTACATACACGCTAACATTGTCGTCAATATAACAGAATGGCTCGTGTTTGCTGTATTCAAACAGGAATCAATTCGTCACTGCGTCAGTCCCACAACTGTGTTGACAACTTTGACATAACCAGGGGCTTACAGTTGGATTTAATTTAATTCACTTCAATGGTTAGTTTACCTCAACTTACCCTGTCCCTGGTCTAACTCTATGGTGCTTAAGACATTTCAAACGGTACAAGTCAAAACCTTAGTTACGTCAATGTTTCTGTTATTAAATTTCGTTACCTATAAAAATACCGTAAACTGATGTAGGTATTTAACATTGGTCCACCGAAACTCAACCTGACATTATAGGCAAGTTCTTGCTTGCTAGCTTGCAAGGAAAGGTCCATGTTTTCGGCTTTTAGCTGGTAAAATACAGCAGTACCTGGCCTTGGCTTGTCCAAATTTAATCTGTAGCAAGTGGGGATGTGGTTACGGCCGTGTGCCTTAATGAGGTTACGTGTCTTCAATTCTAACGTAATTCAATGCCTTTGAAAATCTAGGCCTGAATGCTGGAACTCGCTTTAGAACTGTTTTTACTTCTACCTGACATTCTGGTGTCAAAATTAATTGAGAGCTTCTCATTTACTGACCTTGTGGTCTCGTGATGTTCTGTTTTAATTTAGATTTTTTTATTAAAATATTTTTTTTGTACTTAGATAATTTGATTTCATCGTTTTTCTGATGTAAGGACTCAGTTAAATCAAAATTTCTATAATAAAATCACAAATGCAAACGAAACCGATATGATCGGCGCATGAGTTGGCGCATTAAACACAACCTCCTTTTATGATAATAGAGTATTATGTCATTTAGCTGTTTTACATACGAAACAATAGAACGAATTCCGTTCTCTTAACTTTTGCACGAACGACCTCATTTAATGTTTAATGTTTACTATCTACACCTCTAAGTATATTAAACAAAATCAAAGTGTTTGTTTGATTTAAACGTTTAGCTTAACTTAGGCTTAAAGTACAGACGACACATGAACTTTCCACAAGCTTTAAAAAATAATGATTTTTTGATATAAAATATTTTGGTAGAAAATCACTCTGGGTGTGATATCTCTAAATATAATTTCCAATGTCTCACTCAGGTTCAGTAGGACTTAGTATACAGTTACTATCATAGTACGTCACTCATGTAACTGAACTCGGTAATGGCTGGAGCAATTCTTTAGAAGAATAAAAAAATTTACAAGAAATTATATAAAATTCACACCTATCAACATCTTGTCCTAGTATATAAGAACATCAACCTGTAACCGGTGTACGAAAATAGGTCATATGATAGAAACCCGGTTTCCAAAGTCATAAAAAATATTATTCATAGATTTGCTATGAAATTATACATAATTATGGAAAACATAAAACTAATCCTGTTGGTTTATTATTATCCAGTTATTAAATTATTATTATACGCTCATTAAAGGTTTACTTTTTAGTACTATTTTAATTATATAGGTACATTAGTCAGTCACGATGTCGAATATTCTTAACCTTTTTAAACGCTAAAGACTAATATAACCTGATGCTATGATAGAGTCTGATGGAATCTAAATAAATATGTAATTGTAAGGATTATAGCAAGTCACGCTCTTTGCCTTCGTTGACAATAGTTTTCATAGTCAAAGTCAAAGCATTGATTTCAATTAATCCTTAACTAGATTGAGTTAACACACCGATGCATGCTAAAAAGTTCATTCTTATCATCCAAATAAGAAAAGAAAATGTAATTATTTTACATCTACTTTTTGATTAAGAGCTAAATAGATTTCTCACACTCATTCCAAAATGTAAATTCATTGTAGGTTTGTAAAAGAACGACCATGAAATTCTATCGTTACTTCCTATGAAGAAGCATAGTTTACAATCTCATTGATACATAGTTGCATACATAATATTATGTATTATGTTATATAATGAACCGTATTGGTAAGGACTAAGGACATGTATTTAGAAGTTCCCATAGCTTACTGACTCCGCTGATTAAGGAGGCTTCTACCTCAGCTCAAATGGACCCGTTGTGTCACATGACATACTTTCCTTGCGGTCTCACGAGCCTTTTTCATTTTCGCCTTTTATTTTCTCCTTGAATTTACAACTTTACGATCGGAAAATTGTATTATTATGGAAAAATTACAGTTGTAGTTGCTGCTTAATTGAATATCCGTAGTAAAAAGGGGAAATGGTAGAAAGTGGGGACAAGTATATGGATAATTAAATTGAATAGTTCGTTCGGAATAGTTTTATCAAACAATGAAATGGTTTAGTTAGTATGTAGTTATATTTTACTATTTATTTAAAAAAAAAATAACAAAAACCTCTCGTGTATTTGAATGTTTGTACCGTTTACTACCCTCTTTTTATAGCAATCAATCGTGACTGCTGTTATGACAAAAAAATATCCGTTTTTATTTTCTACAAAAACTAGAGTCATAACACTATTTTTTTGTGAATTGGAAAATTTGTTCAAACAATCAAACGTACTCTTCAGTTTTATAATATTAGTATACGGACGAATAATAGTTTATTTTTATTCGGGTTTTGGACGTTATTTTTTAAACACATGCATATTATTATATCTCTATCGTATTATGCATGTGTCTGTCTTAAAAAAAACAGACTGCAAAATAAGAGTTACATACCTTACGAGCAAAATAACTGCGTGAGCAGAATCGCCAGATGTGATGATGAAGACGGCATCAAGGGCTTGGATTTTTTGTAAAACATCTACACGTGTATCAGTGGATTACGTTGAAATATTGTTAACACAAGAGTGCTTATAATATTATTACGATATGCTTTGTCACCTGGTAGCAAGCCCTATATGATGCCCAGACTTCAAATGTCAAAAAAAAACAAAGCCCAGTATTGGGCAACAGTCGCTGTTCTAGCTAGTCCTAACGAGGCCAAGTTTAATAAAAAATTGCCAGAAACAGTTTAGGCAACCAACAATATAGATAAATCGTGATAATAGCATATCAATTAAAAATAATGCTATATTACACGGGAATGCACTTTCCATACTATAGTTATTGTAGTTCTAAGTCACAAGATATAGCGGGATGTACAAACAAAAACAAATAGTTTCTTGTTAAATCAACATTAACAATTAAATTATGAGCCACAAAACATCTACTGCGACATATAGACCTCCCCCAACTAATTCCAAAATGTCGATGGGTGTCTGTGAGCTCTATCAGATCATATTTTCATCTCGTAGATGAAATTAAAAATTTTATTAATTCAAAAAGAGAAATGCTTCGTTCTGTTTTTGTTTGTCCATATTCAATTGTTCTTTAACAATCGATCCTCATATATTAATTAGATTGAGGGACACGACGACTAAAACTAAAATAAAAAGTTTTAAAGTTAATCATTTTCAATATAATTTTTTTACTTCAAAACCTTTGATTAAAATAGTTTAAAAATAGCTCCATCTGGAGTCTAGACTCCATTAGCGAACTAACTGAACACGACTATGCCGTTTCATTCCTGAAAAATTCAAATACATTTCCCAAAATTATCCAAAGTAGGGACTTAAACTCGTATGCGATAATTTGCTATCATAGATTCATTGGACGATTGGTTTGCTCTCGGATCTATAGAAGTATTATAGAATTAGAAAATTCTTCCCTAATTGGTTCCCAAAACAGGGTCAGGTTACATTTAATATGACATAGGTTCGCCTCAATCACATAGAGTTAATAAAACAACGTTACATGTTATGAGCATGTTACAAGAATGCGCATCTCCACCTATCTCATAGTTGATCATAATGCACCTTTTAAAGTATAAATTACATGTTTCATATATTTTCCTATCATAAAACCCATCCTAAAGTTAGGTATAAAACTCTCATCTCACTAGGTCATTAGGAGGTATGTTATCACGTTGATAACGAACAAATCCTTAGGAACCTTGAAATGGTTGACCATGACGTCATGTCTCTCGTCTCTATCATCGGAAGTTATCATTTAAACATCAGATGTGGTTTGAGATGATTTTTCATAATTACCGATGAAGATTTTTTTTATGAACATACGTAGCTATTCAAAAATACAGACTATTGTCGAGTAAATACGTCTCATTATCGCTTACCATGAGGCCTAACGCCGAACCAGTAAAAATCTGGCAAAGTAACCACAGAACTCAAGATAAATCTTGCTAATCTAGTGCTATTTTATTTGCTAAGATGTGCCTATATAGGCAATCAATATGCATCTGATAAAGAGAGACTGTAGCATTATAAGTAACAGTCTGACCGTAAAAAAAGTACATAATGAATGGAATGACAGTTCAGAGAAACAATGAAGAACAATGCCAAAAAAAACTAAAACGCATATCATAGTCAAAACAAAATAAAAGAATATTAAAGGCTGGTTTAGATATTAAAACGGTCAAAGGTATCCTAACAAATATTAAAAGAGATTGTATTTTGTTTACTCATTTTTCAATCACGTTACAACAATGATTTTTGTTTCTGTTAATAGTTAGGAGACCGGAGAATGATATAGGTATTTGTTCATCTCCACACGTGGACGAAGTCACGGTTAATAAATAATGTTTGTATAATATGTTGATCAAAACAAACCATTCGTTACATATGTGATCGCACATTTGCGTGGGATCCCACTCGCTCCATAGCCATTTTTTATCTTATTTTTATGTCATCGTGGGATTTCTTAGTGTTTTACAATTGGTGTTCTAAAAAGAAGAACTATGTCATTCATTTATGTGCATAATTAAAATATATGGAGTTGAGTTTTTTGATATCCGTTTTGAGTAAAAAAGTATGGCGACATGACCAATGATAGATGACAGAAATCGCACATAGACGATTGACGAAAAAATCAGGGGATGACGTTATAAATCCTACATCACATGAATTTACATGCTAATAAACATAGATAGAAAATCCCAACAAACAACTGTTGAAAAGAAAGATCGCCAGACACGATCACCTCGCCTGGTTGGAGCCTGGAGGATCCTCCTTTTCTTAGAGAACTATCGCGAGATAATCGAGCACAAACATAAATACATATATCCAAGTCAAACTGCGAACCTCCTTTTATTAAAGTCGGTTAAAATATACTCTGGCATACCCCTTCACCAATAAATAGACGCAATAATACCTTAAAATGTTGTCATCAGTCAAGCAATAAGTGATTACAGTAAGTGTCAACTTGTGTAGGCCGCAGTGTACACAAAGTAAGCCGGGTGACATCAAGATACTTTTATTGACTTTAACTAAAATATTATAGGACCTTGTGGGACGTCATTATGGAAAAATCAAAGCCCCATAGCCTATGTGGTTACGTACAATTTTATTTATTTTCGCTTATATTTGTTTCCCATTACCGTTGTAAATAAACAAATAATTTTGTTTGATCAAAACATTACAAGTGATACTTTTAACATTAAAAGTCATATTTCACCTGAATTTGCAATATTATCAGGAACGTTTGTAGAACAATAGACGTAAACAATAATCAGGTTAAGAAAAGTTAGTAGTAAGCAATTAATAGTGAACTAAATACCGTATCGATTGATAAGATTAGGGTTAAGAATATTTGCACGACACAAATACTGAATGCATGTCAACTAAAACTTATTGCACTTATGATAATAAATCAGTCATTTAAATTACTACCAAGTCCATTTGATTTACTACTGTCCACTTAAAACGTTTAAATCGCATTACAATCGATTTTTACAAATAAAATCGACTTCATACGATCGGTATCTCTCGGAAAATGTGAGAGTTCATAAGTGGCTTCAAAATTCTCATGTTAATTTGCCAATAATGCAACATAAGTTCCGATTTCCCAAAGTACTCTTTCAATTTTACAGGCAAAACTGGCAAATGCAGGATGGTAACAATCTCGATTTAGGTGATAAAACCTAAGCTCATCAGTTAAGCCGATTACTCATTTAATACAAGTGGAACTTCCACGTTTGATAGTCTATTTTTATTTTCGTCCAAACGCTAAAAGGGCGTTTAAAATAGACATTTTAACCGGACTCGTGTTTGATCTAGAGTTTTTTCTACATTTTCTTAGGAAGTGAGTGTAATTAAGTAAAAATCAATCATAGCGCCTTCCTATAAATCAGTCACCGTGCTCACCGTGGTTAATCGGATAAAATCTCAGCGCCTCACCTGGCCGCCGCGACCTGCAATAAAAACAAAGTTTTATAAACTAATGACAGCTGTCATCGTGACAGATGTGGCCGGCACACTCAACCGTGTTTAATCGACAGAATACGACAAAGATGGACGACTGTACATCGAGCGTAGAAACGCACGGAGGCGCGCCCTATCAAACGATGAAACGATGTCAAATTTTATTGTCACATGTCAAGTTTCCGTAGATCGTGCGCAAGATTATGTTCGAAAATGTTCTCGTAAACTCATGTTTTCTTTGATCAAAATACCGGTTCATGTTTATTCACAAGACGACGGTACTCGGAGTACCTATTCTTAATTTTATTACGATCACTTGTTTTATCAACTCTACGTTAAGTAATAGTTGTACTACACAAATATTACTTTACTTTAATCATAACTTTAACACGTATGACATTATATACCACATCGGCATTTATTGACACATCTCAGATCGAAACCTATCAAAAGTTTATCGCGTTAGTCGACAAATGAAGTTCATTTGAGGTTCACTAACTTTTCCATTACAAAACAATGCACTAACAATAACAAGACACAAAATGTCAACAACATGCATTGGAAAGAACGTCGTGCAATACGAGCGAACCAAATTACCTCAAAAAATGGCAAGCGGATCGGTCCTACCTACCCACTTGTCCAATTAACCGAAAATATTCACGTATACAGAAGGTAAAATAAAAAAAAAACAAAGCCAATTACCAAAGGCGTCAAGTATAGGAGAAGAGAGGGTTAAAAAATTAAATGTGTAAACTCAATATTTCGTATCGGTGAAGCATTCGATGTCAAAGTGAGCCTTTCGATTGAACCGTCCGTGTGGTGTTCGGCAAACGACCGGCGACTCGTCACTTGATTCTGAACATTGGATATCTTTTATAGACGACAACAAAACTGCATACACGTATCTCACAGATGATACAAAACAAAAAGTAGCAAGATGAGAATCCCAGGGAGGCCTTGGGTCGCCCTTATAGTGACCATACTCTTAGTGGAAGCTGAAGCACAGTTCATCAGACGTAAGTACCTCTTAATCATCACCTTATAGCTTGGCACTTGATTTGTGTGTTGTGACCGATGCAGACTAAACATTTGGATGCATTTTACCTTTGAGTGTTAGGAATTTAATGGCGTCAACGGATTTGTTCCTGTGCTGTACGTTTCTTGAAGTCTCGCATCTGTACTAGTAGGTTATAGGCGTAAGTGAATAGTTAAAGATCGAGTCTTCGAATCATCCTGATTGCGACTTTAATCCCAAGTAGTATAGGTTTACATTTTAAAAATACTTTCCAAGTTTATTTAGATTCTACTGCTATTATTATTATATCTATGGTTACATACCTCTACATCATCCTATTGTTGACTATCATCCTATGGTACATATCCACCAACGGTATGTTTATACAATGAAGTGCAAGTGTAGAAAAAACAGCAGTTTTAAAATTGGTTAGTTAGATACATTTTATACTGTCAGTTTATTCTACCGAACACACAACAAACTAGTTACTTTTATGTGACAAGCCTCGTCGGAAATTAATTAGGTGCAAAACTAGTGAGTTTGTGAAATCAGAATTTGGAAAAGTATAATTATAATTATGAACATTAAAAGCTATTAAATGCCTGTTGTAAATGTAAGCTTTTCAATGCCTGTTATTAATGTAAGCTTTATTAAATCGAGATGCGGTAGTAAATCCAACACTATTTATACTTTCACTATTTATTTAGGTACTTAGACTTTAGATATGTATTTATATTAAAATTAACATGAACCACCTCACAATAGACCATAATATATGGACCGCAACATAAAATCAAACCGTGTAACATTATAATTAAGGTATACCAAGAACAATAATTAAAACGGGGTTAAAAACTAAATTAACATAGTTTAGAAGACGTTCAAACATATAGGTCAGGGATGCTGCATGTGATCATGTGAACAGCCGATAAAAATGACGGGAAACTCATAAAAAGGTCGTTCATCTTACTAAGATTTCTGATGAGTCAGGCACTGTGGTAACAGCTGTTAGCCCCAACCTAACAACCAAACTTAATAACTCATTAAAATCAAAGAATCTTGCAACAGAACATAGAAACCATAAAATGAGAAACACGGTTTCTATTATTTTGCATCGTAAATAAAGAGCATTGCCTCATTCTTAGACATGTGACTAATATAACAGAACGTCACGTCTTACTCGTATCGTCAAAATTACAAGCAGACACTAATTTACGGAGAAAAAAAAATAGGATACTGTAGAATTATATCCAAACCTAATAAACTATGAGACTTGCCCATATAAATCAAAACTAGAGCACACACAGAACTAAACAAGATATTTTGCTCGTACCTAAATTAAAATGAATCTGGTCAACGCTGGACACATGTATTGTACTTTAATTTCCAACAAAATGTATGAACATGCCCGCTAAACGTTTTACGCAGCTTTTGTAGCTGTATTTTGCATTTCATCCAGTCGGCTAAGGGCGTGTTTTAATCATATCTTACTGTCAGGCTTGACCCCAATCTAATGCAGACACAACAAACGTTTAGACCTCTAAATACAAAACCTGTTCTAACTACTCCAATTTCTTTACTTTACTTAATAAAAACGTTGCCCCATATTAGGATTTTCTCCTGTGTCGTGGGTGCGTTTACAAACATACAAGTTCACATGCACATGACACCCAGACCCGAAACAACAATTTGTGGATCACACAAAGAGTTGCTCCGTGCGGGAATCGAATCGAGCCAGTTGCCCAGCCGAAATTTTACATGCAACTAAAAATTATTATAACTCTTGATAAAAAATACAAAAACATAACTTAATTTTCTTGTATGTTTTCAATATATAAGTATATTATTGAACAGTAATTGATGTAAAAATATTAAAAAGTTCCGACACACATTCTGGTAGGTAACTAAAAATTTATAAAAAAATCCTTTGACATTTCGAAAAATGTATTTACATTTCAATTTGACTAATTTGCAAACTTAACTATGACAGTTGAAATATGATATTCATTTTTGAATGTACGGTACTGAAATATCCAAATAATTGTGGTCTTCGACATTTATTAATCAAATTAGCGATCCAATTCCATACGATTGATATTTCCCGAATATCCTTTGGACTTTTCAAATGCAATTTATTATTTAATAGGACTAATTATAGTCAAAGAGTGATTTCACTGGACGAATTATTCGTAGTGCCACATTTAATTTTGTAACGGACCAAAATGCGTTTGGAAATAACGCAATATTATTCCGGCCGACCTTTCTATTCGTTCCCTACTCTGTCGTTTTAATATGGACATGGAGCAGAGAAGGCGTGTCACAATTTAGTCTCGGAACGCGGGACAAAACAATAATTGTGACCATTACTCCGTCAATGAAGTCAACTGCACTGATTGTGAACCAAGGGTGGATGACTTCTCAAATTAAAAATTTAACTGGTCTTAAATGTATATGGGTACTGATTGAAGTTTAAAGTTTTTCAGTAGTTATTGAAAGTGAAAAAGTAAATAGAGCTATAAATCTTTCTCTTAATATTGATTTACTATACTATATGACTGACAAATATTTTCAAATACATGTTCGATCATGTCCATTCTTTAGCAAATTCCTTTACAAAAAATACATAACTCCAACTGCTTAACTAAACCCATGTCACAATATTCCGATGGGATTACAATTCAATACAACCATACAGTCATCCCACGGCCTACCAGTACCAGACACAACAAATAGAAGTTGATAAAAAGATATTTGAATTAATAACTGCACTTGAAAGTTATAGACACTTGATTGAACTATCTGTTGGATAGTTAACAGACTTAATGTGTGTAGGTTCAATTTGATCGTTAATATAACTGACTGCTATTGACTGTGTCATGAGTGCCGCTGATATGTCTGTGTGTACTTCGACAATGGAATCGGCAGTTTAAACATGTGTTTCTTCTTCATGATTATTATTATTATCAGCTCAAATGGGTACTGTTAGGCTAGAGACTCCCTCTTTGCCAGATTCACCACGATTGGTAGTGGATTCAGGGATTGCAATTTTGTCACTCTACATTATGTAAAGACACCACTGCTCCGATGACTAGTTGCATTAGGATATATCATGTGGGACGATACGAGTATTCGTTTTAAACATCTTCCACTTTAGGTCCCGTCTCTATACTTAAACTTATTAAGTATGAAAATCTATTATTTCTGTCTGACAGACAATTTTTTGAACGGTTCACGAATAGACACGTCTGTGGACTTTTCTAATTGTGCTCAGGTGACCTGGCCTGCATCTAGAAATAGATGCGATACGATGACTGACTGACTATAGTTTGATCGACTAGTTAACCAACGAGTCACGGTTATATAGATACGCGTCGTGCTAACTGTGTCATACCTACTGTTTAGTTTTAATGTCGACACCTGAAAGGTTTAAGACAATTGTATTAGAAGTATGTGCAAAGGACGGTTACGTACGAAATATCTGCAATATTTCGCATTTCGACTCGATTCACAAATATTTTGTGATGTAACGAAGAATTTCCGAAAAAGCTCAATAATACTTTACTCAGCGTTGTGTTTGGTAAATGCAAACAGTGAAGCAATTGTTGAAGCCAAGATTGACTTCAAACTAAACTTTTAAACTCCCAAATATTTCCAAACTAAAGCTAATTTCATTTGATTGCAATTGATCATTGGTACAAGGATACATCGATTATATTCATTATGGGACTAAGACCTAAATGAATCCAGAACTTAACCTGACTCGGGAATCGTTCCGAAGTGACAGCGATTGTTCGTTTCCACGCCAGGCAACTCCTAATTGAAACGATGAGATGCCTAATTAATATTCATGCTCCTCTTTCAAACGTTGGACCACAAAGAAACTGATTTTTCAATAGGTACAACTTCTTAACTGACTCGGTTGATTTTGAAGTTTTCAGACACTTGTAACTTTGTGTGACCCAAGAATTACATGGTGAATAATTGAATTTAAACTTTGTAAGTAACTTTATGTGATTATTTAATCAATGACGTGAGCAATGAACAACATAAGAGATACTGATGCCTTGACCTTACCCTCTCATTGTTTATATTTAAAAACTAGGTATTTCTATATTTGTATCTGACTTGTAAGACTTCACTCGTGCGTTGGGGTTATCCGTACAGTAGCAAGGAAACTAGGTATTGTTGATAAGAAAAAATGTCATCTTCCTATCAAACCGTGGGTTTTACCAAAATGCAGTTTTTATTGACGAATGATAAACTATAATAAGTTTAAAGACACATTATAATTTAGATAAAATTGTTGATTACAATAATATAATAACCATTAATATTAAAAAAATGCATTTTTTTTTGCATATCAGATCATGCGCCAACTTAATTGTAAACAATTGACTTTATATCTTACTACCATACTCAGAAACATTTAATGATTACTTAAACTATTCCTAAGTAACGATTTTGTTCCGAAAACAACTGCTAAAGACTGGATTAAGTTACCATTAAATGACTCTAAGTACGGCGGTTAGTATTCATTTAAATACTGACATCTAAACTAGACCAAACCTGTACCTTGGATAAAAGATTATATGATTAAAACAACTATTCAGATTGATTTACGAAATTGATTAATGTCACAAAATTAAATAGCCCTTCGATTTATGGTACATTTCAATACGTATTAATTTAATTTTGTTATTAATTCAATAATTACACTACACATTCGATAAAAGCTGGGCAGCAGTGTTCTCTGATAAATCTGAATTGGTTTATTCAATGTGGTTGTCAGGCATGGAGATTATGTCAAGCCTTTTTATGTAGAGAAGACTAAATAGTTTAGCAGTGGACTGTTACAGAGTGTTGATAATGATAACAATGGACACAATAGGTTCAATAGTCAGCTTAATTTGTTATCCCCTATCTATATGGGTATCTATTATTAACCTAACCCTTTCTACTTCACAATATACATACACAGAGAGTATCCTACATAAGAAAAAACATAATAAATAAAATGTTTATTATTTAACCAAATATGCAAATGTGAAGCTAGCTAATGGCCACATTATTATGGTAAAACGGTTGCATTTTTACTTATCCCTAATTTTTGCTAAGCGACCCTCTTTCGGTTCACGAAAGATTAACCACAGCTCAGCTTTTCACATTAACATGACACTGGCTAGATTTTTTGATGAAAACTTTCGCATAAAACTAAGTTACAGAGGAAACTGATACTTATTTTAGTGGCGTCGATACAACCAATGAATTTGTCAATTTAAAAAATAAAGGCAACTTATTCTTGGTACATAGTTGTATTGAGAATCACTTTAAAATTACAATGAACTTTTATTACTGATTTCTCAAGGGTCCGCGGCCAAAAGGTCTCAACCTTTTGCCGTCGGAGGCTACAGGTTCAATTAATGTGCCGGTAATGTATTGGACGCGAGTCACGCTATCGGCATCGTAATACCGAAATAGTGATGTGACATGTGCCCATAACTCGAATGTCTGTATACGTATGCCTCGGCTCGGCCTTTGAAAGCGTACATAATAGGATTAAGTTTATCCCATGTTTTGCATATTTCATTAATCGCTATTGTGTCGGCTAACGATGTACAAATGTAAAATGTGTCTCTTTACTAAGACCCGTGTTTGAAGGCATTCTTTATAATTCAGTTCTGTGTGTACTGTTCGTTCAACGGTCATTACCCTGCACCGACTTACAATCCCAAAGATTTTTGTGTTAGACAAAAAACGTGCGTTAGTAGCGTCACGGGGAATTATTTAGGCGATCAACAATGCAAGCTTTATAAAACATAATAGTAAATACAAAGGATGTTTTAAATGGTTGTAGGCCAAGTCCAAAATTTGTTTGTGTGTATGGTATAAAAATCACTGCATTATTTAAGCAAAACTTCTAATAATTCCAACATACGATACACTGGATCTTCATCTAGTATAGCAGTAAGCTCAAAGCATCAATAATCACAAACGATACGATCGCACAAACAAAACACTCGTATCAAATACATCGCTGTCTACATACTAACATTACAATGACATATGCGAAATGGGACGTAAATCAAGTCGAGAAATAAATTTTCGTCGTATTGACGTTCAATGGACGTCAAACAACCGAGTACGAACGTGAGAATGCGCGGGCGGAGACGGGGCACGCATAAAAACTAGACAAATAGTTGAAAACATCACGTACGTAAATGTGCATACATACCGACAAACATACATGATTGTATCAGTATTTGTAGTGCAAAGCTTGTTTACAGTCCAGCTGTTTATACAAAAAGATATTGTTTGTGTATCCACGGATGCAGAGATGTTGAACTCGAAACTCTGGGTTTTCCACAGCGGTTACCAATTTTACATAGAAAATGTATCTAGCTCAGAAAATAAACGATCATTTGTATATGTTACTAATAAACTAAAGAAGTGGTACAAGCAAACACAGACCGTGACGTTTACCCAAAGCCGAAACCCTAACTTTTGATATAACAAACCGTACCCGCTAACCGAATCGTGCCTACATTGAAAAATGATCACTGACAACTTGAAAGATATAAATAAACGACTGTCGTAGGTTGTCGCAGCGAATCGCGGGAGTTTTACAACCATTTCATAATAATAAGGGGGCAAAGAAGTGGCCCGGGCACGAAGCACCCACGGGGACAATTTCGTAATAAGGGCTGTCCGTACCTGGTGCAGAATAGCTACTACTTATTACAGTTTAATTTATTTGCCGGTTCACCCTGTCTGGGACCTATTACGTTAGCCCCGTGAATATACGATGGAGTGTACTCGGATGCGGTATAAGCAAAATTATTATAAGTCAAGTAAAAATAAATCTTTACTTTATCGTAATTCAATTCGGACATACATTGAACTTTAATCAGAGACTTATTTAATTAATAATTATAAAAAAATCTTTTCAATGTTTTGTCATTTAGGTAAATCATAATTAAATGTAATAAAAAGTTTTTCATGTACCGTTTTAATATTTCACTAATTCGCAGCTTACAAAGTGCCATATCCATTATGCTTTTTACTTCCGTACCAACTGTCTTTGGTTTCGTGTTTAGTAAATAAATGCTAAGCTAACCTTGATACCTACATATTACCTATATTTCGGCATTTACTTAAGCAGTATAATAAAAAGATATCCACTGCCATTTTGTCCCTTAACTATAGATTTTTTTGTTAAAAAGCCTTTGCAATTGCGCCCTAGACTGCGGTCGTATGCTAATATTATTAGTCCGACATGTAATCATGTTTCTACGTCAAGAAATGATCCATGGATTTCGGCGACGTTTTACCATTCCGTATGTTTTGTACCGAGTTATGTTCGAAAGTGAAGCATTTTTTTTACTTTTCGTATGTGCTTTGAATGTACCTACTATTTCTAACGGATTAAAAATAAATAAGCAAGGTTTCAAAATCATTAAATGTTTTTTTTTTGTAACCTATACATACCTATATCACGCCAACTATTATTTTTTATTCTTTTTAATTATTTAATTTGTGTTTGTAGTAAATGTTCATGTAATTAAAGTACATTTTCAATTAATAAAACCGTACCCTTTCCGCAACATGTCAGTTTGAAGAGTACTAAAGCAAAGGGAATATAATTTGAACCCTATTGTTGTGACATGAACATGTGAGTACTAAATAAACCTGCAAACTCGTTACCTTTGAACCAGTGAGATTTCAAACCGACTGATGTCAGGTAAGAGTTAATAGAATGTCATTTTGTTGCAAAGTAGAAACATGTAATAATGAGTATTATAATATTATCTTGATAGTACTATAATAATTACATCTGTTTTCATTTTCATACAATATTTTTTAACATCACGTGGCATTAAAAACAATCAAATACCTACATATACAGTTTATGAGGATCACAAACATCAGCATTTTCAAAATTATAGTAGGATTAAAAAATACTTTGGTACAACATTATAATTATACTAAAAGGTGCTCAATGCTCATAATGTATAACCATTTAATAATAAAACTCACAGATTTCTCGACCTTTTCTAACTAACTTTTCACTATGGTAACTGGTAACTTTGATTGATTTTTACCAAGGCTATTTTTGTTTACTTTTTCTAAATGGTAACCATGGTGACAGTATTTGTTAGATACTTTTTTAAAGCATAAATTAGTGTGCACTTTATCGACACGATAGAATAAAAGTTTATTTAAATACTGAAAAATTGTCACATCTGTCTAACCCACTAAAATAGGCTCATGATGTATTTAATTACTTACCTAATTATGTTTATATCTGCTACTCTATTATGTCAAAGCGAAGGATACTATTTGTCTTTAGTTCCCATCAATCGGCGCCACTGCATCCGAAATCCATTTCTAATCATTATTGACTTAGACAAATCGTCTAGTCTAGTATCTTAGACACTCTATTTGTGTAATATGTAGTTTGCAATGTGTTGGGTTTAGTTTACACCGCCAAATGGAATGGTAACTTTAGGAACGAAGCCGTATATAGCATTATGAAGTTTATATCAACTGTACAATACACAAATTAAATACCAGGAGATTCTAGAGAATTCGCGGGGATTTTGCTGAAGACGAGCTTCCAATTTTTTGGCTTATGTTCTTAAAATAAAGCAAAAAGTCGTCCCTATTCCATCCCGCGGCAGTGTAAATTGAGCCTAAGCCGAAGTGTTTCCTCTGTGAGCCGTTCGGTACAGACTGCATCTCAAGGTCTGTCTATGTAATTTTGATTTTGCTTGCTCGGTGTTCTGTCGTGTGCTCCTGTGGTGTCCCAGTAAGGAACTAGACAAACTTTGTTGCTTACTACAAAGCGTTCGAGGCACAATTTAGATGGGAATCTCCTCACTCGCACTCGCTTGATGGTAGAAACAAACCTTCGGCGTTACGGACCACTTCAATATTTTTTATGGCGTGTTAGTATTTTGTTTGGATGAAAGATTTTGCTTAAACTAAGGAAGTGTAATTTTATTGAGAGTCCTAGATTTAATAAAAAAAAAATATTTGTAGAGTAGAATATTCCCAAAACTTACCTATATATTTATTAAGCAAAGAAGAATTACGTTGCATCTAATCTACAGGTAGACCTACTATGCAACGGGTACAACCTGATACTAAAAAGGGTTAGTCCTTGGTTTTACGTCACAATAACAAAGTAAAACGGGACCGAGACGCTTGAGAGCACGCCGAAAGATTTTTCACGGTACAGTATGTCACATAATATTTTGAGTGTGCATATAATATTTTACACATCATCACATTTAAACATTTTTAACTATAAAACTAAAATTGTATGACTAATAACCTAGTTCAAATCAAAATAGAAACACAACGAACAAACAACAGTAGTAATAAGTAAAGAAGAATCAGTCCGTGTCGAAAAAATGTTAAACGATTCTAAAAAGCATGTTCTGTTTGATTATTTTATCCTTTAGTAATTCGAATTTTACCCCCTTCCTGATGACGATGATCGATCTGATATTTGGTACTCTTGATAACCATGACGTTTAACTTTTTTATGTAGGTATTATGTACAAAACAAGTAATTGGTCGCCAACTCTATTACAATGGAATAATCCTATCACAGTTGATGACAAAAATGAACAATGATATTTCCAAAAAATCCAAGCCAAAAACTGTAGTAAGAATAGAAATTGAAGTAATTGTGAGACATTAATGTATCGCCCGAGTGATGCGTCGACTTGTTGGGACGCCCCTTACGCTAGAAAGCTTTTAATAAAATATTATTACCATCATACGAAAGACGAGAAAACCTTATTTGAGGTTTTCACGTACGCGACATAGCTTCGCTGAAAGGGAGTTGATCGCAAATGTTTATTTTTGATTATGACCTTTAGCGGTACATGTTTGTGCTTTCTGATTTGTTTATACATATTCTTATTTGTATCTTTACGTTTCAAATGCACATCCTCTACATCTGCTGTGTAAATAGTTTGTCTTGTAAACTTCAAGTTTGTATCTTCATATATTGCTCTTTAAGTGAAATGAGTAATTCATTAGTGACTGTTTTCTTTATATACGGTTGCTTTTAGTTTACTTAAACTACATACAATTGATGTTTAAATAATAATAGTTGTGTAATTAAGTTTATGCAAATACGTATAATAATTTAAAATCGTGTCTATAGGGTTAATGTTAAGAATAAAGATATATTACCTGATTAACTAGAATATGTATCATTATAAATTAGACCTGAAGTCGTGCCGACAGCGTCCTTATTTAAGAACTTACTAACCACATAAAAGAAAGTAAATAAAGATTTTGAATTTATACCTCATATTGTTACATGCAATTTTTTCATCCATGTACCATATTAATTTTAACCGTCTGAACCGTTTTACTCTCTTTTACTTTTAAATCGATATTCAACATTATAATACACATAAAGATTGAACATCTTTACATTACTGTTACATATTCAAGAGCTTTATAAGCTGTTTCCTTCAAGGGCCCTTTACTTCGCAACGCCTCTGGAAAGCAACTCCATTCTTGACACTATACCTTAGTCATATTACAGTTAACACATTCATTTTCAATTATGGTTATATTACCAATATTTTATGAGAAAGTTAAAATGCTTGTGTCGTTATTCGAACCCGAGACACCACGTGTACATCTATCTGTAAGCTTCCGTACGTAGATTTGAATATAACCCTGCCATTGTTCCCCAAAAAAGTTCATCCAATTATGATTTTTATAAGATGCTAGAACTAGCAACTAGCACAGTGGATTTATAACTCTATTACAAACGACTATAGTCTATTGTACAAAATTAGCATCTGTAGGTACACTTGTAAAAACTTAAACTTAAGGAAACTTTAGCGAGTCATGTTACCTCATCATTGCTGAACAAAGGTCTCGATTTCCGTCTGGGGTTTGTTACAATCCCCACGCGTTGCCAGAATCTTCAAAAAACCCAAAATTTTTCCACCATTTGGTGTCTGGTGTATTTAAAATATATATTAAGACAGATTACCCAAACCAAATTATGTTAGTACTGTTTATGTTATGTGTTAAAATAATGACCCTGTTTTTACTATAAACCATTGAACTGTTAGAACGATAAATAAATCTTTGGATTAATGTTAATGCATACCTGACTAGCCCGGCCGACCTAAATTGCAGGCTCCTGACGTCACTATTGCAAATGTTAACCGATTATTGTAAAGAAGCCTTGTCTACTGAGTGAGATACTAAGTTCTGTTTTGTTTTGATTAGTCTATGGAATGGCGTAGGTTGGCCATTATAATCATATTTCTAATTCATGTTTGTGTATCCATAATCCGAAGAATCTAAAACGTTTGTACCATTAAATTTGATATTGCCATTCAATTTTATTTATATTTTAAGTTCTGTAAAAACTATTACTTTAACCACAAAATAGTGAGTACTAGGGGTAGTTAATTACAATTAGATCACATAACTAATAGGGCCAATATGCATATTAGTTCTCGATACGCCCTTAACCTTGAAGCAAACCTCTTACGTACAACTGGGACTCCGAGACAAGGGCAACCACGCATCCAATCATTCAAAGTGCACTTACGTTAACAGTATAAATTCATCAACTCCATAAACATGAGTTAACAACAGACTTTGATGTCGGGAGAAGTTTAATATCTTTAGAAAAAAAAGCCATCTTGCAAACGATGTCCTCGGACTGCTAAACACGGCCACGTGGCTCCTATACATAATGCCAAAGAGCCACGAAAGTTCACGATTTTCACAAGCGTACGCGCAAACTCTGAACTGGTAATACCTGTGGGTACTTGTCTATTTATGCAGCATTAAGTATATCACGTAGTAGGCGCCGGCGAACAACGTCGGAATTTTAAATACGCATAGGTGTTACTGACAATGTTTATAGTACAAAAGATGTAGAAAATTTGTCGGGACTACGTTCCTTCTTTTTTTTTTCTTTTTATTGTCGATTTATGCTAACCAGATCTGTGTCGTTCGCGCACTTGTTAAACGCAAGTTTACGTGAGCGTTGTTGTAAGTGCTGTGTACTTTGATTTGATGAGCTTCGTTTGTGATCTTACATCTTGTTATATACCTAATTGACTACTGTTGTCCAACTACTTGTCTTGCTATAAAAATGTAGTAGGTAGCGTGTCTTGTTTATATTTTTTTTTTTTTTGTTTTATCTACAATTTGTTATATTAACTATATTTGTTCCTATACGATCATACCATTCCAAAGATATTAAATAATAACTTAAATAAATATTATTAATTCGATTCCTTACTATAATCAGCACAAAGCTTCAGTAAGTTACTAAATTAAATGCGCTGCAGCAATTCTCTGTTTAAATACTCAAAATACGAGAGAGACGTCAATTTATCTTGCCAAAGTCTATCTATAAGCAACCGCAGTCTTGCATCACTTGAAGACTTAACTTCGTAAAAGTTAAACAGTTTGATCAACGCAGTGAAATAGCGTGAAACTCGACGTCAACGAAAGTACTACAGCGACTGATTAAGACTTACAGAACTAATACAAACGATGAGAGAAGCACTGCAAACTGCAATTAAATATTAACAATATAACACACTCGTATAAAGTGATTGGTGGTGTTTAATTCGATACTTTAAATAAAAACGACTCGCACTTAGATTGGTTTTAAAAAAATGTCGTAAATTATACGGCTAGTGTCGCCATCTACCGATACGAATAGAACTAAACGATGTTTACAGCCAAGTGCAGTATTAAGCTACTAGATGGCGTTATATGTTGATTTATAAACTCAAGCTTATAATGTTTGTATATTAATAGGTACGTTGTTTTGTCAACAGGAACATGTGGCGACGACGACTTCCATTGCCGTAGCGGAGCTTGCATCGAGTCCAGCAGGCGATGCGACAACATCTATGACTGCCCGGACCACGACGACGAACTTGGCTGTGGTAAGTTTTATGTTTTGTCGTTAGAACATTAGGTGATTTTAATAAGATTATAAACAAAATGTATACCATCATAAATGTTGAAGAAAGAAAAGTTGTAGAAAAATTGCCGAAGAAATAAGCTACTTACTTTAATAATATACGTACGAATTTAAGTACGTGAGTATTAAGTAGGCTAAAGAATTACTTACTTAAATACTAAAACATATTTTTGTTTCCAAACAGACTGTCGACCCGATGAATTCCGTTGCACTAGTGACGGTTACTGCATTGAAGAACGTAAGAAGTGCGATGGAGTGCCACACTGCTCTGATGGTTCGGACGAGCTCGACTGCCGTAAGTAGAGCTCTTACTACAAACTTTAATTCCCACACAACGAGAGACTATGAGCAGCATGTTGAATGACTTGAAACAAGTGCATGATAGCTTAGTACTTACAAGGACAGGGAAAAAGACCATTGAAGAAAACAGCAGGCGAACAGACCTCATTCGTTTCAAATATTTACATCATGGAAATATGGACGTATATATCGAGAGTCCTAGTTAAGTTTGAAGGTCTCAAAATCTATTACGGCATTTATTTTGGCCTGTGTGCTAGCTCATAATGCCTCGTTTTAAACAAAACAAGATTACTAACTAACATGGCGTTTCTGCACGCTGCTCTTCTGGATTTTGATCACACGGTAAGTGTCGAGTGCGATTTGGTGGGCTGGGAAGCATGTTTGTAAGGACAGTGGCCACTTCAGGTGCCATGATGGCTCTTGTATATCGATCTTACTTCGATGTGATGGATTTAGAGATTGTAAAAAGGATGGCAGCGACGAAATAGGTTGTCGTAAGTATTTGCTTGAATACAACTAACATAATTGTGGTTTTGTTTCAATATTTTAAACGCAGACGTAATTCTATAGTTTAAACAAATTCTTTGCAATTGTCATTTCTACCTATTAAGTATAATAGTTCTTCGACAAGAAAGTATTTAATTTGAATTGAAACAAACCCACGTTTTGGATGGCATCTTACTAACTTCTAACCAAATAACTCATGTACAATATGTAATTTTAAAAAAAGCATGCAGATCAGACCAGTGGCAATGCGACCATGGCTCCTGTATAAAACGAAGTAAGCGATGCGATGGACGAGTTGATTGTCCTACAGATAGATCTGATGAACGGAGTTGTATCGGTAAGAGATAATCCCATAGCCCTGAGCCCATAGAACACATCACATTTATAGCCCACCATAGATTTAAATGAATATTACAATCAATTTCATTAAGCCCACAAACGTCTTCACTACTTCTGAAACAATCTTATACCATGCACTTTAGAATATCCTAAATACCATTCACCATAACATTATCACTTGTCATGATCAGTTTACATGTACGGCTTCGCATGTATTTCCAGCCACTGGCTACTTTAAATGCAGAAATGGGAAGATAATACCGGAATCCCTTAGATGCAATCGTCACTATGATTGTACGCCAGAAGATTTATCCGACGAACAAAACTGTCGTAAGTTTATACTATAAAGGGTTCTTGTACTTGGCTTACTGTCTGTTTACTTTCAAATCTATTCATTTGATTGATATTTCTATCCGATGTGTCTCCATAGTGATGTATTATCATTTCAATTTACGTCTTCAAAATTTCGTTCTTCTTTTACTTTTATTTTCATTTCTTTCCGTCTTTCGTTTTCAAATTGCTGGTGGTCTATTAGTCCTTTTAAACTATAAATATGAACGCACCATATTTCTTTTACCGATTAGCTTGTGGTGCGAATGACTTCAAATGTGGCAATGGCTACTGCATCCCCGCATCAAAACATTGCGACCGCACGAACGATTGTCAGGATGGTTCCGATGAACGTCATTGCTCTTATGGTTTGAATTTTTCCAAATTTACTAACGATCATTCTATTTGTAAATTTTGTTATTATCGAGAATCTATAAAAGGTGATGGTGTTCATCACCACGGTAATCACGCCAGCGCTGCGCCATGCAATCGTGTGATAGCATTGCACGGTCACGGTGCGGCGACGTGCGTGCCGTGGTGATGTGCCCAAGACCTTAAGCATGTTAATATAATTACAACTAATTTGACCAACATCAAATCGCTTATTTGAATGCACAGCATTGAAGTTGCACTTAACTAGATTAATTTTCGTAACAAATAATAAAAATAAACTTGACCAGGTGGAATTATTTGCAAGATTTAATGGAATCATTGAACAATTAGAATCAACAATCGCATCAAGTTTATTATTATAATATTTTCGATGACTTAAGTTTAATAGTAATTTTAATGTTGCTTTAATTTATATATTTTTAATCCAAACACACCAGCAAGGGATTCAGCACTCTATAATGCTTCCCTTACTGGTGTATTTATGTGGTTATGGCGCATTATTACGGCAGGCACAGTTTGCATGGCTTATGAATATGAATGCACGAATGGAATGTGCGTGCAAGCCGATGCCAGATGCAACGGAACGGTGGAGTGCGATGACGGCTCCGACGAGACCAGCTGCCCCTGCAAAAGGGACCAATACCCATGTCGGGATGGTTCTTGTATAAATATAGCATATCTTTGTAATGGTCGGCATGATTGCAGTCAAGGCGAAGACGAGTACAACTGCCGTAAGTAACGCTTAATGAATGGTGCCGTTGTTTTGTCCCCGTTCAATATAATTTGTCAATCGGTTTACATTTTAAAAAATGCCAATAATTTCACTATCTAGTCAATATCTAAATATAATGGCACATTGAATTATCTTCAAAACGATTGATGAACGATAGAGAACGGACATGTACTGTCGTGAGACTCGTCATCTAATTATCAATGTGTAAATATTTAGTGGCGCAAGGAACGGATCGCTGGCAATGCATCGACGGTGTATACGTAAGTGTACGAAGAAGATGTGATGGTCAGTTTGACTGTCCCGATCATTCGGATGAAAAACTGTGTGAACCATCAAATGTGATAAAAGGTCCACATTTATATTGTTACAGCAAGTAGCATGGGCATGCATACCGCATGATTCTTCAATCTTTACTCTACTTCTTTTAGCGGATTATTTTTGTCGTTATTCTTGTAGTTAGATTTTCTCAAATTCGATTTTCACTTTTTATATGTGTTTTACAGTTACAATGAATATTTTAGGGGGTAAAATTGAATTTGTCATTATTGCTGATAATTTACTTCAAGTGGTAACAGCAGTAGTTGTTCGCAATGATTGTGTTAATCGCACTGGGGTCTGTGGAATGTGATTACTGTTGGCTATAATGTAACGATGATTTCAGGATCGTCATGCCCACCGGATAGCTTTACTTGCAACCCAGGCTCTAGAATCCTATGCGCCACTAAATGCAACGGCAACCCTGAATGTGACGGAGGTGAAGACGAAGTAGACTGCGAAGGTATATTGAGTTACATTCTCTGTCTCTTTTACATCTTTAAAAAATTTAATGTTTAAAGATTTCACCAGAAACCTATAGTCAAACTTGATTTTTTCTTACTTATTCTTTAAGTTTTATGATAATGTGAGGGTTATCGACTTTGAAGTCGCCACACGGCGTTAATACACCATATTTAAAAATATCTATTATCTGGGCAGGCTATTGAGGAGGAGTCATAACTGTTGCCAATAATGCCCCTAGTGGCAGATTCAGAAGCGATGACCCTCATTTCATGGTTTATGTTAAGTTAGTATTCAATATAATTGGGAGTACATAGTAAGGCTCCGGAACTACAATAATATTCCAAAGTTAAACCAAAACTAAATCTTTGGCTAGGTCAAAGACTGACCAAATCGTAGGCCAAAGACAAATCCGCGACAAAAGTTTTATTTTAAGTATAATTTGTTAAGTTTGGAATAATGTTGTAGTTCAGACTACGGTGTTTCTATATATTTTAAGGCTGTGTGTTAGGATCGAAGCACAGAGAAAAAGAAAATTTTTTTGAACATATTGTAACTGTTTTTGAACATTCATTGTGATTCGATCCTTCTGACAAATTGGTGACTAAATGTATTTTATTCCTAAACTGTTGCGAGTACTTATACAACTGCAGTTGGTGCCATGGCAATATCACTTTAGCTTTTTATCTAACTGCGAAGATTTGCGACATTTTGATATTGTTCCTTATATAGATAATATTAAGTTTTATATTATTTACATAAATCGTATTGTTTTTAAAGCCTGTGAACACGAATGCGATGGGCGATGTTTACCGTCTACTGACATTTGCAACGGCGTTCGAGACTGTTCCGATGGCTCAGATGAAGTCAGCTGTTATCACTGTGATCGTCCCGATGACTTCAGGTAACTGATGCAAAAGAGTTGATTATTATTATACTGATTTGCTAGCGTGCGTATGTAAATCTCTATCTGATTTGTTTATGCGAATTAATACTTTAAGGCCTGTAGCGAAAGATGCTAGCATTACGAATTAGCGTTGTCTGCGTGTTGATCAGGGTATGAAAATGTAAATTAATGTTTTTATTTTAGATGCGACACCGATGAATGTATTCCATTCTCGTTACGTTGTAATGGAATTCCTGAGTGTGCGGATGGCAGCGACGAGAGGAACTGCAACAAGACCATGATCACGAGCCCTGAACGTAAGTAGTTTAATTTAATTTGCTTCTTCTTTTATTAGTGTCGCAAACTTTATGTACATACAACATCAGTAGATAAAAGGACTTAATTTCATAAGAAGCATCCATCAGTCAGCAATATTTTTGTTTTTATTCCTAATTCCATATTAAAGTTTTATCTCTACCAGTATTTCTTTACTCGTTTCTTAAACCAATCATTTTAAGATCTTCAATTGACCACCATGGATCCATAACGACAAATTGATTGACTTTCTTTCAGAACAATGTACCTCCGAACAATTCCGATGTGTGTCCGACAACACTTGCATCGACATTAACTTCTTGTGCGATTACCACGAGGATTGTGAAGATGGTTCCGATGAAGCTAACTGCCGTAAGTATCAAAATAAATACCTTATTCAATTATTAGAAAAAATCTAAGTCAGTTGAAAATGTAATTGGTTTTCATAGATATTCTTGATAAAGCTAAGCCAATAGGGCAAGGTTAATATAAAATATTCAGTTAAAATATTACAATGGAGAATTCAATTTGATAATTTGATTACTTTAAAATAAGGTGGATGATAATAGCTAATGCTTGATATAGATACGAGTAATAATGACCGAACTGGTAAAAATTATTTACTGAACACGCAAGATAAAACAACAATGACAGAAGTAACTTTTTAACTGAAAAATCTTTGGTATCTGTAACAAGCATTAGTTTCCCAACAAAAAATTGTTAATGAATTGCAATTGCAAGTCACACACACACACACACGCTTATAGACCAAAAAATGCACTAATTTACGCACTTTTTGAACTAACACTTAATGGCACTTTCTACAAACTAATATCGCACCACGCTCTAACAAGTTAGTTGCTATAGTGCCTCCTAGGCTCTTAAGAGAACTTCAATAAACACTTTTTTCATTTTAGACCTGTTACTGTTTTAGAGAGAATTCTCGAATATTCTTCAGTTTTCTACGATCATACTTTGGGTGAGGTAAAACAAGGAGTACGCTGGAAGTACTTATTGATTCCTTTTAAAGGGACCATTACTACATCGTCAATTAATGAAATAATTCCCGCTCGTTACGGGACTTCAAATTTTGATAGTTCTTGCATCTTAGTTAACTGCCAGGCTAGAATAGGCTGTAATGTGTTAACATGAAGGTTGATAAATGAATGGGTGTTTAGCTTGGTACATGACGAGAGCATCGCGTTCACCAGCGCTTGCGGCCTGCCACGAATCCGAATTCACGTGTTACGACGGGCTTTGTATCCCGTACTCTCGACGCTGTGATAACATATACGATTGCGCTGACTTTTCCGACGAACAGAACTGTGTCTTTACGGGTATCTCATTCATTTTTGTACTGCCACATTTGAGGGTCTTCTACTTAAGTAATTTGACTCAAAAGACCTACAAAATATTGTCATATTTTATAAAATTTACGTAGTATGTCAGGTACCTTTAAAGTATGACAAAACAATGTCATGTTTCCTCATTAGAAATATATTTTCTTTAATTTTTTGTTTAATAAAAGTAATAAAAACATTGAATCACTTTGTAAGGCTTTTCAATCGGGTCAAAATTCCCTCAAATGTGGAAGAAATAAAATATGTTGGAATGCAGTCTGTTTTAAAACAATAAAAAAACATAGCGAACCCTGATTTTTTACTCCTTCCAGCCAAGAGTATTTTACATATTATCATAATGTACCTACTTATAATTTTACCATTTACTGTGTTACAAGTAGGTTAGAACCATTTTAGGTTAGAACCACTTTAGATTAACGTTTTAATGCATTTCTTAATACACTGTCATTGTCATAATATTTTGGAATGTTTCTTAAAAGTCGTTCGTGACTCGGATTATATTTTTCAAAGCTTTCCTATTTTACGTAACATTATTTACTTAATAATCCCTGTTGCGAATGTCACTTCGTCATTATTTTGCACGTTCTCACTTCTGCTTTCGATCCTATTACTCCTTTAACTACATCTTGACAACGATGTAGGTATACTTGTATGTATGTATGTCAGTTTGAATGTTCAACAGTTGTGGTCAAACTTTGGAGCAGATTAGCAAAAAAGTGTGACGACAATATAGCTAACCTATTCTTTGAATTAGTTATAGTGTGATGTGAATTCCTGCACGTTTAAAAACTATCCTTTTTGTCTTTTTAATTGAGTACTAGTGGCATATGTTTAATCCATTGCTTGTAATATTCCAGCGTGTCCCGAGGACAGCTACCAGTGTCACAATGGACAGTGCATGCCAACGTCGGTGTTCTGCGACGGTCACGTTGACTGTTCAGATGGCTCCGATGAGGTCAACTGCCCCGAGTCCACCACTGTGCCTATTACATACTATCAACCGACCCAACGATACCCGACGACCCAAAGATACCCCACGACCCAAAGATACCCCACGACAAACAGATACCCTAGCAACGGTCAAGGTAAGCATTCAAATAGATGGACGACATTTCGACAAGAAGAATTATCAGTATTCTTCTTTAAATAATAAAGTTATTGTTACAATTTTGATTTTATGGTTTTTGTATTATCCGCGTCGAAAAATTATTATGAATGACAAGTATTACGTTATATATTTTGTATAATACTTGTGTACTTCATGATAAGTTTAGTAAAAAACAATTACAGAGTAGACAAAATGAAGATTTTCGTAAATTCCAAATGAAAACTACTTAAATAAAATTCACAATTCTATACACAACACATGTTTGTCTGTTCTGAAATTGACACTATCAAATAAATTGTTGTGTATTACTGGTAAGTACACAAGACCTAAGTGTACATTTAGGGTTTAAACCTCATGAATTTGCTAGGTGTGTGCAGCGCTCAACAGTGGCGTTGTGAGAACGGTCCGTGCATAGACGCGTACCGCCGTTGCGACGGACATATTGACTGTCCGTTCGACTACAGTGACGAATTTGATTGTCCCCGCAACAGTAAGAAATCGAATGATGATTGCGAATCCTTTAGAAGTTGTTCTTAACATAGTCTTAACGGACAGACTCCTATTTAACGGACTCTCCTTACTAATATCGGTATATATATAATAATATAATCTTAGTCTCCCATATACGTTGGAAGTCGGTAATGTAGACTGTGAACGTCTTTTGAGTAACTTTTAATGTTAACTGTGACGTCCTGCACGACTGTAAATATATACTATGTACATGTGCGTCGTGTTAACAAACTAGAAGTAAAATAATGGTTCCCACTGAGAATAATTTGTATTAGATTTTGTAATACGGATAAAACGGGATATCACAAGTCAGTTTAAAAACTAGATATTGTCTGTGGGGAGGTCTCTCCTTCTCGGGTTTGACCCGGTGAAATTGAGCATCGCGTCCCGCGACCCGCAGGAAAAACGGTGCTCATTGCCCCCTACTAATTATTAATTTATAGCTCTCCTCCTTCTTCTTCTGCTGACTTCTTGGGTATTAATACTGTTTGTGTGTTGTTCTGAATTTTGTGTGGATGTAGATTGAATGCCAGTTGTGGATTGTGAGCTTTGTGTGATGGTTGATTGAGTGGTGTGTGGTGTCTGTGTTTGGGATGGCTGTAGTTCATCGGATTCTGGAATGTTTGTGACGAAGACTGTGTCTCCTAGTACTTTGCTAAGAATGATTGTTGTGTGAATGGCGGCTTGTTTTTGTAGTATTGTAGTGTCTATTGATGATTCTAGTTTGTCTGTGTATCTGCTGAGACTTTTGGCTACTACCCCTGTGGCTCCAATAACTATGGGAATAACGTGCGTTTCCGTATTCCAAAGGCGTCTAATCTCTGTCTTTAAGAGGTGGTATTTACTCAATTTCTCTATTTCTTTTGCTCCTATGTTGTAGTCGGTTGGTACTGTTATGTCAATGAGGTATGTGGTGTTGGTTGTTTTATTTGTGTATACTATGTCCGGTCTATTGTGTGCTACTGTGACGTCTGTGTGAATTGGGATTTCCCACATTATTTTGCCTGTTTCATTTTCAACTACTTTGGGTTGGGTGAGAGTCTCTTTCCACCAAAGTTTATTAACGTCCATAATAGATTTTTTTAGATTTTGTATATTTAAGTGGATAATTTCGATTTATTATTTTGTACAAAACATTACATGAATATAATTCATCTGATAAAGTAAGTTAAAAAGAAAAATATTATGACTAACTGCGTCATAATCTAATTTATTGCAATGCATATGCAATGCAATGGTTTTATGAAGTCTTGAATTTGGGACTAACTTATTTCCTCTGTAGAATATCTAACACGTTTTCTAATACTAAAAAAAATAATAAACTGGTCCTAATTATACAAGTGATCGACTTAAAAAGAGACGAAAGTCGGTACTCAACTTAACTATTCTTTGCCTGAATATAATTATAGATAACTCGAGGTAAACTTTACACACTAATCTAAGGTGAACATGTATATATTTGTATTTACTTTTATTAATTATACGCCATACTTATGTAAGTAAATTGACGAATAGATAATTAATACAAAACATGACACAAACACAAAGTAGAATATTAATGAAAAAGAATTTCGATATTTATGGTGTATAATTTCTAAAATATAAGGATAAGAAATGAGTAAATTTTAGAAATGGGTCATTAAATTTACATTTTTTAATAAAAGACATAGAAGAACGAATCATACTACAATTTTGATCGACTCTTCACTTTAAACCTAATTAATTTTACTGTAATTTATTCCAGCTCTTGAATGAATGAATGAACATACAACAACACACATAATTTTATAATACCAATAAATGTGAAGACACGAATTAAAACACATTTCTCTAAAATTAAATAAATGTAAAAAGTGTAAATTTTATGAACCCACAGACAATTTACTCAGTGTACAGTGTACATAAAATATATTGACAATTGTATAAAAGTAGTATAAGTTTAACTATTCAATAACTAAATATAAGGACTAATAGGACTATTTGATAAATAATTGCAACATTGTAATTCTCGATATTCTTACAGGTCCCCCAGCATTGAAGTTGATGACGTACCCAGCTAACCAATCAGTCAGAAACGGTAAGATAGTTGTCTATTTTAATAATATAAATTACTAATGTTAAAAAGATCTACTTTCAATATTACTTGATCTGTTGATCTGTCTCGTTCGCTCAGAAATGCAACGAACAACGACTGGCAACTACAAAACTTCATTATTATAGTAATCTTATTTATGAGGTTAATAATTATTGGAATTTGCTAAATATTCAACTAGTAATGGAACTAATGAGAAATCACTCTAGAATAAGCATCAAAATATTTTAACTTATTTATGAAAATGGTTTTAGGTCATTTTTAGGTCTAAAGTATTTTTTAATTTAGATGACCTGAAAACTGGTGTAATAAGTAGGGTAAAAATAAAGTGGGGTAATCAAACAAAACAATGTGAGTACCGGTACAATTTAAGTCAGTTTAAGATTAATGCTCTGAGGTAACGGACGCAAGATCGGGGGCTAGGCGATGTGCGAGCAAAATTAAAAAAAAGTATAACTGTTATATTTGTTAATTTCAATTGGGGACAAATTTGAAATAGCATACAATTTTGAGACCTAGTTGTGTTTGTCCCGCTTTTCTATATTTTACGTGGCAGTGTTTTCTTACCAAGACAAAAGGTAAATAAATGTGAGAAAAGTACTTATTTCTTATTCTCTGTTGTAATATGAAATAACTACTTATTTAAGGTATATTTTATTTTTACACATACGGTGGAGGGAATTATTAATAGATATAATTAACTACTTAAGGAAGGCAGGTGATAGGAACATCTATGTTTTTTATAGAATTTAATAATAATTTACTCTCTTTATTATTTCTTTCATGGTGGTGGAACAGTGAACGCCGGTGAGTCGGTTTGCCTGACTTTTTTTTGGGCAACCATAATAATGGGTTTTTCATAACATTCTCATTTTGTAGCTTAATACATAGAAGCTGTTTGAGTGGCATATATTTTACGACATAAACGATAAAGCTTATTATAATAATGATTATTAATATTATTGGGGCATATTTAAATTATTTATCAATAAAATTTAACGGTTTTCTTTGCTTAAAATGAATTAGTGTGTGTAACATTATGGGTGATATAAAGTTATTATTTATAAATAAAAAATATATATTAAATAGTAAAGCTTAAATTAATGTATTTATCGAAACGTACAATAATTTTTAGTTTAGGTGGATTTATTTGCATGAAAAAATATGGTTTCGTTTTATTGATTTCGAACAATATTCATTATCATAAAATACTATTTATTTTTAATTATTATATTATTAATAGATATAATTTATATATTACTGTAATAGTATATTTTAAGGTTATAATAACATGGGTTTTAAATGAAGACTTTTAAAACGTAACTCAACTTAAAATCATTTTTACAATAAGTAGAATATTTTCTATACAATAATTACCTATATGTATATATATATATATATGTGTGGTTTATATACTTAATTACTACTATGAATGAACACATTTTAAGTTGAGTATCGCTAAAGTCTTCACATTTTTATACACATGGATTCGACACTTATTAACATATTATATTTTATTTTACTATTAATTTAATATGGGAATACTAAAAATTGGGATTCTTAACTTATCGTAATTTGCAGTGCCTGATTGATGAAAGCACGATACAAAAAATGGGATTTGTACTTGAAATAATAAATAGCAACTTAATATCTAGAATAAATAATAGTAATCATTAGGTTAATCGTCAATATCGTCATCCTACTCAACTCCATTTCGCTTCTGAAATGAATCAATTCATTTTCGAAATCATTCACATCATAGATTCATCAAGTGACGATGAATGAAACGCACGTAGTAACGTACGTTCACACAAAACATCATGGAATGTATGAATGCGTTGGGAATCATGGGTTTTAGCTAATGGTAATATCACCAGCTTCAATTAAATCATCGTGGGTTCTATAGGAGGTGATGTGGTCTTCCAATGCCGTGACGAAGGACCTCTGCGTGCGAACGTCAGGTGGACCAAACAAGGAGGTAGCATCAAGGCCGGCTCAACTGACGTCAGAGGACGTTTGGAAATGTTCAAAGTTACAGTAAGTATATCAATGAACTGAGATATATATTTTTTTCAGTTAGACCAGTAAACACAAGGCAGTAGTCAGTCTGTCAGTCAGTGTCCTTGTGAAGCTAATTACTTGACAAAGTGTGTAAATTTCTAAAAACAAGAATGTGCACGACCATGTTTTGTGGATGGAAGAATGCTAGAATGCTACATGCTATAAAACGAGCCGAGTAGCGTGAAACCGCGTGAGAGTGGCTAGTTTAAAAGTATTCATAGTATTCAAGTATCCATCCAACCAGGATATGATCTAACTTATCTATACTAATACTAATATTATAAAGCTGAAGAGTTTGTTTGTTTGTTTGAACGCACTAATCTCCGGAACTACTGGTCCGATTTGAAAAAATCTTTTTGATTTGGATAGTCCATTTATTGAACAAGGTTGTAGGCTATAAAACATCACGCTATGACCAATAGGGGCCGAGCAGAGCAGGTGAAACCGCGCGGAAGTAGCTAGTAAATTATAATATACATATAATTGTAGCATTATGACCTACTAAATTGGTATCTTAATTTCAGGAACGCGACAGTGGAGTGTACACTTGCCAAGCCGACGACTACTTAAGGTTCCCAGGCTCACAAGTCCGTGTCGAACTGCAAGTCGACAGCTCACGTTAGTATCTGATCATATAAACTATGGACCAGTTTCGTCTACTACTGGACGACACAAACCAATCGCGTATTAATTTATTATTAGGTAGATGATTCAATCCAATAAAATATTGCCTGTCGTACCCAAATTCTAACAATTCGCTCAGTATGTTTCCTCTATTAATAGCCCTAAAAAGTTATTTCTTCTTTAGTCATCTTCTTATTTTCCACCTTAGAATTAATTAAATACAAACAAGAATATTATTAATTAATCTGATATACGACAATTTGTAATGGGTTTCCTTTTTGTATGTAAACAGCGGTGACCTACGCACCATTCTCGTCTTGCCAACCTCATGAAGCGACTTGTGGAAATGGCCAGTGCATCCCGAAGTCTGCCGTCTGCGACAACAACTACGACTGTGCTGACCGATCTGACGAGGAGAACTGCCGTACGTATTATTAAAACTCTTATTCTATTTGAAAAATTATTTCCACAGCTTCCTACACATTACTCCGATCTTTTTCTTGTAAAAACATTGATAAATGATTAAATGTAGATATAGGTGAAGCAATGTTTACAGATTTTGATAAACAAATGAATGTATATTATGTAACTGATAAATAGATTTTAGTGACCCAAGATTTGAATGCTTACAGACCACAACGGTATGTGCGAGCCCAACCAGTTCAAATGTAACAACCACAAGTGTGTGCTGAAGACTTGGATCTGTGACTCCGAGAACGACTGCGGTGATGGCTCCGACGAACAGAACTGCGGCAGGCCCAGTGACGGCAGATGCTCACCAGCTGAATTCAGCTGCAGCGCTGGAGACCAGTGCATTCCCAGGAGTTTCCACTGCGATGGACAGACTGATTGCCAGGACGGTTCCGATGAATACGGTTGCAGTAAGTACAACTACATGAGTTTATATATAAGTTACTAGTCCGTTTGCTTAGTTTATAAAACTAACATAATTCATTATTTTTCTAGTGCCCGTACACGTGACAAGTCCCCCGAAACCTTCGAATGTGAAGCTGAACCCTGGTGATACGCTGATACTCAGATGCGAGGCTGTCGGAGTACCCGTGCCGTTGATTTCATGGCGGTTGAACTGGGGACACGTCCCACCGAAATGTTCCTTCACCAGCGATTCAGGCATTGGAGTCATTACATGCCCCAACATGATGGTCAGTTGGAGTTTCTAACTCAGCCCCCTTACACACTAACCTTTGACCACCTAGGCCTTAGGCGTGTCTTTATACACGGCTAAAGTAGCCGTGTATAAAGACACGCCACGTCATTAACTTGGAAATTTTCGATGAGGGTGACTCTGAACAACCTGCCATTTTAAATTTGTGTTCTGTTTTTTAGCCCGAAGACAGCGGAGCTTACTCCTGCGAGGCCATCAACAACAAAGGCACTACGTTCGCCGCGCCAGATGCTATTGTCTTTGTCAACAAGACTGATCCTTGCCCGCGAGGATTTTTCAACAAGTAAGACAAAGTTTTATAATAAAACTTGCGGACCCGACAGACGTTGTCCTGTCTACACGTTAATTTGAAAATTTTATTCTTTTTTTAATAAGCTAAAACATTCTGGACCTTTTTGATGAAAATTATTATTCAAATGTTATGACAATATCTAACGTCATTAATATTTGACACTGCGATGGTAGCGCCGTCCGTCGGATCCGATGTAAAACATTCCAAAATCAACAACTACTAATAAATTAAAAATTAATTAAAAAAACATTGTCCAGCGGACAAAATTGTGAATCTAAACCATTCTCAGATCCTCTTGAACACACACAAAAAGTTTCATCAAAATCCGTCTAGTCGTTTAAGAGGAGTTCAGTGACATACACACGTACAGAAGAATTATATATATAAAGATACTACGGTGACCATTTACACATAGGTGGAACACAATCATTCGTCTGTGCTAGTCCATTGTTGTGACACAAAATATAGAAAAGCTTAAGTGATTTGACTTTGAGAATCCCATCCCAATCTACAAAACATATTATCTATCTTGTTACAGCGAGGCCCGTTCAGAAAGCGAGTGCATCCGATGCTTCTGTTTCGGAAAGTCCAGCCAGTGCCGCAGCGCCGATCTATACACCTACAACATGCCTACCCCTCTCGGAGAAGGAGGCACCAGACTTATTGGTATCAGGAACTCCCCGTCAGGAGATGTTATCATCGATACGCAACCTATATCTAACCAGTACTATTATCAGCCTTTAAGAAACGGAGCAGCGGTAAGTTGTATTCTTAAAATTCTTAGATAATTTACAAAAGGCAATAATAATTCAGGGGAAATGTGTTACAATGTTGACTAAAATTCTTTTATGTATATCATTTCAGGTAACGAAAATCGACACCTCTGGATGGTCCAGTGCGCATCCGTACCTGACTTTGCCCGAATCTTACAATGGCAACCAACTGAAGTCTTATGGTGGACACATCAAGTACACCGTGTCACCACACACGCAAGTTTACGGTTTCGATGACAGCATACCGACTATCATTATCAAGGTACCTATTCAATCGTGCTTAACAACAAAAAGTGCAAAAGAGTTCTAATTCTTTTAAATCTTATAATATTTCTTCTTTCTTTAGGGAAAATATGGCAATTTGTTCCACATTAGTCGCGCTGGTGGGTCCCGGGACCTGAACATTGAGGCTCGTCTGACACCAGAAGACTGGATGAAGAACAGCTCTAGTGGCTACACACCTGCGAGCCGCGAAGATATCATGATGACGTAAGTATTTATATCTCAGATCCTGTAGTTATACTTATGTAAAATTTGGATCCCAGCTAATATACCTTCAAATTCCAGGCTCGATGAGATCGAAATGATCCTCTTGCGCTCTGACCTCAATAACGCCGGAGTGAATATTTCTGACTTCGCTATGGAATCTGCTGAACACATTAACGTTGGTCTCGGCGCCGCTAGCTTGGTGGAAGAGTGTACTTGCCCCAAGGAGTACGTCGGACTGTCTTGTCAGGTAAGAAGAACAACTTTATGTACTGTAAAATTGTATACAATAACACAATGGAGAATGGTCACGTTCACATGTGTATTAGTATGAAGCCCTCGATGTAACGAATTGACCTGTGTACTTAGTTTTGTCGTACAATCAAAACTGACCTAATTATGTGCTTTTAAAGTTTTGATGACTTGAATTTCTCAAACAAAGTCTTAATACAATGTCCCATATATTGTATTTTAAAATATATTTATAAGTAGTACGTTATCATCTAACAATGTTTTAAAGTAAATTAAATACCTATACAAATACGTGGGTAATTTCTTAATTTACATATAACTAACTTTCTCCATTGCCCAGACATTACAACAACATAAAATTGTTTCCTATCATCACTATAACTTGCGATTGGTTTCCTAACATTTATAATTGGTCTTTTTAGAAATGCGCAGCAGGCTACAATCGCAAGAGAGTCGGGCCTTGGCTCGGTGACTGCATGCCCGAGGAATGCCCACCAGGAACCTACGGTGACCCAGCCAGCGGCATCCCCTGCAAACAATGCCCATGCCCATTGACTAACCGAGAAAACCAATTCGCCAGAACTTGCTCACTAGGCTCCGATGGCGGCGTCTACTGTGACTGCTTCCCTGGGTGAGAATTGATTACAAACATTACATTTGTTGCAAATATATTTTTTTAGAAGAATCACGTTTGATTCTTCATCAATTGAATACTGTATCATAATGAGGATAATTAATCATTTGCAGTTACGAAGGCAAGCACTGTGAAGTGTGCGCCCCTGGCTATGAAGGCAACCCAATGATACCTGGCGACTCCTGTAAACCTGCTGTCAGGGACAAATGCAACTCCCTCGGCACCAAGGTCGTCCGCCCACCAGATGAGTGCGTCTGCAAGGATAATGTGCAGGGACGTTACTGCGACCAATGCAAGAACGACTCGTTCTTCTTGTCCTCAGACTTCAGGTAATAATGGCCAATCACAATTTCGAAACCACTTTCTTTCTTTTTTTCAAAGTCGACGACGACTGCACCAAGTGACACACAATAACAACTTATACCATACCTTCTTTTATTTCAGACACGGATGTGCACTTTGTTTCTGTTCGGGTGTCTCGCAACAGTGCATGAGCAGCAACCTGCGCCGCAAGACCTTGAGAGTGCAGTTCAACGTACCACAGATCGTAGACCAGGTCAAGATCTACAACACCTCCCCGACTGGACCCGGCCCTGTCAGATATGCGGCAGCAGTCGAAACTGAAATCAAACCTCAACTGTACAGTGATGAAATTACGGTCGACCAAGTGGAACGCTCACCATCCACGATCTATTACTGGAGTCTGCCTACCAGGTAATGTCTGCCAATATTAACATTTTACTTAAACTACTGTATATTTTTGAAACCAGATATATTTACTCTCTTAAATCATATTGCACAGCTTCGCTGGTGATAAGATGACATCGTACGGTGGTAATCTTAACTACGTGATGAAGAATGTGCTCAACTCACCCGAGGCGAGATACAGGAACACCGCAGCCGATGTACAACTGATTAGCGTGAGTACTCAACAGTTTACGAAGTATGGAACTGAAACAATAGTTAAAGTAATTCTCATCGTAAAATTAATGTTTTACAGAAAAACCGACTGACCTTCCATTACTTTGGTGATTTCGTCGCATCCCATGAAGGTATTTTGAACGCCAGCGTACAGTTCCTTGAAAAGGGATGGCAAAGGTAAAATCATCGTCTCCTTATAAATAATTATAATTATAATTTTTTTCTTTCTTTGTATTATGTTCATTAACCTGTATATTTTTTCTTACACAGACCTGACGGCAAGGAGGTATCTCGTGAGCACTTCCTTCTCGCTTTAGCTGATGTAAAGACAATCTTGATCAAGGCTACATATTCTCCTGGCTCGGAGCTGGCCTCACCAATCAGTGCCAGCATTGAAACAGCCGAACCTGACGGCTACGGCCCCATCGCGTTCCACGTGGAACAGTGTATTTGTCCACCTGGTTACATCGGAACTTCGTGCGAAGATTGCGCCCCCGGCTTCAAGAGGTCAGCTTTGTTTACATATAACTTGAGGCTACCATCCACCTCTGTGCCAAATTCGTTGAAGAGTAATCAACTATTTACATACTAAACACAGTATCATATTAGTGGAATCAGTTTTCTTGACTTTAATTTAGAAAAATAATAAAATAATACATGTATTTTCCAGGAGCTCTAGCGGTTTATACTTGGAACACTGCGAGCCATGCGAGTGCAATGGCAAGTCGAACATGTGCAACCCAGAAACAGGAATTTGTTACGTAAGTTTTTCTTTTTAATTATAATAATAACTGTAATATATTATGACCATTCTTCAATAAATAAAACATGTACTTAGAAAAATCCTTTTGCAACAAAAACGTACAATTTCCACATTCAGGACTGTGCTGACAATACTGATGGTGACGAGTGCGAGTTGTGCAAGCCGGGATACGAACGTGATCCCTACGGAAACTGCGTCGAACTGCGCTCTAGCACTGTACAGCCATGCCGGTGAGTAAACATTGTTCTATCATAAAATGAAGAGAATAAAAGCACTGCGTCTACGAAAGAAATCCACATTGAAGTTCAATTCAAAATATCCGTTTTCGAATTTGGTTTGAAAGTCAAAAGCATTTATTCTAACTAGACAACACAAACATGAAATAGAAAAGTCAGTCTGTTCGTCAGTAAAACTAGATACATGCCTGTTCGTCATAAAACAGAATTTGGAACGTACTATCTTAAACTATCCGAGTTGGACAAACTATATTTGACAGATTAAAAGATATTATGGTAATGTTACCTTACTGATGACACAAATATCATCTAAAATCAACTTCGTGTTCTAGATGTGATCCCCGTGGTACTACTGCACCCTGTGACAGCAGCGGCAACTGCTTCTGCAAACAAAACGTCGAGGGTGACTCCTGTGACCGCTGCAGACCTGGTTCCTTCGGCCTTGATGCTAACAACCCCAACGGATGCCTTTCCTGCTACTGCTCTGGCGTCTCTTCTGATTGTCACGAAGTATGTCATCTTAATTTAATTCTTATTTCGTACTGCAAAGAGCACATAGTGCCGCGTTGCTGGTTTCATGTACCAAAACAGCTTCGTTATGCAAATATGACTCTTATGTCCACAGGGCAACCACTTCACAAGGGTGCCGATAGCCGCGCCGGTGCTTGGTGACAACTACGGCGGTTTTACCATCACAGATTTGAATGCAGAGAGAGTGACCCAAGATAACTTCCAACCCATGTTCCAACAAAGCGAACTGGTCTACACTTTCCCCTTCAGACCTGATATTGAGCTATACTGGTCCCTGCCTATCTTCCCTGGTAAGTTTAAAGTACAATATGTTTGTATCGTCACGCCTTGCATCCCCGATTCATCCCTTAGATTAGGCAAAGGTGTCACTATACAATGTACAGCCTCTTTCACCATTTGTTTTATTTAAGTCTCATGTAAAGGGCGTGAGCCTATTGCCATATAGGCACAACTTCAGACGCTTGCAACTACTGAGAAATTTTCGAAAAGCCGAAGAAAGCTCAGCAATACTACAGCAGCAATCGAATCCGGGACCCCGTGCCCGGCAGTCGCATTTGCGACCACTCAACCAACGAGGCAGTCAGACAATATGCCTTTACATATATTATTATAAATATTATCCTTAACAGTAGGTTTCATTTATTTTTAATCAATCTACACTGGTGTTATATATTCATATTCCATCGCAAAAAAATATTTATTAAATATTTATTTATTGTTATAAATGTTGACGATATATGTTGTTGTTGCAGGTAACCGAGTTCTCTCATACGGTGGTACCATCTCGTTGAGACAGAAATTCAACTCCCAAGTATATTCGGTGTCTGAGCGTGGAACCGACGTCGTGCTCGACGGTGGCGACATCTCCATCTACTGGACCAACCCTAACCAATTCCCAGCTGGAGTTTCTTACGTAAGTCACCATTTTGATAATGACAAACAAATACTATTTTACCTTACTCTACTTACACGAAGACTAGGTTAAACATTTCGAAAGTCATAATAAGTGCTATTTTGCACGGGAATCCGCCCTTCAGGAATCGTACCAAAGAACCTAATATGAAACGTACCGTAAGACTACTATTGTACTACAATAATGATTTATTTCTGCAGAGCTACCAAATACCTCTAAGAGAAGAAGGATGGTACATCTTGAACACAGTAACTCCTGCCACTAGAACCAACTTCATGAGTGTGCTTAGGAACCTGAAGAGAGTGCTGGTGCGAGCTACAGTTGTCCCCATTATTGACGATACAACTATCGCTGATGTTTCTATGGACACCGCTACCGAAAGCTACGACCCCATTCTTCCAACTGCCAAAGGAATTGAGGTAAGATTTGCGAAAAAACCTGAGAAGTTGTACTGAAAAAGTGTTCCTCCAAAGATAATACAATGGTATCGTTATCAAACAAATTGCTACAAGGTGTCAAATTCTATTTTGAATTGTACAGATCTGCATGTGCCCACCCGGCCACGACGGAACAAGTTGTGAGACCTGCAAGCCAGGCTACTACAAGGACCAACGTGGCAACTGCCAGCAGTGCCCATGTAACGGAAATAACTGTCAACTTAACAGCCAAGGACAAGTTGTGTGCAACTGTCAGCCACCGTACACTGGCTACGATTGCTCAATTATCGGTAAGCTTCCAATTCAAGTAAATACAATAATTAAAACAAGCTAATATTTAACATAAATAAGACGAAAAAACAGAAACGTCACAAGTTACAGACTCCACAGATTACATTACACAGACTTATGGATAAAAATGACGAGTAGGCAATTTATCCTTAAGAGTACCCATGTTTACTTAGGCAGGATTTTAATGTCAATGTTATTGTGTACGAATAAACTTTTACTGGACAACCGATAGGATTGATAATGGAACTACATCCGACTATCAACGAAGCTGGTGACGACCCTTACTCAAGAAAGGTGACTTTTACATGCAATTACCGCGCGCCAGAACCGCTCACTATAAAGTTCTACCATGAGGGCGTAGAACAAGATACTCCAAAATATTATGACGAAGCGAGACTCTACAAGGACGGGTGGCACTCGACCCACGTCTGGCACACAGTCTGGGACACCAGACGACAAGGGGACGCATACGAGTGCCACACTATCACCGAAAAGGGATTCACCCTCGGTGTACTGACCACCACTTTGCCGGAGCCAGGTAGACGACCACCACCGAACGTGCTTCGGGCGTCTCCGTCTAATGTCCTCGTGCCTCATGTCATGCTTCGAATAGGCATCATTCGTTAATGTGGCTCAAGTTCAACTAGTGACCTTTAACAATTATACAATAACTACCTACATATGTTTTGTCCTTCACTGTCGTTATATACTCGTACAGCGATCACATTAATCTCTAATTACTACGACATGTTGCTATCAAAATGTATATGTTGTGAGTGTTCATCTCGTCTGTAACCATTCATACTATATAAGCAGATATTCATTCGTGACGTTATCTTATAGTTTTTGTCTAGTCTAAGTAAAATGTAACCTTTAATTTAAAAATTCATTTGTTACTTCTTTTTGTCGCTCAATGTATTAAAACATATTGATACATGTTCTTTCCTATTTCGTTTTGGTAAAGCTAGGTCAACTTTATCATAATAAAATGTCAGTTATTAACATGGAGATAAAATCTAGTTAAGAAGATAATACCAAAACGAAAAAAATCGACATTTTGTTTTATTAAAAAAAAAAAACTAACGTTTGGTATGTGTATTACGTAGGTGGTGGACAAACGATAGAACCTCCTCGTCCTCAACCGGAACCTACAGTCGAAGTGATGATTACCAGCCCGACTATCAAAATCCAGGAAGTCGGAAGCAGCGTGAACTTCACTTGCAGAGCCCAAAGCCGTAACTCAAGAATGCTATTGCCTGTCAGATGGATCAAGAGCGGAGGAGAGCTGCCTCTTGGACGCTACCAAATTGATGAGAATCTAGGTCTTCTGCTGATCACCAATCTGCAGGTCTCTGACAGCGGTAAATACATCTGCGAGACCAATGACGGAGTCAACACTGCTCAGGCTATCGCTACCCTCAAAGTACCCGGTAAGTGCACAGTCCCACTATTGTCGAATCATTGATATAGAAATATTAAGCTAATAAAATGATTATTTACTCAACTTCTCATTGTTCTATGCTGTCATTGTTGGAATAGTTGTACCTCTTTGGATATTTTACGCTCGAGGTGAGTTACCTAGTTATTCTACATGTGTAGGTCATCGTGATTTTAGCATAATACACAACATTCTGTACGCATGTTACTCATTTGCAAACTTTGTTTCAGGAAATGAAATGACCATGCCAAGCGTCGAAATATACCCACCAGTGAACGACTATTATGAAGGGGACTTTGTTCAATTGGAATGCCGCGTCAGAGGCAACCCCACTCCTACAATCAGGTGGCAGCGAGGTTCTAACCAACTTCTTCCATTCTCTGGGCAATATTATGACAACCGGTTCGAAATCGAAAGTGCTCGAGTTGAAGATTCTGGAGAATACAGGTAAGGAACTACTTCAGAGCTACTAAATCAATGAAATGAACAATATTTAATACCGAATGTATTCTTAAAATCGTTTTTCTACACAGATGCATTGCCACCAACACCGTTGGCTCCGCTGACCGCACAGCAGTAATCACGATTCGTCCACGTCCATCACGGCCGCAGAATGAAAAACTGACTGTCTCCATCCCATCTCCCACTGTCGAAGAAGGCCAGAGCATAATGATTGCTTGCACAGGAACCACTAACATTCCCGCTGGATCCATAGACTGGATTAGGTAAGAAACAAGCTACTTATAAACATTAACGACCCTTTTTATAAAATTATGATTCATAGTTGTTATATTAATGTGAAATGTTGGTATTTCCCACAGGAAAGACAAAACTTTGTTCCTATCCAACGTGAGGTCAGAAAATGGCGTTCTATACATTGAGTACGCTCAGCCCGACAACCAAGGAGTTTATATTTGCCAGTCCACTCTGTCCAACGTATCACCGGTGCAAGTACTTGTGACTATTGTACCCGTCGAACCAGTGACCGAAACCTATAACATATCCGCGTCTGTCGACCGGCTGAAGATTCCCACTGGTGGAAGCGGTACCGTGGACTGTAATGTGTCTGGACGTCCCGCTCCAATCATTAAATGGACGAAGGTAACATTTTCATTTAACTCTAAAATATTGAAACACTTGATAAACTGTCATATTTTCTGTATTTCACATAATAATTTATTATTACACAGCACGATGGCTCCCTCGGACTCAGTGCCAACCAACGCGGCAACACGTTGATCATCAACAACGCTAAGGAGAGCGACGAAGGATACTACCTGTGCGAGGCCAGTGTTGGCCCCAACGCAGTAGCCAATTTATACGTCTTCGTGGAAATCGAAAGTGAGGATACATATTTGTTATGTAATACATCTAAAGCTTTATATACATGTATCGTGTATACAGTTGTCTTGTACGGTGCTCAAATTAACTGCATATTGTGGTTCCATTTTAAATAATCTGGTTTTTTAGGACGCGAACCACCTAGAGTGGAGATTTGGCCACAAGAGCAGGCCCAGGCAGTACAGTTAGGAGGAGAACACACCCTGATCTGCCGAGTCCTTGGAGGTATTCCTGAACCAGACGTCACGTGGAACAGAAATGGCGGACGTCCTCTCTCCAGATTTACCGAAATTAGACCGCATCACGAACTCAAGTGAGCTGCCTTTCTTGTTTATAGTCGACACAATCTAAGAGGTCAAATCTCAAGTTGTGGGAAACGCTAGTTAATTATATTTATGTTTATCTTTGTTCATTCAATTAAATAAAATTTTATTGTAAATAAAATATATACAATACACTTTAGGCATCCAAAAAATATAAGATAAAATACTTCAAAATAATCAGCTACTTGCTCGTTCTGCAAAGTTTATAAAGGAGTTAGTGACATGTAATTTTTTGCACAGGTTCACCAAGATCGAAGTCAACGACGAGGGTGAGTACACGTGCACGGCGCGCAACGACGCTGGAACTGCCAGCGCCAGTGCCAGCATCAAAGTGAGGGCCATCCCTGAGGTCACTATCACCCCGAACCCCTACGTGCAGGTCGCCGCCGGCGAGAGCATCAACATCGAGTGCAGAGCCAACGGGTACCCCGAGCCTGTAGTCTCCATCCAATGTGAGTAAAAACATGTTACGCTTTTCTTCCCATTTAATCTTTATATCATCTTGTATTGGCGTGATCTGATGCGTTTTATCTAGAAGATTACAAATTTTCTTTGAGTACTACTTCCTTTGTTTCAGTGGAAGATCTTTAGAAAATTATTGTTTAAATACAACTTGTTTCTCTTCTCTTTTAGTCGGTGACTATCGTGACGTAGTTCCTGCTGCGTCTGGCCACACCTCGTTGCGCATAGCTTCAGCTAGAGAGGAAGACAGTGGTTTCTACACTTGCACAGCCACCAACGCCGCTGGTACCACTAAGGAACAGTTCAGAGTGGTGGTAGATAGAGGAGATGGTGGCGATGACGGTGGTTTCGACTACGGTTAGTATTTTTCAAATAATCTGAACTGAAGCGACTCTCAAATACACTACGGTGGATGTGAGAACTTAACTATTAGTTACTGTTTAACTAAATTTCAATTATCGATACCTTAATTGGCAAACCAGGTAACTCCTTACGAGCAAATTTTTCAGGAGACACTAACATACGTTTTGTTACAAACAAAAAAATAATTGAAAAATGTGGAGTTGGCTCATTTGCCAATCAAGGTATCGTTATGTATGTATAATGTTGACAAGATTTTAACAATTTCTCTTTATTTATTTTTTTACTTTGCCTCACACTAGGATTTTTCCTTGTGTCGTGAGTGCGTTTACAAACATACAAGTTCACATACACATTTATATCATTAATTCTGCTCACAGGAAGCGGAGATGGCGAGATTGACCCTGATGCACCTGGATACCCTCAAAGACCTGATGAAGTCCCAAGCAACCTAATCACCATCGAAGGACAACCTGAGACTATTTTGTCGTTAGTACCAACACATACTATAGTACCAATTCATACTCACTGGCTGCCTCGTTGGCCGAGTGGTTGCAAGTGCGACTGCCGGGCAAGGGGTCTCGGGTTCGATTCCCGGGTCGGGCGAAGTATTACTGGGCTTTTTTCGGTTTTTCGTAAATTTCTCAGTGGTAGCACGGAGTCTGGAAATGTGCCCGGTATATGGCGATAGGCTCACCACCTATTACATGGGACTTACAACATAAATTGTGAAAAGTGGGTGTACACAGTGGCATTACTCGCCATAATGTGCACCTCTGCCTACCCCTTCGGGGATTAAAGGCGTGACGATATGAATGAATGAATAATCTCTTAGTACCATACCAAAGATTTTTCACTTTATTCCGGTCATGTTATCACAAAATATTATTAATACTATGTCAAAAGTTGATTGCTGATCACTGGTATATTATACCAGTATAATGGTAATTTATTGGGACAATTTTGGTTACAGTTGCAGTCAATTCGGTGACAATGTAAGGTGGGATCGTGCTGACAGGCAACCATTGCAACCAAACGCAACTCCGGACCGATCCAGATTGATAATTTACAATGTAAGTGAATACACCAATTTCAGTAACAAACATTTTATTGTCGGATCACTAACCATCTAATTGCTTAACTTAAAAACTAAACTGAATATATTTGACTTCAGGTTTCGAAGAGTGACTCTGGAGAATACGTGTGCAGTATTTATAACCAGTTTGGCGAAGTACAACAATCGATCTACACAAGTTTGGTCGTAGTCACTGCACCGAAGATTACTCTGCGCCCACCAGTTCAGAGCGTGCTCCCGGGACAATCACCAGTCGTTGAATGCATCGTTGAAGGAGATGATATCATTGATATAACGTGGATCCCTCACAACAGGCAACCATCAAGGTAAGTATCCAGACGATGGACATTCTGTGGTCTACATTTACTAGATAGAAGCGACAATTAAGGAGTTATTACGAGGATTTACGTTCCATTTTACTTTACAGCCGCGTGGACACTCGGTCCTCCAGGCTCATCTTCAATCAGATCGAGGTTGAGGACGCCGGCGAATATGAATGCTTCGCACGAAGCCGATACGCCAACGCCAGCGCAACCGCCGAGGTCGTTGTAAGCGGTATGTTACGAACTTTCTTAAACACATTATAGCATGGTCACCAACGGCACAAAACTGTACGGTAGACGCCATCGAAATTGATAGAAATATGAAATGATCGATGATAATTAACATACATTAAAAACATAAAAGCAACCAAAACTAGCAGCGAATGCATACTTCTCATAAAGTTTAATAGATTTACTTACATATTACTTATCCAATAGCACAGTCTAACAGAAACGTCATAGCTGAAAGTTTATGGAGGTATAGCATCCAAAAATGAGACCAAAATTTTTACCAACAGATTGCGTGATTGTTGGACTGTGGTATTATTCCCATAACATTTTGGACATCTATCAATTTCGAAGAACATAAATTCACAACACAGTTGTACCTACAGCGTACAGGTTGCACAGAATGTTAAGCACCTGTTATTTTATTTGCCGTTCAGTTGTGCTGTATGAATGCTGGTCATCAACATCACACCTATGGAACCTCCATGGATTGAATGCTTTACATTTTAATTATACATTATTATCAATTGCGTGTACGCTAGCCTTAATATAAAGACAATTGTAAATATTGCTTGAAGCATTAATTCATTAAATAGTTTCAACTTAAGCTCGATTCAAAGAGTCCGTAGCTAAGTACACGCAATTGGTAACGCTTGAGGGTTCAGTTGACTGCATGACAATAACATTCATAGAAGATTCGGATCATACGGCGTCCGTGTCGCACGAGAATGAGCAGAGGGCACGCTCCGGCGCCGCCGTGCACCTGAGCTGCAACGTGTCCCAACCCAACGTCCGCATCGTGTGGACCAAGGACGGACGTGCTCTCCCGAGATCAGTAAGACAGAAACAAGACGGATCGCTCTTCATCCGACGCGCTCAAAAGTCCGACTCCGGCAAATATGTCTGCAGTGTCCAAGACTCGTACAGAAGAGTCATAACAAGCAATTACATCAATCTGCATATACAGGGTCAGTTTCACCGACAGCTCATTAGTCAGCTTAATTCCAGTGGTGGCGCTGCAACTGCAATGTCTCTGCTTCTCCCAGTCGTTTAACTTGCATGCGCCGCAGGCATGCTTAGTTAATATAGTATTTTAGCCCTTTTCCTAACTTTTCTCTTTTTCCGTTTTGACTTTTTGATTCATTATTACTTATAAAGTTTTTTTATGAGTTGTAATAAAACTGTAATTTTTCGCTCGCAAAGGTATTAAATGCTTGGATACGGAGTATCCTTGTAATGACAACAGTGGTTGTGTAGACGAAAACTTACTATGCGATGGATACAGCCACTGCCAAGACAATAGCGACGAGGAAAACTGCTTGTGGCGAGATAGGCGATTCTTGGAGAGAACGCGGAACAAGTACCGTTCTCACGATGGTAAATCTAGTGCAGCTGTGTTCAACAGTTGTCTGTCTAGTCGGAAACGCGGTGTTGTGCTGTTCGTAACTCAACCGCCTACTATGTACTGTCATGGGGTTACTAAGTTTTGTGAAAGCCTGGTCAAAGTGGTATCTTACTACCTTTATATTAAAGTTTTGAGAATGTTTTGGACAAACGTAGACAAGCATATATTATTGTATTACCAAAATAATTATTGTGTTACCCGTTCCATAGTTTAGCTGGTGCCTGCGTCTCGTATACATTGTATCGAGTTGGTGACTAACATGGTTGTATTTGTTGCTTACTGTACCATCTCAGTTATTTTATGTGATAAGTCCTATTAATCAAAATGTCCGCAGCTTCTGTGAAGTTGGACATGCGTTGGGTTTGCATGTTAGCTTTCAATTTGGTATTTTTATTTGGTAATGAATAATGAAGCTCTTGAATGAACAGGTATGTTATATCTTGTATGAAATATATTGTTGTAAGTAGACATATTTTATGCCCTGGGTGGGGAGTGCTTACAAGGTGACTACCATCTACATTTGTTTGAGTTAGGCTAATAAGTGTATAATGTTTTAGGAACTCGGGAACCAACCCCTGAACCAGAACGAATGGTATCGATTGATCAACCACGGAGGCAATTTAGAGCAGGAGACAACGTAGACGTGCTGTGCAAGGCCAGGTCTGGTAACATCAGGCTTCAGTGGCTGCGCGTGGGAACCAACCAATACGTGGCCTCCTTAGTAAGTACTGCTTCAGATTGAATTATAATATTGGCTCAACGTCAACCCATCACATATGTGAAAAATCTATGAATCTTTATGTCCATTAATCATCAGGTTCACCAACCCACTTCAGAATATGGCCCTATTCATTAATCAGTGTTAAGAACGATCAAATAGAAAATATGTCCAATAATATACACACGCGGTCATGTATTATGTTTACCGATATTACAATGTTATTCTTATACAGACATATGGCGATGGAGTTAGGCTGGCTCTGACCGGAGTGACCAACAGCGACGCCGGAGTGTACCGCTGCATCGGCAGCGACGACCGTGGCCGAACATTCTATGATGATTTCAATTTGGAAGTTGAATCTAGTATGTATTGTTCTATATTGAAAAACAGAAAATTTCTCAGACTATTCAAGCCTTCTCGTAAAAATACCTTCATTGAAATAAATAATCTCCCTAAAATTTTACAAAATGTAGATACCCTAAAATCATAATTTTCGCATTCACGCCACATACACGAAACAACAATTTGTGGTTCACAACGCGTAAACCAAAGCTACGAAGCATTGTCCATAGCTTGAGTGCCCAGCTACTGAACTTACCTTAGCAATAGCAGAACTCTACTTAAGTATACTACAATATTCAAGACATAATTTTTGTACCACTACCAGGCGGACCCTTCTACCCAGACAACAGAGACGTATCTGTCTCCCAATACACCGCTCGCCTGCGTGACTCAGTCGACCTACCGTGCACTCACAACTTGGAACACCCTGTTACCATCGAATGGAGACGCGAATTCTCGGCTCTGCCGGCTGAACTTCGCACCGACCAGGTAACTATTCAATGTTACTGCATGCAATTCCTAACCTGAGTTGAGTCCTCTTGACAAATGTTTGAGGACATCATGTGACTTATCAACCAACTTTTTAGCAATGTTTCTTGTACTCTCTAGTATAATAATTAATCTTACTTCCAGCCAAACCTCTACCTAGACTCTGTGACTGAGGCGGACGCCGGTACCTACGTGTGCCGCGTCAGCAACAGCCGTGCCACTGTGGAAGCTCGCGCGATCTTGACGGTCACCGGAGTTGTTCCGCGATTCAACGGGGATGGCTTTGTTTCACTCCCTCAGCTAAAAGATCCTTACCAGCAATTCGACATCGAAATATCGTTCAAACCCTCCGGTAAATGACTATTCAATTATAAGTATAGTTTGATTGTTAATCATTCAGTGCTAATTAAACCATATTATTTTCTATTTCAGACGGCAATGGTCTGATCCTCTACAACAGCGAGAACCAAGGTCGCTCGGGTGACTACATTGCCCTGAACCTTAGGGACGGTATACCAGAGTTCATCATGGACACGGGCACTGAACCTCTGATTGTGAAGGGAGATCGCCCTCTGCAAATGAACGTTTGGCACACAATCAGGGTGTCTAGAACAAAATCTAAGAGTAAGCAAATTTTGACAATTTTTCTTAATCTTTCGAATAAGTAATTTGTGGTTACTTATACGATCTTAATGTTTTTGCTTTTAGTAACGATGGACGTCGATAATACCGGACCTTTCATTGCGGAATCTCCTGAACAATGGGTTGTACTTGAACTGAAACAGCCTCTATACATCGGAGGTGTGCCTGATTACGACCAACTGCCCATCGACCTGGCTGGAACTTCTGGGTAAGTTATTTTCACATAGAAAAATGATTTTTTCTTTTAAGTAATATTCTGAACTTTTATAATAATATGCTACTTTTCTGCATACAGTTTCATTGGATGCGCTAGTATGCTGATTTTGGGCAGAGAGGAAAAGGACATCATGATGGACAGCTACACGCGCAGCCGCGTGAGTGAATGCGACTCCTGTTCACCCAACCAGTGTCAAAACGGAGGTGTATGCCAGGTCCGTAGAATTTTCTAATTCAGGCGTTATTTTAAATAGTTTCTTACCTTTTTAAGAAACATATTTGATATTATTATTTAAAGGAGCGCATTCAAATCTTCAGTAATAGTTTGACATTAACTTGTGTATCTGTTCACAGGAGGCTCGTAACGAACGTGGGTACAGCTGTATCTGCGCGTCTGGCTATGCCGGTGTGAACTGCGATAGGACAGGAGACGCCTGCCGCCCAGGACTCTGTGGGCCCGGCAAGTGCATCGACACCGTTGACGGATACAAGTGTGCATGCCCCGTCACACACACTGGCAGGAAGTAAGCAGCCTAGATTAGCAAAATGACCATAACTTAAGCATCTCATTCTAGTAGAAACACAGAGTATTTCCCAAAACATTTACAAATTCCCCATTTTTTAAATAACGTTGAAACGTGTACCTCACATAACTATAATATTGCAGTTGCGAGGAAAAACAATCAATTGAATACCCGGCCTTCACTGGTAGCGCATATTTGGCCATCAAGCCACCAGCGCCGTCCCGGACTCTGAGAATGTCGATGAGGATCAAGGCAGCATCTCCTGTGACTGATGGAATAATTATGTATTGTGCGGAGTCACCGCGCGGATACGGAGGCTTCACATCCCTGGCTGTCCATGACGCAAGGCTTGAATTCCGTTACGACCTTGGAGGAGGTAAGATACTACAGAGGCACAAGTTCAACAAAGTCTTCTGGTCGTTTATTGCAAATTTTGGATTCCATCATTTGCAAAATTTTGTACCCATGAAATGTATCCAACATGATCAACGTTTTTTTCTAAATAAGCGTGTTCATTTTCGTTCTCAGGAAGCGTGCCAGTAGTCCTGGTCAGCAACAGGACCCTCACAGCTAACGAATGGACAACCGTCCACATTGCTCGGGTCGGCTCTGTGGTCTCTCTGCGCATTAACTCAGTACACAGCTTCGAACAGCAACTCGAATCTCCGAAACGGGTAAGTGCTCATTTGAACCTTATTCTTCACTATATTGAGATCATAGTTCATTATCATGTATTTAAAAAGTTATATGTCGCAGTACTGTCTTCTTGTACAATTCTGTCTATTTATTCTTTATTTTGCATCATAGGATCTGAACCTGGACACGCCAATCTTCGTGGGTGGTGTGGACGACTCCATCATCCTGAATAACAACACCGGCGTTACTGGTGGATTCAACGGTTGCATCGCTGATGTAAGTCCTAACACATCCTTGACTTAGCATTTTCTCTTACATAAAGAATAAACCATGACAATACGCATTTCTGTGTGTAGGCTAAAAAACGAATTACTTTAAAACTAAACTAGAGAGCCTACCTGACTACTTCGGGTAGAAACTTGGTAACAAATCCCAAATATCCGAAGTAATCACTTCGGTTGCATAATTATACATTATATCGAATTACAATATCAATGCCCCATCATTTAAATACCTCTTGGTCATAAGTCGAGAATTTTCTTTTTGTCGATTTGGAAAATCCCAGTAATATCATGGAATGTTTTGACACACACGATACTTGACAATTATTTTCTCCCCTACATATCATGGGGAGTACCCATCATTACAGATTCTCACTTGCTTAACACTTCAGGAAATAAAAAACATTTTGTTTATACGTATTTTCGCATGACGTGATATTTAGTTTGATGTTAATTCGCAGTTCAAGTTGCACGGGGAAGCTGTGGACATCGTGAACTCTACCATCCAGTCGGCGAATGTTAAAGAATGCAACGCTTACGTCCGCGGTGACATTCCAGACGTGAGTATTCTGCAGTTTCATTTATTTGATGATTAGTCAATGATTACTTACCTTACTTCTTTTTAATCCTATATTACGTTTCCAATATCATGATTACTAAATAAGTATCACTGTCACAGACTGAGATCGGCTGCCAGTGCCACAACGGTGGATCTTGCACAACCGACTCCTCAACTTGCGCCTGTCCCCCTGGTTTCGGAGGATCTCTCTGCGAATACCGCGTGCCCTCCTCCATAAGGTCCTCTCGCCAGCCCCCTAGCGACCCCTGCGCGATGCGTCCTTGCCGCAACGGTGGAACCTGCCGACCTGACCTCAACACCAGAATGAACCACACCTGTGATTGTCCTCTAGGATACGCCGGCACATATTGCCAAATTGGTTAGTATTGGGATTCTAAGTTTTAATACATACATTTGATCCAGAGAATAGAATTAAATACGCAATCTTCTTTTCGTAGCTCTCGAACTACACCACAGCGTCGGTTTCAATGGTAACGGTTACCTCGAGCTCCCCGCGAATCTCATAAGGTACGAGAACTTGGACGACGACCCGGTCATCATTGCCCTGGCCATCTTCACCAGCCAGGACGGAGTGCTGCTGTACCAGAAGGAAGCCCAGAGCCCACCCTTCTACGGAGACTACATCCTCTTGAGAAGTAAGTACTAGTTCACCTTATTGGTAGCAACATTTTTACAACTCTTTGTACATCACCTACGAAATAAATAACCGATTTCAATTCAAAATTCATGGATCGACCCAAGTTTTTGACAAAAACTCCTTACACGATAATGTCCAAAATCGATGTCAATCCAAAAGTCAATAATTTCGGTCGTTTCTCAGTAATAAGGAGTATATAAGTAATCCCATACCCAAGTACCACCATATAAGGGGAACCCACTAGTTTCTGTTGCATTGAAGAATCAATATAGATTCTATATCGTATCGCATTCTAAGGTTTATTATTACCGTATAAGTTCTGTAACTATTATTACTACTAAAAATATCAAAAAAAACTTGGTTACACATAAATGTAGGTAAGTGCAAAATCACTAACAATTGTGTGTTCTTTACAGTTGAAAATGGCATTGTGAAGTTCGAATGGGACAATGGCGGCGGCAAGTCTGAGCTGGCCGTCAATTTCTTCGTCAACGATGGAGTTCGTCGCCAGGTCAGTCCTATTAACTATTACAGGACCTATTATTATATGTACTCTGTCCAAAAATAACGATCATAGTTAAACATACCATTATAATAGCTTTTTCCCGCGGCTTAGCCCGCTTTCCCGTGAGTTTGGAAGTAGTCTATATGTTATTGTAGACCATAATCTACACCTGTTCCAAATTTCACCCAGATTCCTACTATTTAGATGTAATTGAGTATGTTTGTTACATACATTATAATATTAGTAGCATTGCATTAATATCTAATATTAGTAAAATATACCTACATAAGTATAGGTACATTTTGAGTGCACGTTGGCGCGGCGGCTAGGCAACTGGCTGCGGCGCAACGTGTAGCGGATTCGATTCCCGCACGGACCAATGTGTGTTATCCACAAATTGTTATTTCGGGTGTCATGTGCATGTGAATTGGTATGTTTGTTAACGCACCCACGACAAAGGAGAAAATTCCAGTGCTACCACACAAACGTTTAAAAAAAATAACAACAATTCTTACCATATAGGTACGTAGTTTACATAACAACATTCAAATAAAACGTTTATTACCTATAACCAGGTATACATGTGTTATCTCTCGTTCCAACGATGTGCAACGTGACGCAAACACGTGAGCGATGAAAGCACCGTCATCATTAATTGGGCTTTCAGTTGCATTGTGCTCATTTCCATAAATACCACAATAATACATCGGTCCCTTTTTCCGTGCAATTTAGCTGTACATTATGTATTCTAATAATATATAGTATTAATGTTGTATTGAAGAAATGCTCTTAAATTTATAAAAAACAACGTCACGCCTTTTATCCCCGAAGGCGTAGGCAAAAGTGCACAATACGGCACGCAATGTCGCTATACAATTTAAACCCATTTTTCACCATTTATATTTTTATTTGTGATATAAGTCCCATGTATTAGGGGGTGAGCCTATTGCCATATATTGGGCACAATTTCAAAAAATAGGAAGAGACTGTATTACTTTGCCCGACTCGGGAATCGAACCCGAAACACCTTGTCCCGCAGTCGCATTTGCGACCACTCGACCAACGAGGCAGTCACTTTTTTACTAATAAATACATTTATTTAGTCCGTTACTTACGTTTGGTATTCCATGGTCTCTGCCTACCCGAAATTAGAAACACGTGTCGCTAGTATGTAGGAGGGCACTTGAGAAAGGTCTATAAAAGATTTTTTAATGCCTAATTCGCTGACTAAGTACGTTTTTTGATGACGGGGGGAAACTTTCAAAAGGCACCTAACTTTTGGCAATAAAGACTAAGGAGTTTGGGATTCTTACCTCGCTATAACCTCTCCATCAGCACCTATAAAGGAGCACTAGGTCCTCTAAGAAGTCCAGTACCGTAGTACATTGATGAAGTCAAAAGCTCTCCATGTTTATCGAAATCAAATTCAAAGTTCAATTCACTAAAGTTTTTATTTCCTTGACATCTTTCTATTCTCCAACTCACTCAAATTTCAATATTCCATATTATTAAAAAAATCTAATAACTTGTAACTTGTCAACAGATTATCGTGAAAATGCTGAAGGATGGCCAGGTCACGCTATCAGTTGAGGGCAACGAGAGCTCAGGATACAGTGCTGGTGTCTCCACACTCATGAACGCAGACTCGAATATTTACCTTGGTAAGTAACAGTAGAAAATAAACTAGAGTAAAGTAGCTTTACGTGGTTGAAAATACATTTTCCTTTTCCTAGGCTGCTTCTATTAATAGTAGTTTTGGATGAGAAAAGAAAAAGATTTGTAAACACACCCATCATACCTGACAAAAAATCTTGTCGTGAAGCAACATTAAGACTTTGACTGCCAACAAAAATCTGTTGAAGGCAAATCCTCCGGTAGCGCCGGTCACTTTTGCCCCCATTGCGTTTAAGTATTTAACTGTCAATAGAAAAGTGTTGAAGGCAAATCCTCCGCTAACGTCCGTCACCGGTGACCCCCGCGGCATTTAAAGTGTTAATGTGTTAAAAAAGAAAGCAACCTGGCATATAAATACACTATTATCCTATTAAAGGCCATTTTGAAATAATAAATCAAGTGACAATGTCTTAAAACTATCTCTTTCTCCCCAGGTGGTATACCTGACAGCATCAACCAGCTAGGATACCCAGGTTTCGTTGGTTGCATCCACCAAATCGAGCTCATGAACTCAGACCGAGGCTTGAACCTTGGACAAGTTGCTGTTACTGGAAGAAACACGCAGCGATGCAAAGAGTAAGTATCATAATTAGTTTCTTTCAGTAATATCTCATCATCATGATTATCATATCATCATCATTATCATCATGATAACTGTTTTACGAGTTATACTGACTAGTTTCAAGCCTCACCGGGGCTTATAATTATTAGCAGTAAAGCGCAACGAGCGTCTCGTCAAACAGTTTTACATACGTCATTTAATACGACTTACAATAGGTGTAGTTAAAAAAATATTAGTCGTCATAAGACTTAAAGAAAAATAGCGGTTCTTACTTTTAAAAGTTAGTATAGTACATAAATAAACCCTTTACGTGTACTGTTAGGTGTCACTTATAGGTTAGGGGAAACAAGAATGACGTTAAAATAAATGTCAACTTAAGGTTTCCACTTAAATTGGTGAATAGGGGCATTAGTTCCTTTTAAAGCACATTTTGATCGTGAGTCACATGAAACGTGCTGTAATCCCGGGGAGAAGGGGGGGGGGGGGTTTCTAACTCCACCGACAACAGTATTAGGATCCGTTGAACTAAAACCTAAAACCTCACTTTTACCAGACTGTTATAAGTTACGGATTCCTCCCCATAGTTTAAAGTTTCAATCATGAAAGGACTAGTATAAAGCTCTATGCTGCAATCTGGAATATTCTACCGTTACATAAGTATAAGTAGTTGCTGATTAAGTATTATTAGGTATTCGATAAAACTCGATTACAATTAATCAATACTCATTCACGTATTCAAATTGTGGTAGGTACAGTAATTGCAATAAAAAATCAAATTTCCTGTTTGTTTAATAATTATTATCAATAAATTACGTACCTAAATAGCAATGAAAAGGTGATACTTCTTGTACTATTTCATAATGTTTTATCAAGCGAGACATAATAGTTTTCATTACCTTGAAAACTTATTGGATGTTAATAAACATTCAAAAACTGGAATGCTACGTGATAATGTTAGAAATCGACGAATTTATTTTTGAACTGCCTTTCCTACTACCAAACTTATAGGACCGTCATAAAGTGAAAATCATATTACCATCACATTTCATAATAAGTCATAATTACCATGCTCATTACTGTTAGGCTGAAACAACAGGGGGCAATTTTGCATATTTCAAAGGTGTAGTGTAAAGGTGTAGGTGTATTTACAAACCCTCTGGACCATTCATCAGCAATAATTTTATCTGACGTATGAAATCACATCATGTATGAAATAAGAAAATTTTCAGTAAAATATGCAAAATTGACACTTTTGTTCAGCCTATCCATGGGTGTTTCTTCAAAAAAACTAACTTTTATTTAACAAATCATTGTCCTCCCACTTTATTAAGAAACCGAATTTTGTGTTTAAATCGGCAGAATTGTAAACTTTTAGTTGAGGATAATGACGCCGTTAACTGTTTGTGTTCTTTTTGAAGAATCACCCCCACATATTTATTATCATGTGTACAAACATAATATATTATGTATTTTGTGAATTGACTAACCATACTAATCTTGGTATTCCAACTATTGACTTTTCATGCTTCTGTGGAAGAATAATAGCAAACTATACACCGACCTCTTTCCCTACTTTGAAGAGTTTGACGTTGACGAGTCCCCTCCAGATCACCCCTATAATATGAATTCTAAGAAAAGCCTAAGCTTGTGGTCCATCCTTCCCTCATTCCTCTGTATATTGCTCTCCCAACTACTTTTTGCTATGAATAACAATTAATGGGGACTGACTGACCGGTGAGTTGGGAATTGTCGGTTACTTAAGGCTCGGCGTAAACGTAGACACTATTATACTGCACACAATATAATTGAAATTGAGTATGTATATGAAACCAACTAGACAGATGTATGTGCAGGGAGTGTATGATTTCATACAGGTTCTCTATAGAAGCTTCAGAAATTCGCTAGCTATACATGTGTACTTACATCTACTATATATCTTGTATATGTCTGTGAGCAGAGTCAATAGTGTCCACGTTTGCGCCCAGCCTTAGTATCCAAAAGTAGTGTTGAATGCATTTTATTATTTATTCAAGGCTTTAGAAAGGTTTACGCTTTGTTAGACTAGAACTTTATTATACAGTGTGACTTGTAAATCGACGTATTCCTCTTGGGAGGTGATAAAATAATTAATAGGTTTTCCTTTATGAATTATTACAAGTCACTCTGTATAGTACCGAACTAATTTTGTGTTTTTTTTTATTTTGTGCTTATTTCTTGTCAATGCTTTGTTCTAATGAAGTTATCTGGAATAATTTAATAAGATTACAATTGAATTTGTTTTGTAGTAAAATATCAAACTTATTTATTTGCTTACTCACTCTAAAGTGGTAAGCATTGTGTGCTTTGATTTATTCATTCTTTGTTGCCTTTGCTATCACTGTTGTATGTGCATTTATCTAATTCATATTTTTTGTTTACAGGTCAAATAGATATATTTAAATAACCTCACGAACGAAAAACGATTAACAATCAACTCTACTCTACAATAGCACAATACTATGTAATATATAATATAGACTATCTCATGAACAGTGTAATCTTTACCTTTCAATTGGTTCGATTTGTGACGATGCCATTTTGAAACAAGATTACAACTAGTTGTTTTCGATAAATATAAACAATAAATGTTGTATTAGTACTAAGGAACTTCGAAAAACCAGACAATATTTAGGGAGATAGGTAAACGCGAACGTTGGAATGTCGAGTGGTTGGAGAAAGACATATTCGCGTTACCGCTGCGGTGCTCTGGAGAGCAACATGTGTTTGGTGCCATAAGATGAATTTTTTAATACTGTAGTTAGGAATTTATGTATTTACTAATAACTTTTAAGTGTCCAGTTCTAGTACCAGCTTCTTATTCGTGAGTAATTTTGAAAAAATCTCTCTAAAATATCCGACGCTGCAGTTCTATTTTCGCACCCAGTGAAATCTTGTAATTGTGCCAAACGTGATAAGTAATGTTTCATTTTGTGTTAGGTTCGACACTGCCAAAAAGTTTTTCTTTTTTTATGTTTCTTATAAAATATTAAGTAAACTTTTCGCTTTTTAAGCAACGAATATATTATTGTTAAGTACCTACTTATATATAATAATTACCTATGTGAATATAAAATATTATTTTAATTAAATCGACTACGATGGCATTTAACTTAATTATCGTCAGTGATTTTTTGGATATTGTTATATATTTTAATTACAAAATTATATTTATGCATTAAATGTGTTTGTTATTAGCTTATCTAAGAAATACGACAAATTATATATAATACAACGTACTGATATTATAATCTATACATGTATAAACTATTTTAAATGATCGATCTATCCATGTAATAATTCTGCTAAGTGAACAAATTCGACTAACAATAAAAAATAAAATGTCATGAAAACGTATTTTTATTTTTACCCTCAACCTTGCTCATTGATCAACATCGTAGATGCCATAGCCTTAAAGCAGCCAGATAGTTCTATCAAGTTTCTTCAAGATTCTAGATTGCTGCTTCTCATAATATAAAGTGTTCTGAAGTTACCGATTTCGCACCCTGCATCAGTAAAACAATATGAGAACATAAAGGAGATTCTATTTTCTGTTCTTTTATTAATGTTTTCTTTTTTTAAAAACGCTGCCCCACATTAGGATTTTCGCCTGTGTCGTGGGTGCGTTTACAAACCTACAATTTCATGTGCACATGACACCCACACCCGAAATAACAGTTTTTGGATCACACAAAGAGTTGTTCCGTGCGGGAATCGAACCCAATGCACGTTACACGGGCCAATTCCCAACCACCGCACCAACCATGCAGCAGCCAAATTTTATAAACATTGACTATACTCTGCATAAAGTGGTTCACAAATACGCGCTATGCGTCATGCGTCGATGTAATCAATTGTTTTCATTGACGAAGCGACAGAGACAGTAAAAGACACAGCTCTTTCGTTACAAACTCATACGTAGATATTTTTGTATGAATCGAAAATAGTCATAATCAATCATTTATATTTACTATTCTAATCTTCAAACGCCATTAAACCCTTTAAAGCCGTGGCAGATAATTTTAAAACAACTTGTATAATATACCAAAACTAAAACTAAGTTTGTAATCCGATCAATTAGTGAACAATCATCTAAGTTAAGATAAGAGTCAGAAAGTAGTAAAGGCAAGACGGGAATCCGATGAATGAAACCCCCTTTGTTATGACGAGACAGCTACTAACACACTTTAACCACGATTTGATCCCCTGTCTCCCTCGCGTTGGAGTATGGGGGGATGAGGTGCGGGAGGAGAGGTGTCGAAAGATCCCTCAGTACCCTACATCCCTTACAGCTGAACCCACGTCTGATGGCACTGAAAACTTTCGCGAAAAAACACGAATACTTCGTACTTTTGAATACTCTAGAGATTTGTCGCTCGATAATTCACAGTCAAATCATTTATTTCAATTATTAAACCTTAAATAGGTACTTTTGAAATGTCAACAAATAAAGAAATAAATAATAGTCTGCCCGTCAGTGAGGCTAGGTGCTCGTTTAAAAGCAGAGCATGTATTCTATAAGAATGTAGTGTATAAAAATAAAGTAAAGTTAAAAGCACATCAACACGTAGCCTTAGATTAAATGTGATTGTTAAATGGATTTCAATTATTTAATTAATATTACTCGTTTGAGACTTTCTTAAAATGAGACAACAATGTGAAAGATCGAGCTAATTAATTATTGATGCCTTTTTTGATTTTCAAAATAGCAATAGGCTCTTCCTTATTCACTTACAACAAGAAATTAAATCAAAGTCAAAGTTTTTATTTCAATTAGGTAATCCTCAGACAAGCGCTTCAACAGACTGTCTGTCCGTCTATACAGTGATGCTAGAAAGTGAAATGAGAGTAAGGTTTATATATTATATTCCACTGTAAGGTGATTTATAAGCACTATATTGATTTAAGTAACAGCAAGTTACCTAGGTTTATTTGCTAATATCTCTTCGACATTCCGCCTTTGCTAAGAACGGTGATAATTATTATGTCGTCTTTAAAACTGTAGTAAAAAACTCTGTATTACAACAATACCATTTAATTCATATCCAATATCCACGCAATGCAGATGCAATGCACTCTAGCATTGCTACTCAAGATAACGAAATTTCACAAAATCAATATCGATCGATCAGAAATGGATTCAAAAGTAAGCCTGATTACAGTAATAAGAGTTGTAAGACGCGCCGTCGAATCTTAGAACTTAATCAAACAGGTGATAGTAAGTAGTAGACATAGCGCAGACAACATAGTATATGTATAGCACTCGTACCCTCACCGGTACTCCCTACTCCCGTCAAAATACCCCCTTCACTCCTCGCTTCAGTTAGTTTCCTTCTTCAATTGAGACGGGACGCACGCGGTTTTTGGCAAAAACGAAGTCGTCTTCGTTAATATCTTTGAAATAAATATTTTTATGGCTATTTTAATCAGAAAATGTTGGTATAAAATGATGTATTGGTAACGAAGATAGATGTATAGGTTAGTTTATTCAGTAAAGTTAGTAGGACTATAAAAAAAAAATGTTTATCCACCCCAGGACAACACAATGCTGAGTACGCTAACCATTTTCGATCGTGTTGCGTAAATCAAAATTGTATTGCAACATAATAAAATATTTAGATATCCTAAGTATCATGTATAATATAAAAAGAAGTCGAGTTTTCCTTCCTGACGCTATAACTCTAGAACGCACGAACCGATTTACACGGTCTTACATTCGTTGGAAAGGGCTCGAGCTCTGTGAAGTTTGTGGCAAAGAAAATGCGTAGCGAAACGGAGTTAGCCCGGTTTTGCTAGTTTATCACATATTTAGAAGACTCTAGCTCTAAACTCTTCATTGATCGTTACCCATACCTTCTACATGGGGTGTTCGTGGGGAAAACAATCCTCAATGGGTTGCCGGCGGTCGTACGCCGTCGCCGACATTATTTTCAGACGGCTTACAACAGATTTTACAAGTGCTCCCATTCCGGGTCAAGGTCGCTCCCACCCTATCCTTCAGTCAGCGTATTTCTTTACAAAGGGCATTATATGAAGGTGGTGGCGAACGAAGTGCTATTTTTTTGCTAGAATCTCTAGATGTTTGACGGTTATACGACATATTTGATTATATTCCGACAGATTTATTTAAATGTTATAAATGTAAACTTTTCAGGTTAAAGTCACTCAGGTCACACCAAGCAAGTTGTGGCATCAGAATAAAAGGATTTACTTCTAAATCTCTACATATAAAAAACAAAAAAATATCTCGAGAACGGCTGTACTGATTTGACTAATTTTTCTTTGCTTGCAACGTGACGCCTTTTATTCCCGAAGAGGTACATAGGTAGAGGTGCACACTACACCCACTTTTCACCATTTGTGTTATACGTCCCATGTAACAGGGGGTGAGCCTTTTGCCATATACCGGGCACAATCCAGACTCCGTGCTACTACTGAGAAATTTTCGAATATCCGAAAAAAGCCCAGCAATACTTCGCCCGACCCGGGAATCGAACCCGACCACTCGACCAACGAGGCAGTCTTAGCTAATTTTGGTCTTAAATTATTTTTGAAATTCCAAGGAAGGGTCAGCAAGTAATAAAATAAAAACAAACAAGTTCGAAGTGAGTACCAGTGGTTACCACAAGCCCATCATTACTACCATCAATGATTAAAATGATTACCAAGTTAATTTTTTATAGGGAATTTCTGTTTCTGGGAGATAAGATGGCAGCTAATGTGACACCAATTATCGTGGCATAATTATTATTCCAGCGCTCATACAGAGATATCATCGAAAAGAGACACTGAGTGTATCGTGTGTACATACAGTGTCATAATCTAAACAAACCTTTACAATACACAGCAAGAAAAAAAAATCGTATATTCCCCAATAAAACTTTGCCTTTTTTATGGAATAGGTGGCAAACAAGCATATGAGTCACCTGATGGTAAGCGATCAGCGCCGCCCATGGACACCCGCAACACCAGAGGAGTCACAGGTGCGTTGCCGGCCTATTTCTTAAAGGGGTATGCTCTTTTCTGGAACTACAAAGTGAGTATAAATAGTTTAATTATAATATTATAGGCTTACTAACGTAAGTGATTGACGATGAACTCGACTAATTTCAAGCCATGCTAGAGGTTCATATTCATGAGTATCATTCCGCGACACACGACGCGGCGATTGTGACACTGCTACTCAATAGTAGCAGCAGCAGCGGTAGCAGTGCGACAATCGGCAATTAATTTAGTATGTCTCACGAAAGTTATAATAAAATTATGTTAAAAGTTTAGTTAACAGTAAAACCATCAGGTTTATGAATATTATTTATTTCTGAGACAGTTTACACTGTTTGTCTGCTACTTGCTTACACTACTTCAACATCCTGAGCAATGACTGAATGATCTTATCGTTTGAACGATGTTTTATCTGGGTTGAGTAGAATACCGTGTTTGGAAGAAACATTTCCACGACAGGAACTTCTGCTTTTCTATAAAAAGGTCCAAACTCCGTGTCGTCCTGCTTGCCGATATAACGTTAGCTTCTACATCTTCCTCTTTGAATGGTTTACGCTTAAAATTTTCTAAGTAGAAGCGCTCTACCCCAGTTACTTTTCCTTTTTCCATAAAAAGATTCGATTTATCCACTACTAGCCTTGTCGCAAGCGACTGTGATAAAGGTGCAACTAGCACTACATTATGTTTCTTCTTAATTTCTGTATAAACTTCATCCATTTTCGGGACATCGGAATAATTTCGGTAAATAGGAACTACTTTTATGGACGTGTTCTTGTAAACCTCACCGACATTTTTCTTGATTATAAATTTGACTTTTCTCGGTACTTTTCCAGCGGCCACAATTTTGTCCCCTAACTGATTGCAGTAGAACAATACAGTAGCCAGAATATACTGATCCTTATCCTCAACCTCGGGTGGGGTAGCTGATGCACAAGATAGAACAGCCAACGATACGAAAATATAGCTGAAAAAAGTGGCAACTGATAAAATGTGATTGTACGTATATTATTGACTCTAAAAGACTGGCTACTACTACTACTAATTGTTTGGTGCGCCGCAGGCATTACACACCCACATTTACAAAAAGGAGTTTTAAATTGAAATAAGTAATGACAAGTAAGCTACTAAGTATATTATTTTGAAAAATAAAGTGCGGGGCGAGGACGATTATAAGTCGCTTCATCTTCAGAAATCTTACTAGGAACTTAATGACTATAGATTCAATGAATGAAAAAAAATAGTATCATCTTGCATATCAACAGCCTGTGACAGTCAATTGCTGAATTATATTTCTTCTTATACATATTATTAAGAGGGTTTTAATAATCTCCACGATTGGCAGACGGGCTGGAGATAACAGTTTACTTAGTACGGGTCACTGCTACTTTAAAAAAGTTAGGAACGTAAGACGCTACTACTTGAATACTTTAGTAATTAAATACTACTAGCTCCCAGCGGCTTCACCCGCGGTCCCGTGAAATAAAAAGTGTACTATGTGTTATTCCAGACTATCTACCCTTATTCCAAATTTCATCCCGATCCTTTCACAGTAACAAACATACACACAAACATTCGCATATATAATATTAGGAAGATTAAAATATGGTTTACTTACAACTTCATGTTCTAAAAACAATGCAAGCTGCAACAGCTTGTATTATCGCCGTCAAGCTGTTTATAATTTGCAAATAGAAATGGTTAATACAATAAAAATGTAATTAGCAGTAAATTAATTGAAACTATAAATCTTATTGGCGTGTAATTTCATTTAATTTTATTTAATTACGACTATATTTTTTCTATTACATAACAATAATTAAGTTTTCCAAATAAAGTAATTATCTTCTTATACATTTTTGAGAGGGAAATCATACGATGTCTTCTCCGGTCCTGAGAAAGAAGAGAGAGTGTGTCAGACTCTTAATGTTTACTACGTGGAAACCCACTAAATAGTCCACAGCTCCAGTCATCTTAATACACTATTTTGGCTATAAGATATCAAAATCTGTCATATCGTACTATCCTTAATTAGCTAAAAATTACGGTTTACTCACGTAAATTAATGGAGAAAAGCTCTACTAGTTTCGAGTCAGTTGAGTCGGCCTAGTTCACTAGCCCGACGTCACGCACGCTGCTCATTATAAAGAGTCGTGTGACTCGAAACTAGTTTATTTTTTCTTTTTATTTAGTATGATTTTTTTTAAACGTTGCCCCTCATTAGGGTTTTTTTCCTGTGTCGTGGGTGCGTTTATACAATTTGTGGATCACACAAGGAGTTGCTCCGTGCGGGAATCGAACCCGCTACACGTTGCACGGCAGCCAGTTGCCCAGCCACCGCACCAACCGTGCAGTCAAAATGTCTCAAGATAGTTATTATAAAAAGGTACTATCCTTCTTTACCATGTGTAACAATGTGAAAGTATGTTTCTTTACATTTCGTTAGGTTTTTTGGGGCGTGCAAATCATCAAATGACTTCTGCCGCCCCGGATGAGGCGACAGTCAAACCCTTACCGACAAAAAATCTTACCCACAAAACCGGTTACTCCGGCAGCCCGATCTAGTCTGAAAGTTGGAGAATAATCTGTAGGCTCCACTTTTTCATTTGACTAAGTAGCCTATAAGGTCCCTTGGTAATAATAAAATAAATACTAGCAGTATATTTGAATACGATATTCGCTTCGTTTGCTAATAGAATTCTATGTATTTCCTCTATGAACACTAAGCAGTACTTGTAATACACTTAATGCACTAATAATAATCTAGTGTTTTCGAGAGTTAGCAGAAACCTTGACTAATCTCCGACGGATCGCTTGCAGCTTCCTATAAACTATTAATGGCCTAACTTCGATCCTAAGCCGCTTAAGCATTGCTATGAGATTATTGCATGTCTTCCCACGAAAGCTACTTCATTTCGCAGAGATAATATTATTATAGATGAAAATGGTGGAAATGTATGAATGGAAAATGGTAAGGTGATAATTATATGTATACTTGTACACCTCTGAGTTTGTTTTGGCATTTCTTCTCAGAGTAGTCGGATAGGAAATGCCGGCCTCATCTAGCTATTTGAAATATTGACGTGTAAAAGTGTTATTTTATTACCTACTTACAGAAATAAATATAATTTATCTAAATGTAAGACGTCTGCTTCTCATGAATGAAGGTATTGAGGGTACGGGTTCGAAACCTATGAACGGCAATAACAAAACGACTTTTTCCGAGCTGAATATTATATTTTCTTAGATTATTTAGATACCACTAACAAACGGTGAAGGAAAACATCGTGAGGAAACCTGGGCAAATCATTTCTAATTAATTGTAAATTTAAAATCGCCAACCCGCATTGAGCAAGCGTGGTGATTAATGCTCAAAACCTTCTCTGTGTGAAAAGAGGTCTTTGGTCAACAGTGGCCACTTATAGGCTGTTGATGTGTGATGTGTGATCTATAAGATCATCAACGTGAAATCTTTGTAAACCAATGGTGAACTACATGTGTCTACTTAATTCTAATTTTTCACTCTTTTTAGTAAGTAGTTCTTAGTACAAAATATTATTCTAAGGCCTTTTAATTATTACTTTACAAACACTCTCATCGTCTTGGCGTAAGTATGGCATACACAGACACATTTTATTTTATTTTATAATATTCTTTTCATTTTTACTTTACAAAAGTGCCTGATTATGGAGCAATTGAAAGAATCACTGAGACCTTGTCTAGTTTTCTCTACAATGGAAGTTTTTGAGATGCATCCAACTAACGAGCTACACCTCATGAGGGCTCCTAGATGGAAAGAGGTCCAAACTAGTCTCAGCCTCACATTGTAAAGGAACCGTAATAAGCACTTATTAGGACACCTCCACACTACCGCTGACTATGTTAGCAAATATAATGTAATATTCATTTTTGACAAAATGTTAAGAATGATTATATTCTGCTAAATGTTTTCAGTGTGGACTGTCGTGGTGGCCCGTAGGTTTAAAACGCCCGCTTCTCACACATGAGGATGCGGGTTCGAAACATACCCACGGCAAATACCAATGTAACTTTTTTTGAGTTATATGTACTTTTTAGGGTTCCGTAGCCAAATGGCAAAAAACAGAACCCTTAAAGAGTCGTCATGTCTGTCTGTCTATCTATATATGTCTGTATATATATATCAGCCGTTTATTTCCGAAACTGTTGGGTCTACATAGTTGAAACTTTGTAGGTTGATGTATTTCGGTAACCGCTATTCGAATTTTGAATACTCCATACATGGAACTGATTCAAAAAAAATTTTTTTTCAGCTAACATATCCTTGATGGGTGTCTATGGATAGGTCTTTAAAAAAGACATTAAGGTTTCTAAAACCATTTTTCGTCAAAATTAGCCATTTGAAAGTTAAATGGTTTTAGGAACCTTAATGTCTTTTTTAAAGACCTATCCATAGACATCCATCACGAACATGTTAGCTGAAAAAAAAAAAATTTTTGAATCAGTTCCATGTATGGAGTGCCCCCCTTTAATTTTTAAATTTATTAATTTTTATTCAAAATTCGAATAGCGGTTATTGAAATACATCATCCTACAAAGTTTCAACTATAAAGGCCCAACAGTTTCGGAAATAAATGGCTGTGACATACGGACGGACGGACGGACAGACAGACATGACGAATCTATAAGGGTTCCGTTTTTTGCCATTTGGCCACGGAATCCTAAAAATGAGAGTCCCCCCCCCTCTAACTTTTAAAATAAGAGAGTGAGAAAACTAAAAAAAATATATATTGTAGATTTCAATAGAAACTAACAACGAAAATTGGTTTGAACCAGATATCATAATTAGTTTTTAAGAAATAAAACATTTTCAAAAACCGCAAATATAACTTTGTCGTTCATACAAACACTATGTAAAACCAAGTTATTTTATAACTTTTATATTATGTCATCTACTTGCTGTTACGGAACCATTCATGAGCGAGTCCGACTCGCACTTGGCCAGTTTTTAAGATTATTTAGACACCACTGACAAACAGTGAAGGAAAACAATGTGAGGAAACCTAGGCTTATAATTTCAAATTATAAGTTTGAAATCGCCAACCCGCATTGAGTAAGCGTGGTAATTAATGCTCAAAACTTTGTCCGTGCAAAAAGAGGCCTTTGGTCAGCATTGCTGTGTTAGCTTAAAGTACCTATCATTTGAAAATAATATAGACCCACTATTTAAAGAATTTATCTTTGAGGCATACACCAAAATGAAAAATTGACTTTTTGGGATACTTTTATTTATTAAAAAATGTAGTTAATGGATTATAACATCAATTAACTACATTATCTCTAAATCTCTCTATGTATATTAACACGTTAAAGAACAAAATCTTTTATTGAATTGTAATATCCTTACTATCAATTTTGTTAGAAATAAAAATATGTTAGATACTCATAGAAATATTTACTCATGCTTGTTAGCATTTTAGTGTGGGAGCACCTTTAACACGAGGATGACGAAAAAGACATCGTGTAAATTGTAAGAAAGCCCCCCCACTCCCACCCTCACGCTCCCCAAGCAACACTACTGCACTACTTGGTTCCCCCTAGTCCTTTTCATCATCGTACCACAAGATTAATCGAAACGTTACCGCTTCATGTTTGATATCCCACCCAATATACAAAATCTATGCAGCTAAAATTCTGTCAGTGACGAAATATTTTAGCGATCTAATTAAAAAAAATATATATCTTTTATGAATAAGGTCACCTAGTTTTTATGGTATAAGGCGGTAAACGAGCATACGGATAACTTGACGCCCATGGACACCGGAAACATCAGAGGCGTTACAAGTCCGTTGTCGGCATTTTGGGGTTAGGAATTTAAGGGTTGTTGGGGAATCGGGGATTGGGAATATTGGGCCGGTAACCTCACTCACAACGCAAGCGTTGTTTTATGTCGGTTCTCTGTGAGGCAGTGGTATCACTCCGGTCGAGCCGGCCCATTCGAGCCAAAACATGGCTCTCCCTCACTAAGTTTAATTCTCCATTAGTTCTAATTCAATTAATCATTTTACTATTCCTTAACAACTAATACCAAACAGAAAATTAAATTTCTCAACCAGTATTTTGTATACAATATCATGTTTCCCTAGATGTACAGTCACACACTTCTAAGAAATCCACACTCAACAGGAATAAATAAAAAACAAACCAATAATTATATCAGACGATATTTTAATGTTTCATGACAATTTTAGGAAAAAACTGATTTAATCTTTTTCCAGGCGCTGCTCATCTTAACGACGAGATCTTTGAAGTGGCTGTACTTATGCAAAACTGGGTGCTCCTTTGAATCGATGGCATAATACACCGTGTTGGGAACGAATGAATTTACAATCATGGGAGTTATGTTGAAATGCTTCGGGATTGAATCGAGATTCTTGTTTAGCACGGCCTTCGTGAGACTTGCAACACTTTTCGTGTGTTCTGACACATTATAATGCTTCACATTATTAGTTTTGCCTAACATTTTCATAATTTTCTGTGCCATTATTTTCGCAATTACAGTTTTAGGGACATTTTCTACGAACACACGTTTGTATTTTGCTTTGATTATGTGAATAGCCTTGTCTATGGGTGGTACGCCTTTGGTATCTTTATAAGCTGGTACAATTTCTATCTTACCGTACTTTGCCATCGATTTTTTAATAATTTTTGCCACTTCCTTAGGTACGTGACCAGTAGCTACTATCTTATTTCCTTTATCATCGCAATAAAGTAGTACAGTTGCCGTCACCTTACTTTGCTTCTGGTTATTTTCTGCCAAAGAAGTTGATAAACACGATAAAATCGTGACACCTACTAAAATGAACCTGAAAGAAAACTTTATAGTAATTATTTTAAATAAAACAGGTTTTGGTACAGAGGGCAAGCGAACAATAGTAGGTGCATAGGTCACCTGATGGAGGTGATCAGCGCTTGGTATATAATGAAACATTGTTTATTAATGTTGGCTCTTACTCTAGACAATAAAAACAAATACATTTAAAATACTTTACATACAATTTCATTATTTGTTTCTTCCAGTTTGCAATCTTGAGTAATGTTGGTGATATCTTACTTGTCCAATTCCTATACTAATTAAAAACATACAACACCTTATCAACGATACTTAATTAACGATATGTAATGAAAACTTTAATATTCTAATTTCGTTAGTAATTTATCAGATAAACACAACATACCATTATGCCATTTAATACCCGAAAGGGTAGACAGAGGTGCACGTATGTAATATAACACCTATTTTTTACCAGATATTTTATGAGTCCTAAATTTATAATTTTATAAACTATAATTTTCTAGAGGGTTAAAAGAGAAATAGAGGTTCTCATCTTCGAAATCCATGAATTAAACAATTTCAGTTAACTAGACAAAATAAACACAAATAACCTAATTTATTTTTTGCGGGAATTGTGCCGAACAAGGTCACTCCATAAAATATTGTCCAAAGAAGACAGATGAGCCGAAATCTGCTACTTGGCTTTACATTAAGAAGCCCAACAATCATACGACTGGTGCTACTGAATGCCCTGCAAACGTTATGACCGAAAAAAGATACATAAACTCTGTACGCTCTCTCTACTAACTCTAGTGCCAGTTTATGAAAAACTATGTTAAGTATTGTACATTATTAATAGAATCAAAATGTCCTGCGTTAAAATTATAATTATGTTACCACTCGCCTGTGATACAGGATTATTCTATAACAGGCTCCTAACTGTGTATTGCTTGCTTAAGGAGTATTTTTGCATAATAATATGTGTCCATTTATACCTCTGAATAAACATTTATTTATTAAGGTATTGACATCAAATTATAAATCGTAATAAAAACAACATTTAATGTCCTTATAATATTTATTGAACAACCGTTTTTTTGCTAGCACCGATTGAAAAGTATACAGCATTCGGAATGGAAGGCTGTATCGTTGAAGAATATGGATCTTCTTTCTCCTTCATAACTTCGTTAGCCTTATTGGCTATTTCTTCAAAATCAGTGAAGTAGTCTGACTTGGTCAGTCGTACACTCTCTGCTGCTATCTCTCTGATCTTACTTGTTGGTACATATGCGGAAAAGATGTATTTGTGATTTGCTTGTATTTCCTCACGAAGTTCCTGAGCAAGTGGGATTTGAGATGCTTCTTCGTACATAGATACAATTTCCACTGGCAGATTCTGTGCAATATTTGTATTGATGTAATACTTTATTCTACGTTCGATATCGTTATCTACTTTACCTGCTGCCACTATTTTGTCCCCGTTTTCGTCGCAGTAATACAATACTGTGATTACAATGTCTACAGGCCCGCCGGCGTGCGCAAGAGTGGTTTTTATCGGAGACAGCGCCACCAAGCATAGCAGTATATATCTGGAAGCACAATTATTATAATATTGCTGTGTAGTGACGTCAAAATAGAATAATTATATTTGTTATCTCCCCTACCCTCTCTGCGGATAATTTAAAAGTCGTCTATGGGTCTAACATAATTATTATGTTTAACAGAGACTGATAAACCATTCTCTGATGATGGTTTTAAACTGACAATTCCATCTCTCCTGCGAAGCGTAGTCTTTAGTCCATTAATAGCTTGTGAGTACACTTCTACATAATATATGAATGTACACTTCTACATAGAGGGATGGTTGTAATCTCCACGCCTGCCAGTTAAGTTTGAGCATTTATAAAAGTTCAGTTTTATCCACTACTTACATTTTCATGACTGTACGAAGACTAGCATAGAAAGAAAATAGCATTTTCTAAATAGGTATAAATTAGCTTGATTATATAACCGAAATGCTAATTAAAAAGTTATAAACGAAAAATTTAATTTATCTGATAAACACGGCATACCATTACGCCATTTATACTCGAAGGGGTAGACAGGGGTGCATGTATATAATATAACACATAATTTTCACCAGTTGTGATATGAGTCCTCTATTAAATAGGGTGAACCTCGTCAAATCCATTGATAAACATTTTAACTAATAAATTACCAATTAACTAATAAAAAGAACCTATTAACTAATAAAATAACTTGCCATTGGTAGGTTTTAAACCTGCATTCTAATGCATGAGAAGCGGACTTCTTAAACCTCTAGATCACCACGACACGGCATGTCAATTATTATAAACTCAAATGGGTTTATAGTTTGCCTTAATATTTTCTCATATTGTGTAGTATTTTTTTTCCTTTTTTTTTCTTAAATAATAATTATGAATGTTTTTATTAAGTACTTTTATATTGTTTCTAATTTTCGTTTTGTTTTGTATCTATTTTCTTTTTTGGTGCATCGTGCCCGGTGCAAAATAAACATTTTTTCTTTCTTTCTTTCTTTCTAATAATTTCGTCGAAACCTATATACTAGGGACCTGCTTGCGGACATCGTAAGAATTACTTGGGGCACCTCGAATTGGATCTGCCGGCGAGCACCACATCAAATTTTGTTGCAGTTTCTTAACCATTGCATAGAGCGCTTTTCAGTGTTTGTTTTTATAAAAACAAACGAATTTCTCGTAAAAAAATAAGAAGATACTTTTTAAAAGTAGTAACAAACTATATAGTAGCAATAATTGTAATTAAAACAACATTAAAAGTCCTTGAAATGTTTATTGAAAAACTATTTACGTGCGACTGATTGAGAAGTATACGGCATTCGGAATAGAAGATTGTAGAATCAATGAAGAAAATTTACCTATCTGAAAACGTTTATTCCACTCCACAACATCGTTCAATTTATATTCGGCTGCCTCTTCAATCAGGTTTCTCAAACCTGTAGCAAAACTGTTTACTCTCTTCTGTCTAAGTTCAGCCAAAAATTCTGGCCTGAATAGTCGTTCCTTTTCTTCTGCTATCTCTCTGATCTTCTTTGTTGGTACAAACGTCATAAAGATGTTTTTGTGTTTTTCTTGTATTTTCTCATCAAGTACCTCAACAGGTGGGACCTCGGATATGTCTTCATAAACAGGTACAATCTTCACTGGCTTATCTGTATGTAAGTAATCCAGTATTATACGTTGGATTTCCTTATCTACTTTGCCTGCTACCAATACTTTGTCTCCGTTTTCGTCGCAGTAATACAATACTGTGATTACAATGTTCACAGGCGCGCCAGCGTGCGCTAGAGTGGCTGGTATAAAAGTCAGTGCCACTACGCACAGCAGAATATATCTGGAATAACAATTATTATTATATTGCCGAGTGGTGAAGTCAAAATACATCAAGTACACTTGTAATCACCTCTACTGCTTTTGCGAATATTTTAAAAATCAATTAAGGCACTAACATATTTTTTAACAGTGACTGGGCAGTAGCGCTCTCTAATAAACCATTCTGTGATGATCGTTTTATACTGCCAACCTAATCTGTCCTGCCAAGCCTCTTTAGTCCTCCGGGCGTCGGGGATCGCGTGACGATCTCCGGCCACCGTAAGTGCGGGTCTGCGGACAACGAGCAAGGGTGGCACGCCGCCTGACCAGAACCGGACCCGTGCGTACGGGCGCGTCACGATCCGCGTGCGCCTTAAAGAGCCATCAGACCACCACAGATTTGACTGCACGGTTGGTGCGGTGGCTGGGCAACTGGCTGCCGCGCAACGGGTAGCGGGTTCGATTCCCGCACGGAGCAATTCTTTGTGTGATCCACAAATTGTTGTTTCGGGTCTGGGTGTCATGTGTATGTGAACTTGTATATTTGTAAACGCACCCACGACACAGGAGAAAATCCTAATGTGGGGCAACGTTTTATATTAAAAAATAAAAAAAAAACAGATGGGGCCCAGTAGGGCTGATGCCTGGTCCGGAACTGCGGACTACCTAGCGGGTTTACCGGGGCTCCGGCTCGACAAGCAGGAGTAGGAACGGGGTGGTTTTTAGTCAGTAAGAGTCTGACACTCCCTCTCGCCTTGCCCTGGCGAGAGAAGTAATTGGATGATTTTCCCCCGTGAAAAAAAATGCCTCTTTAATCCAGCCGTAAACCTTGCAGTAGTTACAGTGATTCAAAGTTTTTACTCTTAAACTTTTGTAACATTAAGGTAAATTATGTAACTAGATTGTAGCTAGTAAACGATTTATACAAGTAACATAATACAACCTTACTTCATAAAACACTATAAAGCATTTAGGTAGACACGTAACGCTCACGCTAAGACATTACTGAGAAATTCGAAAATCGATAGCACTCTAAACGAGACCGCTTACTGAGAACTTGGAACTACATAAGTTGAGGTTCTGATGCAAGTTGCTCTAATACGGAACCCCTCTACTCGAGAGTTATTTGAGTGTTCAGCAAGATTTGTATAATCTCTTCGAGTACAAGGAATAGTGTTTCAGAGAAATGCTATATTTACGATAATTTCACCGTGGTGTAGGTTAATAATGCCTTTTAATAATTATAATTTTATTACTGTAACTACTATATTGGTGATGTATTAAATAAAATTCTACCTTGTTTATTAGATAGGCCTCTTATAAAAAAGTTTTAAAAAGTCGTAGATATGACTTTTTTATAGGGGAAAATCATCTAATGACTTTTCTCGCCAGGGCGGTGCGAGAGGGAGTGTCAGACTCTTACTGACTAAAACCACCACGTTCCTACTCCAGCTTTTCAAGCCGAAGCCCCGGCCAGCCCACTAGTCCGGTAGTCCGCAGCTCCGGATCAGGCATCAGCCCGCACACGTGGAACGCAACGCGTCTCACGCACGGTTTTGGTTCTGGTCGGACAGCTCGCCGTCCGCAGACCTGCACTTACGTCAAGACGCCGTACGAGATCGCCGCGCGACCCCCGAGGCCCCAAGTGTCTCTCGCGACGGCTGGGACGTGAAGAGGTTTGTTCCCTCACGCGCCCTGCCGCGTCCTTAGCTAGCATGACTGCTTCGCAGAAGGAGGAGACAGTATCCCAGTCCCCCTCGCTCCGCACCACGGCTTGACCCAATGCCGGACGCGAGAGGTCGCCGTCACCGACCACATCCCTGAGGACACGGCGGTGGTCAGCCCATGCAGGGCATACCGCCACCGTATGCTCCACCGTGTCCTCCGGGCGGTCCTCGCAGTGATGACACCTGGGCGTTTCCTCCCGCCCAATCAGAAACAGGAACCTACCGAAACTCCCATGTCCGGTAAGCACCTGCGTCAGGCGGTAGGTGAGAACGCCGTGGCGTCTGTCAAGCCACTCCTCAAAGAGGCGACTTACCGTACCTTACTACGAGCCCATATCTTTATATCTACGACTTGGTGACCAATGAAACAGTTACATTTCAAAATTCTAGATTATAACAAGATCGACATCAATGGCCTGTGACAGTACACTGCTGTATAAAGGACACAGGACACACTTAACGAACAAGCTCCAACCCAGCAAATAACTTAATAACTTGTCGCCCACTAGGCGCAAATAAACATCGTCGTATCGCGCGCTTGCAGCTCGCAGTCAGCGCGCCGTAAGCACGCTGGCAACTAGCGGTAGCCCCAATTGGAAACTAGGCCTGCCGGAGCTGAGCCGGAGCCGTGCTTTTTTTTCTTTAAAAAAACGTTGCCCCACATTAGGATTTTGTCCTGTGTCGTGGGTGCGTTTACAAACATACAAGTTCACATGCACATGACACCCAGACCCGAAACATCAATTTGTGGATCACACAAAGAGTTGCTCCGTGCGGGAATCGAACCCGCCACACGTTGCGCGGCAGCCAGTTGCCCAGCCACCGCGCCAACCGTGCAGTCAGATGTGTAAGAGCGACCTCAACATAAGAGTGGTGACAGAATCTGTGGAGATTGTGAGAATCCCATGCGTGGGCTCGGCTCGGCTAAAACTTACCTAGTTTGAGCAGTTATAAAAGTTATAAAAGTATTGCTACCCAGTCCCTGTATTACCCAATCCGTATTATAATATCTTATCCACTACTCACATTTTCATGATGGTCAAACCAGCATCGAAGGAAAATATGGTATTTTCTAAATAATTATTTAATAGCTTGATGATACTCGTATTAACAGCGAATTGCTAATTAGAAAACTAATAATGATTTATAGTTTAATACTTGTCGTAATTATTTTACAGCATGTTATTTGAAAATACACACCTAATCTCATTAACACATTGAACGCCGTGGTGGTCACCGGTGACCGACGGTAGCGGAGGATTTGCCTTCACTATTGAAGGACGTTTTCTATTGGCAGACTTAAAGGACATTAAGAATATCTATATATTAAGTATTTTAGAGATCAGCTTATGAATAAGAGTATCTATGACATAGATAATACATAGAGGAGATCGCTGCTTCAAAGGTTCAAGTTTATCAGAGAGCTCTGCTGTCAGATCTTTGTAATCTTTCGACCCTCGGGAAGAGCAGACGGTGGTAACCAATGTATAACCCTACCGTCCCCACACGGTACCAGGATGTAATCTAAACACAAGCGAAATTTATGTCGTTTTCTTTCCTATGCCAAACAGTTTACAATGAAGACCATCTATACATAAAAATAAAGAAGCGATTCTCATTAGCTTAAAAAAATATTCGACAAATTACGCACATGAAACCATGTGCGTAATTTGTCGAATATAATTTGTTGTTCATGGTGAATTGTTTTTATGTATCGATAGTGGACGGTCCTCGTAGTGATGACACCTGGGTGTTCCTCAAGCCCAACCAAAAACAGGAACCTACCGAAACTCCCATGTCCGGTAAGCACCACTAGATGATGACTTTGTACACACTATTTGCATCGCACGTGCCACCCGTCCAGTCCCCCCCCCCCCCACGGGTACCTCTACGAGAAATGAAAAGCGTGATTGATAATGTACTATGAATTTGTATGCGCTTTCTAAGTTTTATTATTAAGTACATAATACATATTTATTTCAGACATCAAATCAATAGCTAGCCAAATTCAATGGCTTAATCATACACATCACAAACACAATGGTTCATCGGTTATTTTTTGTTTTAAACATTTTATTTCTTTGTACAACTAGGTATTACCGAGAAAAATATATGAATATAACTCACGATGAACGATAAAATAAGGTTCTAGGAATCGAGTTATGCCGATCGATAACCAGTTGCATGCGTTGTACCTACGTTCTGAAATACAGGAAGATTTCACGTAACAACATGAAACCTGCTAAAACGTCCGTGTTCTAGAAAATATTGGAATTTTTCAGTTTTTATTAAATCTCTACTTCGTTTTTCGAGTTTCAGCAAACAAACAAACTATCGGACTATCGGCTTTATTTTCCCTTCCAGGATTTTTAGGTTTTCGAATGGAAATAACTGAAAATAGACCGGATTTTACGTTCCCATATGGTGATAGGCTCACCTCTAATTGCATGGGACTTTCAACGGGACTGGATAAAAATGGGTGTCACGGTCTATTTGCTTACTTCCCTATAGTACGTTTGTTTTGTTAATGTTGTATAACGTTAGTAATGTTTATGTTATTTTTTTATCTTACCTATTGTCAACCTTATTGCTTTGTTGGTTTGGGATTAGATAACGTTAGGGACAAAGGAGGTGAGCTTAAGAATTTAAGTTTAATTTCCATTGCCGCGACTGGGAGCCGCAAACAAAGAGTTTTTCATACTTTTCAAAATAAAATAATAATAACCATAGCATAAAAGATGGATAGAGAGCCATATCTGTCTAACCCTTCTGAAATTAAAAGTCGTGAGCACAGAAACTAAAAAATAATGAATTTTAAAATATACAATTTACTCTATCAAGGCAGACTGCCATATATAATTAGTGACAATAATTTCTTTTCATTCCTTTTGTATTCATCTACTTCTTCCCATAAGATATAGATCCTCTTAGCAGCCTCTCTCTCAAGCCGTTCAGACTACAGTCATCGAGCCAGTTGACGCAGGACTTCTCAATATTATAATAAATGTGATTGGGCACCACTGTGACAAAAGGATCCACTACTTCAGGTCTCATCACCAGATAGTCATTCTTTCCTCGTTTCTCGACAAACGGCCGGTCGTAGAGAGCGGAATTCTTGTGAGACAGAGCACCTTTTAATTCTTTTTCAACCAAGTTTGCATGGTCATCTTTCAGTATCTTTCCTTCTTCAGGCATCCTCAAAGCCGATCGTGGGTCAACGCGACCTCCGCGGCCATTGAAATGTCTTGACTTTCCCAGTGGTCCATTATTCCCGAATGCTCTTCTACTCTTGGAACGAACCTTTGTATCCACTATGTACTGCACTACTCTACTGAGCAGTATGGCGTTTTCATTTCTTTTGTCTTTAGTCATCGCATCGAATATACTTGAAGGAGTCGCCATTTTTATTAAAAGTAATGTCACGCATATGTTTAACTGGAAAAAACACAGGATTACATATTAATAATTAAGTTGTGTTTTCCTGTAATATTAAAGGTACGAGGCTAAGTGGAATCTCTTTCTCTCTCTCTCTTTCTCTCTCTATCCGTCTCTCTGTAATTACATTGTCTGTCTAATAATAGGGCACGTATTTGGTTCTCTTTGGTTTACAGAACAGAAAATGATTGCGATTGCATTCATGATATTTTTGAGTTTGTCGATTTAATCTCAAGTAAATGACATTAAAAGTTAAAATGATATAAAGATCAAAATCATTTATTTTTTACGTTTCCTATTAATTAAAGTTAATAAATTTTAAAAGAAACCCCTCTAGGAAATATTACATCGAAGTTAGCAAACGGAAAACGTGCTTCTATTTGTGGCGATGTTTAATTAACTAATTTTAATGGGCACTGCGGAATCACGTGGTGCTTGTACCAGAGGTACCAGAAGGGTTTTGCAATACTACAATGAAACGGTTTTTGGGTATGGCCATAGGTACCCAATTTGTAAGAATTTGTTTACTTCCGTGGTTTATTTTATTTGCGAGCAAGTTTTAATTAAAAAACTTTTTCTTTAAATTGGTTTTTATTGTAAAAATGTTGCCAACCCCATCGGTCACATGTTACGAAATATTTTTCTACCGTTAAAACCATAAACCTGATTTCAATATGAACTGAAAGTTGTTGATCACTTTTCTTAAGGCAATATAAAGTTTAAAAGTTACTTTTTTCCTCTATCCTCAATACAGACCCATTTCCACTCGCTCCGATTTTCGGATGTCCAACAGTAGTACCCGGCCACCGAAGCGAGTAAAAAAGTATAAACCCTAGAATTGAAGAAGGATTTGTCAAAACCGTAATATGACAAAAAGATTTCATAAAAGTATCAATGGGCTTTTTATAGTTTTGATAAATTCTCATTTATTGCACGGAGCCTAGAACCCTGCCATACACCGGGTATCAGGAATGGCATTAGGCTCACCTCATTACCTTATAATATGGGATCAAGAAGATAACTGGTAAAAACTACTTAACCTTTCGAAGCTCAAGAAGCACATTCTAATACTACAAAGATAAAAAAAAACAGTACTGTTATTCTCATCTCGGATCACTTGAAATCTCAAAACACACTCATAATATCCACACACTTGTTTAGATAAAGTTAATCGTTATTTCTGAAATCAATCATCAGAATCGAAGAAACATTATGTACTTACAAACTTATTGGAAGTCAGTTGGCTATGAAATTGGATGCACTTCATTGAGATGGGATAACTAATCTTTTTTATTTGCACAAGGTAATGTATGTGGAAACGTCAAAAGGAGTTTTTCTTTGCCTCTCCGTACCGTACAAAACTCACCATTGTCATCGAATCTACGCTACTCATAAGATGTCGCGAACCTGTTCATGCAACGTCTTTCGGCTCCATTTACAAATCAAGGATTTCCCTGGCCCATTACATTACCTTCGAGTGATGTGACCCGTCTACTGTACATCTAACATTGCCTTATACAATGCATATTATACTTATTTCAAAAGCGTCGTAACAGTGAGCGTGATCTTTGAAGAATTTACTACATTTTAAATTGTATTACGCAAATAATGTTAGAGTTTGTATCTTTTAATGTAAAAGTTAATAAGGTAAGTGTAGTAATGTAAAAGTAAACTTAATTCATAGTTGAGTAAAACAGCAAGACAGATACAACAAATTTGACTACAAGTTTTTTTGTCGTATTTTTTCTTAAGAACCTTAATACTTTCGATGATGACGATGTGACGTCACGGTTGATTACATTTTAAAAGGTAATGAGAACTAAACGTAATTCTATCGAAGTATTGTTTAAATAAATGATAAAATTAAAAATACGTGTTTAACATTTTTTATCTAATTGACGGACTAATTAGATTTTTTTTTAATTATTTTATATTTTTAATTATTTTATATTTTTAATTATTTTTTATAATACCTACTCTCATAATAGACAAACTCAAGAAGGGAAAACAATTTATCATTTAGGTTTATGGAGCGGACAGGGGTGGGAGGTTCTCATTTCACAGTCGACCAATAGGCCAGTAGCTCGCTGTGTGCCGACAGCGACAGACGTCTCACAGAGGGTCCCTGGTCGAATTCTCAAGAAATTACGACGATTCCTCGAAAACTTACGAATAAAAAATATTTATTTGTTTTTTACTTATTTTTCGTGTATTTTATTGACAATTCACCTCAAAAAGTGTTATTAGGCAGTCATAAACACATTTTTACTATCCTTTAGAATGGAAAGTTGCAAAAGATTACTGAAAAAACTGTTTCATAAACCTTGAATTCAGAAAAGTTTAATGGCATTTAGCATCCTATTTCTATATGCATATTATTCATTAAAATCATCTAAAATTACATTTTTGAATATTACTTATAAAATACAAAATAAGATTATATTTTAAAATAAAAAATAGGAGCGAACCAGTAGCGGGAGCATGGTCCAAGCTACCGGTGGTTAGGGCTCCAGAGACAGAAACCTCCTCACAATACGTGCCTTTTCGAGGAGTACTGTCTTCTGCATCAGGCCCTTGATTCACCCGCCCAACACCAGCCGCCTATAATAGATTTTGAGGCTTTAGCAAACTAATTAATAGACGGTTTAGTACAAGAACGATTTCCGATGTCCTAGTAACTAATTGCTTAGATTGGAATACGTTATCTAAAAAAGTTATAATCTTTCTTTTCCACAAACGGTAGCAACAGAGTTAATAATTGATATGTTATTAATTTCTGAAGTCATTTTGTACTAAAATCACCATTAAAAGGCTTTTGTCCGAATAACAAGTACTTAGTCGTTCACCTATCTGTTTTTCTGTTATTTTTTATACATGTCAACTGCAATAGTTAAGGCACGATCTATTTTTAGTGTTTTGATAAATCAGTAAACGTGTAATTACAAGCTTAGGTGAATAAATTTTTTTCTAACTGAATCTAAAATTAAAGAGTATAGGTACGTTTTTTTTATTTAATTTAACTTTCACAACGTTTAGAATCCTATAACAAAAACTGACATAAAAAAAAATAAAGAATGAGTTATAAAAACTACTTAAATAAAATATATACATTACACACAATGAATAAAAAGAAAAGTTACAGAAGTAATAACTACTCGAGCTGCGCATCATCTCCGTACTTTGCAGCGGCACATCATCTTCAGATCACATGGTTTCATAGCTTAGCTACTACGTCTTCGTAGCAAAGCTACATAACACGTCTAGGGAGGAAAAGCACCCTTACTTTGAAATCCATTTGTCGGCTCTCACAATACCTGCAAGATGAATGAGAGGAATGTGTTACAAATGTATTGTACCATGACATCAGTACGTGGATTTTACAATCTTAAAGTAAAACTCAACATCTATATACTATCACATAATTTTTTGACTCTACACGTACTTTTTATTTATTATTCAAAAAAACACTATTCTCATCTGTATATTTCATTCCTAATGATATTATCAATATTTTAACCGTTAAAGTCAAAATCAATAAGCAATTTGCAGAAAACTAATTAACAAGCTTTATTAGTTGATGTTCAACTTGTAGTCTATTAGAGTGTATATAAATAATACATAAGTGAAGCCATCAGAAATTCAGTGGAAAACAAAACATTTTAGTGCAATGTGGAATTAATGGAATATTAATAATCTCCCGTTACTAGTTGTAAAATAATGCAGGCTGCGGCGGGGGCGGGGCGCAAGGGTTGGCGCACGAATATTCAAACTAGTGGATGTGGCTCACACCCACACACTTTATTACCCACGCAAACTGCCTACGCTTTTTATGCATTGCACGTAGTTAAGCATTTAGTAAATATTATGGACATGTATTTAGTGGGTACCTCTAATTACTACTTCATACATTGGTCACAAAAAACAAGGAAGTATTTTATATATTAAAATTGTTGTGGTTTAAATATTCTCCTGGTGCATTAAATCTCCAGATTTAACTAAATGTGTTATTAGAATATTTATTAAAGTCCAAAAAGTAAAAAATATGAACAATGTAATTGTAAAAAAATAGAAAAGCATGCCTTTTAATGTCACAAACAATTTTATAATAATAGATAATTAACAAACGAATATGTTATAAACATTGTAATTAAATAATTTCGCGACGTCATCAAAAGTGCCTGGTGATGCGTGCGCAGCGGTGGTGCCGCATCCGACTTGCTAATGAGCTCCCGTCCAGTTCACCTTGCACAAGGGCCGGCCGGGGCTCGGGGAGCACACTCCTCTCACGTCCGCGGCGCCGAGCAGTCGTCTCGACTTTCAGTGCTCCCAGTCTCCCGAACCACATCCTCACCTACCCTCTTTTTTATATTTTTTGACTTTTTTTTTAAACCGCGCTCTCCCTTTCCGCTAAGGTTGAGAAGTTAGGGCTCCTGCAACATTTTCGGGCCAACTTCCAGCCAGTTCCGGGCAGTTTTTCGAGTTTTATCAGGTAAGTATATTTTTCAGCAGCACGGGGCCGACGGCAGAGTTCTCCAGATTTTTTTTTCAGGTTTTATTTTTTTTAGCCCAGCCGGAGGAGTTTTCTTGCAGCATTTCGTTTGAAATCGCGCGCGTCGGGTTACGACTTTCGAACTTTTGTAACTTAACTTTGAAAATTTTCGGCCGTCGGGAAAAAATTTTTAAAGTGAACTTAACTGACGACAGTTTTTGCTGTTTGTCTCTTTTTATTTCGGGATTAAAAATTAAATATTTCTTAAACAATCGCATTTTTTAAATGCCGTTAAAATTTAAATACAAAATTTTTAAAAACTTATTTATACCGGGTTCCGACTGTGTTCGTATTGACGTCGGAAAAAAATGCGATTTTTAAAATAAAATAAAAATACCTATTTAAATAAAATTAACTATTTTTTATGAATAAAAAAAATAACGGTTTCTATCTAAAAAAATTGCGGGTTTTTAAAATTATTAAATTAAAATAATTACAAAACCATTCAAAGTATTTTTTATAATACTAAAATAAAAAAGATGGTTAAAAAACTAAATATTTATAAAAAGTTTAAAAATATATCAACAAAAATGTATTTATTGCACATTTTAATAAAAAATAATAAGAACGTTAATTAATACAATATCAAAGTCATTATATATTTTTTTTTCATTATAAAGAAGAAAAAAATATAGAAAATCCAAAGACGAGATTATTAATCAAAATTCAAATCCAACCTAATAAATCAAAATTTTAAAGATTTAAAATAGATTTGTTTAAAAAAAAAAAACAAAAATAACGAATGCTTAAAAATCTATAAGGATTCCGTTTTTTACCATTTGGCTACGGAACCCTAAAAAAAAACTAATATCATCACGCCTTTAATTTTCCAAAAAAAAAATAATGCATCTACCTAACAAATAGCCAATAAACAAAAAAAAAGCGTTGAGATCAATTTCAGCCTTTACGCTATTTTAAAACTAAAATGATAACTTAATTAACCCGGAATTGAACCTAAGATCTTGTGCTTGACAGTCGTATATTTGACCGCTGAAACAAAGAACAGTATCAAATAAAAAAAAAAATATGTCGGGTTTTCCTCCCTGACGCTATAACTCCAGAACGCACGAACCGATTTCCACGGATTCTAAGGAAAGTAATCCACGGAAAGGTCTCGGGCTCTGTGAGGTATATAGATTCAGAAAAAAAAAAACAAAAAAAAAGTAAATTAGGAGCAAAGCCCATCAGGTGACGAAACGGAGTTCGCCGGGGTTTGCTAGAAAATAATAATTATAAAGCTCTTAAATAAATTAATAAAAAAAAAAATGACTGAAAATGAATAAAAAACTGTCTCTTTGTCTGGTGGTCAAAAACACGACTGATAGTTGGTTAAGTTTAGACATAAGTTACTAACTCAATAACTTATTGAGTATCGAAGCACAAGATTCTAGATTTTATTCCCTGGTCGTAATTTTTTTTACTAATTTAACTTACACGAATTCTTACTAAGGCTGAAATTATCTTATAACAAATTGGCTAACAAATTGCTACTAGCTAAAATAAAATTACATAAGCTACTAGCAAAATAAAATATTTATCATCAATCGTCAGCATCAATTGCATGATTAACGGGTTCGATTCCCACACGGAAATATGCTTTGATGTCTAGGCGTGATTAATATGAATACGTAAATACACACAAGACAAATTGCTGATGTGCAATTACGTAAAAATAAAATCAGTAAGCAAATGACTATAATAAAAAAAAAAATACGAAATTTGGAAAAAACCATTACAATAAACTATGTTCTCATATTTTTCAAATTGTCTAAACTGAGAACTGAACTTAAAAACAAATGACAATAAAAATAGAAGTTTAATTCGCGTCTCGCCTTTTATCCCCGACGGGGCAGGCAGAGGCCCATTACGGCACAATGTTCACCCACTTTTCACCATTTATGTTATAAGTCCCAAGTAATAGGGGATGAGCCTATTACCAAATACTGAGAAATTTTCGAAAAACCGATAAAAGCCCAGTAATAAAACTTAATCAAAGAAATTAAAAAAAAAGCCATTACATTAAACTATGTTCTCATATTTTTGAACAACAATTGAGAACTAAAGTCAAAACTTTAAAACAAAAATTCGTCACTTTATTAGTGACGAGTTTTATTTAATTTCAATTCCTTTTTATTTATTATCAAACACAATCTCAATTTTGGTGTCTCCGGTCGATTTTTGACATCGGTACTGACCATAATCGCGATTATGACAACTTCAGAATCATTACTAATTAAATACACGAAACTTTAAATACTCTACGTCAACTACGACTACATTAAGGGGAAAGTCTATTAGCGTCTGGGCCGGAGATCCTTGCTTTGGTTCGGCAATTCTATAGAGAATTGTACGCGTCAAATGCACCCCGTCCTCATTCAGATTCAGGGGATCCCAGGGCCACACTTGTCCGCCCCTTCACCGAGGAATTGCCAGAGATCAGTCTAGATGAGATGGCGGTGGCTTTGGGGCAGCTTAAAAATGGTTCGCCCCCGGCGAGAATGGAATCACGACGGAGCTCCTGAAAGCAGGTGGAAAGCACTGGTTTTCCACCTTCTCGGTACCTCGAGCAGCGACTCATGTTTGATTCCGTTCTCTTCTCGGGGAGAACTCAAAGGGTGTGGAGCAGGAGTGTGGTCGTAATGTTCTTCAAAAAAGGAGATAAAACCCTCTTGAAGAACTATCGACCTCCTCCTAGGCTAGGCCATGCTCCCAGGCTCCTAGGCCATGTCTATAAGCTGTTTTCCAGAGTCATCACGAATCGTCTCGCCGAGCAGGCTGGGTTCCGAGGAGGATATGGCACCGTAGACCACATACATAGAATGCGGCAGATTATACAGAAGATCGAAGAGTATAATCTGCCCTTATGTCTGGCGTTTGTGGACTACGAGAAAGCCTTTGACTCTATTGAAACCTGGTCTGTTCTGAAGTCCTTGCAACGGAGCTAAGTCAAATGCTGAGAAATCTATATGATGCGGCAACTATGGTTGTCCAAGTACAGAACCAGCAGACTGAACCTATCCACCTGCATCGAGGAGTGAGATAGGCTGCTCGCGTGAAATCTGAAATCAGTATCCGTGCCATCCTAGTCTCAGAGGATCTTGGCCGATGTGGCGGTACAAGTCAGCAGATTGGGATGGGATGCGATCTTTTTTTGCATCCTATCCATGGCGGCCTGTTTGCTACTCTTCTGACGGGTCTTTACCCGTCAGCTTGTGCGGATGCCGTAGCGAGGGTGTTGCGGCAGGGCGTGGAATACTACATCCCTTTCTCGGACGCAGCATCTTTCGGTGGCACTCGTCCATGGTTTGATGCCGACTGCGGACGTGCTGAGGCGCAAAAGCATGCGGCATACTTGGCATGGGCGGATGCCAGGCATCGTAAGGCTGACGACACTCTTCAGAGGAAGAGAGCCTATAACCGGGCTGCCAAGTCATGCAAAAAGGCATTACGGATGGCCCGGTTTAACCACATTGGCCGAATAGGGAACAAACTGGCTTCCTATCCAGCGGGTAGTAAAGCGTTTTAGTTCCTGGCCAAGGCCGTTGAATCAAACTTCTGCCGTCTCTCACTTCCACCTCTCCTGGAGTCTGACGGGACGCTGGCTCACACCCCAGTAGAGAAAGCGAACTTGTTTGCTTATGTATGCAGATGACAGCACAGTTGTTGAAAGGAATGTGTCCGATGCGCGGACTAGCGGAACACAGATCCAGTCTCTAAGAGAATCAATGGTCGAACGGTTGAACTCGTCCTCAAAGGCAGTCTCCGACTGGGGTGACGCCAATTTGGTCAAGTTCAATGCTACCAAAACCCAGGCGTGTCGATTCTCCGCCAAACGGGACTCCGTTTTTTCACTTTCCACTGGCTCCTACTTTCCAAAATGTATCCGATCCAATATCGGATCATCCTGGGCTTCTGGGCGTAACTCTAACTTCGGTAGGAAGTTGAGTATCCTCTGGGGGGTGACACGGTACTTCACACCGAAACAACTGCTGTACTTGTACCAAGCACAGGTTCGGTCATGTATGGAGTACTGTTGTCACCTTTGAGACGGCTCAGCTAAATAGCAGCGAGATTCGCTAGAACACACTGAAAGGCGTGCCAAAAAGCTCATCAATGATGATGCGCTTGTGGAGGCCCGGCTTCAAAACCTTGAACACAGGCGCAAGGTCGCAAGCCTTTCCGTTTTTTACCGGGTACATTTCGGAGAGTGTGCGGGGGAATTGCACAACTTGATTCCCCTAGCCCTTTCCTTGTAGAAACAATTTCGAGAAGCAGGCTCGTAGAAGGATATTAGGATACAGCTTGGCTGGGCAAAATCGCGAGAGTTCTAGAGTGGAGACGTTTCTAGGCAAGCGTAGTGTAGGGCGCCCTCCAGCTAGGTGGAGGCACAATATTCGCAAGGTGGCGGGTAGTGGTAGGATGCGTAGAGCTGAAGATCGAGCTCAGTGGCGTGCCATTAGAAAGGCCTATGTCCAGCAGTGGACGAGAACAGGCTGATGATGATGATGAACTTTAAATAAAATAAAACAACAATATGTTGTAATTATTTCATTAAATTCGTTAAATAATCAAATCTAAAATGATTTGATGATTCACATGATTTACAACTAAAATTAAAAACAATTAAACACCATTTCATAAAATTAAACAAAATATGAATTAAACAATTTTTCTAAAAAAGAAAATGAAAAAAGAAAACGATACTTTCTATCTTGTATCTTCTGGTTTATTTCGTTCCAAGATAGTCATTCATTTCCTTGGGATGCACCGGACTTCGGCATTTCCATTGTTGTATCTCCTGTAGAGCCTGGCTTACAGGAGTTGCAGCGGTACGGATGGTTCTGGAGGATTTGTCCCAAAAAAATATTATTATTATAAAAGCACACAGACATATTTAAAAAGACGCTAAAATAAAAAAAAATGTAATTTACTTCACAATTAATAAATTATATTAAATGCAACGTTACACCTTTTATCCCCGAAGAGGTAGGCAGAGATGCACATTACGGCACGTAATGCCACTGTACAATGTACGCCCACTTTTCACGATTTGTGTTATAAGTCCCTTGTAAATCTACTGCCATATACTACAATTCCACACTGCGTGCTTCTAATGAAAAATTAAAAAACTGAATAAATCCTAGTACTTTGCCCAACCCGGAAACTAAACTCGAGACCCCTTGTCCGGCCGGCAGTCGCACTTGCGACCTCTCGACCACCGAAGCAGTCAGTCATATTAATAAGACTAACTTCACTAATATCCCACATATGTATATCCCATTAGCACTTTTTTTTTATAAACGTGTACTAAGTTCTAATATCACATTTAAAAAAATCATTAAAGTCAGTTCAACCATATAAACTAACCGCAGTAATCAGTCATTTAATGGTTACTTAACCCAGTCCTTAGAAATTATTTTCGATACAAATTCGTTACTAAAGAATAGTTTAAGTAATAATTAAATGTCTCTGAGTGCAGCAGTAAGTCACGTCAATCATATAACAGTAACCATTGAATAAGAATAAAAATAATTATACTTATTGACTCCATAGATATCTCACAGCTAGAGTAAATTTTTTATTTAAATGTACTATTTAGTGTAGGTATCGCTAGTCACCAAATCTTGAGCCAACTTAAAATAATTATCTCATTTAAATGAAAACTCCTGGTTAAGATTAGAATACCAATCTTTTACCGATAATTTCGACAAGTAGGTCTCGATTTTGTAAAAATATCGATAAAAATACACCCCTATGACATTTTAAAGGAGGAAAATCATTCAATGACTTCTCCCGCATTGGGTGAGGCTAGAGGGAATGTCAGACTCTTACTGACTAAAAACCACCCCGTTTCTTCTCCTGCTTTGAGATGGAGCCCCGGTAATCAGTTACTTTTTCTGCAGCTTCAGATCGGGCATCAGCCCTACTGGGCCCTGTAGTGTTCTGGCTCTTTGTGTCGCGCGCAGAACGTGCTAACGCATGGGTTTGGTTCTGGTCAGGCGGCGAGCTACCCTTCTCGCTCGCTCGTCGTCCGCAGACCCGCATTTACGGTAGCCGGAGATCGTCACACGATCCCCGACGCCCCAGAATGTCTGCTGCGGCGGCTGGGGCGTGAGGAGGATCATTCCCTCGCGCGCTCCTTAGCTAGCATAACTGCTTCGCAGAAGAAGCAGACAGCATCCCATTCCCCCTCGCCCCGCACCATGGCTTAAACCAGTGCCGGATCGAGAGGCACATCACATCCTGAGGACACGGCGGTGCTCCACTGTGTCCTTCGGGTGGTCCTCGCAATGACGACACCCGGGCATTTCCTCCCGTTGAATCCGCGCGCGCGCACTTTTGCCTAATAATTTAAGGTCTAACTGATGCACTCAGATTAATTTAGGGATTACTTAAATTATTCCTTAGTTACGATTTTGTATCAAAAACTATTACTAAGAACTGAGTTAAGTACCCAGTAAATGACTTTGAATACGGCGAAAAGTGGCGTTTGGACCGTTTCAAAAATATCTATGTGCTTTGACTTTGACTTTACATTCAAACGTTCTCAAAATTGTCTATCCATCGTTTTGTATGAACTACATACCAAATGTATTACGTGGAAGCAAATAGAGTAGGAACCTCATCTACGTACCTTTTTACTTTATTTCAATATCAAAACTTTAGCACCTATAAATAGCAGCTAAATAAAACGAGATAGTTAAAAAAATTCACATACCTTTTTGAAGGGGGAAAAATCCGTTAATGACTTCTCCCGTTTTGGTCGAGGCCAGTTAGAGTGTTAGACTCTTATTGACAAAAAACCACCCCGTTCCCATTCTTGCTTTTCGAGCCTGAGTCCCGGTGAACCCGCTGGTAGTCCGCAGCTCCGGAAAATCATATACCTACATACAATATTATATTATATACTACAACTACAAGGAAAATTAAACCACATCAAACATATTTTCCTATAAAAAGTTTACAAAGCGAAATCAAAATGAATGGGTAGCACTTATACATTATCTACAATATGTATTCATTTTGATTAATTATTGGGTATTTATGGGAATTGAAAAGATTTCCTTTGAAAAACGGAATCAAAGATGATTCCAATGAACTGTTAAAATAATAATCTTTGGAAATTAATTCCTGTATTCATCTGAATATGCGTACATTTTGATCAGATATGACATTGTAATTAAAATGTCCAGTGCATTTCTACGGCTGCACGTGCCGTGTACTGTCCATTTGTATTGAATTAAGCAATCACGGTCACTATTCTGAAACCCTTCCCAGTCACATAATAGTAGCGAAATAATTAATATTCCACTCGCATGTACCACACTGTTAATCCGATCTCCTCATGCGCTGACACCACTAATTGAAACAATACAACCAAATTACACTGCCAATGCATGAAACGAACAATATTTTTTACAACCCACAATAATGAGGGATTTTTAACCTCATGCCAACTAACTAACGAATGCAAGAAATGATGCGTGCAATTTTAAAATAACGTCATTACAATTAAAAATGGTTTGTTTATGTTTTGACTGGTAGAACAGCGTGGTAATTAATGATGGGGATGGGAATCATTTTACATAGTTCTGTGTTGTGGAAACAACATTGTTTTTAATCGAATGTAAAAATACTTTCAATAAAGATAAAAATGGCACAATATTGTCATGCATTAGACAATATGACATATTTTAGGAAAACAGGATAGGTACTATCGTTCCAACATATATTTGCGAGTTGCTAAAATCGTAAAAAAAACCAATCGCACTTGATACCACTCAACCAACGAGGCAGTTGCTAAAAATATGGATAGCTTTTTGGGAAACACATAAAAGCCTTTATACAGGCCGTCAATATGACTTCAAACAAAGGATTAACCCTGCAGCGGTGAACTATGCAACTAGCGAGAGTAGTTTTACCAGGAAACCTCTAATAAATACAAACAAAAATCCGGATTAAAACGAAAAAAAAATTCGTAAAAATGTCCGGCAACAATTTGTTTTAAATCTGACATGCGAGCACTAAACCGGATTGAAACGGCTTCGCACTATACAATATCACATCACAATAGATACGTGGAATTGATTATTTTACTTTTTGCTTCTGTAATAAAGCATAGTGAACGGGGGATAAAAGTTATTGATAGTGACCTACGTTAGTGATTTTTTGGATTTCAAATCTATCTATTTTAGTTAGATTATCATTCTGGTCTGAGGGCTCCCATACAAAATTACGCCGCACAAAATCGCATCGCAGTAATTCGCAGCGCAAGTTCCTGCGATGCGAATTCGCATCGCATCGCATCGCAGTTTTGTGTGGGAGCCCATATACCTGTTTGAGATTGGTGCTATATATCTTCGTCTTCATCTTCCGTTCTCTTCTCCTAAACATTATTCTGTCATGAACTTTCTTCTCTACCTACTTTGGTACTAATTCAATAATAATCATCTTTTTAATGTAGTAAGCCGGTAAATGAGCATCCTGATGGTTAGCAATCGCCGCCGCCCATGGACATTGGACACCCGAAACACCAGAGGCGTTACAAGTGCGTTACCGACCTTTTAGTGGTTAGGAAATTAAGGATTGTTGGGGAATCGGGGTTGGGAAGATTGGGAAGAGGGGTAATTGGGCCTCCGGTTACCTCACTCACACAACGCAAGCGTTGTTTCACGTCGGTTTTCTCTAAGGCCGTGGTATCACTCCGGTCGAGAAGGCACATTCATGCCGAAGCATGGCTCACCCACAAAAAAACTTCTTTTTAGCTTATAAATACTGCCTTGTTTATCATCCTGGTCGCTTATACCAAGCTGTTTGAGTTTGGTTGGTACAATATATCCTTCCTAACACGTTCTCTTTTGTCTCACATATCGTGTATTCAATTTGGCACTTATCTAACAATAGTGTTCTACATCTCCCTAAGATTAACTGGTAGATACTGGCCCTGGCATTCCTTGCAAGTTCACCGATATATTTGTTGGTGCATAGGTTATAAATAACTAACTAGCTACCAGTTTCCACTCGCGACCGTAATTTACCTCGTATTGTTAGGCGGCAACTCAATACGTAGCAAGAAATACTTTAAGTATCGGCCAATTAATTGCTTTAATTACCTTGATTGACTAATTATAATTAAAGATTCCGTTCAGTTTATATAAAACTCGAACTAATTATGTTTTCTTTCGACCTTTAATGACATGAAGACGTATTAGTGAATGCATCTATGAGTTAATCGGGTATTAATATTTCTTTGAAATTTCCTTTTTTTAATAATCTCTATTCAAAATATTATTAGATTTTCTTTCATCAACGCTTTGTTTGATTTCTTTTGATTTATTTTTATCTTTTATTTAATCTATTGGTTGTTCTATATTAATTTGATTGGCCTTACTCGTTCTGTGTTGGCCTCAAGAGCCTAGATATTTTTATCATAGGTATATCTATATCCTCTTGGTCCAGCAGCAGACCGTCACGGTTCTTACATTCTTTGTTTGTTGGTTATTTTTTTTATCTTTTATTTTAGAGTTTTTTTTATTCTTAGAACATGCCAACCCCGTTGAGTCAAAAGTTAAGCACATATTATATTCTAGGGCATACGTCACAGGATATCACTGATGCGTGAACAACTTAAATAAGTTGATGGCAGCAGATGAAAGTTAGTTAGTTACAAAATGTTTAAATCCACCATCTACTAACTCCTACATACATTGAACTAAGCTAGATAGCTTTTAGCGTTATATTAAAGTGCTTCATATAATCCGACCCACTCTACTAGTCATATAAATCTGTTGAGCAAAACTCAAAGTGGAAAACATATTTCTGTAAAGCTGCTTACGTGCATTTGAAAATATGAAAATCCCTACAAGTCCTTTGAAAGAGCGTGGCAAAGTTATGCTGCAATAAAAATGATTGCAATAAAAATCTCCCAAGCTTATAAGTGGGATATTTGATAGAAAACGAGAAACGTTTAGAAGCCGTGTAAAAGTTTAATATCAGATCCGTTTAAGTTGCCTGAGTTCTGCATTTTAAATGCTTTGCAATAAAACCCGGTTCATTTTCTTAAAGGGAACTGCCTTGATAGGTACGTACCTACGTTTACAATCCAGGATCAAGATGAGGATTAAGTCTGAAGTGAGTTTTCAGTTTCACGTAACTAATACTATTTAATGAAAAGAAAACGCCGTCACAAAGAAGCTTTAATAAACAGCAAATAAAATAGTGAGACGACCTGGCTAAGATAGCGGAGACGTACTCGAAGATAGTCTACGAGTCTACAAGTACGTCTCCGCTATCTCTCAGCATATCTATAGCAACTGTTATATTTTCTCAATGCATTATACATCATATTATTTTTACTTACTGATGGTCGCCGCCGCTCATAGACACCCAAAACATTAGAAGCGTTACAAGTGCGTTGCCGGCCTTTTGGGAGTTAGAAATTAAAGGGTTGGGGAATCGGGGATTAGGAAGATTGGGACTGGCGATAATTGGGAATCCGGTAACCTCACTTACACAACGACAAATAACGCAAGCGTGGTTTCACGTCGGTTTTCCATAAGACCGTGGTATGATATTACAGTCTCACAAAAGGAAGCCACTTCCCTCCGATTTTTGATCTCTGCCAACATAGCCTTAACTACTGCTGACAAAGACAAATTTCGCCCGATCCGGGCGACAAGGACCCGCCGCTCAGAGGCCCGCGCTGGGTACTCCTAGGACTCGCCTTCGACAGTCGATGGGACTTCATGGAACATTGGCTCCTAAGTTGGAACAAACGGGGGCTGCGCTTAAGCGACTCCTGCCCAACCTCGAGAGGTCAAATGCCACCTGCCGAAGGTTGTACGAAGAGATCGTGCGGTCCATGGCCCTCTACGGCGCCCCTGTATGGGCGCCGAACCTGATGCGGCGGCCAGCTCGGGCGCTGATCACGTCCCGGAGGGATGACCCTCTGGGATGTGATCCGGATATCGCACGATCTCCTACCGCCTACCGCCTGACGCAGGTGCTTACCGGACATAGGAGTTTCGATAGGTTCCTGTTTCTGATTGGGCGGAAGGAAACGCCTGGGTGTCATCACTGCAAGGATCGCCCGGAGGACACGGTGGCGATATGCCCTGCTCATGAGCTGAGCACCGCCGTGTCCTTAGGGATGTGGTCGGCGACGGCGACCTCTCGCGTCCGGCGTTGGTTCAAGCCATGCTGCAGAGCGAGGGGGGCGATTTGATATTGGTATACAATTAATCTTATATAGTACTAGAATAGAACCTGAATGGGCACTTTGGAATGTATGGATAGACTAATTTGGAACTTAAATAAATCTGTACGAGCCCAAAATGGGTGGAACTCTTTGCCAGAATCTTTGTTCCCCAAAGGGTATCTGGGTGGGTTCACTTCGCTTCGGTGTCTTCAAGGCCCGAGTGTATAGATTGCTTATGGGCAGACGTGCTCCATTGTGGGCCGTAACATCGCTTACCATCAGGCGAGATAGTGGCCGACCCATTACAAAATCCGACGGTAGAGACAGTAGTTCAAAATGTTCAATGGAATAAACGGATTCACCAGTTATGTCATGAGTCTAATCCTACAGGGGTATGGGGTGGGGCTATGGCCACAAATCCAAACTTATTACTATCACAGAAGAATTTTCGAAAACTAATAAGATATACCTAATTGCATATTATGTCGATACAATGAGTTCAAAGTTACTTATTGATTTCTTTGTTACAGGTTCGTTATCCAGACGCCTTGGTATAAAGTCCAGACTGACTGACTGACTAAGTATAGAATATAATATCTTTCACAAGTTTCAGTAACCAGGTAGCCGATGTAAGATACCCGGTTGTAATTGTACCTACGTCGAAAAGATCGTACTAATGTGTGAAAGCTAAAATATTGACTATACACTTTGTTACCGGTCACCCGGCAATCGGTTGCCGGACACCGGAGTGTGTGAAAAGGCCCTTGTTCATTATTGTCGAAATTAAAAATCGAACTTCTGATCCAAAATCTCTGGATCGATCTAATTTTTTGACAGAAATTCTGCAAATATTTTTTTTTCTGCAAATATTAAATTAATTCTGTAAAATATTAAATTAAAATTTTCTAAGATAACCATGAAAAATTTATTCAAATAAAATGTTATAGTTATTTTTTATACACAAATAATTGGGTTTTCTATCCAATTAAAGTATATTAAATTAACTATATAGTTGATTTAATGTAAAAATCTCGATGAACAACATTAGATTTCTCATACTATCCATATTCATTACTATCTAACATTTTAATAGCATGTTTCAAAGAAACACCACAAAACTTGGAACCTAATTAAATAAAGGAACAAAGACAGTATCAGTCAGTGTCAGTCTGGTCTGGAGATAGATCTTGAAAGCTTTCGAAAGTCTGCCAAGGTGTCTGGATAAATACTTTGGATGCAGTTACAGAAGCAAGGAGGGTAGACATCAGCTATGGCGCGAACCTGCCTCTGGAGGAGCATGAACCTGCTTGGCGGTCTTGTAAGTATTAGACAATTACTATATTATCCGACACTATCTTTGTTTTCCTTCTCCTCTAATAACATCTTCTGATGTGTTTCGTTGCGGGATCCAAGACAGTCATTTCCCTGGGACGCGCCGGACTTCAGTGTTCCGGTGTTTTCATGTCTGTATCTACTGTAGATTCTGGCTTACAGGAGTTGCAGCGGTATGGGAGGTTGAGGCGGGCTTGTACCATAAAAAAAAAAATTAACCGGACACCATCGCCGACGTCTTGCTTAAGTCTGGCACCATCTTTAATTTCCTTTTGTAATTTGAAGAACGCGCTACGGAAAGGGCTATGCTCGAAGCAAGATCTAATAAAAACGATCGACGAACAAAAGTCGTCGACATAGCAAGAACAATAAAACTTTGCAGTCGTTGAGTAGCAAGGAAAAGCAATTAAAGAGATGAGATGGATCAGAAATGTGATGCACACTGATAAATCTGATCCTTCTCAACTACGATTTCCAACGCGCTTGCTAAGCGTGAATATCATGAAAAGGGTCTCGATAACGATGATAATGACTCACTCGGTTAAGTCTTTGACTGCCAATATAAAACTGTTGCATGCAAATCCTCCGCTAACGTCAGACACCAGTAACTACCACAACGTAAATATATTTACTCGTATAAACACACACAAGCGAGCATAAATCCAAAAATTCACAGTTCATTGGAGTTACAATTAATATCGCATTAATACAATTCCTCTTCAAATATCCGATGCAAGCTGCGATATCAATGCTACCATTATTAAATTCCTCACCAGACTTTGTTGATAGGTACATACATATATAGTATATAGTACATAATGAACAATGTATCGAAATTGATATTCATCGGACCGTCGAATACCACGAGACTTGGAATATGAACTGGCATAATGTGGAATGCATTATGGCTGCAAATACCTGCATATTTGTTTGGCAGACCTGGTACATTTCAAAATGTATTTGGTTTGGAATCCTTTGTTTTGGAATATGGATACATATTCCTACATACATACATTCCCTATACATTGATGTATAGGGAATGATTTGTATGCGAGTAGGCTTTATTGGTTTGTACAACTGATAGGTTTTAGTCAGAAGGGTCTTGCTTCCTCTTGCATCACTTAGGGCAAGGCAAGTCATACGACGAGTCCTCTTCAGATAAAAAATAAAATGTTCTTAGAAAAAACTTTAACCTTTGGTTTTGGTATAGTATAACCGGTACGCAGATCCACGCGAGACGCAATGTGTTTTCTATTGTGTCTTATACATATATCGGCTTATGAGAAGTTAAGCAAAACAATTACCAATTCCTACGTATTGCGGTATTAACATAAATTGTTGTTTCCTAGGTGGCGGCGGTTTTTTTGATTGCCTGCCATATGCCGGAGGTATTATCAACAAGCGACCTAATGATACCACCCCTTCTCCAAACGAAGAATGTACACAACGATACCAGAAATACATCGGGGTCAGTGACACTCCTGACCACTTCGGAAACGATACGCACCACCACTTCAAACCCCGTACGTACATTTTACCTTCTTTCATCGATATTCAAATATTTTCTTGTTTTCTAGTTCTTTGGGAATATAGGGGGATATTTTAATTAGTATCTTATACCAGAGGCACTTATAAACGCTTCCCACCATACAATATTGATTCCTAGCGTGGGTAATATTTTAAAAGAAAAAGAAACATTAATATTAAATTTTAACATACCTACATGTCCAATTTTCTATTTAATACGTTTTTAACTAAACTCAACAAAAACGTATTGCAAAGAATTGAGTTAGAAGTTGCTAAATTGAGATGATAGTATAACTCCACAATTCGGACTTCCGGTTAAAAATTCTGTAATCTTGTATCCAAGAATTTGGAAATAGATACTCTGAATAAATTCAAGTTCAAACAGATCAATAATAGTGGGGGTCAATGGGACTTGATAAATAATTAAAAACTTAGGACAGAACTTAGGATAACTAAGAATGATGTATAATCTTACTAATGATAATCTACAACTAATTTCAGAGGAGTAAAATAGATAATAACTGCTTATAGACTTAGAATTATTGTGTTTCATATTAGAACGTAGTATAGCAATAAGATCTACTCATGCCTTGGACCTCGTCGCACGCGCAGGTAAGTCACTGCGCCGAACACGCTTACTCCTTACACCTACTAACCGAAGGTAAGTGCCTCAACTAGTAATAGAACCTACTAACCACAGTACCACATATCATGAGTGCCTATTGTGAGTTTTGGCAATCAGTCCATTGCGTTAATGTTAACTACGATTTTTATGGCGTCAACTGAGTATACTTCATCTATATGCTGGCCAACAGAGAGACACTTGACTTAACTTTGTTTGACGTTCAAAAGTGTCTTCCTGGTCTAATTGAAATAAGTAATTTTGACTATGTAGAATTTTAACTTATTTGAAATTTGTCTTTGTTAACTATTGACTTTTTTGACATTTGATTGTCTTTTGTCAAAACTAAATTGTTTCGACTATTCAATATGATAAAATATTAAATTAGTTCAGTATTAAAGTATTATTGTAAGTATGCTGTTAGACCTAGAGCAAAAACACAAGACATGGTCTATTTTGTAAATTATTTCGAAAGAAGTGTTGAGTTTACTACTAGTGGTCAAGTATTGTGTACACATGCAGTTATTATATTTCTAGTTCCTTGAACTGTAATTCTGCTGACTCTTGCTATTCCAATGTTCTTTCAACATTGGCAGAATCGACTGACATTTGTCATCATGGCTCTATTTGCCATCAACATAAATAGAATAGAATAGTTGTCAAGTATTACAATTACGATCTCGCACAAATCGTAATTAAAGTTAACGCAATTTAATACGTGGCAAAACTTATTCTGGACACTCCTACCACTAAACTTTTACCATCAAGAAACCTAAATAAAATATCGTCATTAAAATTAACATTTTCGACGCAAAACTTATAAATGGAAATCAATAATATTTGTCGGAAGTCAGCTGTTGATAAGGCCCAAATTAAAATAATTCAGTACCAAAGACCTGACTCACAAAATCTGAGTTAATTTCTAAGAGTCTAACTAACAGACAATTCTGTCTATTTCTCATAAAAATCTATTAAGATACTATGATAACAAGACATACACGAAGATTAGAGAGAAGATATCTCACGATCGCTAATTACTTACTACATTTAATTATTATTTAAACTATTCCTTAGTAAAGATTTTATTTTGAAAACAATAGCTAAGGTTAAGAAACTAATAAATGACTCAAAGTACGGCGGTTCAAAACTCAAATAAATAAGTTAGGTTGTGTATGTTACACAATTAACTACAACAGAGAATACCTCGCGACCAGCGTGGCGCGAATGAACACACTAACATACATATTATGTAGGTATCCCACAAACACCCCGTATATGCGTTGTCAGTTTATGGCATTTTATTTGTCAACGACGCAATTTTACTTTTTGTATCTTTCCTTCAATATTTGCCTAAAAACAATTCGACTTGTATTGAAGAATATCTAATGCTTACCAGAGCAATGTTTTTCCTTAAAACGTTTTCACGTATAATGTAATAAAAATAGAAAAAAATATAGAACATAGGTATGTTCTTGCAGCTTGTTTGAACAAACACAAATCACGACGTACGGAATGAGTCATTAGTGCAGTGTATTTTTTTAACACTCAGAATAAATCTGGGGCAGTTAAAACGCCAAAGTTATTGGTTCAGATGTTCAACAGTAGAGATAATTATACGCCTTTACTTGTACAGGGTATAAATTCGTTACGTCTTTTTATGTAAGAATTTGTATCTAAAATTACGAGTAAAATACTCTTAATATTACAGGTCTTTGTTATCGCATATAGATTATTTCGAATAGTGAGTATCTCATTATTTACAGTGAGAGACCAAGTTTCAGTGCCATAACGAACACTAACTTTCTAGATTTTTGACTTAAGCATTAAAGTATTTTGATCTTGTTAAGTTCTACTTTAATATAAAAGCTAGATAATAATATACATGATTAAAATATAACTAAAAACTATACAAATATTAACAACATAAAATTATCTGTTAATAAATTATAATTGACATTAATATAACATATATTAAATAACACCACACAAACAGTGTCAATACTCAAGAAATCAGCAGAAGAGAGAGAGTTATAAATTAATAATTAGTAGGAGGCAATGAGCACCGTTTTTCCTGCGGGTCGCGAGACGCGATGACCATTTTCACCGGGTCAAAGCCGAGAAGGAGAGACCTCATAATATATTAAATAATAATTTCTCAAATGATAGTCAATGTAACAATATGTAGAGGAGTTGAAGAGTCTTAGTTTCGATATTATTGATACCCTTCTCACAGTCCGCAATCTATCTCCCAGCGTGATGGCCATTTGGCAGTTATACCTACTTCAGTTGAAACACCTTCGGTTTACTCAACTAGGTTGGCACTTGGTGAATTCATTCAACAAGTGGCATGAAGTCCTGGCTAAAACTTACAGTTGCGAGCCGTAGCCCAATCAGCAAGAGCCGAGCCTCAGCAACAGGTGGAACATTTTTATATGAACCAACGCCAATTTTATTGTCCTATAAAAGCGAATGTTCGCTAGAAAGAGCCAGTTGTTCATAGTATTTTTGTCTCTCTTTCTCTATTCAGCCGTGGTCAAAAGCATCGGGTAGCGTTTAATATATACGCTTACCTTTCGAGAAGTAGGATATATAATCGTTCATCATATAATCTTTATAATATAATCATTCCTTTTTAAAAATGACTTAGTGAATTACCTATCTAGTATCTAAAAAGATTTTCAAACAATTATCAATGATAAAATTGACAATTGAACTCAAATGGTTTTATTACTTTGTACCAATCTTACATCAAATCTGTATTTAATAACCATAGTTAGTTCTTAAAATAATAGTCAAAGTCGCAACTATAAAACAGTTACTAACAAACCTCGAAAGATATTTTCCCGAAAACTTAATTTTTTTATCGAAAAAACGCTAATGTCAAACACCACCTTAAATAAGCGGTAACTTTGCAATCATTAGTTTAGCCTCTACCTGTTATCTTATACCAACTTAGTATATTAGAAAACCATGTAACAAAATACTGATATAAATTAATCTAACTTAAAATTAGATACCACTAACAAATATGTAGAACATAGGCAAACTATTTGATTTTCCACATAAACTTACTGTTTCCAACACTACGGTCAATTTAAAAGAACAAGTAAAAATAACCTCACATTATGTAAAAAGTTGTTGAGTTGAGTAGGTATGTAAAAAGTTGTTTTCCGGCCGCACGTATGTGAGCAACGGCCAATTTCAATATCCTATTTATGTGTAGGTACATTTGCCTACAGGAAATAGAATTTTGAAACATTTTGTATGGAGCTTATGTCAAAATACTATATCTAGTAGACAAATCTACAGATAGGGCGGTTATTGAAATTAGCCGTAAAAGTTTAAATACTAGGTGATAAACAATGTGCAATAATAGTGCAACATGAAATATTGCACTATTAGCAAGGTGATAATAGCCCGGTGTGACACCAAGCAGGCAAAACCACACAATCAATGTGGCATGTGGTGCCACAAAATGTCACCGATTTACAATCATTTTCCAATACATGAAAATACGTCAAAAAGCATTCGCATCCCGTCGGTATTTATCATCCTCTTTGTGGCGTGCTTTTACGGTTCAAAATATTTAATTACACATGTTTCAGCAATAATGTAGTGGTCGTCACATACCGTGGAAGGTACTTCACTGAAGTATTAATTAGCACGTCGAACTCGTTAAATGCGCTGGAATTGTAATTAAAACTGAAACTCGAAGCTTTTAAATATCTCGAAATCAGCCATGCAACAGAGTGGGGTCTGCGTTTTGTTTGCCATACCACGTCCACGAACGCTTTGAGAGACGGTACAAAGCGTTTACGCGCGTTATATTTTGTGACAGTTGAAAAGTGTCAAAACCATTTTTGTGTCCGATCGCGATGTCATAAAAAAGTAAAGCTACAAAGAACCCATCAATATGCTGTTTGCCTGGCTTTGCACAGGTTTTCCAACACTTTTATAAAAACTGTAATCCTGTGTACACAACGATCGTGTCAAAGTAAACCTGTATCGACAGTTTTTTATAATAATGTTGTGTTTTCACTACTATTAAATACGTCCATTTTTTATTCTGAAAACTTAAACCCCACGTCATTTTTTTAACGAACGTGTTTGAGGCTCTTGTTTTTCAATGTATTGGATAACGCGTCATACAGTTTTAAAAACTCAATTTACTTATATTAAAATGTGATGTAACAGAGGTGGGAAGGGGAGAATGGTAATGAGAAAGCTTACATAATGGGGAAGTATTAAAGAATAAGGAAGACTTATTTGTATACCTATAGGTACAAGTTTATTAGACACAAAAATAAATACATTTACAACTTCTTAATGTATAGTGAATATGAGGAGAGAACAATCATGCACACATTCATAATGAAATATACTGTTTAACATAATTAAACTAAACGTCAAACAAAGTGATTATGAGTACGGTACTAATAGTCCCTTATATTTCTTTAACAATAATTTTACATGAAAATTTTAAGAAAATCTAAATATACTTCACAATATCCCGAGATAAAAGTATTACAATATCATCATGTTGCTGCCCTTATCTAAGGTCACTTTGAGGTCGGCACAAAATTTCTTTTACATTCTTCCCTGTCACATCTTCACCAACTTTTTTTATTTTCTTCTCATAGAAACCCCTCAACTAAGTAATCATTCTTCCTTAGGCATTTAGCGGAATTACAAATTAAAATACTCACAATTCATTTCTGATTAGTAAAATTGTTCTTTTGTCTTCACGTTAATTAGTGCATTTTTGGATTTATAAGTATCGAAAAACAGTCTGTACTGAGGTATGAAAACGTGGACGGTCCCTGGTAGGCCACAGCTTACGAGTTGCACGCACACATCGTCAAGATCAAAACCCTTGGTCTCACAAAGTTCTTGCAACATTGCGGACCACGCCACAAAAGTTAGATGTGTAAAACTGAAAAACAAAACGTAACGGTCATATTGAAGGTCTAAAATCACCCCCATTCTATCTTCAAATCCCCAAAAGGCCGGCGACGCACTTTTACAAATATTCAAGTCCTCTGATGCAACGGGTGACATCGCCGATTGCTTACTATCCACTAGTGATCCGTCTGCCCGTAGCTAGATCCATTTATATAAAAATAGTCCTCTAAGGTAACAAAAGATGCACATTCAAATAACAAAATGTCGGAGTGCATAAGCTAGCACTAAATCAAGCACAGCACACAGGACTTTTTACATAATTGGTAAAAAAACAGATACTGCGTGGTGCCGGGATTTTTGTGACATAAGCTGGTAAACGAGCAGACGGATCACCTAATAGCCGCTGACGGACACCCGAAACACCAGACAGATGGTAATTGATATTGCACCATAGGTCACACTCGGCCAAGTCATCACGTATTTTTACTTCCCATGTTTATGAGACGCTAAAACAAGTCGAATAGTCTCCTAGAATTAAATACAATAGAAAGCAGGTCCTTACTTACATATATTTATGCCAAATGATTCCAGTGTCAGTCATAGTCAGTCTCCTGTCCTCCAATATATTTGCCTGCCGCAACCAATAGTCGCTCTGGTATAGTGTGATAGTACTACCATCAGATTTGGAATTACGGAACTTGGAAAATGCAAAGAATTGGTCTTCTAATGTAGGTAATTCGGACTCCATGACAATATATTCTGAAAATTAAAGTACCGTATATGTTTAATACCATTAAAAGGAATTTTGGGCTTGCATCATTAACTTTTTATTTAACATTCTTTGTAAATACATTCATACATTTAATAAGTACGAAAAGTTCATTAAAATTAATTAATACTACTCGACTCGATATTTTATGAAATGATAATATTTTCATATAGTTTTAATAACATGCATATTTACGCTACATTGAAATGAACTGTAATTAAAAGCCGACCGAATCGGATGAATGCGTCCAATTTTATTTCGATTTTTAGTAATTATACCTACGAAACAGATTGAAATCTGGAGATAACAGGGCAATAATTAATAAACCGGTACTATAATAGTAATACGTGCGCTTTGCTTTCAACAGTCTAGGTATCACAGGACATCAAAGATACAGTATGATGACAGACAGATGGACGGACAGACAGGCTCCTTAGCCAACAGACGTATTGAATAACACCTGTTTATACAATAGTATTGAATAACATTGATTATGGTAGAATGGGTGAATAGATACATAAGAAGGATGAATACATGTTGGGAACATATTCTAACATGTATTACCATAGGTATTCCTGTATCTATGGAACCTTTGAATTCTATTCACCAGGCTTTACGGTTCATAGTTGCAGATTTGTCAATGAACAAAACTTGTTTATGAAATCAATGTTAAATACCATTTTTTAAAACTATTAATTAGTAGGGAAGTAGTTATTAGGGTTCCCGGTTTTACCATTTGGGTACGGAGCCCTAAAATGTTAGAGCGTTAGAAATTCATGTGTTCAAAATGAAATATTGAAATATGGTTCATAACGCGTAACATTTCAACATTTCAGTTATTTAATGATTCTGACTGTTTCAACATTGAGTACCAAGTCAAATAGTAACTGCGTCCGACCAAACCAACATATTCGTATTACGTCATTGCAAGGCACATAAAGGACTTTAAATCCAGGGTTTTAATCAAAGTAGGTAATGTTGCATAAAATAAATACAACCGTTCAACGCCGGTAAACATTAGCACTTCGCTACAAGCAACGCATTTATTACCTCGAAATGTTGCCTTTAAAGAGCATTTTACTTTTCAACTTTGGACATGTACAAATATCGAGATATACATAACCATTTTATCATGGTCCCTCTTTGTGTACATTTATCTCAAATATGACGGTCTGTTTATACTAGTATTTCGTAGCTTAATATGAAGCTACGTTTACGTTGAAATGTCAAAGGGAGTTCAGTTTTACTGAGCATTTTGTTTGACCAACTCTATTTGTTCCTTTATCCTGCATATAGGTATATTGCCTATACCTGCGACAGATGTTTTCCAATAGTTTCCATTTTGTTGACATTTTCGGCAGAAGTTTTGTTTACCAGCGCAGTCATATACAGTCTCCTGACATAGCAAAGGACGTCACCCGAGGCTACGTTTTTAGGCTAAAAGCCTATGGTTTTTATTTTTAGCCTGTAAACAAGCAATATCGGGACTATACGGCTACATTTCTATCGGATTTAGTTTGTACAGACTGCATATGGTGTATGTACAGAGAATGAAGACTGATGGACTCAGTATAGGGACAGTAACCATTGTTTGGCTACTGAACCGACCGGTGGTTACACGGGATATGGTTTCATTAAAAACCACATAATTTACTGTGATATACAATACACAAACAACTTGTGTACATTGTACGTAATTATTTTATTTAGTTACTTAGTTCTATTTTTTTTTATCATTGCCCCACACTAGGATTTGCTCCTGTGTCGTGGGTTGCACGTCAATCATATTAATTTAACGTACACACACATCATACCCGAAACCAGAATCAATAGCCGTTTCGGATCAGAGATACCTACATGTCACCATACAGATCTGTGCAATGTTATTTTTAATTAATATTTTTCAATAGAAAGTCTAGAACAAAAGGATTACCTGTAAAACTTTAATTAAAACTTGCACAGGCTTCACACAGGGACCATGTCCGAATATTTCCGATGAGTTTTTTTTTTTATACATTCAAATACTGTTGGGAGATTAATAATTTATTTTAAAATTAATCTGCTTTTAAAAGCGGAGAAGGATTTGTATGCGTTAACCATGTGTAATTACTTTTGAAATTACTTATAGTGGTTCGTGGAAAAACGTGATGGATTTTTGAGCATTTTTTTTACTTTTTTCTTTTAATTTTGTTAATAACAGACTGAATTGTAAAGCATCAGGCGACATCACTTTTTATTCTAAACGAACAGACGTATTACCGGACGGTAAACAATCGCCGTCGCCCATGGACACTTAAAACACCAGAAGCGTTACAAATGCGTTGCCGGCCTTTTGGGGTTTAGGAATTTAAGGGTTGTTGGGGAATCGGGGATTGGGAAGGGGGGAATTGGGCCTCCGGTACATTTGAACTTCATTTGAAATTCTCGAAGCACAAACATAGTACCAAAATTATAGTTCGAGAAAAGATATAGGTACCTAATTTTGAAGATGAGTGCCATACCAGAGTAACAGACTGTGAATTTAAACCATTGATGCTAATTCCGACAAAATTTTCCGTTTCATTCATAAGTTCATAAGAGACTGTTTTTAGTACAAAGTTTAAATATTGTTGCCTACCCTACACTTTATAACTTACTTTTTTATCCTGTTTCCCTAACCTCAACTTGTAAATTAACTTTTACAATAACAAATTAACTTAGAAATAACTCATATCCGAATTCTTTTAACTGGCACCTGTTCATGGGATTCTGTTTTACCCGGCTAAGGGCTCCCACACAAAACTGCGATGCGATTTAGTGCGGCGTAGTTTTGTGTGGGAGCCCTAAATCGTATCGCAGAAATTCGCATCGCATCGCAGTTTTGTGTGGGAGCCGTAATCTCTGAAATAGTCGGACCGATTTTATTGGCAAGTAGCTGACGTACTAAGGAGTAACTTAGGCTACTTTTATTTAAGAAAAAACCCAGAATCTGTCATGAGTCATTATTCTACGCGGACGAAATCGCGGGCTACAGCATAAATAAGTCCTTCGATAGTACTTTTTATTATTTTCTATTACATCGTATCTTATGGATCAATATAAATCTATTACGTTCACCTAGGGTGCGTAATCTACGCCTATTATCCCAAAGCACGATGTAACACCCACATTTTTGCCATTACGATATCATGCGTCGTCCTTTTCGAAATATACTTGGCAACGAAATTTTTTAACATAACATATACCCATAATCTAATACTAATTGTAATTGTACCTACCTATATTTGTATTACGTAAATCTCTTGCAAACGACTTTCTTCTTATTTTTTTAATTATTCGTCATTAACATTAATTTTCTTAATTCAATCGACATTTTTGTCATCACTTTAAACTTTGGAGGTGCTATTTATTCATGACCAACTTGTTAAAAAAACTGATGTTTAGTTTCAGTTCTACTTATAATATTCACATCGAAACTTTTAAGTAACACCTCCTTTTCCTATTTTTTTGCGTAGCAACCTCTAATTGTTTGTTGTAACCATAGCAACGGCTGTTGTCGTCAAAATAGAGAGTCGAAGGGTTACCAGTGCGAAATGAAAACGTAACTTTTCCAAAATTCGTTAATTAATTTTTGAACGTAATAAAATTAGTTTATTTTTTAAGATCTGAGTTTTACAAACAAATTGCTTAATTGTTTTTTACACGTGACACTTTTTTTAAAGATTCGCTTAAAGGTCTGTTAGCAAAGTAAAAACGTGCCAAAGTTAAGATTAGTGGGTACAAATCTAGTAGAGTTAAGTTTTTTTCCAATTGGGTAATTGGAAAAATCTTTAGTAGTTTTCTATAGGTATTTCAATTCGAGCATACTCCTTAATCATTTTAATGATGTTAATTACTGTACCTCATGGGACCTGTATTTTCCTATTGTAGATATAACTAAGTACTGGTACAACTAACAAAGTTGCAGTCCTAAGATTCGATCCTTAAGTCATTACAATAAGTATAAAGTTTGTTCATGGGGGTTATGATTAAAACATACTTATAGTAAGTATTTGTTAATGATTGTTGAAAATATGTTACCTATATGGCAACTTCGGACATAAATGACACTGTCACCTTTTTCACAATAATCTTGACAACTGTCTTAGTTTGCTTTATCAATACAAGGTTCGCGCATTTTTATTTATTTTGGATTATTTTTATTTTATTTTTAGTATTTTTATCAAATTGTAAGTACTTGTTTATGACTTTGGTCCCATTGTCTTAAAACTATTGGTCGGAACTACACGTTGTCTATAATAGCAATAGGTACCATATAAATATGTGGTCAATTGTATATCTTACTTTATCTATAAATACTTTTGTAATCTGTAGATCTAGATATATGTGTTAGTATTCAAAGGAAAGTTTACAATAACCATTCAACAACGCTTCAAACAAAGTAGCACACCCCAACGAAGTTGTAACCAAAGTAACACAATGTTGTAATATCTTTGCACCTTATTTCAAAGCAATAAAGTTAACTTTTGTTAGCTTTGTGAGTGTTGTGACCGCTAGACTGTATGTTACCTGTGAAGTAAAAAGTAACTTTTGCTTAACAAGATGCCCGTGCTTTCGTATTTATAGCCGATACTAAGAAAAGATTCAAACAGAGCTATCTCTTCTAATTTTATAAACGATATTTTAATATATTAACGTACGGATGAAATGAAATACGACATACGAAATGAAAATTGAAAAATTCGATTAGCTTCGAGGCAAATATTCTTTTACGAATGAATACAGCAGAATTCTAAAATTCAATTCCATCCATACTTTTGAAAAAAATGCACCAAGAATAACAAACAACAGGACTTGGAAATCTTTTTACGTTAGCTCTCAATATTCCCGGGATTATTCTAAATAAAGCCTTTTACCTGCGTCACAATACGACGCAGCTTAGATTTTCCATTTTCCATTTTTCATTGTCTTTCTAGAAAAATCATAAGGCAAAAACTATTTCGCTTTGAAGCTTCAAAAGCAAAGCTTACTTTATTCATATTTTATGAATCTAAAGACTGAATGGGGCTAATATTTTAATTAAATAACGTATACTGAAAGCTTTGTTGGATAAAAACACAAACGGAATTAAAAAGTCAACTTTACCGTTTAAAGGATGCAAGAGGCTACGGCTAGGGTTTTAGGCAATCAATATTCAGTAAAAATAAAGTTTGCAGGTATTTTTTGTACACAAAGCCCATGCGATATGCGAGGGCTTTGTAAAAATCAAAGGGTGACAAAGTGCTGTGTACAATGCAATAGAGTTTGGGAGGTGTTTGCATTGCGCTACCTTTGTCGTGCACCATTGTTTGATTAGCCCACAACCTAATATAGGGACCATAGGGAACTCTGTCCAAGCATTCCAGGGGTACCTTATTGAAGACATATTTCGCTAATAACTTCTAATAACTCATATGGACAAGTTGTGACAGTTAATTGAAACATTCCCCCCTATTAGAAGTTTCTGTGCAAACAACTATTAGTTTAAGAGGAACGTTCAAGATTAAATCAAATGAAACTATGCTTGCACAGATATGTTACACAGGTATGTTGCACAGGTATGTTGTTGCGAAGAAAGTTAGGACTTAGATTGTTTGAAATATTATGTTCTAATAACCTTGTACGAAGTTTTACGTTGCAACTATCATGTTGTACATTCGAGACTAATAATTACGGTTCATTAGATATTATTTTGTAGTTAGATTGTAGGTAGGGTGTTTTAAGTATAATGGAAAGTTAATAATAATTCTAGAATCTGTAAGGAGCTGACAATACTTAGCTTTTTGTAGGATAGGGTTAAACGAGCACGCTTATGACTTGTATGTAATAGCAAATAATCGCGGATATCAACTCTTGATAGCTTTTAGGTGTAATATCGAAGAATAATAATTATGATACTCAAATTATGAGTCATCTAACTTACGTGGGCTGTAGACATTTTTATGGCATAGGCCGGCAATCGTCGCCGCCCATGGACACCCGCAACACCAGAGTCAAAGTGCGTTGCTGGCCTTTTGAGGATTAAACATTTGGGGAGTTAATAGCAGAAAGCTAGTTAGATTATGAAACAAAATTAAAAAAGAGTACAAAAGAATTGCATTTAAAATGCCAGCGCGCCTGTGTTCGAATGAATACTCGAAATATTACCAATTTTAAAGCAATATAATAAATATAGTTCTGTAATAGTGACGTACATTCGTATTTCCGAAAATAACCAAAATACTTGTGTATTATTCGTCTCTATACATTTACAGATATTCGTTTGTTATCCGAGCGATATGTTAATTCAATTTCTCGCATATTCCTGTACTATTTCAAGCAGGTTTACAAACATTTTAGTTGCCCACGCGCATCATTGAGTCTAAATTATTAATTCTGTTGTTGTTTCTAATCGTGCTATAATATTGTAACTGACAAACAAACTGTATGTCTGTCTGTATTCTGATAATGGATAGGAAACGTGAATTATGATAATAATATAATTATAAGATCTGGGAATAGGTATTATTTAGTGTTTCCTTTGTAATCATAATGCTTTAGTAATAATTTTATTAATCGTGTTTAATAGATTGTGAACAATAGCTACTATTGTTCTATTTTAGGTACGAATCCAGGAATTGTGCGATCTTGGATACAATATACGAGTTATCAAACTATTTAGAGACTGTCTTACAATATCCAATTCTGATTTAATTTGATGTATCTTCCAACCGAAATATAGAATAAACCGAAATGTAATAAAATACGAGTTTTTCCAGAACGACATCGTTCGCATTCCCGGGGTAAAAACTACACGTGATATTCCAGATTCTAATTTGTCCCTGTATTAAAGAAGGATGCCAAAAAATCTACAGAAAATTATAATCATTAATGAAGAATTATATAATATATTAGACCATAAGTGGTTGCAAATACGCTATGACTGCCGTACTCAGAGACAATAGACAAGCAGTTAGTGTTGGCCAAAATCATACGATTCCGAGATTTTGCTCCTTCCATTATTGAACTTGTTTCATTCAAAACCGTCCATTATCTTTTCGTGACCGAGTAACAAACGAACATTCATCCTCGTAATAAAAACTTTCGCATCAATAATAATATATTAGTTTTAGTAGGATGAGTCAGTTATGCTGAAAGAAACTTAATAAGTCATTTAAAAGATTCTTAATTTAGTTACAGCATTAAACCTGTACCATGGAGGAAGAACAAGCGACAATTGAGAGCCAGTTTTTTGCATATGCAAAGCTATTTGATAGTAAACATCGGAGTGGGGAGACTATTACTCTGTACCATTCCGACTACTGGCTGCGGCAAGCAAATATCATTGATGATAGGAAAGTCACGATGACGGATACTGGGATACTTTTCAATGAATATAGGTACTTTTTTATACTTTTTTTTTATTGGGTTTGTTACATGGGTCATAATATATAACATAACTGGTGCACTATTGCCTACCCACTCAGAGATTAATAATTTGACGTTGTTGTCACATTTTTTTTTTTTCGAAAGTATGTTTTTTTTTCGATTTCTTACTGAAAATAAAGAATTTTGATGTTAAATCTCTACATTCTATAAGTTTTTTCAGAACTTGTTTTTAATGTAATTTTTTTGTTCTTCTTTTTTAGTAAATCAGAAATCGACATAGAGGAATGGAAGGTACTAATATCTAAGTTATGTGTTTTGAAAGAGTTAGATGAGGAGAAGACTCTAGAAACGCTGGTAAACTGTGGTCTACCGGGAGAAACACCAGTCGAAATACCTCAGTACAGGAGTTTCTTTTTGAATGCATCCAAATCTAAATCTGGGACAGCGATGGTTCCTAAAAAATAGTTTTGTAAGAAGTTATAAAGACATAATAAATAATAGGGTATAACTAATATGGACAAACGCATTTTTTTTTTATTTTATTTTGTTATTATTAATTATATTTAACGGCTACTTCCTGGCCTGAGAAGTGGACTAGTTTGCTTCTTATGAATATATGAACCGAGTTCTCTCGCCTCGGCAAACAATTCCGTGAACAAAAAAAGTTAAAGAAAATTAAGTAATACAATAATAATTGTCCAATGAATATAACGTTGTTTTTGTGTGGGAGAGCCATGCTTCGGCACGAATGGACCGGCTCGACCGGAGTGATTCTACGGACTCACAGAAAACCGACGTGAAACAACACTTGCGATGTATTTCGTTGCATGAGTGAGGTTACCGCAGGCCCAATTACTCTTTGTTTACCAGATTTGAATAGTTGTGCAGATAATGTGTAAAAAGGTCTCAAATAAATAAGCAAACAAACTTACCTACTCATTCAGTAAACGCTTTTGAACAAACAAATCATGCTTTTTGATAGTACAAATAATAAAAAGGACATAACATCATCATCGTAATGATCAGCCTGTAACTATAGCACTGCTGAGAAAAGGCCTCTTCTCACACAGAGATAAATAATAATTATAAGTATTTAAGTTAGGTAGGAGTTATTGTTATATCCATTAATTTAATATTCATTCATCGTCATTCTATTTACAACTATCAAATTAACCTCTTCAACAAATTTAAACCTTATCATTCTAAAAATAGACACTATAGTTGAAAGGGCCGTGCCTTCCTCGTGACAGTATCAATTGGACTGAAACCCATTATCTGTCGGATTGAAAAGATTTTCCATTAAATAGAAGGATCACGTGTATACGAAACTTGGGAAGATCCCCTTTCACCCTTTTCCCAGTCGTTATGAACACCTGAGTTATTTAATCTCCTGAGTTGTACCTAGATCTATACTGACCATTATAGATCTGAGATGTTGTGAGTTTTTTTCCAGAATAAGATTGCTTTCCGATTGAATAATAAAGTTTCTCGTTGATTGAATGGTTTTCAGTAAGAGAGGTAGACAGTTTTAATTCCCGGGTGTGGAAAATTATTATTGCGTTTTTTAGAAAACACGGCGTCCGGTGTTGTTCCTAATTTATGGTAATAGGATCATCTCTGTTACACGGGACTCATAACACAACGGTGTTTGTAATGTACCTAAGTAATGTAATTCGGATATGAAAAGGAAGATTTTGGTTAGAATATTGTTGGTTTTCAATGGTGAAAGACTCATAGTTTTTCGGTTTCGTACAACTTGAAAGATGAAACAATTAATTAGAATAGAATAGTTTATTATAACTAGCTTGACTTAGGTTTATGCAACTTGAGTTTCAAATCTCAAGTTAATTTAATCCAAAGGAAGGTATAATTATACGCTTCGTACATTATTACATAAAAATCTCCTAATATATTTCAACGTAGGTAGTTCAAAAGAAGTCGTTAAAACATTTTCGTGACAAAATACTAGACTCAAAATCATGATTACAGCCAGTTTCAATACCATCACTGTCCATTTTGCCTACCACCCATAGAATTCTGTCGTAACGTAAACACCAATCCAATATCTACGAGCAACCAAAATGTATCTACAAGTAAGCTATTTAGCTTTAGCACTGACATTTCCGTTTCTAAAGTAAAGCCTACAGACGGACGAGTTTGTATAGTGAGGCGAAATATCCGGAATCCCGGATAACAAACACGGATAGGACCTTTGATGACGGCATCAAAAGCCAATAGCAACATAGGCCACACAACATCTGTCGAACTACCTTTTAGTATAATCTACTCGGTGTAAGCTCTTTGACTATCTCAAATGTACCTATGTGGGACTAGATTTCAATGATACAAACCAATCTCCCCTCACGTGTTCACTGCAGCGTTTATTTTGTAGGAACTGACCCTTTACAAGCTAATGTTACTACAAGCTATGAAATACGTGTAACAGAAACTATTTATCAAGAAATGAAAACATCGTTAGTGTTTCCCTTTTTTCCTATCGAGTGTATTACTTGAGAAATGGCAGATTTCCTACATACTCGTTGCTAGGTAGGAAATGCACGAAGAGTTTCGATAAATATGAACCGCTTACAAGTGGAATTCCACTTGCAAGTCATTACTTCGTATTGCATCGTAGCTTAACATCATACGAGATATGTAGTAGCTATGAACAATATAAAACTCCAGTTCTTAACCGGCGTACCTGTATAATGAGATGCATGAATAGGACAAAGTCTGCTACAGTCATAACAGTTTCAAAACAATATCGGTAGGTACACAAATAAATGAATATGATGGTCGTATGGACACGTGTGACGTCACAGCAGTGGCCCTCGCGTTGTCCACCACACACGGCTGGGATTGAGGCCCTGTCAACCATTTCAACATGCACGTTGCAGGGACTATGTTGAAAAAGTGTTGTCTATTTTCTTTATACTTATTTGTTAGGACATAGGTATTATTTTAAGATAACTTATTTATACATTTTTCTCTTTACATTTAGTAAGTTTACGAGTATAGGCACAGCATAAATATAGTTAAAAACAAATAATTTAATTATTATTAACCACTAATGACTGTATAAACGAAAACTAATACAAAATAAGTTTATATTTTGGGATGAGTTTATCGGAGGAGGAGGTCCGACTCCTAAATTCCCCAGTCTGGGGATTGGGGAAGTCTCCACTAGTCTTCAGTTAAAGTCACTTTAAGGGTTAAACCCCTAAAAGGCCAGCAACGCATTTGATGTTACGATGTTAATTTAGACGCTGATTGCTTACCATCAGGTGACTCGTCTGCTCTTTTGCTGGCCTACCTATCCCATAAAAACAACCCACCTTTACTACTTTATTAATGATACATTGACTAAGTAGATTCGGTATTCTGTACCTACCTTACTTATATATATTAAATTATATTATACCTAGAGTAAATCAATTACTGGTAACGTAAATGCAATTATGGGAACATTAATAGTAATAAATACAGGATTATCAGAAGCGCCATCTATTAATTTACACGAAAACAAATCAGTGTGCTGACTATCAGCGATTTAATTACATTTTGTCATCATCCGGGCTTATACTAAGCCGTTCATTTTGCTTAACATCCAAAAATCTATTATAAAATCTAGTTCATTAGTAGAATTAAAATGATATTTTAAGAGACAATAAAAGGATACAAATGTTTAATAAGGTAAAACCCTAGGAATATGTAAAATAAAAATAGCTTCAGTGTACATCTTTCGGACTCTCAAAAACTGGTTACATTCCAAACGTTATTTGTAGAAACTTATAAAAAAAAAATTTTCTCGGTACTGTATCTACATATTCAAGTTATAGGCCACGTAAGGAAAAAAATTAAAATAAGAAATCTAACTAAATATATTATAGTTACACAGCATTGATTTCTTAAGTACCCTGACAAAGGCAAAACGAATTAAAAACTTACAGTTTCGAGGTACATAGTACTTCAGACCACGTCGCGCGTTAAGCCACGTCAAATGACGATAATTACACGTAACATACTACTCACACGCTTCTGTATAAAAGCTTACTATATGTCGTCTTGTGACTAGATCTAGTTATAGATTATAATCACGCTAACACGACTAGCACTAGTGTATAACCGAAGAGCCATAGTTATAGTTCATAGGAACTAAATTGGCGAAAATTTTGAATATATGGAAATAGAGTAACGAGTCGTCGCTATCTTTGATTTCCAAAACAATTCCCAGATACTATTTACTGCAACGCAACTTATGATGGTTACCTCTGCTGGCCTCCGACTCCTGCTGGCGAAACCACGTATCAAAAATGCCCCAGCAACTTCTATCTGATTGACACATCAAGTAAGTATAGGCTGTCTAGCAGCTCACGCATGGTTTGAAGCTGTCAATATCACGCCTTTGTTAGCTTCAACGCTCACTAGACTACTCCAAACTGTACTTTTTTTAAACAGACCTTCAACTTTATTAATAACTGATAAAGCTGAAAATCTGTGGTTCAAAGCCAGTTTTGGGTCGTCTGATGAAGTGGCGTTTGTACGCATAGTCTCGTGGTGGTGCTAGTTAGGACGTTTTATGGAAAAAATGCTTAGCAGCTGTGGCAATAAAATTTACTAAGGCATATAACGCAATATGATGATAGAAACAAAGTTTGGTACAACACAAGATCGTATCATTCAAGCAGTGCTTTGCAAATAAATGTTTCACTAAAATAGTAACATGACTTGCTTCAACTTTGGCAATACGGTAGGAGTCCATCGGGTATCTTCAACTATGAAATTGAAAAACTTTTTGAGGGCTCGTTCGTATACCACTTTAGACATTTTTGTTAAACAAGGTCTTTATTTGGACATATACGGTTTATAAGTGGTTTGTTGACAGTAGTTGAATTAAGTTCATCAGCAGAGGACCACATGCAATTTTATACTTTAATATTATCGACTAGATTGCAAAAGCAAAAGCCTTCAACAATGTTCTGTTGTAATGTAATGGCTTCTCTACAATGTTAATCTTTGCCTTTTTTTAGGGTTAGGTCAAAAATCAGAAAAGGTGACTAGTTGTAATAGATATCTACATGAACTTACTTAAGTTACTTACCCTTGCTAACTGAGATTATAGTTTATATAAAGTAAACCAATCCCATGATTAAAACAACTCCAAGACATTGATACTCAAGTTCAATAAAATAAATAAGTCAAAATAACAAATAGGTAGTTTGCATGGTCGTGCGTCTTGTGATAGAAATTAACGAACTCATATACGTCATTCATCCACACCCATAGATGATGAGAATAACTCAATAGCGATATTAGATGATCTCTAGAAACAGATCAACATCAGCCTAGAAAATGGCATGAGCGCTAATCGGTTCGAGAGAATAGAAATGTTAATATACGGGCTTGACATAACATTTGACATTAATTTGGCAGAGGTTAGTGTCAATCCCACGTGTTTCTATTCGATCGATTAGAATAATCTTTAAAAAACGTACTAGTGTGCACAAAATTCTCTGTCGTTTTTTTTTTGTGGTTATCGATTTTGAGTTCTTTATTTTTGTTCCTATTTTGTTTTGTATCGTACTTGTTTTTGTTTAATTGTGTCTGTATCTTCATGCTGTATCCTATAATTTTGATTCAGTTTCTTTTCTTACCTATCATTGCTTTCTCCATTTCCACCTTCACCTTCTCAGCATGGATTATATTTAGATTTTATTTCTTTTATTTACTAATTATTATTATTTACTTTTTCCTTAATTTAGTGCAAGCGTATAGACGGTGCGGTGCGGAGGGGTTGTGGGTCGGGCGGCATTATAATGATTCATCTCCTAATGGTTGGACGAACTATACTCCATGTTTTCCTGAAGCTGTACAATATCTTTTAAGTAAAGTCGGTGATAAATCTGAGGCTCAGGTATGTTTAGCACAACAAATAAAGATTAGACCAGTAGACACCTAACAACATTAGAAAACGAACGCTTCATAACTTTAACTAACAGCACATTGAAATAGACGACACGTTTTGCTAACCAATATAATAACACTAAATCTAAAAAAACAACTAGAACTCACACTAACAACTAACCTTATAATGAATTATTATTTTATGAATAGTAAACTTAACAATACTGATTTTGGTTCGCTGGAGAGACAAGAAGGTGAGTTAAGATGGGCTAGAGGATTAACAACTAGCTATGTACCACGGCTCTGCAGCCTGTCATCATAATTTTTCATCATCGTCAGCTTCACAGGTCCACCTTTGGACACTTATTCGATGACCTGCCACAGCATATCTATTAGTTGTTAATGTTCTAGCCCCAACAGTGCTTATTTTTTGTTTTTCGTTTCTATCTGTCCTTTTGTTCAACAACTGTGTTGGAACTGATTTGATCTACTTACTTACTTTAGGAGATTATACTACAGTCATCAACTTGTCGGGTGATCGCAACTTGCAAGTGCGACTGCCAACCCAGAAACTTTGGGTTAGATTCCCGGGTCTAGAATAGTATATATGGGGTATTGTTTACTTCTTAAATTTTCCAAAATTATCACAATTACAATAATAGAGTCTGAAACTTTGCCTTTTACAAGGACCGTGGCTTTTTAGTCGTCTTACAACTCTGCAGCCTAGTTTATGTATCTAATGACTAGTAAACGTTCCATTAATAATATAAGTATTTATAAAATATGATTGGATTATAATGTACTGTCCACTTGCAGTAATTTGTCTTATAGAAAATAGATAAGTTGGTGTTGGGCTACTATCTAGCCTGGTACTAAGCAATAATGCGGCCTACGATAGAGCCCACCCACCGAAATATATCCCTAAAAAACCGAAAGATTTGCAACTTTGCGCCTGTGTCCCGATGCTTTCAAGCCGGGACAACACAAGCGTTGATAAATTTGTCGATGAGCCTTTTGGCAGGCCTGTCGATGATAGGAATGAAATGATCTGTTGGGATGATGGACTGGGCAGGTAATAAGTATAGGACTCCACAGTTTCATATGTGCCTAAACAGTGTTTCATATTTCTAATGTATTGTTTATTTTTCTTCGTATTTTATGTCGGGTACATTAAATGGGCCACTTTTGTAAGAAGACTAAAAATCACGGTGTATAGCATCCCCGATCACTTGAGGCTCTGAACATAACTGACGAAAAGCAGTCGTTATGTTTTATTTACTTTTTTTATACCAATATCATTTTTCCTTTTCTCCTCTCTACATAATTATTGTTACAAGTCAATCCTAAAAGATTATCTTCGAATAAAAGTAAGTATTTAGTTGTAATCCAAAAAAATTGCAATGTATGTAGATAACATATATTGCCAATTTTTGGAATTAATTCCTAGCAGCCAATGGAAGACTTTGGATTCAAAATACCAGATCAGATAAAAAGTCCATAATTCTCAATGGTATGAACAGGTTCTAAGGCATTTGTAACTTCTTAAGTGTTGCGGGTTGTCCACGAGCGGCGCTGATTGCTTACCATCACGTAATCTGTCTCCAGGTTTACCCCCCTGTGTAATACATGTAATATGAACTTGTATTATACTCCTGTTAAACCTATTTTATTTGTAGTGATAGTATTGTTTGGAGAGTCCAAGGAACATAAACGATTAGGTTTAAATTTCTTGGATGTAACATTATTCATATGCTCGTATTTATCGATGTAATTTTGTTTCAGCTTAAATTTGAAACTGCTGTAAATACACGCACGGTTGAGATGATAGGTATAGTGCTATCAATAATTGGTATACTGATGTCACTATACATATTCAGCGCTTTCCCGTAAGTATTATTGTTATTGGCATTGTTTTATTAATTTCATTTTACGTTTTTGTTTATGATGATATTCAATTGGATACCCATACATCCCCAACTTTCGTACCGCAGTCTTTAAATCTTCAAGCCTTAATTAGTCAGCAAAGCACTTGTTACTCCTTTGGCGTCTGGGGTGCCCATGATTCGATTGCTAATCATAGTTGATCTGTATTCTCTTTTGCCCCTATAACATAAGAATGTTTTATCTACTATTTTATTCTTTTTTGTAGCTCTCTTCACAACCGACGAACCTTGATACATAGGAATCTGTTTTGTGCTCTGCTTTTGGAAACGACCATTAGAATGCTATTGTACACTCAACAAGCCCAGGCATACATGCTGGACAAGAGGACTATCGTTGAAAACGCGCGAAAGGGAATTGAAAACTTGGTAAGTACACCTAAGACATCTTATACTTAGTATTGATTTATGACAGACTAGAATATATTCGTCACCACCTCCCTTCTTTCGTACGGTATTCAATATTTAAACGAGAATGATCAGAAATACATTTTACAACCACCCACATTGAGCAGGCGTGGTGATTAGTGCTCAAATCTTCTCCGTGCGTTTAGTAAGTTAGCAGTGGCTACTTACAGGCTCTTGATTTAATGTGACATTTTACTAGCTATCAATGTTAAATTTCAACATCTTCAGGCCTTAGCATCAGCATTCAAGATCATAGTCAATCAATTTCAGTCCATTACTGGACTTAGGCCACTTCAATAGCACTTTACTGAGCCTGATCCTCTCCTTTTTTCATGGCAGAAATACTTTACGACACTTCATATTACTTGGTAATTAGAGTCTCATAAGGTTAGATGGGTGTCATCTAGTAAAAGACCTATCGAGCTATCTTCATAAGATTTTCAAATTAATTTTATTATATTCAAAGTTTCAACGGCCGACCACCGAAGTGACTGGAGGGCACTTCAGGAATCCGTGTAATCTTGCTGACTCAGATTTTCCACTCGAAATGTTGAACCCGACAAATTCTGGCCACAAGTGACTCTTCACGGACTACAGTACTGCCGAAGTGATGTAGATGCCTGCGCCGCGCGTAGGAAAACGTGCCAATGTTTAACGCCATCCGTGTAGTTTATGAAAACAAAGCATAATTTAAAATTGAACGTTTTCATGTTTAACTGTGCAATTTATTCACTTTAATATCAACATATTTCAGTAGGTTTACACGGTTGTATCCAATGCTATTATAATATGTAGGTCATTCAATACAGTATATCTAATTATAAATGCGTATATCTATCAGGCACGACTATCAACATTAAACACTGAAACTATAACATGTACCACAGTCTCATCCTTGCATTTCTTCTAAGAACAAAGTTGAGGTACGGTACCGTATTTAATATTAACATACATTTTCTTGTTGCAGCCATATGTCTGCGAGGGAGTATATGTGTTATTGGAGTATGCCCGGCTCAGCGTGTATGCCTGGATGTTCATTGAGGGCGTTTTCCTAAACACCATGATTTCAGCCAATACCCTCAGAAATGAAATCAACGTGATCTACTTTTATTTCGGAGGATGGGTGATTCCCACGTTCATTGTCGCGATTTGGGCCACACTGACCGCACGTCATTACGCCGCCGAAAAATTCAACACGTAAGTAAATATTGGTAAAATCCAATGAGGGCTAATTAAAACTTAGCAAAGCGGACGTCCGCGAGGGGCATCCAACCGAAAGAAACTTTCGAAAACTGCATGGGCAGCTACTCCTAGTACGTTTGTTAATTAATGAGGTATCCTAAACTACTAAAATTTGGTAAATGTCTGGTCGAACTGATGATGAAGCTCAAAAATAGTTGAAAACACTCCTCGAGGATTAATTAGAGTTCAAAGATTTTTTTTTACTTTTTAATTAAAAAAATATGGCACATCAAACAATAGGTGCTAAAGGAAAGCCACTCTACTAAAGCAGTCTTTCGAAGTAACACTTATTTTATGGCAAGAAGACGATCTAACTTCACGACTATAGTAAAGAATAGTGTAGCAGAGTTGTAATAAAACTGTTCTTACAGGTGCTGGTTCGGATACAACTACCTCCCGGCCTATTATATCATCAATGGACCCATCGTGGGAATCCTGATTGTAAGTACCCAGTTTACCAACGTTCCTACTTTACTGGGAGTCTTTAATTGCAGTTCTAGGTAATACTATACTAATTATTTATTACATGTTAATACCTAGTATAGTAAAATAGTGCTTAATAGTTGATCTTAATCCAAAAGACACGTGGATATAGAGTAGGAGAACTCGACTTGTATTTCAAATCCTTCTCTTTGATCACTCACATGAAGTTCCGTAGTCGTCTCCAAATAAATCCTCATCGGATATACTTCAAGATCATTATGCCTCTTTTGTCCAACATAAAATCTCGTAGTCTACTGGATACAATATGACCCAGTTTTATTTTACTCGTACCTACATACGTCGTACCATACATGTAATACGCCAATTATTTCTAAACGTGAACAATATTTGGTTCTTCACAATAATATTTTAAGGATAAGAAAGAAAGATAGGGCCCCATGCCAAGTAAATGTTTAATTTCCAAAGGTGTATATGTTATGTCTATATGTTATCTTAATTAGGGTAGCCATTCAACTTACACTTTTCAAATGACTAGCCGTTTAATGAAATGGCTGAATTTCTCAATCAGGTTCTCTCGTTAGTCACAGGGTGAAGGCATTGTCATAGTAGGCTAAGTCAGGTTAGAATTATGACCCGTTCAGATATCGAAACACCTTCAGAGACAAATAGCTCCTAGAATTGTACTGTGATTGCATTTTTTAAAAAGATTAGGCCGTTAATTAATTGGCTTTAATGACTGGACCATAATTGGGTTTAATGTCTATATTAAACATATCGCATTAAAGGGATGAAAAATATTACCTTCTTTAATTGGCTGCAATATTTACACTAATTCCTATTTAATTATGAACTCCACCTTTTTTACTGGACCTAGAAGTAATACAGAAGTCCCCTCGATAAGTTCTACGATTGTGATCGTTCGGTCCACCAATATTTGGCACGTGATTTAGCCATGACCTCATAAAAACATCCTCGGCGTCTCTTCAGACTCAAGGGTTTCGATACAATGCGACCCCGTCCGCAAAAATTTATCGGTTCATTACGCGCCCTGTTAAAAAGAAAATGGAGGTATATCGACAATATGTTTTACTGTTACATTCTTAACCACGGCAATTACAGTATGATGTGTTTTGCAGGTGAACACGATCTTCCTAGTTACCGTATTGGCTGTTATCATTACCAAACTCCGACGAACCAATGACTCCGAGCTAGAGAAGGTTAAGTAAGTGCACAAACAATTTAAAAACATCCTTTTATTGTACTTAATATTCCTATATATACCTAATACTTATTTTATTTGTTCTCTAGGAAAGCGATCCGTGCCACTCTGATTCTGCTGCCACTGCTCGGTATCATCAACATTTTCAACCTCTTCGAATACCCATTGGAGGGATCTTCAACCGGTTTCGCGATCTGGGCATATGTCACCCACTTCTTCCGATCTTTCCAAGGCCTCTTCATTAGTAGCATATATTGTTTCACTAATGAAGAAGTAAGTTAAACACTTACCTTTATTAGTAATTACTTTATCCAAATTAGTGTTTTTTTTTGCTTTTTTTTTTTAAATGCCCCACACTAGGATTTTTTCCTGTGTCGTGGGTGCGTTTACAAACATACAAGTTCACATAAACATGACACCCAGACCCGAAACAACAATTTGTGGATGACACAAAGAGTTGCTCCGAGCGGGAATCGAACCCTCTACACGTAGCACGGCAGCCAGTTGCTCAACCACCGCGCCAACTGTGCAGTCAAAGTTATATGATACCTAAGTTTTGTATTTTGAGATTGCTTCTCAAAATACAAAAGAAACCACCGGCATCATTCTAACACATTTATTCAGTAACAAAAGCTATGCTACAAACATTTTACAACTGCAGAACAATATTACAATAACTCCTGCGGTTTCTACGGAACTATAGTTGTATGGAGCCAGCCTTTTGTCAACTGCTTAGTGTCATACCATTATGGAAATAAGGCCCTCAACACCCCCAGCGTCTAACGAGCACTTTCAACTTGTTTAACTGAACACTTGGCTAGTGAGAATCACCCAACCATTTGCAAAGTAATTGCAGTTCCCACCCACCTCACAATTTTTCAGCTTCTGCCAGCGGCTTCGTCACTGTTCATATCATAATCCAAATTACATCAGCTGATAGGATTCAGCCGTTATGATGTGTTTGTGTGACAAACATAATTATATACACGCAAACTCACGCACTAACTTTCACATTTATAATAACTAGTGGTCGCCTAGTGGCCGAAATTCGACCAGTACGTTGAAGGATAATCTTTATTTAACTCAAACTCTTTTATAAAACTCTTTTCATATGAGACGTGAGAATATCATCGCAATGTCTATCGATTTTGACGTTTTGTCAAATACGATCAAATATTATGCATGTGTGTGTAATGTTTTATTTATTGATTTAATGTACTTTATAAGCATTATTTTTGAAAAATATTAGCGTTGTCCACTTCTCCTACAAATAAACTATAAGTGTACCAAATTTTATGCTCCTACGTCCGCGCAATTATCGTAAAAAGAGGTCCAAAGTTTTTGCATCACGTATTAATATATAGATAAAGTAAGAAAAACTACACAAGGTTTTAAATTTTTTGTGATTGATTTGCACAACGGTTCAATCTCACAAGTCTCTAATTTTTTTTAATAAGTACCAGCCAAAGATTTACTATGTGGCCTTGCTGATTAGTTTGGTACCGAAAAGCCTTGCTGAACTCCTTCTATGATGCCAAATAGTGAAAATCCCATCCAGTCTATCCATTCTACTCAGGAAACCGGGGTGGTTTTTAATCAGCAAGAGTCTGACAGTCCGCTTCAGCGTCAAAGACGAGAATGCTCCATGAGAATTAATTTCCACTTTGGGCCCTCATTAGCTAGCCCTTCACCCCATACATGGACTTATTCTTCCCTACACAATCTAATGCCTTTTTATTCTACACCAGTATATGTACGGCACAACGTTATAGTGTTTCGCTTAGTCTGGTCTGCTAAACTCTTTTCCTATTATTAACACATTTCCTGTTGTAGGTCCTAAAGGCTTTAAGAAAGCGTTGGGACCAATCGGAATGTGTAATAAGATGGCGACAACAACACCAACGGCAGCACTCAGACCGGACGCGACACATAATGTAAGTTGAAAGGAGAAAACTAAACATTTCTTTTTCCAAAAATCTTTGAACTACAAGTATAGACATTAGGCTGCAAAGATGTAATGGGGGCTACCGTTTTTGTTCATAAGATGGAGCAAGTTCTCTATCCCCTAAAACCAGAAGGTGAACCTCTAGTCTATTAGCAAGTGTCTCGCCATTGGTCATTAAATTGTCGACAGCTACAGTAATTGGACGTTTTCCCTAAATTAGCTACATCTGATGTTCTAAAAAGTGTTAGCCCCAATTCTATTTAGCAACTAACATTCTTTGGTTATGTGCCCTATTATAGAACAATCTCAGACATACCTCGCGGTGACGACATCCCCATGACAGTGAGGCCGTGGGACCGACCCTCTTCTACCAATAATGTGAACTTGTCCGAGTGTGAAGCAGGACCCAGTCACTTCGAGGAGTAAGTATTTATTTCGTGCACATTAAATGTACATATGAATGTCATACGAAGTTATACTATGTATCGTGTATATTTTGTACCTGTGATTAATCATTTTGAAGTTTTTAATTTTACTTCTTTATTAAGGATTTTGCTCGTTCTTTTTTGTCGCTGTTAACTCTTCAATAGATAGTTTCTTTTAAGTAGCAGTCAGCACTGTGTGGTCTCACTTTAAAGTCACTAAAAAGTTTGACTTTTCTAGTGCCTTCAATGGCAAAATTTGTGGCCGTCACGTCACGACGCGACGTAACTAAATCACAGTGTAAGGTTTAATTTAATTTTTTCAAGCGTGGGTCCTAATTTACGAGGATAGATATATTTTCTGTATTCTTTCTATTGATCAGAGTCTCGAGTCTAGATTTAAGGGGTTTTACACTGTGCGATTTCTTAAAAGATCATTCTCGATTCATCGAAATCTTCTTATTTTTGTTTTATTAATAATTTCGTTATTACATATAAAACTAATTTACCCTTGAGGTATAGCTCGTCACTCACGTGTTAACCCTTTGACCGCCACGTTCCACATTCAACTGAAATAAAAAACTGCAAACACTTTTATTTTTACATTTCGATTATTAAATTCGTTTATGTAACTAATAATTATCCTTACTCATTTTTCTTTTGCATTAAAACTTGATTATAATTTACGAATGTGTTGCTTTCAGTAAAGTTTGAATAAAAATCTCATGATCGTACGGTGTCAGCGAAGCCTGCGTGGGCGCCGATTTTGACAGTAAACGGCAAAGCGGTCGTGGCGGTGAAAATGTTAATGTGAGGTGCTATGACATAATTATGGCAAAAGCGTGGCCATTGCAATTTCACCGAATGCAAATGTCAAAACTGTGAATTTGTGCTAACGCAGCGGTTCATTTCTTGTGGATTAATTATCTCGCTATGCGTCGTATGCCCTGTCAATTTTTCTTTTCTTTCCAATAGGTACTTTAGGTTGTATTTTTACGAAACCACGACCTGGAGTGGGCATCTTTACTAGGGCAATTGGATTTGAAATCAGTACCTGTTATTTCTTAGTCATTTGTTGGTAATCAGTTGGTTTTGAAGGTCAGGTGTTGATTTATCGTTGTCTATGATGTAGATGTTGGAGATCATCATGCAAAGCAGCAAAGGTTTAATTTTTATTGCGACTGTGACTCTCGTCCAAACTGAATATCAAGCTGTAGCTAACTTGCGTCATCAATCTTGCTGTGCTCTTTTTATACCCAAAGCGCTACGTTTCCAATAAGCCTTCGTATCATCAATGTGTTCTTTGTGCCTAAAGGTCTGAAGCGAATACTTTAACATAAATTAATTTTCAGGCAGCATACAGCTACGGTGCACGTGCCAACAGATACCAGATTACCATGCCAAAAAGACTTATTGTCCAGCTTAGAATCTGGCATAAACGCACCTATGCCACCAAGGTACGCTGTTTTACAGTCACGTTTGTTTACATCACAAAAGACTTGTAGATGAAGGCCTTTAATTGCATTTATAATTTTAGACGATGCTCCTGCGAATCAGCCCCCTCCAGGTACCACATCTACCACCGACGCTCGCTCGAAGCACACGAGGCCTACACAAAAGTGTAAGTGTCCACTACATAACCTACTAGAACAAGTGTTCTTATTGGTTTCCTTCTTATTGGGTTGTTTTTTATACAATTTTATTTTCAGCAATCGACGTTGTTCCTGTGATATTCCATGTCGGAGGTATAGCACACCCTATGATCGCCCTCGAGAGTCGAGGTGAGTGACACAAGAATAATGCCAGAGTATTGGGAGCTGGATGTATGTGGATGAAATGTTCATATGTTGTTTGTTGTTGACAGCGTTAGAGCAATGTCGTGTGTGCCGAGCACGCACACCATCCCGCGCATGCGACGTGGCTTCACTCGTCCCGGCCTGGTCACCCGCGAGTCCCGCATGGGACACATGTCCATCAGCAGCTGCCTCTAAACATAGTTATAGCCCAAAGACTCGCCCATCTTTTTACATATACTTCTTCATTAAGTGAGACATAGTATAAGTGTGACGTACCTAATCTAGTTTTGTAATCCTACCTCTTTACAAAATAGGGTATTTTGATGTTAACTTTAAGCTTAAATGATCAATATCTTGAAAAGATGAAAATATATTATTATTACTATTTATAATAAATATGTGAAAACAAATTGTGTTGTTTATTATTTTCAATAAAACGAACTGCATCATGCACACAAAAGTATGAGCCATGTGTACGTACAACAAACAAAAATGGCAATTGGCAGGGAAATGTGCATTTTTTTTCATCTAAGCAATTTGCTTTTCCACCAGCGATGTGGTTAACTACGTTGCTCTGGATGCATTAGGCTTTCATCAATCATATTCTTTTGTACACATCGCTTAACACTGGTGGAAATAAACTCAGCTTTTTTTTTGAGGCGCGTAAATCATCCAATGACTTCTCAGGGAGTGTCAGACTCTTACTGACTAAAAACCACCCCGTTCCTACTCCTGCTTTTCAAGCCGGAGCCCCGGTAACCCGCAAGCAGTCCATAGCTCCGGGTCGGCATCAGCCCTATTGGGCCCCATCTGTGGTGATCTGATGGCTCTTTGAGGCGCGTGCAGAACGCAATGCACCGCAAGCACGGGTCTGGTTCTGGTCGGGTGGCGAGGTACCCGTTGCGAGGTTGCTCGCCGTCCGCAGACCCGCACTTACGGTGACCGGAGATCGTCGCGCGATCCCCGAAGCTCAGTGTTTCTCGAGAAAGCTGGGACGTGAGGAGGTTTGTTCCCACACGTGTCCCGCCTCCTCCGCAGCTAGCATGACTGCTTCGCACAAGGAGGAGACGGCATCCCAGTACACTTCGCTTCGTACCATTACATATCACCTGTACTAATGCCAGACGCGATAGGTCTCCGTCACGGACCACATCCCTGAGAACACGGCGGTACTCAACTCATGCAGGGCACACCGCCACCGTATGCTCCACCGTGTCCTCCGACCGGTCCTCGCAATGTTGATACCCGAGCGTCCCGCCCAATCCGAAACAGGAAGCTAAAGAAGCTCCCATGTCCGGTAAGCACCCACGTCAGGCGGTAGGTGACACCGTGACGCCTCTCAAGCCACTCCTTGAAGAGGAGACTTACCGCTGCAATGACAGCGAGCCCAGCTCTCGGTTGCGACAGTCGTTGCTGCCATTTCGCTACGAAATTACGTCGGAGCTCGTCTCGCCACGCACTAATCTGGCGCGGCAGTGGAGTTTCGCCCCGGCGACGCGCGTCGGCGCGCAAACAGAAAACGCGCGCAAGCACCTTCGCCTCCAAATCCCACGGCGGTAGTCCGGCAAGGAGGTTAGCCGCCTCTCCGGAGATCGTGCGATATCCACAAATCACCCGGATGGCCATGACCCTCTGGGACGTGAGCAGCACCTGAGCTGGCCGCCGCATCAGGTTCGGGCCCTTACAGTAGCGCCGTAGAGGGCCATAGATCGCACGATCCCCGCATACGACCTCCAGCAGGAGGCATTTGGCCCCCGAGGTTGGGCAGGAACCGCTTAAGCGCAGCCCCCGTCCGTTCCAACTTAGGAGCCAAACGTCGGAAGTGCCCCACAAAGTTCCATCGACTGTCGAGGACGAGTCCTAGGTACTTCATTGTCGTCTCGACGCCGATGGTAACCCCTCCCGCCGTTATTTGGGTTATTTGGGACCACGGTGGCGCGTTCCCGCGGCTATGAAAGCACAAAACGAACTCAGCTAAGCTATGTTTTTTGTATGGAAAGATGCGTGCTATGGATGTGTGCTATGGGAGGTTTCCCTACTGTTGATACATCGCAGCTCGAGTGCTGCGCATCTTCCTCGTACAGCTAACGTACCTACCAGTGATAAGTGATAAGAACGCCTTTGTGCCCAATATCTTAATTTTTTGGTCTTTTTAATAATTGTGTACAATAAGGATTAATCTATCTACGAGAATCAACATAGCACATCTCTGAAGGAAAAGGGTCCTAAAGCTAATTAATGTCATAATTCTGAACAATCTATACATACCCGTAATAAATCTGTAGAAGGGTCAATTCTGTACATTGAAAATATTGAAAAAATAAATAGCAGGGAGTGTTACTGGATATCGATCCAGTCTGGCATCGGCCAAACCCAAATATGTGATAAAAAATGTTTTGTCTGTCTGTCTGTATGTTCAGGCACCTCGTGAAAACTAACGTTCGATTTTGATGAAACTTGGTATAATTATACCTTATTATCCTGGGCATAAATTAAGATACTTTTTATCCTGAAAAAATACATAGCAAAAAAATCTTAATTTTTCCATTTTATACTACGCGAGCTCAACAGCAGTAGCTCAATAGAGGGATCTCCTTAATTATTATGGGCCTTGCCGTATTTGGGCCCAATAGATATTTATAAGCTGTCATTGAGTTACTCAAAATGGAGAAATAAAACATCCACACGAAGACGGACATCCGCGCGGACGGAGTCGCGGGCGGAAGCTAGTATATCTTCTATACTTATAATAAATCTGTAGAGAGGTCAATTCTGTACATGAAATATATTTCCAAAATAACTATCAGCGGGTGATTAGTGATCGATACTGACGCCAAAAATGCAATCAGAAAAATTTTTGTCTGTCTGTCTGTATGTTCTTTATAGAAACAAAAACCACTCGACAGATTTCAACGAAACTTGGTACAATTGTTCTTCATACACCTGGGCAGGTTAAAGTATGCTTTTCATCACGCTACGATCAATAGGAGCAGAGCAGTGAAGGGAAATGTTGGGAAAACAGGATAACTTACTCCATTTTTTACGCTTCCGTCGCGTGTGCAGCCTTAATGGTTAAAGCTACACAGAAATAATGTATGACAGAAATGTTCTCCTTAAAATTGTTTAAAAAATATTCCACGACAGCAAATGTCTATCTCTTATGGTTGACTTACAATAACACGTATAACTCCCGATAGCTTAGCAGTTTGGAGCTTTCTGATTATATTTGTCTACTTTTACGTTTATAACACTCTCATTCATTCATTCATTCATTCATATTATAATAAATCTGTAGAAGGATCAATTCTGTACATTGAAAATATTGAAAGAATTAATAGGGTGTTACTGGATCGATACCAAACCCAAATATGTGATTAACATTTTTTTGTCTGTTTGTCTGTACGCTCAGTCATCACGTGAAAACTAACAGTTTGATTTCGATGAAACTTGGTATAATTATACCTTATTATCCTGGTCATAAAATAGGATACTTTATATCATGGAAAATCTTTATTTTTCAGTTTCATTCTACAGAACGCGAGCTCAACAGCAGTAGCTCAATAGAGGGATCTCCTTAATTATTATAGGCCTTGCCGTATTTAAGTACAATAGATATTTATAAGATGTCATTGTTAGAGTTACTCAAAATGGAGAAATAAAACATCCACGCGAAGACCGACATCCGCGCGGACGGAGTCGCGGGCGGAAGCTAGTACCACATAATTATTTCTAACGTTAATTGAAGGTGTTCTTGACACACCCGATCAGTACCCTTAGTATGAGTTTGCTTTACGTTTAAAGTAATCGAAAGGAGAGCGTGTTCGACGCTCTAATTGGTTGGTTTATTTGAGCCGGCCAATCAGAGCGCCGAACGTGCTCTCGTTTCAATAACTTTAAACGTAAAGTAAACTCGTACTAAGGGTACTGATAATAGGTGTAATAGTTCAGAGATGTGCCAATCAAGGCTCTTTTGTGCCATCTGTAGTATGATTCTGTCTGCCACAAGAAGCGGAAACCATTCCTTTTCTTCTCATCTAATAATTTCCAATTATTCGTTGCGCAAACCAAGTCAATTGTTTATTGCCTAGAAACGCACCGCCTTCAGAACTACTAGAGGCATTATCACACTTATACGTCTCTGATAACTACTGCCGAGGTAAAAAACACCGACTATTTGCCGTGCCTTCATGTCGTACCTTCGCACGTGCTAAGTCACCGATTCCTCGCACTCTGGCCGCGCTCAATGGTCTCTTGGATGCAAATCCAACAAATGATCTGTTCGTGGATGGATGGAAGGAGATTTTGTCGGAGTGCCTGAAGTACTGCGAGGCGAACTTATGAATGCTGTTAATTCCTGTTTAATTATGTTTTAGTTATGTATGTAAGTTGCTTTAAAGTCAAAGTCAAAGCATTTATTTCAATTAATCCTAAATTAGGCACTTTTGAAACGTCAAATTGAATTGTCCGTCAGTGAAGCTAGGCGCTCGTTCCAAAGTGTTGCTTCGAATGGAGAAGAACGAGCTAGAAACTCCATCGTTACTCTTTTCAAAAAATGTTTTTTACTTTAATTGGTTGTCTACCGTTGTAACTTTTGGATTAGATAAATAGATAAATTCAGTGTTTCAATGTTCTCGTGCCTGGCTTATTCTGCAAAACCTGATTTACAGAAATTGCATGAGTGTGTGTTAGATAGCCAAATGTATGAGACAGTGATGTATAATGTCTTACGGCATTTTGCTGTGGGGTCGAGCCGCGGATGTAGAATCAATTTTTATTTTGCAAAAGCGAGCTATTCGAGCAATATATAACTTGCCCCGTCGCGAATCTTTGAGAGAACTTTTTAAAACTATAAATATTCTTACAGTGCCTTCTCAATTCATTTACGAAAATATTATGTACGTAAAAAAAAAATCAACAATTGTTTGAAAAAAGAAGCGACAGACACAATTTTATTACGAGAGGTAAAAATAAGTTGGCTATAGGTACCGCAATTCCGATTGTCCAAAGTGCAGAAATCCTTCATGGGTTTTTGTGTTAAATGTTATAATAAACTACCAACTACCATACTGAATCTGAACGAGAAAAAATTTAAATCTAGTATTTAGCGTGAACTGTGTAAACAGGCATATTATAAACTGTCAGATTATATTGAAGATAAAAATGCGTGGCAGCATGTTGGTCCGGCTCCACTGGACACTCGCTCACACTAGACAATGCTCAAATACAATCACTAGTTACACGTTAACTTAAAGTATTAATTTATTCCAATGCAGTCTAGGGATCCTGTGGCATCAAGCAGATATTTTTTATTTGAAAGATTAAATTATATATTATTATTACATACATATCGTCACGCCTTTAATCCCCGAAGGGGTAGGCAGAGGTGCACATTATGGCACGTAATGCCACTGTGTACACCCACTTTTCACAATTTATGTTGTAAGTTCCATGTAATAGGTGGTGAGCCTATTGCCATATACCGGGCACATTTCCAGACTCCGTGCTACCACTGAGAAATTTTCGAAGAACCGAAAAAAGCCCAGTAATACTTTGCCCGACCCGGGAATCGAACCCAAGACCCCTTGCCCGGCAGTCGCACTTACAACCACTCGGCCAACGAGGCAGTATTATTATTATTATTTGTATAGAAGCATTATTTCAAAATTGTAAGTGTATGCTTTGACTTTGACTTTGACTTTGTAAACGAGATGCAGATATTATTAGCGCTCAAAACGGTAGAGGGGAATGGGATAAAATTTGGAACAAGGGTCAGGAGAACAGGTGGAAGCTACTTTTTTCCCAAGGACACGCAGGTGAAGCCGCTGGAAGAAGCTAGTATATTATATATATATTTTTTTATGAAACACGCCGGTAATTGAGACGTATTACCTGATGGTAAGCAATCGCCGCCGCCCATGGACACTTGAAACACCAGAGACGTTACAAGGCGTCCGGTAATCTCACTCACACAACGAAACACAACGCAAGCGTTGTTTCACGTCGGTTTTCTGTGAGGCCGTGGTATCATTCCGGTCGAGCCGGCCCATTCGTACCGCAGCATTGCTCCGCCACACTTAAAACAGGCCGGATAGATATAGGCTACTTTTTATTCCAAAGGAACGCGCACAAAGCCGCTGGCAGAAGCTAGTATATAACATGCTTGTTTAACTTACTTTAGTTTTCTTTCCTTTTTTTCTTTTACTCTATCTGGAAGCTGCACCTGGAAGACGCCTGCCGCTGTTTACCTCGACGTGATCTCTACACCAGAACATGTCGGCCGCATTGATGGTCTCTAGTAGTGGTGGTAGCACATAAGTACATACAGAATAGGATTGTCACCATCACAACCTCCCTGTCCCACTTTCGGTAGTGCCACAGTACCGAGCAGCAGTAATCTCTGATAAATCTAAAACTTTTTAGGAAATGTAAAAGATGATGTTAGGTATACCTAATGATTAGACAATCTATACTAATATTATAGGTAAAGAGGTAATGTTTGTAAGTTTGTATGTAATGGGTAATCTCTGGAACTAATGATCCAAACCTAAAAAAATTTATACGTCTTTTATTGCTTTAATTCTTTTTTATTTTTCGGCTTACTTACTTTGTTTGATTATTTAAGCAACAAAATATTAATTACTAGCTGACCCGGCAAACTTCGTACCGCCTTAAACATTTTTTTCTCATCTTTTAAACCTTTCCTGGACTTTTACAAATAATTCAAGACCAAAATTTGCCAAATCGGTCCAGCCGTTCTCGAGTTTTAGCGAGACTAATGAACAGCAATTGATTTTTATATATATATAGAAGATGATCAAAATAAATTATTTCAGTATCACAAGGACATCATACAGATAAGATTTGCCGTTTACAGTATGTCAATAGGTCATACAGTTTCGGAGATAATGTAAAATTACTAAAAAGCAAAATGCCGCTAGCACAATTAACACGCTTTGTGCGGACGTTTTATCTATTCACCCATAGATTCATTTTTCTTAATCGCCGTGTTAAGATTTTCCACGGATTGAAGACTCTCTCGAATTATTGGTAATGCCCACATTGTCGTTAGTTGGTGTTCAAATGTAATTGTCAGTCTGTTGTTGTTTGTTGGTTTCGGTCGTTTCGTTTGGTTGTTCGTTGACGATTCTCTGAATTGTAAAAATAAACGGAAATTCGATTACGTTTATTTCGGTGTACGTTAAACGTACAACGTTTAGTATGTTCGTACTTCGAAATAAGCAGATGTAGGAACGGGGTGGGTTTTAGTCAGTAAGAGTCTGACACTCCCTCTCGCCTCGCCCAAGGCGAGAAAAGTCATTGGATGATTTTCGATGAGACTAGCACTCAGCGCTCGCAGCGTCTAGCAACAGAGACAGCGAGCAGCTACAGTCAGAGCACTCGGGAATAATGTAGCTTTTTACCAGTGAAAAAATTTTTACGATTGGATCATTAGTTCCAGAGATTACCCCCTACATACAAACTTAAAATTTTTACCTCTTTATAATATTAGTAGTAGTATAGATTAATATGTGACATAAATTATTTAATGACATTATCGTACCATTTCAACCCGAAGGTGCCGTAAAAGGCGACTAAGGGACTAACCTTGAGCAGAAAAGAGAATTTCAGTAATCTTCGAAATTACTGATCCGATTCCAAAAATTATTTTACTAATAGAAAGCTACAATAGCGCCGATTGTGATCTTATGTTATAATAAGAAATTTTCCGCGGACGAAGTCGCGGGCTGAAGCTAGTTTGTAAATAAAAAACGCACCAAGAGTCCATATAGAACTGAAAAGAATTGGTGTAATGATTTTATTATTTTATAAGCATCATAATCTCAGTACCACACGTGAAACTGACTTACAGCGACATCTAGGTAAAAGCCCTCTTTAAGGTTTCCATTAGGTACCCTGTAATGGAAACTTTAACCCTTCGTATTTTATAGGTACTTCGTATTTTCTATCAAGTCCGCCAGATGGCACTGAAAAACATTTTATAATCAACTAGCAAACCCGGCGAACTCCGTTTCACCACCAGATAGCTTCGCTTATTTTGTACACAGAGATGGAGCTGTATGTAAAAAATGTGTTCCGTTTTCCTGCTTTTCTATTGATTTTTTTTTTGCTATAAACCTCACGGATCCCGATACCTTTCCAACGAATGCAAAACTGTGGAAATCGGTTCTTGCGTTCTGGAGTTTTAAGCGTCAAAAAGGAAAACTAGACTAATTTTTATTATTAACCCTGGATTCCTCTAAACTGAGCTCTATTCTCGCTGACAAAGTCAAAAGACCACTTCTTCCTGGGATATACCTATAGATTTATAGATACTTACCATTTTCCGCAGGGTGGCTGAAAGAAACAGCACGCTAAATAACAGGTATCAAATATTAACCACTTTAGAGAGACAATTTAATTCCACCACGGGAGTATCTGAGATTCAACGTGTAAATAGCTGATCCGCTTACAATTAACAAGCAAATAAACTGTTTTAATATAAAAAAAAATCCCAATATGCCGACAACGCACGCGTTTCGGGTGTCCATGGCAGCGCCGATTACTTACCACCAATGATCCATCTGCTCGTTTACCATCTTACCCATTAAAATATACTAAAATAAAAGCAGACAATTATTTAAAAAATTGTATATTTCCACAAATAAAACATTTTCTTTTGAAAAAATATCACTTTAAGTGCTAACATTTGATGTAATATCTTACTAATAACATTGGACACTTTGTATTAGAGTCAGTCTGCAAATTATGGTCATCGATAGCTGCAATGTACTTCCAATTCTGGCAAATGGTAACAACACTTGTGCAAAGTTACATTAACATAAGTCGTTGAGGAGCTACTGAGAGTACTGGTTAGTCATAGCGACTTTCATTAGTTTTAACACTATATTGATATATAGTGTTGTTGGTTTTGCATGTGATTCATTAGTTTACTTTTTGTACAATCTGCTCACAGCAGCTACTTACATTGCATACCCCTTACTAACTAACATAGCTCACACAATCATGCATGGTTAGGTTATTTAGGTTATATTATTAAATTCGTGACATAAATTACATTTTCGTTAAAACGTGAGCCAAGCAGGTTAGTCCTAGGTGTTACTAGGACAGTCTAGTTCTAGTGTTAGTCTAGGTTTCCACATTCATAATAAATGATTATGAAATAAACATTTAGTTGAATGCACATTTCTTTATTTATGCACATTTCTTTATTTACTACATTAGTATAAGCCTTTTTTTTCAATTCCATTAGTTCTCGAAACTTATCTATGGGTTCGATATGTTTATACGAAACATGGTGTTGGAAAATGTTAAGATTGCATAGTCAGATATTAAAATTAGGTATTAAAACTAAAGGACAGTGAGCAAAATACATTCAGCTCCGCCACGACTAAGGCCAATTCTGTTTGAAAGGTATCAGAACCATTGTTCCTAGTGCCAAAACTCACAAAATGTTGTCCCAGGGTTCTATATTTATTTATGTGGACAAAAATGTTATAAGCTGTAACGAACTTACAGCTCATCGACTAGGTACATATAGTATTCTGGGACAGAATTAAATGAGCTTTGGCACAGTGAACCATGGCTGTGATACCATCCAACCAGATGTAGTCAGACCAGCAAGGGGTTTCTGTAACTTTCAATTCAAAAGATCAAAGTGAACTTGATATCGGTCCGTCATATCATTGGTTGTGAGAATAATCTCGACCTCGTCAAAAGGTTCGAATTGACAGTAACAGAATAGCCTAGTTGTGGCGAACGTGGATGCGTCGCCCATACATTTCTGCCCTCCATCCTTTCGAAGTTATTAGAGATGACCTGGAGTGGCAATTCCTAACGAATGATACCCATTGTTATATACTACTTCTTATAAATTATTTACTAATGAAAATGGGTTGAAACATACATTTGTACCTAGACTTTGGTAAAAGTAATAAAAATTACCATAATTTGTCAAACTAAATACACAATAAATTAATGGAATGAATTTAGAATACAATATGCAATATAAGAGAAATCATCTTTATTGCTACCTAAACATAAATTATATAATCTCATCCATCAACTTTCACAGGAAATGCGGCTTATAATTTAAGGTAAAATGGAAATATAACTGAAAATGTTATAAAATTAACTATGTTGAACATAGTTGTCAAAATAATTGTCATGAATACATAGTTAAAGATCGATTAAAAGATCCTTTTGCTGCACAAAAGTTTGTCTCAAATTCGGTAAAGTGGGGGAAAATCCACGAAACCATATTACTTCAGTAACAACGCACCGATATCTTAAATACTAGTCGAATTTATGTTAAGCCTTTACTATTTAAATGGCAAATAATATTGATACCTATAAAATTTAACATAATAAAATCTAACATCTTATGTTTGAAACAAACATGAATTATTATTTAATGATAGTAATAAATTATAAATTAGTAGATTGAATGCGAAAGAAAACTTGAAAAAGTGATGATCTTACTACACTACATCTTTGTCTAGTCATTTAAGGAGGGTCATTGTGCGAGGTTGTCTATGTATGTACATATTTGGGTCATTTCATCGAAGGACGCACTAGGAGGCAAATGTCCCACAAAATGTATTCGTCTGTCATATTATGTGTATGGCGACCACGCGCGCCTCACGTTGCCAGGTATGTAAACGAAAGTCTAGCAACGTCGCGCACCCATCGTCGCTGGCGACACGCGTGGCAAAATATTTGTCCCCTAGTGTATCCTTGGCTTTATCTTGTACAGACATCTAGTCAGTACAAAAATTAGACTACACATTACACAAGTATTTACTTAAATATCTCTGCAATGTAACATGATTATATTATCAACATATGTCACCAACTACATAATACACTTTATACACAAAACATTGTATACTAAACCCTCAGAAACATAGCCTTAAAGTTAATATAATATAGTATTGGTGATATATCTGTCATCAATACAACTCTTCTCTATGATTATTTATAAATAAATAAAAGTGCAACGGAACAAAATATATATACTATAAGCACTAAATCTTAAATATTACAGCATCAACAAACCTGGAAAATAAAAATAAAATAAATTAAAATAAATATAAATGTAAAAAAAATGTAAGTATATAAAGAAAAGTAAATAATTAAGCATATATTTTAAATAAGAGTTAAATAAAATCCGTAACATGTTTAGCCGTTCAAGCGAAACATAATAGTATAAGGCCTACGACTTATTACTAAATTAAAACTATATAGTATTAATTCTTATACCTAACAATGATTTAACATTACCAGCTGTTGTTGGAAATTCCCAACAAAGTTATTGTAATATTCATCCACACAAGTATTTAATTTCACTACTTAGTAGCCATTCAACCAGTCACTACATAGATACTTAACTATCCGTTTTTAGAAGTATTGAATTTCTACTACGTAATTGTGTAGTATGTATTTATGAAATAAAAAATAGTTAAGTATCTATGGACTAAGAATAAAATATTAACTCATAACGACCAGTGGTGTGCACAGATTTTAGAAACAAGCTAGTCAACAGATATTGTATTGCTATACTGCCTCCCTCTCATACCTACATATTTTACATACTTAATAGATATGTACATACGTACTCATGTACACAGTATATACACACAACATAGATAGATAGGTACTTAGAACTTTACCTAAAACACAAAACATCGAAATCTGAGTTTTTTTTATTATTTTTTGTCATAATCTTTGTTACAGTGCCATCTCATATTTTAGTCTAATGCACGACAGCCTGTAAGCCTCTATTGTAAGATTCTAATCACTCTCTAATTCAAATTTAGACGCACACAACATCAAGCACGACATTTATCTCTTATATTATTTAATTTATCTATTCTTTATTTTCAGCCATGATCGTCCCACAGGATGGCAAAGGCCTCCCTACCACTCCACTAAGCTTAATTTGTTAGTTTGCTATTTTTGCGTACTCTCATACAGAGGGAAATTGTTGAAAACGTTTTAACGTTGTACAAAAAAACCCAGTGTCCTCAGCAAAAACCCAAAGAATCCAGGGCTCTTAGATTCAGGTACTGTGGGACAATATAGTAAAATCGTAACAACAATAAAGCTGTATATATTAATAAATTCATTGCTTCATGGTCTGCCTTTCTTAAATACATTAAAACGTATGAACAAAGTAATTCGGTGCGAAGATAGATTTTCAACTTTATTGTATACTATAGAATACAATAATATACAGGGCTACAGGTTAAGTCAACCTAAATCATTTAAGAATTGGTAATTTTCATCATTGTTAGAATTATGGAAATTTGACTAGGGAACCCCATATTGTCGCTTAAATTCTTACATCGCGGAAGTCATTTGACCAAAACACGTTACGCATGACATTAGGTAGATAATCACAAGACACACGACTTATTATACTGCATAGGATTTTTTAAAATATCTTAAGAAAACAAAAACTTTTCTGTTTTATTAATCCTTCATCTATTAAGACTGTTGATACAGTTAATTGCTACTTCACAAAAAGTTTTCAAGTTTGTTACACGAAACACAAAAGAAGGGAAAAAACTGTAACTTTTATAAAATGCTAATAATGTTAATTTTGGTATATGGGGTTCCCTAGTCAAATCAAGTCAGAAATGATGTTACCATCTCTTAAAGGATTTAGGTCGACTTAACCTGTCACCCTGTATCAGACAGAAATACGAATTGTGGCCATACCGTAAATTGTCTAGAAAACAATCAGTGTTTTCAATCATCATTTGCCCGCTACTCTTTTCGCAGACGCTTTTCCTTTACTGTAGAACATATCCAGGAACAATCCTGAAATTAAAAACATAAATAGTTTAAACTCTACCTCACCACACGTTGTATGCTGCTGACATAGTTCTAATCATTTATTTTGATTCAATCAAGAAGGCACTTTTGGCAAGTAAACAATCGACTAACCTTAAAAATCTTAATCATAAGTATTTCACATATTATAACATAATAGAACGAGCTTGAAACAACACTTTGGAACGAGGTAATAGCTTCACTAGAGGACTGACCGACAAACAGATATTTGTTAATATTATAATATTCGCTTTGATGTTCAAAAGTGCTTTCCCGGTCTATAAATAATTTTGATTGACATAAATGAATGTTTTTTAACTAACCTATCCTGATCTGACTGAAACTGTCAATGGTTTTAAATATTACCTGTTTTTCTCTTTAGAATTGCAGAATCGCGATTTTTGTATTATACCTTATGCGTTGTAACAAGGTGCGGCTGACAGATGCCAGTATGACGTTGACGTCTCTCTTTAGGGATGGACATTAGAAAAATCTTTTTTTATCGCTATCGATACTCGCAGCATACATTTAATTCTCTTTAATTTTTTTATTAAATGTGCGTGTTATTTAGTTGTGCAGTCTAACTACGTGTATATACTTGTCAAAATAAATATTTTATGACCGAGCTCTGAGGTGTTTCAGGGTTTCAGTTTTACAGAACCGTGAAGAATATAAGTATATATTAGTTTGTATATGTTACTAAAGCAACCACGATCTTTCAGATTAAGTACCACCACGCATTATCAAAGGCGCCGGAAATGTCTACTACATATTTGTGCTCAGATAAAGTCACTGTGGTTCGGGCAGAGAGAGCCGCGTCTACAGTAGATTTACCCACATAATTAAAGGTTTTTTAAGAGTGATAATTGAACGACGTTTTTTATTCTAAAAATGTCTATCCATCGTAGCAGTACATCCCATCACTAAACACGACTATGGCTTTACGTTATACGCATAACTCTTTACTTTATTTTTCATTTCATTAGATTTTATTTAAAGACTAGAACATTCCGGTTGGTTTTAATTTAATTAACTACACTTCCGAATGATTTAACATAATACGAATGTGATACAGTTAAAATACTAAGGCATAATTTTTAAATCGCAGCAACTTTCAAGGGTGATACGAAACGTTACTGAATCTGTCAGCCGCACCTTGTTACGGCGCATAGGGTATAATTTAATAATGATCTAAGTTTATTAAGCGTTTTGTTACAGAATCCGCATTCCTAACACATTTTTCAAATGCCTGCGCTTAGCAACGACTTCTAAGAATGCCCAAGTAAAAATGGTAAAATAAAAGAACATCCATTAATTAATACAAGCATGCCAAAGAGAAACGACGTCTTAAATATCACAATTAGTCATAGAAAAGAGTATTCTGCTCACCTGCGAATACTAGGATAGCTCCCAGCCACTGGCGAGGCAACAGCGCGTTACCGAATATGATGACAGACATCAGCACTGTGAAGAACTTCCGCGTCGTCGTTACCACGGAGCACGGCAGCGGCCCGTACTCCGACACCTGAAGTGTTCAAATATTTATATTATTACATCTGTCCCTAAGTCCCTTTGTACGCTTAAAACTTTAAATATAATAGATAATAGAGTGATTCAAGAGGAAGGCGTATATGTATAATACATGCATAATATATCACCATTACACCCATGTGAAGCGGGGGCGGGTCGCTAGTTTCATTTGAATTATATTATTTCTTTTTCTTGAAATTTGAAGAACTTCGGTCATACAATGAAGCTCACGGGCTTAGACCAAGTGAACTTCATGGTAGGTCTCATTTTCAGCGGCATCTTCTTGCAAGAATTTTCGCACGATCCGACACGTTTGAGCATTCTTGCACACGATGCCACTACCGCGCAGCCGCCGCACCATCATACTGTACATACGCGCCGTCTCCGCACCGCCACCGAGCCACCACCGTGCCGTCTCCGCGCTTGTAGTCTCTGTTTGATTCATTTCATTACTGGCTGCGTACGAACGTGGTAATGGTAAAAAAATCATACGTGCACGTTCATACACGGCCGGTAATGGAATGAATCAAACAAAAGAAAATGGCTGTGCGGTGGCGGCACGATGGCAGCACGTATGGACAGTGTGATGTTACGGCGACGGTGCGGTGGCGCAATCGTGTGCAGGAACGCTTGAGGATTGCGGCTTTCTGCATGGTTATGTAAAATGTGATCCCGGGTCGAGCAAAGTATTGCTGGGGCTTTTCGACAATTTCTCAGTAGTTGCACAGAGTCTGGAATTGGGTCCAGTACCTATATGGCAATAGGCACACCGCCTATTACAATGGACTTATAACACAAATAATGAAAAGTTGGTGTACATTGTAGGTATATCGGGATTACGTGCCGTTCGGAGATAAAAGGCGTTTTGTTGCATTGCAGTTCGCAATATACTACTACCATACAGACAATAAAAAGATAGGCAAATTTCTTATTCCATACCATAAAGAATATGAACATTTGTCCCAGGGCTCCAACGAAGGCCAGTCCGATGAGGAATATTATAACTTCAGGGAACGTGGACACGAACACGATGAACTTGAATATCTCCCCGCTCAGCAACACGCCTATTGACAGGATCATTGACGACCTGGAATTAAAATAAAATAAATTCAGCCTGCATACAAACCTGGTTTGCTTGAGAACCGGGAGTCATAAACTTTCAGTACCGTTCTGATTGGTTGTTTATTCGAGCCGGCTAATCAGAGCGTCGAACGCGGTCACGTTTCGATTACTTTAAACGTAAGCGAACTCCTACTTTGGGTACTGGCCACAACGACATTTTATTACGATATAACATTAAAAAGTAATCAGATATTTGGTCCATTATATTGATGACTAGCTGTGCCCGCGACTTCGTCCGCGTGGAATAGTTATTTTAGGCATTATATTTATTTTTGCAAACAACTTTCTCAGCTTCATAAATTATACCTGTTACCCACGGTTAATTTGTGCATCCTGGCAGCGTCGTGTTTCGCACATCATGCGGCGCGGGTGAATTTTATATCGGAGTTATTTTAAAATTGTAATATCTTCTAAGATGTTTATTGAAGTTTAGTGATGTCAAAGACAATTTTGTTCACAATTAAATACTCTTAATGAACAACACATTTATTTCGATAAAGATTAATATTTTTTCGTTAATACAACTCTTAACAAATAATGCATTAATTTCGACCCAGTTTGATTACCATAAAAACGATTCTAGTAAGTTAATCCTAAAAGATAGACATATACTGTCGCGGACTTTTTTTTAGATCATTTTAAGAGGAATAATTCTTTCATACATATAATTTTCGTATCTTGAACCATTTTCGCAGCGCACGCAACGGAAGCCCTCAAGAATTAATAATTTCTCCCGTTTTGTCCACATTTTCCTTTATTTCTTCGCTCCTAATAGTTATAGCGTGATGTTTTATAGCCTATAACCTTCCTCGATAAATGGACTATCCAACACAAAAAGAATTATTCAAATCGGACCAGTAGTTCCGGAGATTAGCGCGTTCAAACAAACAAACAAACAATCAAACAATCAAACAAACTCTTCAGCTTTATAATATTAGTATAGATATGCACTTAATATACATATAATCTTCTTGTTTTACAATAATGTTATAACTAAAAATTAAGTAAACAACCCCGATGTAGACAATAAAAGTTTTACTTACTTACCTCAATTAATTTTAATTATGAATACAGAGGTAGGTGAATAGCACTTTCAAATGACCCCTAAGGTCACCTAATGACCTCTTAGGACATCACATGACCTCAAAGGTCACTTGCAGATGTCTCAGACCGCATAAGTACACAGTACTACCAAAATTATCTCAATTGATAATCACCCAAATCACGGTCACAATAATAGTTTGGAATTTAGAATTGAAAATTATCTAAATGCTGATTAGGTATAATGATTTTTACATTATAAACTAATAAAACTTACACTGTGTAAATAGGTATTTAAAACAAAATAAGTATTAAAAACAACAACAACAAAATAGGTATTCGCTCAATGTTGATCGTGCTAAATAAAATATAGTAGTCAGTCGCAAAAAAATCAATTGGTCGCTTTGCATTAAGCCAGTGACATTACGCAAACATTAACACATAACATCGCAAGTTAATTAACTTATTCATTAACACGTTACTAGAAAATGTAAAAGTTGTGTAAATAATTAAAAACGGTTAAATAAATGGAAGGTTGGTGATGCGATGGCGTTCATTAAGGAAGGTCAAAATAAGAAACCTTTTTACCAATAAGTAACTTAGGATAAGGGCAGGAAGATGGTAAATATGATATTAATGAATGATGAATAAAAAAAATCGCAAGATCTGCAACTTAAGATACAAAATACAGTATTTATATTAACAAAGGGGATACATACCACATGTTCGTGTTCAGCATCATGGCATAGGCGGACGGCGAGGATTCACTCTTGATGCGCTCCTGGAAAAGTAAAACTTTGGTTAGGTTGACATAGTAGCAATACTAAGGAAGAGAGATAGCCACTACATAATCCTCTCTCTACATAATCCTTGGTGAGCCAAATAATAGTTTATTATTCCATTACACCTTTTTAAAGGTGTAATCCAAGTCCAACACTCCTAAGCTGAGGTTAATGAAATGGCAATGAGTTTCATGTAGGGGTAAACCTATTGTAGTATGCATACAATACTGAACTCTACCTCTGTCTCTACAAATAGTTTGTAAATTGGCAGAGATAGCACGACATTTAAGTAGAATTTAAAATTTAGTAGCTTTTCACTATTTGCATGTAACACAACTAACAAAAAAATATTGAGACTACATATTATTTCATTACTAAGTACGGAGTGACCTAGCCTTTGACATGTTTGTTAACCATTTCTCTTAGTTACATACACAATACTTAAAGGTGAATACAATGTCATAATGAAAAGAGAGGCGTCACTTGTGCATATAATATAACAGTAGCGCAATAGGTACACAAGTGTACATAGCCATAACATTCAGATCAGAATAATAAGGTCAATAAGTCATCTGGGGCTGCACAATAAGTTACCGAGGCTCCAGCTCACAGCAATTATACTGAAAGGATGTTTTTTGTCAGTTAGAGCCTGACCCTGGAATCCCCATCTCCATGGAACTATCCCCAACCACATCCTTAAAACATTAGATCCATAGTCCTATTCTTTTATTAAAGGTAGTCAAAGGTTAAACATATTTTGTAACTTTGTAATATAATTTGTATTGTAATATAAAATATCATTATCTTACTTTCCTATCTCTTCTATTTTGCTAATCTCCTATTAGTTTTTTAAAAAGTAGTAAGGATTATTTATGTTCAATGAATTCAATTACGAATGTTTTTTAATTAGGCAGTGGTAAAAAGATTTGGTTGAATGGCATATATGTTGTATGATCACGGTATGGAAGTAAACATGGGACAATGTAAAGAAGCAAAATGTATATTACCTGCACAGCACCAGTAAGACCGTCCATAGTTAGAGATAGAAGCAGAAGAAGTTCCCCGATTCCAAACGTAGAAGAGTCATCAGCCACAGTCTTCTTAACTTGGTCTTTATACATGAACATTACTACTCCAACAACTATTAGCAGAACAAATAAATACTTCTTCATCGGGTAAGACTTGTGCCCAACCAGGACACCAAGTATCATCACCGGAATTGGTTTGGCTGCTTTGCCCACCACCTGAAAAAGTAATTAGGGAAATTAAGTAAGTAACTATGAAACAATAATCGACACTATTTCAGTATTGATAATCTTTATGTGTTTGAGTTCAATGTTCCAGGGTTTTCATGGTTGTATCTACTGTAGATCCTAGCATTCAGGAGTTGCAGGCGTGTGGGAGGTTGTGGTGGGGTTGTCCCATTAATAAAAAATCTTTATGTGTTTTGGCAAGATGGATTTTACTGCAATTTCAATGGAAAATAATACAGTATAGATAAAAAAAACTAGTCCAAAGTTATTTCCCATAACTGTATAACAATATTAATTGTAAAATATTATTACTAGGTTATGCATGACTAATAAAGTGTATTTTTTTGCAAAGAAAGATCACTAGATATTATGACATTTTTATTGTTTTAAATCTATGTCATGGCACTCAATGGCTGACAATAACAATTACGACACTATAAATATATTTTTATACTTTTTTTAAAAGCCTGTGACCCAAAAAATAAACAATTAAACTTAAAAAAAAAAAACAAACTCTCCTTTTACCCATTTTCTTTTAAGACTACTTATTTACAGTAATAGGTATATTAACAGAAAAATCATAACATTAATTAAGTGTTTGGTATCAGTGGATGATAGATAGATTTTTTTTTTTAATATCTCTGAGCATTAAGATGGGATATACTGACCACTTCTTGTTTCTGTATTTGCATTTTCAAATTGAGGCCTATTTATAGAAATAAAAAATATAATTATATACAAAATTTTTAAATAATAAGCAATAATATAAAATGTATATTCACCTGTGTCGGGTAATTGATCCACTGCAACGCCATATTAGAACTGACCATACCGAGCAGGTATGTCAATGCTGATGAGAAATAATACACCCTCCTCGTAGTATCCACTTCTCGCTTGTTGGATAGCTGAAAATATATAAATTAATTTGTTAAGATTTTATATTAAATGTTTTAGCTGCATATAAATAGGTTTTGTGTGACAAAACAAAAGTGGTAATACCACGCAAAACCCAATAGTAACAGCTATTGATCAAAAAGACTAATAAAAAATATTTTTTATTATGGAGAAATGTAAATCTGATTGAAAAAAGTAATACCTAGTTACTTGGTAGGTTTTTGTTTTTATTTTGTCTATTTTTCTCTATAGGTAGGAATTAAAAAGTAAAACAATGTGCAAAATTATTAGCAAATTTTTTTATACTTTTTACCCCACTGTAGTGGAAGGGAAGGGTATTGCTTTTCATGTGTATCTTCTTATAAGTGTAATATTCTTTATTATTTTACTATGAATATGATAATGGATTGTAGGCATACATTACATACATTAGGTGTGAAATCAGGCTGAAAATTGCAAATTAAATAACTATATTCAGTAATCAATCCATCACTTTCAGATGTTACTTTAACCTGAGCTTAATAATATTAATTCTGCATCCTTTTATATGGCTGGCATGAGTCCTTTTTTTCAGACACTTGGAATTGATTATTTTTGAGAAGTTATTTTAGAATTTACATGATATGGCTTAAAGAAATGTTTGAAAATTCTACCTGTGGTAAATCCAGTTTAATGGCTTATATTCAATTTGGGTGCATTATTGTGGTTTATATATTCAAATTACAGCATGTTCAATAGGTGGCCTTATCACATAATGTTATTTACTTTGTGTTTAAAATACTACTGTACCATTTATTGCATAGGGCTTTATTAATTTAATATATTGTATACCACAAAAATACATCAAGATTAACGCAAAAAAAAATAGTGCACAATCTTGTCGCACAAGCAAATTTTTTACAACCTTTTGATGAAGCTGTAATAACTAAGGAATCGATATCATAGGTATGCCAAATAAATAGTTAAAGCACTTTATAAAGAACATGTGAGGCAATAATTACTGATAAGACTAATGTAAGAAATATTAATAAATGAATAAATGTCTCACCATCAAGATTTGAGCGAAGATGTAATTCACGATACATTGTATTAGTACCAGTGATAAGGTACACGTGAACTTCTCATTATTTTCTCCATACTTTCCTCTAGTTATTTTTTCTTGCAGCATTCCATACATAAAATAGCATACGAAAATTGCACCGGCGTACACCAAAAATCTGAATTCGCTTCGAGTTTTAGTCATTTCGACGAATCTATTGCGCCACGTAACGACTGAAAATAATATTGTAAAAACTGTATTTAAAAATTAATGTAAATAAAAGTAAATTAATCACAAAAATATGTTACAGCTCAACCATACGTGTCCAAAGAATAACTCGAAATGAAATGAATCGCATACCTTTAAGCAAAACACGTCTTATAAATGGAAATTCTTGCTTCAATTGATTTACTGATTCCTGACCAACATTCAATACTAAACTTGGGCGAAGTTCTGTGGTTTCTAACATGGACACAATTTGAAAATGTTGTATCTTTAGTAATCAATCAGTTCAAAATCTAATCAAGGTCGAAATACAGTTTTGGTATAGTTGCATCTCTTTCCCTCAAAAGAAAATAGAAAGAGTAAACCGATAGAGCTGTCATTCGTCCACGTGTGTCATGAATGACAAACAATGTTCTGACATGGCTCAACGCGACGCTCAAACACAACGTTTCGTTTCTTATGTTCTTGCGTTTCGTTATTGATTATTCGCACAGATTAAAGAAATCTATCTTTTGTATTTGATTAACAATATGAATAACACTTAGAAATAATGCTTGTTAAGTAATGGTATATGATAATTGAAACTTAGAGATACAACTTTATATACAGTTAGAAGTGGTTTCAATTTATTAATGTTTAGGTAATGATAAAATTTTTATAATTATCTACCTTCAAAAAATTTTAAAACATCATAAACATGAGCCCCCACTAATGTTACCAACATTTTTTTTTAAATCAAGCTTTCGCACGTTTACGGCTTTTTTTTTTTTTTTTTTTTTTTTTGAGGGGGAAAATCATCCAATGACTTTTCTCGCCTTGGGCGAGGCGAGAGGGAGTGTCAGACTCTTACTGACTAAAAACCACCCCGTTCCTTCTCCTGCTTTTCGAGCCGGAGCCCCGGTAAACCCGCTAGGTAGTCCGCAGCTCCGGATCAGGCATCAGCCCTGCTGGGCCCCATCTGTGGTGGTCTGATGGCTCTTTGAGGCGCGCGCCGAACGCGACGCGCCGCACGCACGGGTCTGGTTCTGTTCGGGCGGTAAGCTACCCTTGCTCGCCGTCCGCAGGCCCGCACTTACGGTGGCCGGAGATCGTCTCGCGATCCCCGACGCCCGGACTGTCCCTCGCGACGGCTGGGGCGTGAGGAGGTTTGTTCTCTCACGCGCCCCGCCTCCTCCTTAGCTAGCATGACTGCTTCGCAGAAGGAGGAGACGGCATCCCAGTCCCTCTCGCTCCGCACCATTTGGTCGGTTTGGGGGAGCCGGTCAAAATCCTCGCCTACCAAACTCATGTTAATATTTAAAGCAAATAAGTAACGGTAATAGTTCATGTTAATTGAAATGTCAAGACGTTTACGGCCTAACACTCATTTAAATGACATTTAATACCTTGGTGAGAGGGAGTGGAAGATTCTTACTAAATAAAAACCCACTTCCTGCTTTTGCTTCGAGCTGGAGCCTCGGTTAACCTGCAAGGTCTTCCGCAGCCCCAAAGTGCATCCGCTTACACCCTACAGTAGAAGTAAAAATACAAGGAACAGCCAAAGTTGGATTGTGGATCCCATTATTTTTTATCATTTCGTGATGTTCTTCATTTACAACTAAAGAGGAGTTGTTAAGCTTAGCGCCATCTATCTGCTACATAAATACTTAGTATCGAGATGGCGCGACGCGGCGCGGTACCTACCCTTATTTTTAACAATACCCCATCGTAAACAAATGCATCGATTTCAATGGGGTCTTTCTAGTGTTCCATAGCCCAGGGGTAAAAACAAGTCCCTTATTATTTGTAAGATCTCACTCTCGTAAGTCAGTCCATTTGTACCTCATGAACTGAATACTTGTCTAAGTATTATGTATTACGTTGTCGTAAATTACCTATTCAGTTACCTCATTATCTGCTCACATAGGTAACCAATCTTTTTGCCGAAGATTATAAATTACTTTAAATATAAAACAAACTCGTACTAAGCCCTCGAACACTAATTATTTTCACTCGATATCTCAACTGAGCAGTAATATTTTCAAGCTAAATGAAAAATACTGAGTGATATCGTTAAATAATATTCGCAATAACAGTAGTGGCATTGACATTGACCTCGCCGGCCAGACGGGGTTCAACCACCTGTCTACATGTCTACCAAATCGTTACATATTTTTGAGCTTTGAAGTTCCCAGATCACCTAGGTACTAATCTTACATAATTATTTCTAATTGAACCTTTACCTAATTTCTTAGTAGGTTTTATAACCACTAAACATAATTATGCAAAAAAATATTTACTATAAAATTATAGCTTGAATTAGCGCTTAATATTTTTAATTAGGATTTTACCATATTATTTAACTATGTGTGAAAAATAAAAGTCAACTCCTAGTGCATACTCTAGACATCTGTTTAAAACAGCGTTAGAATAGTTACGATTAGTTACCAAAATAAAGATTAAAAAAATAACAGAAAGCAATTCTTATAAGTTTGTTTATAAAACTTTCCAATTGGAACTTACAAGACTTATATGAAAGTATATTATATACTCTATTTTTTTTTAAATTCATTTATAACAGCTATACGCAAAACTTGTGTTCATAGCCTATTGATTATACGCAAAAATATTGTAACAACACATTAAAACAACATCCCGTCCATTACTGATTTACAAAAACTATAACCGAAGAATAGAATTTAAAACGCAAATCAATACATAATTCATGTTTGAGTTAAGATGTCACAAAATACTGTCATTTTTTATCTGTGACCACTGGATTCCAATCGGAGTATGGAAAAACGGAACGCGGTAAAAGGCGTCTACTCAAAAGCAACTCTATCGCATGGTACAAAGGCTTACTCTACAACACGGGGAATGGCCTTCGAATTTACAAAAAATGCCTTAGCTATGATGTAGAATTTAAACGTAAAAGGTTATTTTTTATTGAGAACTATCATTGAACATTGCATATACGGACTATTTCCGGCCGATTTTTTACATAATATAAAGTTATTATTAAGTTAATAACTAATATTTTAATGTCAATGTTACTGCAAGATTACGAAGTTGAGCAATTTTACAACACGTACTTATTAGTTAGTAAAGTTTAGTTTAGTTCAAGTTGTGATTTACTTGTGTTCAGTGTTGTTTTGTTTAAGTTTGTCGGAATATAATTTGATTCAAATAACGAAGAAAAGTTTAAGTTAATGTGAATGCTGTGAATGACAATAACTGCATAAAGTTTTGTTTGTAGTGTTATTGCAACATGACATAATTGCGGCAAATTCAAGTTATGAAACAGGATTTATTTTCTAGTGTGACTCATAAGCCGGATAACAATGGTTTCTGTTGTTTTATCATAAACGTGTGTTAATTTAAACTACAGTTTATATTCTTAAATGTGACTGGAGATATTCCGAACTATATTTCGACAGAATGTGGACTTGACGGCATTATAAAATAAAATACCTAGGTAAGTTAAAAGTTTTCAAACTTTGTTCTGAAGAAAATAATATGAATTTATAGAGATAAATAAGTTAAATATTTGGTATTTAAGTTTAGTCGTCGTTGTATTAGGCAGTGGGTCGGTCGAGTACTCCCATTTATTGGTTTGTTAATTATGGTTAAAGTCGTTTGTTAATTGCCTCTATCTTCTATGACTAATGTCGTTCGTAATGACTGGCAGCGTTGAGCAGAGTCGTATTTAGAAAAGTAAACGAATTAAGTACGAGTATTTCATTATTTACATAGTTTTAGTTTGTTCGTAGGTACGTGTTTATTATTGTTAAATATCTGCGAATACAACGACTCTACATACTTATCTATCTCGAACAAATTAACATAAAAGTTAAACTGCTTATTTAAGTTATAATTCAGTCCTACCTAGTCTAAAGGTAGTCCTTATTTATGTTCGATTAATTACGAATTTACGACACCAAGTTGTTAGTGTTGTTACCTACAATACTTGTACCTAGCTGGCGTAATTTAACTCCGTATCATTCCATGAAAACGTAGGTAATTATGTAGGTATTCATTAACATTTAATTTAACTACCATCAATAATTATGTTTCAAATTATTGCTACCTCTAGTTAATCCCGCGCATTTACACTCCCCGGTCAGCTCCTATTGAACGTAGAGTCATGTTTTATAACCCAAAATCTTGCTCGACAAAAAATATTATTCAACAAAAAGAGAATTATTCAATTTGGTCCAGTAGTTTCTAAGATTTACGCGTTCAAACAATCAAACAAACTGTTCAGCTATTATTTTAAGTGCCGAAGTATAGATTAGTACGACTAGGTATAGATAGATTGCTAACATTATGGTCGGCATCTCGTTTGCTTAGAGGACGACCAGTTTTACCTAATCTACCAACCTACCTACTTTAAATATCTAGGTAAACTAGGCAGTGACCATTTCATTTATGAATATAGTTTACGAAAAATTAATCGGCCAAAGGCGAGATAGTCGCGGACTCGCGGACGAACGTACCTATGTACTTTTTTTTAAGGGGGAAAATCATCCAATGACCTCTCTCATCTTGGGCGAGGCGAGAGTGAGTGTCAGACTCTGAATGACTAAAAACCACCCCGTTCCTACTCCTGCTTTTCCAGCCGGAGCCCCGCTAAACCCGCGAGGTAGTCCGCAGGTCCGAACCTAGTAACCCACCACATACACAGATCACAGATCAAACCCTCATTTATCCAATCAGTACCTATTTGGTAAATAAGAAGAGAAGTCAGAAGCCAGTTAAAAGTAACGGCGGTTTTCTATGTAGAGATAGTGATACCCTGTCAGGTTTATATCCACCTGAATAAATATACAGAACCTTATCACGTAACCATAAATAACCATATACGTGTCATATTCATTCACCCATGTAACTTTAAAAGTTAGGTTTAACTAACTATGAATTGCACATAAAAAAGAAAAAGATTTTGTTTGAATGTACTAATCTCCGAAACCACTGGTTCAATTTGAATAATTATTCTTGTGTTGGATAGTCCATTTACTGAACAAGGCTACAGGGTATAATCATCACGCTACTGTCAATAGGAGCCGAGTAGCGGGTGAAACCGCGCAGGTAGTTATAGGAATTCGCTAGTTACACATACCTATACCCGTATGTAGTTTAATAAGAAGATATATGCATATAAGATAGATAGGTACCCTAAGTTTTCCTCTACATGTTATTGTAACCAACTATGACATTTATTTGAACATGGTGTTTATTTTATGAGGAAAAAATGTGTCGCATCGACGACGACAGTCGCGTGTGCGACTTAGTACAAGGGTAAGGGGTCTCAGTTTCGATAGAACTGGCTAGATCAAGGGACTTATCTACCACTACTCAAAAAAAAAATCCAATAACTATTTTTCATTAACTAACTAGTTACTCCAGTTGTTGCTTGTTTCCGGATCAAAGCAGCATTAGTTACAAACATGAATATTGTCAAACAAATCAAGTTCGATATTAACTATGAACACATAAAATGTTGGATAAATCGTTAAAAGCTATTAACTAAATAGTTACTCAAATATAAAATACCTACCTGCCTATTAGCTACGTAATTTTCCCAACTACGATCAGAATCCACCTGGTATCTACGGTTCTTAGTAAATAAAGAGCATGTTACTAGCTTCAGAAAGGCCTTGGGGAAATTATGTACATGTGCCTAGTATATTTTGTATATCTCTGTATTATGTACATTGTTCTATAGTCCATGAGCTCTGACATATTCGTTTGGAAGACCTATTACATGTAGGTACATGCGATGTTCGTTAATTAGATCAAAATAAGCGAATATTTTCCCGGCCGCTGACCATTTCTTAATAAATATACTTAGTTATTTAGCTTTTGTCGTTAGATTGTATGTAAGTTGTAAATGAAGACGGCATATGACAATGCTTATAAGTAACTATAAGTGCGCGCTGCGGGAAATACTTCTATTATTTACCAATTCACCACTAACTATCTTCTGTCAACGGCTTCGTCCTTGTTCCCGTGGGATAAAAAATTGCCTGTGGTGTTATTCCAGGTCATAATCTAATGCTGTTCCAACTTTCATCTTTATTCCTTTAACTAGTTTAAAAAAGTTTTATTCATAATTCAAAAGTGCAATTAAATAACTACAAGAATATATTATCTTTATATATTAGCAATTATAATATTAGTAGGTTAACTATGCGTATAATGCGTACACCAAGTTGGATGGGCGATTTCAAACTTAGAGCGTTGGGAGTAAAGTGAAAAACAGCTTTAAAATTTCAAGTTAATTTCTGCGTCTAGAAAATGAACCTTGACTGACTGTGATGTTAGCATTTACTTGGTAGAATGCTAACATCACATAGTATGTTGCGTAAACGTTGCATTGACCTTCCTTGTAAGCATCAGATCGTATCCGACGCATGTATTACCTCCACAACATGCGTTACCTTGTAACACATGCATTTAGCGTATACTAAAAATGACGCGACAAAAGTTGTATCTTTGTATTCTAATCTGATAACTTTTGAGGTGTAAGATCATATCCAATAACTGTTCCCGCCTTGGATGAAGCGAGAGGGAGTGTCAGACTCTTACTAACCAAAAACTCTCCTGCTTTGAGCCGGAGCTCCGGTGTTACATTGTCCGCAGCTCTGGATCGGGCATCAGCCCTAATGGGCCCCATCTGTGGTGGTCTGGCTCTTTGAAGCACACGCGGTACGCGACGCGCCGTACGCACGACCTGTTAACTTAATTACTTAATCTAAATAAGGTAATACGGAAGCACAGTTAATTGAAATCTGTTAGGGTATTTAATTAGGCTCCGATATACAAATACCTAATTGAGCCGGAGTAATCTCCGGTTCAATTTGTAAACCTAAACACCGAGACACGACAGATTTCGAACGGCGGCGCTATTAACTGGGGATTTCCGACCAAAACTATTTTGTTTATACGTGTCGCAAATAGTCTACCGAATTCTGAGAGACATTTAATGATTAGTTTAACTATTCTTTAGTATATCTCTTACTATACCGACTATACTAATTAATAAGATATTTGGTAATAAATGTTATACTAACCCGTGATATCCGATTTATCGCGTCAGTGCTCTACCAATTAAGCTGCATCTCTTTTTTCTTGAACGTCGCATAGGTAGATCTGTAGCAGATAGGTTATTGAAACTGGCTGTTATTGACATATAGACATAGTGTAATTACACATAACTAGGTAGTTAGGTACTATACGAACTTCATAAATCACTAACTAGTTCATACATATATTAGTTATATGTATATGTACTATAACTATTACGTCTTTTTTAAAGTTGATTTCTTATTGAGAATTCAGCTGCCATTCTAACTAATTCCAAAGTCACCAGCCACTGTTTAGTCACAAAGCACCAAAAACAACACCAAAATCCAACAATTAAGGGGGCTATTAACTAAAACCTGGTCCTGGGAATCCGTCCAATTCCGAACAAAGTTTGAATGAAACAAACAGCTCTTGGAACAGGACTGGGTTACCGGTACAACAATCCTATCTCCTTTCTGGACAGAAAGTTTATTTCACCGATGTCATTGCAGGATTTACAGCACAAAATCTTCAATTAACAAATCTTGTTTTTTTGGGATTTTGCTTTGAAGTTGTTTCCATTGTTCTTATACGTTGGCATTGGCTAAATTGTGACTAAATGCTTATCGAGTTTTTGTCCATTTCAAAATACTTCATAGCAGGAGAGGTTGGAAGTTGCCAAGTAAATTGGTCAGTCGATTGCAATGAAACTTTACTAATTTTACTAAAAAAAAATATTGCAATTAAGTACTGATTCTTTATGGACACTAATGGTAACTAGTAACTGGTGTAATACTAACGATTCACCAAGCTTTTTAGCCAGCGATTCATATTTTGTTAGTTATGAACTCTTTAAAAGCGTATTTCCTAAATTCCATTCAACAGGTAGTTATACAAGTTAAAATAGTTACTAAAGTATTCAAAATCATTGCACAACGAAAGTTCCGCTTCAATTATGTACAATAGACAGTTTAAACAGACTCAATTAGGTGCGCAAACAGGGAAGTGCAAGGCCATTAAATTAACAATTTACCATGCATCGTCCGCCGCGACTCAAGTAGGCACTCCAGACTTCAATTATTTGCTATCATTAGCAATGGAACAATTAATTCACAATTGTTTGTTCTGTGCTATGTCTGTGTCTACATAAAAATGTATAGATTCAGACATCATTACAATTTTCTTTCTTAAAGTTGTTTGAAACTGAGTATCGTTTAATATTATTTTTTAGTTATTCTACCATATCTGGGGGCACGGCAGTGCCCCCGCCAAGACGAGCCATTACTATGTACTATGAAATAATCTTGTAAACACTCAAAAAAAGTTTGTGAAGTAAGAGTGTATCTGTACACTCTAAATTCACAGCTTTCTCATTAACTATCACTCTAACTCAGGCTCTGGCTAGAATTCGAACAGGCTGTAAAAAAACTTGACTAACTATTAACTAAAAAAATCCAGACTGCAAAATAGTTATTTCCGATATGCCATCTATCGCATGAAATGACATGTGATTGCATTTCACAGCGCAGTGCACCGAGCTATCACATTTTCTAGCATTCATTCGGAATGTCGGGTACCAATATCTGCAATTTCACGTTCGTAATACACAGAAAGAAAGCTGTAAGACATGTGGATCGATTGGATTTTTCTTCTCGATTTTATCGACAATTGAGTCGGTGAAAAAGAATTATTGTAACGGCTCTACTTCTGTTAAATGACCTATCTATACCCATTCTCTAGTTATAAACAAACTCTCATTAGTTGTTTCTTGTTCGTTTTAACGAGCTATTCTTTGAACTAGTTATTTTCTAACCTACCTTATTGGTCTGAATATAGTTAATAATATTATTTTTATGTTTGATAATTCATTTATCTAGCAAGTTAACGGCAAAAGCGGAGAAGTGAATCTAGTAACATTAATAAAAGTAGGCAGATAACTAGTTGCTCTGCCTGCTCGTTAAAAAATTAATTAAAACTCACCCGAAAGTGGCGCTACAATGACCTAATGCACATGCAATATTAAGAATATCACCATTCTGATACAAGCCACGAAAGATATTGTTATAAGGGTAATATTGTTATATTGTTACATAGCGTCAGCATTTTCAGGGAACCGTGCTGTCTGAAAATGAGGGCGTACCTTGTTAATTAAATTAGTTGGGCATCCGAAACTCTCACTTAGTTACCAGACGCAACGTGGTAAAATTACGTGATTCATTGTTCGGGAGGGTGATGCTCTCACCCTCATGGATGCACTGGTTTCCATCTATAATAATAATAGTACTCTGTGCACTGGTTACGGAGTCGAATTTTGATCAAATCCGTCCGAGACATTTTCTCAGTGTAAACATACACAACGTGTGTTAGTTATTAGAATTTATATAACTTTAGTACATTTAAACTGAATAGTTATTTATTTTATTTTTAGCCGTGGTCCTCCCACTTCAGGATAAAGGCCTGAAAAGTGATAAAAAAATAGTTAGCCAAACAATTTAGTATGCAGGTAAAACATAACGAATGACCCAGACCCAGTCAGTAAAGAGGCAGTAGCTAGTATGTATTACACTGAATTAAATATATGGTTTTTGTAGCCAACCAATGATTACCGTCTCTGTACTGAATCAATTTTTATTTTAATACCAGTAAAATAGCTTGTCTGACTGCCTTGTTCCTTGCCATTGTAAATTCTTCAAAATATACACCGTAAAAAATGTTGTTAGATATGCAAAAAATGTATTACATTATTGTATTATAGTGAGGTTAGTCAACGTATAACCGCTGTGATCTGACTAGTTTCATTGATATAAATAGTCATAAGGTTCCTTTTTTTGCCCCATGGTTAGTTTCTTATCGCATTGATGTACAATTTTGTATTTAATGATTTATGACGATGTAGGAATATATTTTTTCATATGCTTATAGGCTTAAACCAACACACTGTGCAAATTATGTGAATAAAACTTCGATCGCGATAAAAAATGTAAACAGAGGTGACCTTATTTATGAGTATCTAATCTACCACGCCTCGGTACAGATAAACTGTGGGTACTTCTTACCAGTGCATTTTGTGACCGCATTACTCATGATAATGTAATTTGTAGTGGACATTTGGAAAATATCCAACTGGATTTTTTAATTTTATTAACTTCTGCTGGAGGCTTATTGTATTAGCGTGCTTTTCCACTAGATATTTGGTATCTGTTATGCTACGTTTAATTTTTATCTGTTATGCTACATTTGATTTTCCACCAGTCATATTCATTGGTACACATAGCATAGCACTGGTGGAAACGGGTTCAACTAAAATATATTTTTATAGCTATGGAAAAAAGTGTGGCATGGACAGATGCGTGCTATGGATATGGTCTGTTGATGGTTTCCCTGGTATCGATACATCGCATACTCAAGCTGTGCATCTTCCTCGTGCAGCTACATAGCACATCTTACTCGCATTAGCTTACTGCTACATAGGTAATGTAAGATAATAATATCTTTTTGTAGAAATAAGACGCATTTCTTTTTGTTTTAGATACCCTTTTATTTGTTATGCAGTTAATTGGTAAACATATGTACAATAGTTAGTTATGGCGGATAGGTAAAGATTTTAGTACAGTACAGTACAGTAGAGAAGATTTCATAACTCTATCCCTATCATACATAGTTACATACAGTCGACTATGAAACACGAATGTGTTTTTCCTTACATTGTGCCTATTTCTATGTTGAAGGAGTTGGCGCCTGTTATTTCTTTCCCTTGCGTGACTGTCTACGTACTCAAGGGAGAAACGGCGTTTCTTTGTTCCTGCATGAAGTACCTGTGTAATTGCAGACACAGGCATGAGACATTTTAGCGCGCAAACATCTTTACTATAAATGGAATTGCAGCAGACTAGCCTAGCTATTTCAGTAATGGTACGACGTACGAGTAGCAAACAGACTTTCAACGTCCTGAGTTTGGTCTCAACCGATTTGCCTATGCATCATTAATAGACAGTCTACAGCTTTACATGCCTAATTGCTACTATCGTCTCGTACTTACATGGTCTTCTCTCTTGAAATAGTTAGCAGTTTATCTGCTTTTATCCACACAATACAATCCAGTTCGTGTGTTAAAATTTAAATTTAAAAACTTTGTTTATTTCTGTTGCTTAATTTAAAGCAGTTTTTGCACACGTTTCCGTTCACGTCCCACAGGAAATGTGCATTGTTCTTGGACGAAAATAACCATGCTACGCGCCGACCCTAAAGAAATTTATGTATGTAGTTATGTTAAAATTTAAGTGTGGGAGAGCCATGCTTCGGTACGGATGGGTTTCAAACTTAAACTATAAATTATAAGCCCAGGTTTCCTCACGACGGTTTCCTTCACAATTTGTCAGTGGTGTCTAAATCATCTTAAAAGGAATGTTTATATAACTCGGAAATGGTCACATTGGTTCTCACCGTTGCTTGCTAGGTTTCGAACCCGCACCGAGCGAGCGTCTTAAATCTCTGGGCCACCACAACATTTGTATCTTATGTAGATATGTACCTAAGTAATTTTATCAAGAATTTAATTTATATGTATACAATAGACGCTTGTCTAATAATTCTGTTGCTTTATTGCATAGGTAAGAGGGCACTCTCCTACATACGGAATAAAGAAACAGAATTGTTCCATCAAATATAACAAACAGAAATGAGAAAATAAATTATATTAATAAATGTTTTCCTCCGGATTCCTGTAACAAACTGATTCAAAGGCGAGGAGTGCTGTCGATGTCCCCGGAAATTCAATATGGCGCATACTTGTTGCGAAATTGCGAAATTGATATGTTATTGTTTAGGTCATAGATTTACAGGAAAATGACATTCAGATAGGTACAGTGTTTTTTAAGATGAACGGGCAAAAATGATAGTTACCTAACTACTTGTGTTTTGGGTAATTTAATGATAGATGATAGGACTTATGTTTTGGGAACCATTTTCTCAATAACTAACTACATATGTGCAACATTTTCCGTCAAAGAACTTTATAAATATCAGGAACACAATACAGGCTGTTACTTATTTTTATATTACCTACATATCTTTAGTAATTCGGTGGATAATGGAAATGGAGAAATATTACTTATGGACACAGAACTGTATAAGTACATTGAAAAATCTAGCTTATTTTAGTCTTTGATTTATGTTCAATGTCGTGTCTAATTAAATACCTATATTCCACTTCATTTATAATAGTGGACAAGTAGACATGTTATCAACTTGGCATTCTCGAGTGTAAATATCGTTTTAAAACCTTTAACGCGGCCACTTGCGGTCGCCCTGTGGTTGCACTAATAGTAGGTACCTAGTACCTACCTACCTACTTAGAAAAACATATTATATGTAGGTATATTTTATCTATTTCTGTGCGTTGAGCCAATTAGGTAGGCTTTGATTGTTAGTACTAGGTCTTTCGTTTTCAAGTAGTTACATACTTCTATTTTAAGATTCGTTTTCTGAGAACTTTCTTCAAGTAGTTACCTAAATATTATTTCTTCGAAAGTTATTAGTTTTTGAAAGTTTCTAGATAAAATAAATAAGTACTTCAATTTATTATTTTAGGCGAAATGAAAAGCTTAGGTACTGAAAATTCTGACTGAAATAATGTAAATTGTGATAACTATTACATATTTAAACCAAGCAAGGATCTTGGATTTCGCGCATTGGGACGAAAAAGAGAAAAAGATTTGTTCAATTTTGCTGCTTGGCTCCTACCTAATGCTTGTAGTGACTTGATATCTAAGACCTCCAATGTCCAATGAAGTGTAGATAATGGGTAAACTGGGCACAATTTCAAATTCCTTAAGCATTTTTGTAAAACCGAAATCTATTTAATATTTGTTTGCTCGACCCGGGTATCGAACCCGAGATTCTTACTCAGCAGTTGCACTCCCGTTTTGGCTTCGAAAAACCTGATTATAATTATTATCTATGATAACTACATAATTTGCTTCATTGGAACTAGGGACCCTCACACACACATTACAATAAAATGAAAAAATACTTTAAAAAAGTCTTACAGTATATTACACTCTAATACATATTATATTTTATCTTGTAACATGATGGTGAGCTGCGCCGTACTTAATCTTCAAAGTTACCAAACGACCGAGATTGTCCCGAACCCTGCGATAAATATTATTACGAAATCAGGAACGGCCCGATTATTCTCTCCGCCTCTTATCAACTAAATGACATAACTTTTATCATGTTTTAAAGAAAATATACGATTTATCAGTATCGTTGTAGTTTCAAGTCTTGTGTCTGTTATGTCTATTTTGTTATTTATTGATAACTAGGTTCCTTTGCGTCTGGTGTAGTTAACTACCTACTTATAGTTTTTTCTTATTGTAATTGTATTTACTAGCCATAAATACAAGCCATAAAATATTACCGAAACCTACTGTCTATTTTTTGGCACATACGTTTTTAATATACAAAATTATATGTTATACTAGCTTCTGCCAGCGGCCACAGCCACGTTCCCGTGGGATAAAAAATCCTATCACGAAAATCAGCTTATACCCTGTATGTAGATATACCAAATTTCTTAAAAATCCGTTGTGTACTTTCAGCGTGATTTACGGCCAAACATCCAAACAAACAAACTTTCATATCTACAACAGTAGTGTGAAGTGTGATGGCAATAGAAGTACCCGTGTAATATAGGTTATTGTTGAAAAGTGGGTGGGTTAAAAAGCGCGACGGTATAGACTTATGTTAGATTTTTCCCCTCCCGTTCGTATTTATAGCCAACGACTAACGTTTACTTTCTTAATTAAATGAATTAGAAGTTCAATGTTTCTAACTGTCTACAACTTTCACTCTTCTTGAACTTGCTAACTTCCCGAACGTTTCTACCTATTTGTGAAAATTAGGTTAGTGTTCTACCCAGATAAATAAATAACTAAACGATTGACCACTTTCTTACAGATTTAGGGCGCTATGCATTTATTATTGAACCAAATTCGAGCTTTGATACAAAATGAGGATTTGACCATGTAGTTAGGTATGCCGTCTCCGTTTATAGACGAGTCAGTCAATATTCCGAAGTAATATATTATTTAAGTGATAAACGGTGTACAGCCTGCGTCGTAGCATTCAATATTCATTGGGTACCATTACCGAAACACATGGATTTGTTGGTTGTGTTGAGGTATTTTATCAGTAGCTGTAGGTATGTAGTAGATGTTACATACATATTCAGATGGTTTGCTGGTTATTCAGGGGCAGAAAATATACGAGTTTTAATTGTCAAAACCAAAAATACAAGACAAAAAGCTTTTAAGAACAGATAAAACATAAAACAAAAAAAGAAGTAACTAGAATTGGCACTATTATCGGCAGTGATAATGAGGATGAGAACACTGGAGGGAAGCCACCTATAACCAGTTAATGACGACGCGAGAGGAGCCAGTTAGTTTGTTGTGTAAGCAAAAGAGAGAAAATCTGAAGAAACAAATAAGTTTATAACAAGAGTGAGACTGATAGACATAAGTGGGAGAGCTATGCCTATGCTTCAGCACCAATGGGCCGGCTCTACCAGAGTGATACACTACAGCCTCGAAAAAAACGACATGAAACAATGCTTGCGTTGTGTTTCACCATGTTAGACCAGAGGCCCAATTCCTACCCAACCCAATCCCCTAAATCCCCTTTAACGCACTTGTAACTCGATTGGTGTTGCGGGTGTTCAAAGACGGTGCCCATTGTTTACCGTCAGTTGATCCGTCTGTTCCTTTACCAGCCTAGCCCATACCTACATAAAATAGTATCGAAGTTAAGAAAAATTTTAGTATTACACAAATAAGTTACCTATACAGGGTGTCCCTGAAGTCGACGTCCAACAGGCACCAGGTGATCGGCAAGGTTCCAACTATTATCAGAAAAATATAAAAAAAATCTAAGTCCTACAGTTTTTAAATTACAGTGACTTATGTGTTATCCACGAAAAAGTACACCCTGTGCCAGTCTTTTGACCCTTGTTGCTACAAATCTTTATTTTTTCGTCTGCAATCTTTCTTACTTTATGCTGAATAGTGTTCCAGTAATATGGAATCATAAATTCTTAGCCAACTGCTTTAGATTGGAAAACATTGTTAGTTTTAGAGGAACCAAATACTCTGAATAAAATTTTCATCTTACTTTAAGTGACTGTACTGAATAAATTATGTATGGCGCTAGTAGTGGCAAATTTCACCAAAGTTGGCGCATTTAATAAGGATTATAAAATGGTATAGCACTTTGCACATTATTTCTTAAATTCGACACAAAAAAAGATTTTCCAACGAAACTCCGTTTCGATGAATTTATTTGAACTTACTAAAATTTCTTCTAGTGTACTCAAATCATACGTTACAACCTCGTATGCACTAGACAACACTTTACACGCGATTTGTTATCATCATGTTGAAAATCAGCGAGGATCTCTTGTGATCTTGTCAAACAACATTGTCTGTCTACTCATGATTTCGCTTGCAGCATTCGTCGGCAATATTATCGCTAGAGGAACTGGTGTTGTGCATCTCGAGCCATCGTACTAGGGCTACGGGATTTTAGCTAAGCACTGGCTTTTTTGCACCGTGTTGATTATTTAATTTTTAATTATTTTTAACTTTACCTGCAATTTCTTGTAACGGTGCAAATAAATCATTCTCGTCAAACTAAAGAACATTTTGATGCTTCATACCGCATTTGATCACAAGGCATGAACATGTAACTTAATCGGAGGATTCGTTCAGTCCTTTTTTTTTTGATGGGGATATGACGGGTATTTGTGGATAAGGGCTCATGTACACCATACAACTATCGCGTCGATATGCTGTGTACATGAATCTGCCGCGTCCGTTCCTTTTGATTTTACTACACATTTAATAATGTGTTTGATGCACTATGAACATCATATTGCAATCATTCAATATTATTTAGTGAAACACGATACATAACAACAGTTCCTCTAGCGATAATATTGCCGACGAATGTTGCAAGCGAAATCATGAGTAGACAGACAATGTTGTTTGACAAGATCACAAGAGATCCTCGCTGATTTTCAACACGATGATAACAAATCGCGTGCAAAGTGTTGTCTAGTGCATACGAGGTTGTAACGTATGATTTGAGTACACTAGAAGAAATTTTAGTAAGTTCAAATAAATTCATCGAAACGGAGTTTCGTTGGAAAATCTTTTTTTGTGTCGAATTTAAGAAATAATGTGCAAAGTGCTATACCATTTTATAATCCTTATTAAATGCGCCAACTTTGGTGAAATTTGCCACTACTAGCGCCATACATAATTTATTCAGTACAGTCACTTAAAGTAAGATGAAAATTTTATTCAGAGTATTTGGTTCCTCTAAAACTAACAATGTTTTCCAATCTAAAGCAGTTGGCTAAGAATTTATGATTCCATATTACTGGAGCACTATTCAGGATACGGTAAGGAAGACTGCAGACGAAAAAATAAAGATTTGTAGCAACAAGAGTCAAAAGACTGGCACAGGGTGTACTTTTTCGTGGATAACACATAAGTCACTGTAATTTTAAAACTGTAGGACTTAGATTTTTTTTTATATTTTTCTGATAACAGTTGGAACCTTGCCGATCATCTGGTGCCTGTTGGACGTCGATTTCAGGGACACCCTGTATATCAATATCTTGGTAGTTGTATGAACGAAGCTACAGGCAGATCTTCCATCTATCTAAATAAATATCGAAACTAACCTAAACGGAAATATATATCTGGTATCCGGGACGGGACTACGGGATGCTCCGCAACTCTTTAATGGTGTATTGAAAATTACGTTGGCAAGCTTCCAATCCATGATTGAACATCGATTTATGTACCTTGCCTTACCCCGATATTTTTACCAGATAGGATTTGCTTTAGCCTTCCTATCTAGATATTCTAGTAACAAAATATTGTTTCTAGTGTAGGAATGACAAGCTTTCTTGTTTCGAATAAGATAAATGTTGGACCATTACTATTTTATTGATTTGAGGTCAGTTTGGTCTGACTGAAACATATTTGGCCTGGTAAATGTGTATTTTTGTATTGAACAAGTTCTTAAAAAAGGCTAGTCACGCTATATGACACGTTCAGAACATCATTTCCTAACTGACTAGATACGTCGCATTAAGTATTTTAAACAACAAGTTCATTTATCAATATTATCTAAAGTAGCAAATTTATCTAAAGCAGCTATTTTACATGCTAATAACTTGTGTCTTATGTAAAGTACGTACGTACTATAGTTAGAATGTATTGCACCGAATAAACTAGAGAGGCAATACGCTACACCGTTTGATTGTCAGGTACGTGACAGCCTGACAGGGCTCAATTACACCGATACACCACTTGAAGCAGCCTCTGTACCAAGCCTATCGATGTTTTGTCGGCGACATTTCAGGGAGCTTACGTTGGATTTGTATAACGTAATTCCATCGAACCCTTTCAATCATTCTACGACTAGATTTATAGTGATACGCCTTTGGTTTACTGGAGTGACTATTGAAATAGTTTGGTTCATTTTATTTACAATTTAGGTTACAGCTCAGATCTGTTCAATCGGCTTTAAGATGAAGTATGTAACTTCTTTCTTTTACGATCTCGATATGAATATTTTCTCATCCATTTCTTTTTAGGTAGATAGGTTACGCCATTTCCTTTTCTTAAACGTTGCCCCAGATGATACTCTTTTCCTGTGTCGTGGGTGCGTTTACAAACATAAACATGACATCCAGACCGAAAGTATTACAATTGGTGGATCACATGAAGAGTTGCTCCGTGCGGGAATCGCGATCCTCCCCGTCAACTGTGCAGCTATAACATTTAGCAGTGAATAAAAAATCGCTAATTCACGAACAATATAATTGTCAAAACGTTAATTACAATTAGAGCCCAAAACACTTCACTTAGTAGATTACTTAAAATGTTGTTGCTAAAAGTAACCCGATTGTATGTCCATAATATCTCATCGGTAGAAAACAGTCACTGGTTCACCGTTGCCTCGCTATTCGATTGTTATTTCAGTATTGGTTGGCGATATGGCGGCAATCCTCTTAATGAGAGATGATGGAGTACCTGCTAACCACCACATGAAACATGAAACATTACTCTGAACACAGTTATGCCCATTAGAATCCGATGTCCTCTTAACTAAATTCCATGAATAACACCATGCGACAGTCAATGTATGAAGTGAAACAGAATTGATCGCTTTATTGAGAGTCGTTGTTATGAAGCTATGTGATAATGGGAAATGGTATTATGATTGATGTATTTGTTTATGTCTATTTAGGATATTATTATAATATCTATAAATGTATGTATGACATGTATGACATGTAGATTGTCTATCTATGTATTATGATAGGAATTCCTCTTTTTAACCGTTTTGTTGTTGTTATTGCAAGGAATTTATGTAGAACTTCGTTTTAAAATGTAACAAATAAAAAAACCCACCTCCTACTAAAGGTATTTGTAATTAACCTAGTTAATTGTTTTATTAGATAAAGATTAATTATTATGCTTTACTTTGATTTTTATGTCATTAACTTGGCTGTTGTTTTGTTTACAGGTAAAAATCTTTTCCTCTGTCACGAAGCAGCACCACCACCACCTACAAAATGGCGGAAAGCAGTAAAAAACGAGGTGGCAGTTTTCGGAAAATATTCCCAAATCTATTTTTTTCTCACAAATCAAAAGAGAAATCAGCAAAAGAGTCCAAGTCAAATGCAAAAGGTGCCACAGAATCTTCTAAAGGTAATCAATATCAAAATCCCCGTTCGATAAGATCAGATAAAAACGGTCAAGGATTGGAAGATAATAATGAACGTATATATGAAAATTTAACAACACGTCCTCAGAGTGATAACGAAACGCAAAGCAACGATATATCAAGTCACCATTCATCAAGTAGCACACTTGTATCCGAAAGTACGAAAAACAAATCGATTGACACGAACGAAATTTCTGAAGTCGAAAGTTTTGCCTACACCAACTACACTGCACGACCACAGGTACCACCTAAACCGTTCAACGAAATGGCGCAGGCGCCTCACTCGCCGCACTCGTCGAATCGAAGTAATCAAGTGAATAATTTCGATAACACCCAATATCCGGACGTTTACTATCATTCGCTGGAGAAACTGAACGATAAAATATCGCCGTTTGATGAAATTGAAATTTATAGAGCGTCTCAAGCACAAACCAACCCAGCTTCGGTCGGAGCAGAAATAAAACGGGTGAGCACAAAATTTTTGATATCTCCGAAAAAAGAGGCCGAAGTAAGAACAATACAGCCAACAAGAGCCCGTAGTTTATCGTTTGATAATAATAAAGAAAATGAACAAGCTCCTAAGGAACCCACTCCTTATAAAAGACAGGAAAGCAATGCAAAACCATATAATTATTCAGCGCCAACTTCACCAATGCCAATTAGTCATAAAATACCGAATATGCCAAAAACTGTTTCTCCGTATGAACACGTAAGAAAAACCATGCTTGAGACTGAAGAAAAAAGGAATTCTTTGAGCAGAACGAGTCTTCGTAATAAAGCTACATCATCGCCTAGATCAGAGTACAGTCAAAGAATGACTCCAACATTACCAGAAAACCCTAGGCAAGATTCGGGGGATAAAGAAAAAACTAGGCAAAAAGTTGAAGCTTTTTATTGGCAAAAGTTGAAGGAACTGAAACAGAAGGAAGACGAGTACTTAATTAGACAGTCTCTTAACACTTCTTTAAAAAGTCCAATGCGGTTTAAAACCTCTGCTAATTCTAATTGCAGCACTCCAAACTCTTTTTCATATACAGTGGAGCCCAGAAGTTGCAGTTTACCGCGCGGACATGACCTACAAAGTTACTCTATGAATCAACCAATTTATGCCTCAACTCCATTCGCTAGAGGTGCTCCTGAAAGAAGAACTGATACTTTCATTCAACTTCGAACTACTGTTGACGAACCTGAAATTATTTATCGTCATCCGGAAAAAATTATGGCAAGAACAGCATCCCCGGCATTTCAAGAACAAAAAATGCCGATTTATTATCGGAGTATGCCACAAGATAGTCGAAGTGTAGGTTCATCGAAACGTGTTAGTTTTGAAGACCGATATGGTAAAACTGGAAGTGTTGGTAAAAGTGATAATGAACTGAAAGTTAATGATTATAAAGTGCAAAGCCTTCAGCCACGAAATGTCCAAAAAGTTAGTGAGATATCGTCGCGTGTGCCTCCACGGCCTCCTGTGCGAACCACTAGTGTCGGGGGTAAAAAAGTTGTGACTAACAAGAAAATTGTGCAGTTGACTAGTGCTGGACAATCGCTGTGTTCCGAATCTGAAAGTGGATCCGAAGCTGGTGAAATACAAAGGATAATGCAGGGCAACGTGCAAAAAGGTAAGTGTAGAACTAACTAGTTACTGCTGTTGTAATATGAAATGTTTGTTTACTTCTGCGAAACAAATTGTGGACCATTGCGAATGCGGATTTGTAGTTAGTTTATTTTAACATATTTAACATGACAAAACGTAACAAAATTACAATGAAAGAAACTAGAGACGTATAGTACCAAACACTCTAGGCGCAGTAATCGTAACTGTGCAAGTGCAACAGTAGAGTAAAATAAACACCTATTTCATGAACTAAAATACAAAGTTAGTTTGAAATTCATATAATATCCTTTCAGCGTAAAGTCCACATAAAATAGTGCTTATTACGGAACTCTGACCTGTGTGTCGTCCGACTTTAACTACGCCGTGTTGGTTCTGTAAATATTTTCCTGGCATTGCGTACATCTGTGTACGTTCTGATTTACCGCGGCTGCTGTTGCGGCTTAATAATAATCGCTTTAAGCTTCAATCTGTGCGACAGATAACGTTTAAACTTTCATTTTTTATGTCAGCTTATGGAGGATAGCTTGTTTAAAAACTGTGCATGGAAACATTGAAAAAACTGAGGATCATGTTAAAAATATTTTTAAAACGTGTTTATTAATCTTGTCAAAACAAAACCGGTCTCGTGTTGGTGCAATTAGTCAATCTGCGTTATTTAGACGATATATACACAGCTAAACTTTTGTAATATTTTTTTTTATGTAGTTAAAGTTAAGTAAGTACTTAGGTACAACACAAAAATAATAGGCAAAGCAACAACGTATATAGGATACTTTTTATCCAAGGATTTCCCAAAAAATCTTTGAAACGGTAAAGCTAATTAACAAGTTATTCCTTTATAAAACTAAATGAAATATCACAAACAGAAACAAACAATTTTGAAACTGCTTTTAAGAAATAGCACAGTATTGTGCATCGCATTGCAGCGAGCAAAGTGCGCCGTAGCGTAATGTCACTGGAATAATAACGAGGAAAAACTGCGTTTGTCTCTACTTAATGTAAAGAAGCATCCCCGGAAAACCATGGCGTCTCGAACAAGGACAATACAATGCAGCTGTTACCATCCTATTTACCAATTGTTAATATTCTTCGATATAGGAAAGGAAGTAATATAGTTACTCCTGCTCAAAAAGCATGGATATAAGAAATGAATATTTCTATGAAAAGAACGAAACAGTAGGAAGGTTAAGTCGGTGGTAACTAAATGAATTTTTCCTGCTGATGGTTTTATTAGAGTATCATCTCTTTAATTGATTTATTTACAAAACATTATGAAACTATTGTTTCATTTTTTATTTGACACAGCAAAAGAAGGAGGAATTGAATATGACAAACTGTCATCTTCCCTAACCACCACAAAAGCACAGCCACAGCAATCTCATTATATCGACAAAGTTACATTAATAACTTTGTAACCGTCAATATAATTTCAATCACCTGTGCAATTAACCCTTAGTTAAGTGACCTCGTTGATTGCAACCGCTAAACCAATTTCCCTTAGGAAGTGCACAGCATCTAGGTATCTATTACAGTAGCTATGTCTACTGTCTCTACTCGGTAAGGCCGACATCGGCCTCTTCTGTACTTGCCAACTAGGTGACAATTAATTTAGTTCATACGGACAAACCCTAACTATGATCAGTGGCTATAAAATACTACCTGATTGATTAATTTTTGTGGCACGAGATTCCTCTAAACCACAGCGAATTGATTAAAAAATACGAGTAGGTATATCGTTAATTTGTAGTTAATACTGTACTGATTACTTTATAGTTTATCTACAAAATGTGTAGGACTTAGGAACAAAAAAACCTATTAACTAGTTATACCTAACTTTATCGACACTGAAAAGCTACAGGTTTTTTTAAAAACAAATAATAACTAATATGAAATGTAATCAATACGAATATGCTACAGTTATCACTTTTATCAATTTTACTACAATCGGGTATATGGGTTGGAAGCGCTGACGATGCAAGCCGCGGGCAGTCAATGATGAATGAGTCCCAGCGCCTGCACGTTTCCGATCAGCAAGTTGACAAACCGCCACTTCGTGCAGATTGAAAAAGAGAATATTAACTACTAGTTATTCGTGTGACTTGGCTTTTGATGCATCTTCTAACTTATACAGTTAACGTATAGTTTTTTTTTATAAAGTTTTTTGTCTACTTTTGAGCAATGTTTTAAAACTAAGTAAATTATGTGATCTGGCAGATCTGAGGGCCTATAACGTTACAAGTGCGTTGCCGGCCTTTTTGGGTTTAGGAATTTAAGGGTTGTTAGGGAATCGGGGATTGGGAAGATTGGGAAGGGAGGAAATTGGGCCTCCGGTAACCTCACTCACACAACGAAACACAACGCAAGCGTTGTTTCACGTCGGTTTTCGGTGAGTCCTCGGCCCATTCGTGCCGAAGCATGTCTCTCCCGCACTTCAGCACCTACATTAATAAAAGCAGTTTGTAAATAAAACAATCCGCAAAAACGGACTTGTAAAATAAAGTTTGACTTTTTTACTTTGCCTGTTTTCCCGGTTCCCACTCTATAGTTTTAACGTTCCAGTAAACATCACCGTTCCGTATCCATACAATTTTCACGCAAACAGAGATTTGATGTTGCAGCGAATTTTAAACCTAACAATGCGAGTCTACAATTTGTTATACAATCTGCCTATTGGTTTTACTGTACAATGTACACATGTATCATATTTGTTTTTTGTTAAATATTGAAAAAATCCTATAGTTATCCTGGAATATTTTGTTTTAGTGCTGTTGTGAAACCATCCATCTAGTTACTAATATCCTCTATCAAAATTTTATGTAACTAGTTAGGTTACTATTAGTATCATTGTACACATATAGGTATGTAGATGAAACTAGCTGTTGCTTACGATTTGGTCGTAGTAGTAAAAAGGTGGTGGTGGTTATTTCAATATTACCAACAGACACTAAATTTAATTTTTAGTTTAGTCTAGATTAGGCTAGATAAATAAGTGTAATATTTCTGTGATTACGCAACAAGAGAATCGAATTTAAGAACACCTACGTGTTCTTAAATTGGAAATTCGTACACGGCGGCTACATGAGGCATCTGTTTAGAAGCACCTTTTATAAGAAGGTACAACGCTTAATGAAATAGCTAAATGTGTTGTTATTGTTGTTTCACACAATACAAAGGCTCTTTTCAAATAAAGTATTCAACGATACAAAACAAATTTCAAAGCGAAATGTTTACCTACTTCTTTTCTTTGTTAAGCGACTAAGTGGTTTTAATAAGAAAAATAATTCTCGATCACGTCTCATCTTTTTGCGAAATGTATAATTCTCTTTGTATAATAAATAATTAATTAGTTAACATAATGATATCTTTTTCAAGATACATACTTTATCTTAACGGTTCAACATATCAACGAATCAATATAGTTAGTGCATTGATTTAGGTTTTATAAATCATTGAGTAAATTACTAATTTTTGTTTTGATGTCCGTCTGGTACAGTTTTTTTGAATTTTTAAGACTTTATTAGACACTTATTTTTAATTTTCTTAGGGCAACAAATATTTCGACGGTGTATTGATTTGAAATATCGCGAGACGCCACTTCTTCACGTTTCATATAACTATTTATAGACACTCCTATACTTTTACTCATTTTATCAAAATATTGTTATCTTATAACTAACTAAAATAACAAAACTACGTACCTATCTAATAAATTTTCATTACCTAACCGACGGCCTAAATGCATTTTTAATTTTCATAACCCGTCCATCATCCCTATTCTATTGACTCTAGCAATTGGCTAATAATATGTACATAGTTGTGTAGTTCTCAATCAACACCTTGCTTGATTGCACTAGAGGTGTCGGTGCATGGCATGTTACACTAATTGCTGTAAGATCAATAGTATTGTGTATTAAATAGCCATCAAGCGTTCGTGTGTGAGGCGGCCAGAGGCCAGAGGTCCATTGATTGGACTAACGAGACTTACGCCTCACTAACTCTTGTGAGCTCAGACCGTTAGAATTCATGAAGTAGGTAAGGGTTAATCCGATGGGAAACCGTTTTTTGCAGTCTGTCTGTATACTGTATACAGGGTAAACACAACGCTTCCGAAAAGGAACTTTTTTTAAATCGTTTTTGTTTTCGTGTTATTCATGCAAGATCAGCCTTAATCAATCAATCTACTGGAGATTACAACTATTATTACATAAAATAAACATTGAATTCATCAATTTTTCTCGTCTTACTATCCTGTATACCTGTTTGCGGCGTCTAGAAGCGTTCCGTTTACACACTGTATAATAATTAATATGTTTTTATACGACACATGAAAGGATACGAATAAGGTATAAATTTGTGCTTTGTTAGATTTTTTCCCGAATGGTTTTTAAAGAAAATTAAATAGTTCAGTAAAATATCTTAATACTCGTTAGTTTGTACGCAATGGAATAGTGTAACACTAACAATTACAAAAGCATTAAAGATTATAATTTTCATAAAACACTGCAACGATTCCCCTTTAATTAAGCAAAGCGAAGTGTTGATTGCTCACCTACTCTTTCCTTCGCTTTTTAATTACAGCTTGTGCCCAGAAGAGAGATTTTAAAAGGAAAAAGACAAACACGGTTTGCTTGACAACTGCACGCGGCTGCACAACGACCTATACGAACCAGTTTATCATGGTCTAGTTTTGTATGACCTTCCCGTATATTCTACGGTCAGTTTATACTGGTTGTATAGTTTGACGTGCGCCCGCCCGTGTGTACCCATCAGGGTTGAAAATGCAGTAAACGTTTTTTTGTTGATGGTGGAAATTGATTGTCTTCGTCTCCACTGTTCCTGCAATTTTAATGGATTCTGCGGCGATGAATTCCATGTTCTGTTTCAGTTCCATTCTTGTTTATTTATTTCCTTTTGAAAGCTTTGCCTTTAATGGAATTACTTTGTTTTTTTATGGACTGTTTGTGTTGTGGTGTAGGTAGCTTTTAAGAAACTAAAATGTATACGTTTCATGAACCCATTATGTTAAGTAACTTAGGTAAAGTTTTAAGTTGAGTTCGACTTTGTGTGAAGTTTTCCCTCAAAGAAAACTTTCAGACTTGGGGGTGTATCAACCCTCTCTCTCGACGTGTATACATAGGTACTAGGTTCAATCTACTTATTTCTAACTCATTAATGTATTTCTACCTCCTCCGTTGTGCGAGACAGAATTATTTAGAAAAACAGTTGAGAGCGCCTCTTTATATGTGTAGGTTTCATGTAGTAATTACATAAACTATTCGGATATAACACATTTCAGATCTCTTTAAAAAAACCCTTATTAACTCTGGCAAGCAGGCAGAAAATTTGGTCTCAGTGGGTTGTTAAAGGTGACCTAAGTCTTGTAGCCGACAGCAATGGATTGGTGAATAATAAATATTAGAGAGTAGATAAATATACATCTATCTTTTACTTCATTTATATACAATATAATATACTATAAGATGAATACAGGGTAATTTGTCAATGGAAAACGATCTCGTATGGGGTTATAGAATATTTAATTTCCAACATTTTCGTCAAACACAGGGATGGGCGGAAATATAATATTATAATATATACAATATGTGTAGATACAGCCGTAAGATAGAACGATGCCTTCAAAGTGGAGGATAAAAGAAAAGCAAAATTCTGCGAAAACTCATTAACCGTGCGACCGCGACGTGCGGCATACATAAGCTGATAAAGATGAAGTTTTTAAAAATAGCACAACTACACGTGTCAAGTAAAATATGGCGACACATTTTCGTCTTGTCGGTTATCCTTATATACGTTTACTTACAGAGGTGAGTGACATTTTCTCATTAAACGTATAGGCGGACCGAAGCTCTTTGAACAACACCCTAGATCCAATTCGATTGTTCCACCCGCGTGTTGTTTGTGCTAAGTCTCAAACAACTTTACGGTTTCTGCAATTTGAATGATTTTATTGAGAAACTTTACTAGGTTAGCTTATACCTACCATTATTTCAAGAAATTCAAAAGTAATTTACGTGTAAATGAACCAAGTCTTGAAGTTTAGACTTCTGAGTGTTTGGGTCTATTGGAATGATAAGGATTCGTGGTTGGTATTCAAATACTTATATAGTCAGCGATCAATATATGTAGGTCTGCACGTACAATTATAATATTGTTTTCATCCACCGACCTTTAAGGCTATGTCTATCATAAAAAAATGTTTTCCTTCTTGGCTAAATAAACATAACTAAGTCTATATAACATCTCTTAGTTATACAAATTCTTATACAACACGCACAATACCAGTAGAACTGTTCACCTGTGAATAGACTTTTATTCTTTTATGCCCATACAAATCTTATTGTCTAAGAAAACAAACAAAGCAAGTAACAAATTTTTCCGCCTTCTAAAGAAACTGGAATCAAAAAGAAAGGTATTGTTTGTTACGAATAATAAATAGGTACCTACAGCTAACCTTTTGACTTTAAGTACGGGAGCAAACACCAGCCTACACGCAAAAGATTTAACAAAAATAAATAATTTATTTGCCCGGCTTCTTGGAATGTACTTCAACAAATGGACACATGAAACCTTTTAGCGTTTTAGGTACATTAAAACGTTTCGGGATCGGTAAATCATTTTAGCTTAAGAGTTTTTACGCGTCACGGGTACCATAAAAATGTTTAATTTAAGCACATCGTTTCTCAAAACATATTACATAGAGAAAAAGGGAGACAATTTTCTATACAAACTTATAATCATGTTTAATTGCAGGCTTAAATGATCTAACGTCTTAGGCCATGATGTATTCCATATGAGTACCAAGTTTCATTAAAATTGGTTAAATCGTTTCCATGGTTTGAGCCTTCCATGGTTAGAACTTTATATGAAACGCTGGGTACTTTCGGTGCCCAGCTCATACTGAGGTGGCAGCCCTTTTGGATTGGGCAAGTTGCCACCTTGTTTTTTGGCTTTATTTGTTTTAAGTTTTACTTTTGTGTTATTTTTTATTTATTTTTTCATAAGTATTGTGTAGTTTTTGTTTTTTTTTCTGTTTTTATAAAATATTAATTTATGAATGTTTGTATTACTTTATATTTGTTTTAATTTTTGATTTGTTTTTTGGTGCATCGTGGCCGGTGCAAAATAAATATTTTTTCTTTCTTTCTTTCTAAAAACGGGCGCCGCCGTGAAAACGCTCTTAAAAGGTTGTAAACATAATATTTTCTATTGAAATAATTAGTCCCGGTGTGAACGACATGAAATACAAAAGTTTCGCATTGTTTATTGTTTACATTGTGATCGAAAATACTTTGAGCGGTACAATTTATTCATACTGTGGGTCGTTTGAGGTTTCTTTTCTTTTCAACTATTTATAATAGCTATGAAAATGTAATGGTTTCTGTGGAACCTATTCTGTGGCTTGCTTTTTAATTAAAGATATATTTTATTACAATAGTACCTTAATGTATTGTTATTTTATGTAATGATTATTGTCGCTTTATTTTTTGTAAATTTTCCAGGGTGTTATGTTTTTCATTAGAACTCAATTGTTTTCGTCCCTGCGAAAGTTTGTGAGGATAGATGTATGTGTATGTATGATTGTAACGCAATCACGTCAAAACGGGTGATGGGATCGGAATATAATTTGGAAATGGGGTAAATTATACTCTGGAATAACATATAGGCTACTTTGTATCCTACGGGATCGCGGGTGAAGTCGCTGGCAGACGCTATTACTAAATAATATAAAACAGAAACATAAAACTGTTGCAATTTTGTCTAGGTATAAGATAAAAGGGAGGCGGTTCAAGTTACGTGTTGTTCGGATTTTCAGTTTGCAGAGCTCTTCTGTTCACTATCCCGTTAAAAATTGCACTTTTCTGTACAAAGGAATTCTAGCAAAATATCTTGTTGAAAAATGTTGCAAAGGACTATCGAAAACTTTGAAACTCAACACGCTCTGTTGATTGATGACATGATTATTTATAATGACGGGGAAGACCTAAATAAGACGCCTAGTTTTTTGAGGAGAAGAAATAGGTTGAAGTATTCTTACCTTACATAAATCACCCTGGAGGTCACCATCAGTAAAGAACTACCCTAAAAAGTCAGTGGGTCCCCCAAACTAAGTAGACTGCAACGTGAATTTCTAAAAGTCTTTAAATTCCACGTCCTTATAAACTCTAAGTACCTAATTATAGCTTAGTTAAAATCTGAGACTTGTGAAAAAAGTACACTTTTTCACACATTTTTTTTTTTTTTTTTTTTTTGAGGGGGAAAATCATCCAATGACTTCTCCCGCCTTGGGCGAGGCGAGAGGGAGTGTCAGACTCTTACTGACTAAAAACCACCCCGTTCCTTCTCCTGCTTTTCGAGCCGGAGCCCCGGTAAACCCGCTAGGTAGTCCGCAGCTCCGGATCAGGCATCAGCCCTACTGGGCCCCATCTGTGGTGGTCTGATGGCTCTTTGAGGCGCGCGCGGAACGCGACGCGCCGCACGCACGGGTCTGGTTCTGTTCGGGCGATGAGCTACCCTTGCTCACCGTCCGCAGACCCGCACTTACGGTGGCCGGAGATCGTCACGCGATCCCCGACGCCCAGAGTGTCTCTCGCGACGGCTGGGGCGTGAGGAGGTTTGTTCCCTCACGCGTCCCGCCTCCTCCTTAGCTAGCATGACTGCTTCGCAGAAGGAGGAGACGGCATCCCAGTCCCTCTCGCTCCGCACCATGGCTTGAACCAGTGCCGGGCGCGAGAGGTCGCCGTCGCCGACCACATCCCTGAGGACTTGGCGGTGCTCAGCCCACGCAGGGCACACCGCCACTGTATGTTCTACAGTGTCCTCCGGGCGGTCCTCGCAGTGATGACACCCGGGCGTTTCCTCCCGCCCAATAAGGAACAGGAACCTACCGAAACTCCCATGTCCGGTAAGCACCTGCGTCAGGCGGTAGGTGAGGACGCCGTGGCGCCTCTCTAGCCACTCCTCAAAGAGGGGACTTACCGCTGCAATGACAGCGAGCCCAACACTTTTTCACACATAACATAGCAGTTCTTCTAATAAAACTGCTTTAAAAATGCGTTGTAAGCCTATTCCTAATGCTAGAGTATTTGTTAATTTATTCTAGAACATTTTTCATTGTGGGCTGTGATAGATACTACGTGGGTCGCAAGTACAATCGTAAGAGGACACATGACGCGCAAAAAATATTTTCCTATTTCAGTGTCCTCAGTCCCTTGGTATTTGCCTCGTACAAATAATAATAAAAGATGTATGACGGAAGAACTTACATGTGATGTAAGGTTATTTTTATTCGACTAAAGATTTTTCAGTTTGCGTTTCTTTGAAATTATTCGACTTAGGGCAATAGGTTCACCTCGGTTTACCATTAGTCCACGTGCACCTAGCACTCCGCATACTTGATGGATATTTTAGAATATTGTAGGCCACTATAAAACTCTGTACTTGGACACAAAAGCCATTTGTAAACTGAAATAATTTATCGTCAGTCGTTAAATACGATGCCGTTGTCGGCTAATTATTTTATACCAATACAATCGTTTGTTATAATATAAGTTAGTTGTTCAGGGAAAATCTGAGTATTATGTATTGCCTATACTTCTGAGAGAGAACTAGTTCAGAGCCCTGGAGGAGGTTCCGAATATCGGCAGAAGAAAAAATAGAAGAATATTTTCGTAGCGGCGTTTTTTTACCATCTTACATATGTTTTTTGTACGTTCAGAGGCTGCCTTATCCCGAGTTTGGTCAGTGTCATCCCTCGTGTGTTTTCGGAACTGGAAATTTAAAACACTTACACTTTTAAACCTGATATTTTGTTTCATTCATGTAGATATCAAAATATATTTGTATTTGGTTACCCACCCTTTAATGAAGTTAATTTTCCCCACAGCATCACACCCACCTCTTTATCTTTATCATTTTCTCCATTAAAGCAGGAATATAATAAACACAAAAATCCTCTCTTTACATTTCTTTTCCCATTTTAATGCAACAAACCATTTTTGCATTAAAATAACAAATACCAACAGCAGAAAAACAGAATGAAATGTACTTTAATAAAACGCATTTCTTTTAATGCTGTCTCGAAATGATTTCATAACAATTTCTTCATTTTCAAAGTGGCGGGGAAATGTAGCGGTCGTGATAACTACAAGCGCAGTACGACGTGAATTATTATTAAAACAATGCTCCGCACAAAGTTCCGTAATATTATGAAAAGGTGGAAGACAGTCGCAGTTCTTGAAATAAAATGGGAGCGTAAATTCCAACTATATTTTTGTCGCGACTTGTCTGATGAAAAATTATTTCTTGCTGACTTTAAATGTCTCCTCTCCTGCATCTATTCAGGTGGATGGCGCTGAGTCATAATTAGATTTAAAGTCGAGTCTAATTATGTCAATCAGCCTAAAAAGCTTTTGAAAAATTAAGTAATCGGTCGGTCTTTTAGCGTCTTTCCATAATAAGTTACTCGTTCCATAATATCGATTTGTTTGGAGAACGAGAAAGAATCTTTCTACTGATTACTTTTTTAAGTCAGTTAAATAAACTTTGAGCCGCAATATTAACTAAAAAGAATAATTTAAGAACTCTGATCAAAATACAATTAGGTACAACAAAAATAAAGGTAGGACAATATTATAACTATGAATTTAGAGTTGACCACACGCGATTGGTGACACGATGTCACCAGGCGTTAGCTGCCATATAGCAGGAAATTAAATGATCCAATAACCGTGCACCACTATTGAGATATTTGAATGAATTTAACAAAAGTATTCGAGGTATAGGTATTACATACTGTACCTAAAAACGGTAGCAATATAATCGATCTAGGCTGCAATAGTCATGAGCTCCGGAGTAGGTAGCTATCGTAACTAGTTTCTTAAGGCTATACTCCTTAAAAATTAATTGTTCCTGACACAGTGTGCCGTTAAGGACATAAGTTCACTTAGAAAAATCGAATTATTCACATCTACTTACAGGGGAATTCTATTACCCCTCCTCTAAGATAGCAATATGCCACAATGTTTCTTCGATCGTAAAAATACAATTTACGCGCAGCTAAGTTGCACTGGAAGTTCCATTTCATTTAACTTTGTTTGTTATCGATATTTTTTCTCTTTGAATCTTGTTTCATAAGGGGTGGATGTTCGCTCTGTAAGATCACTGAAATTATCTAAAAAAACTATCTAAAATTTGGTTTAGCAAATCAATAACATATCACTGCTGTTACTAAAATCACACTTCATCTATGGGCCTTTTGTACAAAAGAGAGATTAGCCATAATCTATACGTTTGGCAAACGGGTTGGAGATCGCAGTATAATTAGGCTTATCAGAGAACGATGCTGTTCAGTCTCTGTTAAATAAGTTCTTTAATTGACTTTCACAATACCCATGGCAAGAGTAGGAGACGTACCTCACAACACGGTTAAATTGTACCTAAAAATGATAAACATTTCTAAAATGTCCAACAAGCAAACAGTAAATAAGTTAGCACTTAGTTTTGGCATTCTCTGACCTCATTTAATTGAAGTGAAGTTGTAGAGCAAATAACTCATATTTAACTTCAAGTTGAATCATTGTTAATATTCTAAAGTTTAAAATAAAGTGCCATTATTAACTCCACCGCGCATGTTTCACAAAGTTCTCAATCCTACTCTACTTATCCTATTTGTTCATGTCCTATACAGCCTGGAAGCTAGAAATATAATTCAACATAGCTAGCATAGCATAGCATATAACTGCGGAAGTCTGTAAATTGTTTTGTACAAATAAAACCCGACGAACTTAGCATTCAGAGATAAATAGACTTCCCCAACTCGATTCTACTCGTAATTCACTTAAGACCCCGGAGAATTTATAACTGGAGTGCTCATGTAGGATTCATGTTGATGGAAGTTAAGGAAATCTGCTTTGGAGTGTGTGTAAATAGGTATGTAGTTTAATATTAAATGTTGGAGTGTGTTTGGGAATTTGGATCGCATTGAGCTTAATGTAGTAATATTGGGCCACCTTCAAGTTAGCGGATTAATAATGTAGCTAATGTGGCTGTCCTGAAATTCTTTTATGCAAAGAGCTGACTTTTTTAATTTTACAGAAGTGTTTCGATGTTCATACGTGCTTGTCATCAATCTTTTTCGGTCGGATATTGGGCCACCGGTAACCTCACTCACACAACGAAACACAACGTAAGCGTTGTTTCACGTCGGTTTTCTGTGAGGCCGTGGTATCACTCCGGTCGAGCCGGCCCATTCTTGCCGAAGTATGGCTCTTCCACACTTAAAATCAATCTCTGTATTAACTACTCCATTTACTTCACAATCAGTGTATTTTTTTTTAGAAATGGCGGAGTATTACGGATATATATATTTTTTTATTTATGAACACAACTTGTCTGAATAGGCCGGCTTTCGTGGTTATGTATTTAATGTTTAATTTGAATTAAAGGACTGATGAAGACTGCCTCGTTGGTCGAGTGGTCGCAAGTGCGACTGCCGAACAAGGGGTCTCGGGTTTGATTCCCGGGTCGGGCAAAGTATTACTGGGCTTTTTTCGGATTTTCGAAAATTTCTCGGTAGTAGCACGGAGTCTGGAATTGTGTCCAGGATATGGCAATAGGCTCACCCCCTATTACATGGGACTTATAACAGAAATGGTGAAAAGTGGGTGTACATTGTATAGCGGCATTACGTGCCGTAATGTGCACCTCTGCCTACCCCTTCGGGGATAAAAAGGCGTGACGTTATGTTATGTTATGTTGAATTAAAGGCGCGCTGTGTTGGGGTAATAATTTTATTTTGTAGAAAAATGTAAGTAGGTTCATCGTTGAATTAGAGTAGACCTCCTGGACTTGGTGTCTTTCTTAAGAAATTCTTCTTTATCGGTAAATTGAAGTTTGACATAATTAATTATTTGGCTGTGTGTGGCAAGACTAATAATAATTGAGTAATTACATAACTAGTGATAATACCTATAGGTACCTATAGTAGGTATGGACACTATAACCTAGTGTCATACATTAATTATTTCAAATGAAATAGTGCGGGATGTAAACTTTACGACCCATAAGCTTTGTTGCTTTTGATATAAGCATATACATTGAAAAGTTATCAGCTGACGCTTTCTACCTCTTCCAGATACTTATTACTCGTATATCGTTGTAGTGTCGAAGGGGTGGCAGTAATGCCAGTCATAAAACTAGTCTGCTCCTTACCTACAGGCTACAATGTCTGATATTCACATAAATATCGAAATATCTACTTTCCCATATCTTTTGATGCATTTTGACGCAACTAGGGAATAGGCAACAAAATAGGTAATGGATTTGAATGATTACCGAAGTGTTTTTCTATTATTAACTTTAAATAATCATATGCTTCTATATTTATAAGTTCAATAGCCGTATTATTTTGGCTTAATGAAAGCTATTGATTAATAGCTTCAAACTAAAATGACATTAATACCTATATGTTAAACGGATACTACCAGAATACCAAAGTGTTCCTCAGCTCCTTGATAATGATCTCCTCGACGTCCAATCTTCCGACTGCTGCTCCCTGGCTATGTTGTCTGGTGCAAGATCGAAGATGACTAGCGATACCAAACTTGGTTTAAAGGATGTGATGACACCGCAGGTATCATTGTTGTATTATGGCGTCGTTGGTACATTTTAATTAAATGGTTGATCAAGCTATTTCTTTCTCAGTTCTAACTCAGAAGGCTTAGTACGAGTCTGTTTTATGTATAACTAGGTCGAAACGAAAGCGCGTTCGGAACCGTGATTGGTTGGCTTATTTGAGCTGGCCAATCAGAGCGCCGAATGCACTATCGTTTCGGTTACTTTAAACGTAAAGCAAACTTGTAGTAAGGGTATAGCCAGTTGGGTCATGGATTTTTATTTGCCTTGTTTGTGAAGTTAAATGTAAAAGTCGAATAGATTTCTGAGCAGTTAAAACCTAAAGTGTAGTTACTGATGGGCATTTCGATTTTCGAAATTCTTAGCCAAAGCACACTGTCAGGCAATATGCCGCATGTCTAACTATCATAATGAAATTGCCCCTTAATACATAGGGGCTTAAGTGCTTTTCTTGTTTACCATTCTTATCTATCTATAACGCTTTCGGATGATTAAATGCCTGATGTTTTTAATCTAGACTTACCCAGTACCGTATATTTTTAATCTCCTTCCATATGTTACGAGGAAGGTCGGGAGTTGAGAGAGATTACTGTTCCAGTTGAGCCCGTTTTGTGTAAGTGATATACATACGTGTATGTATGGGCTTGTAGCATTGTTTAATTACTGCGCCTGCTGTAACGCGCAAGTGTTGTAATAAGCTTATTTAAAATTAATTGCCTTTAGCAGCGACCATCCCTTGATTAGAGTTACCCGTGCTCGTTTTTCGTGCTTGAATATGTTTTGGTACATATGTGGTTGTACATTATTTTAAGACATGTTGGCTCACATTTTCGAAATTTTACCATTTAGGTACTGCCATTGCCTTGCTGAGGATCTCGATTGGAGCTCAACTTTCTTCCTAATTTCCAAACATTTTTAGGTAATTTCTAATCATTATGTTACCTACTATATCTGTTTTTGCTTAAATTGTTTTATAAGAGTGCCTCGTTGGTTAACTGATCCTATCTGGAGTGTGACTGAGTTTCGATTTTCAATAGTTCTCAGTACTGTTACTAATCTGGAATTGTAGTAGGAGTTTTTAATAATTTTCAGAAACATTTACTTAGTCTGGATTTGTATTGGTATATAGTAAGTCATGGTCTGGTCTGGGACATCTGGTCTTAGATTCTTAAGATATTACTTAGTTCCCAACCATCTTAACAATGCACGACTGAAAGTCCTTTCAAAATAGATAATGTTCAGTTTAGTCCAATCAATACTTGTAATATGGTAAAGGGTTTTTTTAATAATAATACCAGTATTTTTTAAAATTAATTTCATTTATCTATACATATAATAAAATCGTAGAAAAGTGCTGTCTGTACATTGAAAATAAAAATAAAAAAAATAGCAGGGGTTATTGTTATGTCGATGTCGAACCCAAAAATGTAATTAACTTTTTTTTTGTCTGTTTGTCTGTTTGTCTGTTTGTCTGTTTGTCTGTTTGTCTGTTTGTCTGTTTGTCTGTTCGTCTGTGCGCGCTAATCTCAGAAACGGCTAATCCGAGTTGGATGCGGATTTCACGAATATATTGTGGGATGCTTAAATTTACATTTAGTGTTTGTTTCATGTCAATCGGTTCATAAATAAAAAAGTTATGTCAAATTAAAGAATCACGTCGAACATTCTATGATTATACCAATAATCTCCGCAACTATTTGACGGATTTGGTTGAAATTTGGTACAGATATAGTTTAGAACCTTAGAAAGGACATAGATATATTTTTATTTCAAAAATCAAAAAATAAAATAAAAATAAAAATAAAAATAAAAATAAAATAAAAATAAAATAAAAATAAAATAAAATAAAATAAAATAAAATAAAATAAAATAAAATAAAATAAAATAAAATAAAATAAAATAAAATAAAATAAAATAAAATAAAATAAAATAAAATAAAATAAAATAAAATAAAATAAAATAAAATAATATATATATATTCCGGACATACAGCGCCATCTATTGTTCAATTTCGTACTTATAGTACGGAATTGAACAATGTCGGGCTGTTCCTATACTCCGTAGATAGATGGCGTTGATCGCGCAATGGTGTAATTACAATTGTTCAGTTCATGTTATTGTTTTAATTCATTGGAAATTTGTTTTTACAAAATAGTAAAAAGCAATGAAAAATATAACATAATACAACTTTTAGTACAAAGAAAACGCTCTAACGGAGTATAGATAATTCTATGTCGATCGTTACACGACTTCGGTTCATGTTATTGTTTTAATTCATCGAAAAAAAGTTAACAAATAGTAAAAAGGTATGAAAAAAATTATATCAATATAATTAAACTTTTAGTACAAAGAAAATGCCCGAACGGAGTATAAATAAATAATCCAAGTTGTCTTTATCCTCGATAGATGGCGTTGGGATCGAAATAGATAGCGCTATGGTTTCGTTACATTCATTTGGTTGGGTATCGGCCGAGCGCTTCGGTACTATTGTAGAAAATGTGTATTATCAGTCGTATGATTAGGTATATTCTAAATTGGTTTCGTTGTATTTGTCATTAATAAGTTTATTTGTTGGGTTTTCCTGGTTTTCTGGTTAAACTTTTTAACGTAGGTTTAGTTTGATATCGATTATTAGTAGTTACTGTAGTTAGTTTTTTTAATAAAATTGTAAGTCTAATTTATAAATTAATTAGATTAGATTTAAGTCGTTTCTTTTAAATTATTTAGTTTAAGCTTGGTTATTATAGCATAAAGGATAGGTTCTAATATAATTTCTTTTTTAATTGTTATAAATTCGTAATTCGTAGCTTTCTTTAGTTTTGAGTTAGTTTTCATCTTAAGTTCGGAAAGATTATAATATTTCTTTAGTTAAAGTCCGTTTTTAAACTATTTTTTCAATGCCCTAAGTGAGTATACATCTATTAAAATCAAACGCAGAGCTCATTATGTTGATTTTTGAAGAGTTCCCTGGAATATCTTCCACATCTCATTTTTGAAAAGATCCCGCGAGATCGGGAACTCATCATCATCATCATCATCATCAGCCTATAGCTATGGGAACTATGTGGTTAAAACCAAAAATTTGCCGGATGTCACTATTCCACGCGAACGAAGTCGCGGGCAAAAGCTAGTTTCAAAATACAATTTCACACCATTATGTAACAATGGATCGACACAGTTTTGTAAATAACTATTGGTAATTTTATACATCTCACTATAGTTAATATACAAAACAGTAATGTTATGTTAAAAAAAAAAATACTTAAAAATAAGATAAATAAATAATTGATTATTTAAGCTCTATTTAAGATTCAGAAGAGTAATTTCCCGAAGAAGCAGCACAAGTAGGTAGGCAGATGTTGTTTTTACCTGCAAAGACATTATTGCATGTTACAAATATCATAACAATATCTCAATGTTTTACACCTGAATGTAGACTATTAGAGAATGCAAAATTGGCATCAAGTCTTCCATTGTTTAAATGTGCAAAAAGTTAATATTAAAATATGTATGTAGAGAGGATTACCTCAACAACTGTGTGGTGTGTTCCGCTGCAGCTCACTGTTGTTACTGGTGCTGGCTGCCGGAGTCTTTGCTGTCAGTCGCACGCAGCTCCAAGCTGGCTACGTTGAGTACCTAGTCAGTAAACATGACGAGTGAACACTGTTAGCTCGTTCTAAAATTAACATTTGGCTTAACAATAATAACATTGAGAGACGACGTTTAATAAGCTTTTATATAATTATCACGCCAATCTTTATTATGGTATTAGGTAAAGTTAAATAATGTATTAAACACACTTACGCGATCAAACCCTGGAAGCCTGGAGACGTTGCTATGACGGTATCGACTATCAGCCAGTGGCTGAGTAGTTTAGCAAAGGCCAATAAGAACGCAGGTACAACTTATTAGTTGATGCTAAACTTTCTCAGACAGTGCCCCATCGCTGCAGCCGCCACTATCTTGTCCGACTTGTTGTCACAAGGATGACTATAGTCCCTACATTTTAGATTTTTCATTCCTTTTCCGATTTTTTCGAAGACGGAGTGCTGTCTACTGCTCTAGCGCATTCAACAGCTCGAGCAGTCGGTGTATGCCTCGCAACCGCGAGCGGTCGACGGCACTAAGGCCGGCCGTACACGAACTGCTCGGACAGTTGGCTGCTGAGCTGCTGGCCTTAGCATAAAACAATAATATTGAGAGTCAACGTCCTTTTCATAAACGTTTACATAATTAACACGCCCATTTTTATTACAATGTAGGTAAATTAAAATAATGTAGTTAAACACACTTACGTGATCACACACCTGGAATGGCTGCCTGGAGAAGGTGCTATGACACTGGCTGAGAAGTTTAGCAAAGACTAATAAGAACGTAGGTACAAAATATTAGTCAATGCTAAACCTTCCCAGGCAGTGCCCTATAGCTGCAGCTCCCACTATCTTGTCCAACTTATTGTTACAAGAATGACTAGTCCCTACATTTAATGATTTTTTATTCCTTTTCCGATTTATCATGACTTCGGTACTAGAATAAAAAATAATTAAATTGTAAGACATGAAATGTCAACGCCGGTAGAGCAGATACGCACACATAATATTATTATAGGTACTTATAACACTTCTTTGTCGTGATCAATTTAATGGTCGTCTAATTATTTGTCACATGATTCAATACAGATTTTATATAACACATTCTATTTTATATGAAAGAGAAATTCTTTAATAAAATGCAGTTAAATGTTAGTCATCTTCTCCTTCTGCGCATCATGTGTTAATTACATCATAAACGAGTCAGTACAGTATATGGACAGAACATTACCTCGGGTGCTGATGCTGGCTGTTGGGGTCTTTGCTGTCAGTCGCATCCAGCTCCAAGCTGGCTCTATGTGGAGTACCTAGTCAGTAAACATGACGTGTGAACACTGTGTCATAAAGCGTAGTTGCTGGTCATGCTAAATCAATTACCTATTTTAGTTTAACCAAAAGATATTTTTTGCAATAACTAAACCGTTGCAATATTTGCTGTGTTACGAACTCATTCTAAAATTACCCATTAGCATAAAACAATAATATTGAGAGTCAACGTCCTTTTCATACACGTTTACATAATTATCACGCCTATTTTTACTATAATGTAGTTAAACACACTTACGTGATCACACACCTGGAATGGCTGCCTGGAGAAGGTGCTATGACACTGGCTGAGTAATTTAATATTGACCAATAAGAAAGTAGGTACTACTTATTGATTAATACTAAATTTTCTCAGACAGTATCCTGTCGCTGCCGTTGCCACTATCTTGTCCGACTTATTGTTACAAGGATGACTAGTCCCTACATTTTAGATTTTTCATTCCTTTTCCGATTTTTTATGACTTCGGATAGAGAATGAAAAAAATAAAATGTAAGACATAAACTGTTAAAGACGGAAGATCAGATACACACACATAATATTACTTACTATACTTATAACACTTCGTTTTCGTGACGAAATAACTATGTTTAATAATCTTCTAATTATATGTCACATGAATCAATTACCACATTCTATCTTATATGACACATTCTATCTTATATGACAGATAATTTCTTCAATGAAATGCAGTTAAAGGTTTCTCACCTATAGAATGATGCAGTCTCCTCCTTCTGCGAAGCAGTCATGCTCGCTAAGGAACAGATGGGTCGCGTGATGAGACGAACCTCCACTAGCCACAGCCATCGCGGGAGACACGTACGTCGGGGATCTTGGGCTCCGGCTCGAAACAGAAGTAGGCACGGGGTTGTTTTTAGTCAGTAAGAGTCTAACACTCCCTCTCGCCTCGCCTAAGGTGAGAGAAGTAATTGACGATTTTCACCCCTTAAAAAAGGTAAATTAAAATAATGTAATTAAACATACTTACACGATCAAAGTCACCTGGAGTGGCTGCCTGGAGACGTTGCTATGACACTGGCTGGGCAGTTTACCAAAGACATATAAGGACGTAGATACAACTTATTTGTCAATGCTAAACCTTCCCAGACAGTGCCCTCTCGCAGCTTGCCACTATCTTGTCCGACTTAATGCTTCAAGGATGATTAGTTCCTACATTTAATGTTTTTTCATTCCTTTTCCGATTTATAATGACTTCGGATCAGTAATAAAAAAAAAAAAACTAAATTGTAAGACATGAAATGTCAAAGACTGAAGAACAGATACACATAATATTATTATAGGTACTTATAACTAATGAAATATGTTTAATGGTCGTCTAATTATTTGTCACATGAATCAATGCAGATTTCATATAACACATTCTATCTTACATGAAAGAGAAATTCTTCAATGAAGTGCAGTTAAAGGTTACTCATCTATAGAATGATGCAGTGTCCTCCTTCTACGAAGCAGTCATGCTCGCTAAGGAAGAGATGGGTCGCGTGATGAGACGAACCTCCACTAGCCACAGCCATCGCGGGAGACACGTACGTCGGGGATCTTGGGCTCCGGCTCGAAACAGAAGTAGACACGGGGTTGTTTTTAGTCAGTAAGAGTCTGATATTTCCTCTCGCCTCTCTCAAGGCCGGAAAAGTCGTAGAATGATGTTCTTACCTTCAAAAATCCATATAATGAAGTGCAAGGTATAATAGTTACCTCTCCAAACAGCGAGTGGCATCGTGGTATTATCTGCAATGACAATATCATGTGTTAATTACATCGTAAACGAGTCAGTATAGTATATGGACAGAACATTACCTCTGGTGCTGGGGTTGGGGTCTTTGCTGTCTGTAGCACGCAGCTCCAAGTTGGCTATGTTGAGTACCTAGGCAGTAAACAAGAATTGTGAATACTGTGTCATAAACCGGGAGAACTATGAGTTCCTGGTCATGCTAAATCAATTACTTCAACAATTCAAAAGTTCTTTTTGCACAAGTCAATAAACATGAATCCATTAAGAAAACATTGTTTACTATCCTATTAAATACTTTTTATAATACTTAAATTAAAATTAGACTCATGTAGCCAACAAGTTGAAAATTAAATTTTATCAAGATATGTACATATTTAGTTACGTTCCAAACTATAGGCTTATCGTTATTTTACAAAATATATTTCAAAATGCCACATAAAGCCAGCTCTTCTTGTATTCTTCAAATTTTGTCATGATGTGCAGGACTCGGAGGTTGCAGATCCTTGAAGTCTGTAAAGTAACAACACCGTTGTAGATGTAGTTACTTTATGGACTTAAAGGATTCAGGTGCCGATCGATTTTATTTTTCAATCAGTTGATCCCGGAATACTTCAAGTCGGAGGAACTTTATGCAGCATTCTTCCATTTTCATGTTTTCAGTGTGTTTTGCTTAGCTAGATGAGACATAATGTTTGTTAGTCATTAAAAGAAAACACTACACACATTTGTTATAAAATTAGTAATGAATAGACAAATGATTTAATTACATTATTATTTATAGCACTATAGCCCTCTCGGAATACCCTCACCTCTCTGCGTCATTTATTTAGTTTAAGTCGGTTTAGACGCCGCGAGGCCGCAAAGGGCGGGGGGAGGGAAGTCGGAGAGCTGTCGACTGCTCTAGCGCAGTCAACGGCTCGAGCAGTCGGTATATGCCTTGCAACCGCACGCGAGCGGTCGACGGCACGATGGAATTTCATCATGCAGTTGACGGCTTGAAGAGCGGTCGCGACTGCTCGAGCAGTCGTGTGTACAGCAGCGAATGAATGGCTATAGTTAATCGCACAGTCGCGGCTTCAAGCAGTCGGTTATAACTGCTTGAAGCAGTCCGTGTATGGCTGCCCCAGTCGTCGCGAGAGTCACTCCGAGCGTCGGGGATCACGCGAAGACCTCCAGCCACCGTAAGTGCGGGTCTGCGGACGACGAGAAAGTGTAGCTTGCCGCCCGACCAGAACCAGACCCGTGCGTGAGGTGCGTCGCGTCCCGCACACGCCTCTAGGAGCCATCAGATTACCACAGATGGAACCCAGTAGGGTTGATGCCTGATCCGGAGCTGCGGACTACCTAACGGGTTTACCGGGGCTCCGGCTGGAAACGCAGGAGTAGGAACGGGGTGGTCTTTATTCAGTAAGAGTCTAACACCTCTCGCCTCGCCTAAGGTGAGAGAAGTAATTGGACGATTTTCACCCCTTAAAAAGGTAAATTAAAATAATGTAGTTAAACATACTTACACGATCAAAGTCACCTGGAGTGGCTGCCTGGAGACGTTGCTATGACACTGGCTGAGCAGTTTACCAAAGACATATAAGAACGTAGGTACAACTTACTGGTCAATGCTAAACCTTCCCAGACAGTGCCCTGTCGCAGCTTGCCTCTATCTTGTCCGACTTAATGCTTCAAGGATGATTAGATCCTACATTTAATGATTTTTCATTCCTTTTCCGATTTATAATGACTTCGGATCAGAAATAAAAAAAAACTAAATTGTAAGACATGAAATGTCAAAGACTGAAGAACAGATTCACATAATATTATTATAGGTACTTATAACTTATTAAATATGTTTAATGGTCGTCTAATTATTTGTCACATGAATCAATGCAGATTTTATATAAAACATTCTATCTTACATGAAAGAGAAATTCTTCAATGAAATGCAGTTAAAGGTTACTCATCTATAGAATGATGCAGTCTCCTCCTTCTGCGAAGCAGTCAGTAAGCAGAAGAGTCAGTAAGAGTCTGATATTTCCTCTCGCCTCTCTCAAGGCCGGAAGAGTCATTGAATGATATTCTTCAAAAATCCATATAATGTAGTACAAGGTAAAATAGTTACCTCTCCAAACAGCGACTTGCATCGTGGTATTATCTGTAATGACAATATTATGCGTTAATTGCATCGTAAACAAGATCTTACTTTATATGGACATAACATTACCCCTGGTGCTGGTGTTGGCTGCTTGGGTCTTTGCTGTCAGTCGCATCCAGCTCCAAGTTGGCTCTATGTGGAGTACCGAGTCAGTAAACATGACGTGTGAGTACTGTGTCATAAAGCGTAGTTGCTGGTCATGCTAAATCAATTACCTATTTTAGCAAAAGATATTTTTTGCAATAACCAAACCGTTGCAATATTTGCTGTGCTACGAACTCATTCTAAAATTACCCATTAGCATAAAACAATGATATTGAGAGTCAACGTCCTTTTCATAAACGTTTACATAATTAACACGCCCATTTTTATTACAATGTAGGTAAATTAAAATAATGTAGTTAAACACACTTACGTGGTCACACACCTGGAATGGCTGCCTGCAGAAGGTGCTATGACACTGGCTGAGTAATTTAATATTGACCAATAAAAAAGTAGGTACTACTTATTGATTAATTCTAAATTTTCTCAGACAGTATCCTGTCGCTGCCGTTGCCACTATCTTGTCCGACTTATTGTTACAAGATGTTAGATGGCTAGTCCCTACATTTTAGGTTTTTCATTCTTTAGAGAAAGAAAAACCTAATAAGTAGGGCCTAGTAATGGGTCGCGTGATGAGACGAACCTCCACTAGCCACAGCGATCGCGGGAGACACGTACGTCGGGGATCTTGGGCTCCGGCTCGAAAAAGAAGTAGGCACGGGGTTGTTTTTAGTCAGTAAGAGTCTGATATTTCCTCTCGCCTCTGTCAAGGCCGGAAAAGTCGTAGAATGATGTTCTTACCTTCAAAAATCCATATAATGAAGTGCAAGGTATAATAGTTACCTCTCCAAACAGCGAGTGGCATCGTGGTATTATCTGCAATGACAATATCATGTGTTAATTACATCGTAAACGAGTCAGTATAGTATATGGACAGAACCTTACCTCTGGTGCTGGGGTTGGGGTCTTTGCTGTCTGTAGCACGCAGCTCCAAGTTGGCTATGTTGAGTACCTAGGCAGTAAACAAGAATTGTGAATACTGTGTCATAAACCGGGAGAACTATGAGTTCCTGGTCATGCTAAATCAATTACTTCAACAATTCAAAAGTTCTTTTTGCACAAGTCAATAAACATGAATCCATTAAGAAAACATTGTTTACTATCCTATTAAATACTTTTTATAATACTTCAATTAAAATTAGACTCATGTAGCCAACAAGTTGAAAATTAAATTTTATCAAGATATGTACATATTTAGTTACGTTCCAAACTATAGGCTTATCGTTATATTACAAAATATATTTCAAAATGCCACTTAAAGCCAGCTCTTCTTTAATCTTCAAATTTTGTCATGATGTGCAGGACTCGGAGGTTGCAGATCCTCGAAGTCTGTAAAGTAACAACACCGTTGTAGATGTAGTTACTTTATGGACTTAAAGGATTTAGGTGCCGATAGATTTTATTTTTCAATCAGTTGATCCCCGAATACTTCAAGTCGGAGGAACTTTATGCAGCATTCTTCCATTTTCATGTTTTCAGTGTGTTTTGCTTAGCTAGATGAGACATAATGTTTGTTAGTCATTAAAAGAAAACACTACACACATTTGTTATAAAATTAGTAATGAATAGACAAATGATTTAATTACATTATTATTTATAGCACTATAGCCCTCTCCGAATACCCTTACCTCTCTGCATCATTTATTTAGTTTAAGTCGCTATACAAATCAACTTATATACATATATCTAACTAACTAATAATATTAAATTATATTATTCACATAATATGTATTAACGAGCATATTGTCACACACCAAGGTCATTAATAATTATTTGCTGAAATTTGAAGTTGCAGTTTCTTCGTAGCTTTAGTTCTACAAACTAGGACCACACGGTTACCAGTTGATTATATATTCAACAACTCGATAACTGCGTGTTCTCAGTCGGAAGAGCTATCGCCGGCTATCTTCCATTCCCGAAATTCCATCAAAAGTGTGTGACACTATCAGTGTGGGGGTAGTACAAAGGCACCAGCAGATATATGCCACGAGAAGTGAAAGTTACAGTATGGCCTAGCATAGTTCAGTGTAGAGCTGATGGTGTAAGAACACTGTGGTTATGTTCAATACACAGTCCTCTGGTGAAAGTACAACGCCATAGCACCGTGGATCGAAATAACCAAAACAGCGTTTTATGCACAAACGTAACGAATATATACATATACAATTCTAATGCACAAACGTAACGAATATATACATATAGGTACAATTCTAATGACACAAAATTGTCTGCGTCTTGCGTTATTCAAAGTTATGCTTGTAACGTATCTGGCAGAATGGAGGTGTGGTAAGTACAGAGGGCTCAGTACGAGTTTCTTTTACTTTTAACGAGACCGAAACGAGAGCCTGTTGGGCGCTTTGATTGGCCGCACCTATGGGAATAACAACCAGTAAATGAAACATGTTTATTAGTATATTTTTTGGAAAGTGTTTATAAAAGTAAACCACTCACCGTATTTATATGTGGTGTGGCGTACGGCTGATACTGATACTGGCTTAGTATTCGGTATAAGAAGTCTAGGATTGGTAACTTCTAAATCCTCATGTCCCGTCAAAGCCGTCGGAGTTGTCACCACCGTTGTGCAATGCGTTCCATAATAAGACTGATTACTGTCAGAGAGTAAGTGCAGGTACTGAAGTAACGTCCTCTCTGTCCTAGAGAAAATACAAAACATTTTAATGTTGGTCCACATTTTTGTTAGTAACAGAATAGAGATAAATACACTTACAGTATTTGTTGTGGTCTGACGTCCTGTGTTGTTGGTTTGTTTTGGAACCAAGAAGATCAGTTGGTTTCATTTTAGGTATAACAATTCAGTTCAGACATAAGATGAGCATCCTTCTTCATACTTTTCGTCAAAGTCATCTTGTTAATGTATCTTGCGCAAAGTGAATACAAGTTCTATTGTCATTTTTTTCTGTCAGCTCATATGAGGAATAAGTTAAGGGGCACATGAATTACAGTAGCTATTTACCAATTTAGATATCTAGCTAGCTGTTGATGTTGCAATGACACAGGCTTGGCATTCGGTACATGGCGATCTAGGATATGGAAACTCTAGATCTACCTGAGCCGAATTTGCCAAGACTGGGTCTAATCGCTGGTGCTCTCATCAGTCTTTCTAGGTTTCCACATGCCACATGTCACCACAGAGTCGTCGTTTTTCTGACGAAAAGTGAGTGTAGGTCCTGGAGTTCTATCTTCTCTGGATGACGCACTACTGACGTTGCAATGACACTGGCTTTACATTCGGGCATAGAAGGTTTAGGAATTGGAAACGCTAATCCCCCTCTATTTCCGAATTTATGAAGCCAGTGTCTTATCGCTGGAATCATGATATTACAGAAAAATAAGTTTAAGTAATATTACAAGATTTACTACAAGAATACAAAGGTGGATAAAATTAATAACGACCAAACCACATTATAGAAGGAATACAAATATTTTTAAAACCACGTCACGTGCCAATCAAATAAAAAAGCCAAGTAGAAGTAGAAATTGACAGAAAGTTGAGATGCAGTCGTTAGTCCTTGCCAGGGTTTCTTTTTCTTGGGGGCCGTTTTGCCAAGATTGGGTCTGATGGCTGGTGTTCTCACTTATAATACGTTGCCACTTGCCACCGGTTTGCTGACGGAAAGTGAGTGTAGGTCCTGCAGTTACTTCTTCTCTGGATGAGTACTGATGTTGCAATGACACTGGCTTTACATTCGGGCATAGAAGGTTTAGGAATTGGAAACGCTAATCCCCCTCTATTTCCGAATTTATGAAGCCAGTGTCTTATCGTTGGACTCATGATTCATGATATTACAGAAAAAGAAATTAAAGCAGTATTACAAGAATTACTACAAGAACACTAATAACTTTTTACAGAAAAAGGGTTTGAAATTTATAACGACAAAGCCACATTACAAGAAGCAACAGTATTAATATTTTTAAAAACACGTAACGTGCCAATCAAATAAAAAAGCCAAGTAGAAGTAGAAATTGACAGAAAGTTGAGATGCAGTCGTTAGTCCTTGCCAGGGTTTCTTTTTCTTGGGGGCCGTTTTGCCAAGATTGGGTCTGATGGCTGGTGTTCTCACTAATAATACGTTGCAACTTGCTACCGGTTTGCTGATGGAATAAGTGTAGGTCCTGCAGTTACTTCTTCTCTGGATGAGTACTGATGTTGCAATGACACTGGCTTTACATTCGGGCATAGAAGGTTTAGGAATTGGAAACGCTAATCCCCCCCTATTTCCGAATTTATGAAGCCAGTGTCTAATCGCTGGAATCATGATATTATATAAAAAGAATTTAAAGCAGTATTACAAGATTTACTACAAGAATACAAAGAATATTACAGAAAAATATTTTTAAGTAATATTACAAGATTTACTACAAGAATACAAAGGTGGATAAAATTAATAACGACCAAACCACATTATAGAAGGAATACAAATATTTTTAAAACCACGTCACGTGCCAATCAAATAAAAAAGCCAAGTAGAAGTAGAAATTGACAGAAAGTTGAGATGCAGTCGTTAGTCCTTGCTAGCGTTCCTCTTTCTTTTCTTTTGTATGATTGAAAAGAAATATCTTCGTATATATTTAAAGTCTATTTTTACTACATTATAAAACAGTATTCGGTACATGAAGATGTAGGATATGATCTAGATCTACATGAGCCGAATTTGCCAAGTCTGGGTCTGATGGCTGGTGTTCTCACTAATAATACGTTGCAACTTGCCACCGGTTTGCTGATGGAAAATGAGTGTAGGTCCTGCAGTTACTTCTTCTCTGGATGAGTACTGATGTTGCAATGACACTGGCTTTACATTCGGGCATAGAAGGTTTAGGAATTGGAAACGCTAATCCCCCTCTATTTCCGCATTTATGAAGCCAGTGTCTTATCGCTGGACTCATGATTCATGATATTACAGAAAAAGAAATTAAAGCAGTAATACAAGATTTATTAAAAGAATACACAGATAATTACAGAAAAATAAGTTTAAGTAATATTACAAGATTTACTACAAGAATATTACAAGATTTACTACAAGAATACAAAGAATATTACAGAAAAATATTTTTAAGTAATATTACAAGATTTACTACAAGAATACAAATATATTTTTACAGAAAAATAAATTGAAGTAATATTACAAGATTTACTACAATAATACGAAGAATATTTACAGAAAAAGTGGGTAACTACCAAGCTACATTCAAATTAAAAGAGAAAACAGTATCAATATTTTTAAAACCACGTCTCGTGCCAATCACAATCTTCTTGTTGCCTTTTGCCACCATTTTGTTGAAACGGAAAATGATTGTTGGTCGTCTAGTTATTTCTTCTCTGTTGGCATTTATAGCGAATACCAAACTGCATGGTGTACTACTGATGTTGCAATGACGCTGGCTTTGCATTCGCGCAAAGTAGGTTTAGGATAGGTAACACCTAAACCTACTGGGCCCGAATTGATCAAGCCAGTGTCTGATCGTAGGAGTTATGAAAATGGCTTGGTATTCGGTTCAGAATGATCTAGGATATGTAAATTCTAGACTTACATGAGCGGAATTTGTCAAGACCGGGTCTGATTGCTGGTGTTCTCATCACAGTCTTCTAGTATGTGGTCACTTGCCAATGTTTTGTTCATGGTAAGTAAGTGTCGGTCCTTCAGCAAGAGTCACCACCACCGTCTTGTATTGTAATAAGTTACGTAATAACACCAATTACGTATACGTTGTGAGTGCCGGTGTAGAAATGACTTGTCCTCTGTCAGCCCCCTCTGGTCCATCTTCAAGTGATGACTGTGCAGCCAGCCTGGTAATGGCCGGGGGTTTCATGTGGTGACGAAAACATACATGAAATCCCTGGTCACTTACAGGCCAACTACAGTTCTAGGCGGCTTCTCGGAACTTTCAATAATTTATTTATATTTTACAGTTTACATCAACAATATAAGTATAATTAAATAATTTAATATAAGTACATTCAATCTAAGTTCTAAATTAAGTGCATTTTGAGTTATGACTCAACATTTTGTTTTAAAAAACGTTACTCCACTCTACGATTTTCTCCCCGGTCGTGGGTGCCTTTACAAACATTCAACTCCCCATACACTTGAAACCCAAACCTGAAATAACAATTTTTGGATTACACAAAAAGATGCTCCGTGCGGGAATCGAACCCACTACACGTTACGTGGCAATTACTCTCCATCTATTTCATGAGAATCATAATTGGGTGGTATACAATAGAAGGTATAGCTCAGCTTCTTATAAATATATGAGAATTCGTACAATACAGTATTACTATTTAAAATCTACCTTGTTAAAATGTGAAAATATAAAATCTTAAAATAGTATAACTAATAAAGTTTTTAAGCACAGATTAAACACTCACAGAGTTGTTGGAAGCTTACTGATTGTAGTAGGTTCACAAAATTAGCTCGCGACACATTTTCCTTTAGCGAATACTAGGAATACTTCGGTGAAGAGGTATTTTCTCGGAAAATTTAAGGAATAAACGACCTGCGCTTGGCTTAAATACAAGTTACTCGGTTCTTAACAACATTTGTTACAATAGTACACCAGACAAAACCGAATAATCTTCTTAGAGTAGGAAGTATACTCAATACAAAAATGCCCTTTTTAAAATAAAAAAAACATCCTACTGTGTTCCTACCCTGGATTGAAAATAAAAGTACTCGTAGGCATTACACAGGAAATTTTATCAGAAAATGTTGAATGAGTTGTGTTGATATTTACTTGGAAAAATATTTTAAAACGTGAATGGGAATCGCTCGAGTTCCGCTCTTGCACAGATCTAGCGACGGGTATATTTAAAGTGTCACCGTCTAACGCGGTGAAATGGATTTCCTCTCTGCCATCTCCACGGAGACAGATAAAGGAGGCACTATATCTGAAGCTGGTTGCTGTTAGAGTTTATTTTTTATTCTTTTATGTCAAAGCTAGAAAGTTAGCTTTTTTGCTGTATGGAAACAATCGTTTTTTGTCTGGTGGTCTGGTTTCAAGTTTTCAAGTTTAGCCTAAACTTGAAGCTACTAAAGTAAAGTTTTCATGAATAAACGGTTTTCTTATGAGAATATATTATGATAAGCTACTAGTTTTAAGGCATACCGGGTCTCATAACATGACCAGCGTGGGTGAGGCGGTGACGTCACACAGTCAACTCTTTTAGTGGGGCTTTTCTCAACTGATTTACGTTAATACACCGTTAATTCCAATCAATTAATATCTCACGACACACTAAAATTTCACTTGAATGAAGTAACTACAGTTCACGTTCAAACGGGCCAGCCCTCATCCTCATCTCCAATTTAGTCATGTGTTTCTAATGGCAGGAGGTTGGCAATCCTCGAGAACAAAGCGGGCGAATAACCGATGGACCACAGTCTACACTATTATCGTTACCAAATCATGCGAGCGTAAGCTGCGGAGACTGAACGGACGCGTCAATTTGATATTCACAAAGGCCGTATTAGGCTTTGGGTAAATCTAACGTCTGTGGTCTGTGGACAGCGGTGCTGGTCTCCAATAACTAGACTACTAATTTGTTTATGTCTATATATTTTAATAAGAATTATGTAGTCTGTTAGAAAGGTGTTAACAAAACATATACCTAATAAATCAATAAAAATAGCTTTATTTTGGGCTTATACTAAGCCGGACTGGCTATAATACCTTGGTTTTATACCTACTAGTTTTCTGTTGTCCGTTCTTTGTCGTTGGTACTCAGTTATTCTGACCAATTTTTTTTTCGAGTAGTACGAGTATATGGAAATACTAAGGGATCGATAAGATTCCTAAATAGAAGTACTTTACTATCCAACAGCATGCTAAATACCAAAAACAGCAAAAGTTTGTAAAATTACTTTCGAAAATAAAAAAAATAGGGAAATACGATGCGTAAATTTTACAAACATGTTGTCATTTGAATATCTTCAAACTGATTAGTAATTAATATCGACCTTATACTCAAGGGATGGTTAAATCTTAACAAGACGTCGATGATAATATTTATAATAGTTATATCTTATCAGTGTCAAAATTTATCAAATTGCGTTTACTTTTTTAACTCTCATCGATTTTAGAAAAATGTGTAATAAAATTGCTAGAGGAATAAACAAATAAAAGTATTAACTTACAGTAATAACTTTTACAACATTATATTCCATAAAAATGTAAGTATTATTCTAAAATCATTAAGGTTTACGTTTAGAGTAATACACATTTTAAAAGAACAAAATGAATAAAAAAGTTTATATCGCCATTGTTCCTGTGTTGAAGTTCTTCGTTGGTGGTATTTTGTAGTTCATACCATTTTGTGACATGGGGGGTTGCCAAAATAATACTCCAACCTTGTGGCGAACCCTACATGCCCTGAAATAGTAGAACAGGATTCTGCATCAGCATCTTCTATACGACCGGGTGACAGGTCTTCTCATGTAGTTACAGTTATACAATTTTCTTCTACTACATCAAGATTGCTACTAAACTAGTTACGAAAGAAAAACATTTACCTTTTTGAAAAATGTTCAGAAAAAAACCGAAAGCATTCAAAGAAACTGGAAATCTTCGTTACTTTTTAAACTGCCTTTACCATATTTTATTAATCATAGCTGATAACCTAAATAACATTACAAAAAGTTAGTGCATCTAATTGAGATTTGTAATGGTATGCTCTAAGAGAAACACATATGTTCGAGGACGTTATCTAAATATGAACTACGACTAAATTGCCCTTTTAGAATTTAATCACGTTGACTATGTAATGAATATGTAAATATTTTTTTATGTAGTTATAGGAATACCTTATCTTTTTTATATGTTAATATTCTATTAAATGTGGATTGTTTTAAAATTAAGATATAATTTTAGAACAATACATATTTTAAAAGAAACCCTAACCCTAGCCTAACCGGCAGAAATTCGCCACAGGCAAGAATCTCTCCACAACTGACTTTCCCTAAATTATTACAAAACTTTTGGCATCATATTTGCCAAGAGTTTGATAACAGATATAAGGAGGTCAGGCCTCTTGCGTGGAGATCATTGCCTGCGCCCAGGGTGCACCAAGCCAGCAACTGCAGTTTCCTCCGAACTTGTCCGCAAGGAACCAGCAGCTGCAGCATACGAGGAGGTTTTCTGCGAGCACCCCACAGAGTGCCTACATTTGCGAGCTTTTCAATTAGAGATTTAACTATATTACACTTAAGATTCAAAATTCATATCAACATAGAATTGAAGTAACCGTTGCTCCTCTTTAGATCTAGTACAAAAAAATAATTGTATATACTCGCGACACTCTGTTCAGAGGAGCAACGTGAAATAAAGTGATTCGACAAAATAAAAACTAAAAACAAACAAAAGGTAAAAACTAAAGTATAAAATAACTATTATTAGTACTGATAGGTGAAAAGTCGGAGCCACAAGTTCTAAACAAAATTATTCATTAAAATCTAAATAGATATCTAATATTAAGTCATTTACAGTTTTGTGACCATTAAGTTATATTTTTTTTACTTGAAAAACATATTTATGTATAGGAATAAATCACGAAAGACAATTTGCACCTTTAAAAAAAATGAACATCTATTTGTTCCTTCAAGCTTCCTTGTGCGAACTGCTAGGGAGTGGAACTCGTTGCCGGAGTCTGTGTTTCCTGATGGGTATAACTTGGGTGTCTTCAAGGCCCGAGTGAATAGGTTGCTTATGGGCAGACGTGCTCCACCGTAGGCCGTATCATCACTTACCATCAGGTGAGATAGCGGCCAAACGTCGACCCATTAAATGTAAAAAAAAAAAAAAGTTATTCACGTAGTTAGTTGACCGGCGACCGTTGAAGCGTCCCAATCGCATGATACCTGTAGAAAGGAGCTCTATATGCACGTGTAACCAATAAAGTCTCGGTTCTACAGGGTTCACGCGACTGAGACAAAACACCATCCGATGGACCACCACGCGAGGCTCTTCTCTGTAACGTATGAAAATAAAGACAATTGTAATATTAATGTCGTTATATACGGTATACCAAATTTCATAAATATGTAATACATATACAATTACATACACAATACATTACATACACAAAATGTTTATATGTACTTATAATATAAAATTAATAAAAAAAAACTTTATTTATTCAGTATTAAAGTTAAAGGGAGTTGAGTTTTTCGAAATCATAAAATAATGTAAAAATCGAGCTTTAATATAAAAGTTTGGTCTACTACAAAATTGTATAGAATTTTGGACAATTTCAGATATACATCAGATATACATTGCAATAAATAAACAAATTATTATGATTTGGTTTGTCGAAAAATGAGACTATCAGATTTTGTAAAAGAAGGTAGTAAGTTTTGGTTGGCATAATTACTACACAGCAAAATTTCACATCAAATTGATAATTTGCATATAAAGTACAAATAAAATCAATTCACACATTTATGATACTTAGTTACTTGGCGATTCCGTTGTTGCCCAATCGTGTGATATCACGCAAAAGTTAAGCTTTATTAGATTATGAAAATTACTAATAAAGGCTCGGCTTCTACAGGATACCAACACTTCAGGCTCTTCCCTGTACCTGATACTGTGAGAGAAAATATTATTTAAGACACCATCTAACAACTAACTAAAAATCACAGTTTAATCACTTAAATTAATGGAGAAAAGCTCTACTAGTTTCGAGTCACAGAGGGATTCTTTATCATGAGCAGCGTGCGCGACGTCGCCGCGTCTGTGCATGCTGCTGCTGTGCACGTGACTAAACTGTGATTTTTAGCAATGTTTTATAATTATAAATATACATAAAAATTATTTGTTCTGTTTCCATGTTGACCGGCGAACTCGTTGAGTATACCCAATCATGTCGTAATATAGGCACAGTATTTTATAATGCAACATATAAAATTCTGTCCTACACTCCCACACGAATGAGCAATCATCATTCGCTGCAGGTGCATACAGTCCAAACTCTTTCCTGTAAAGGAGTACATATAAAACATGACTCATTAATATATATTGGCGACACTCTTGACTCTATTGAGGCAAGTCACCATGTGGCATTCAGTTTAAACTCTCCTGCCAACACAATTTCTGAGTAATAAATAATATCACTAGACGTATATTGGAAGCATATTACGCCGTCGCCACATGCTACAGAACAACCATGTCATAATTTATAAAAATATAACCTCACTATTTACTTAACTCATATCAAATTGGAAGAGGAATAAATAGCACATATAATAAGAATTAAAATTATAATCGTTGATCGGCGCCTCCGTTGAGTTTTCCCAATCGTATGCATCCCTTTAGGCTATACTTTTATGTTTGTATAATCAATAAAAGGATGGCCCGTCAGGGTAGCACACAAATGAGCGATATCTCCATGTGATGGACAGCCACTAGAGAGTCTTCCGTGTGACGCATAAAAATACAAAACAGAATAACTACATTATAAATTTCATAACTAAGACATTTCATAAATATGTTATAAAATTCACAAAAACATTAGGTACAAATAAACAATCACACATTTTATAATAAATCTTATCAATATGCACACTACAATTAATCACAACTATTATATAACTACAAAAATACTTACGAATTAACATATTTGTTACTAGTGTTGGGAAGATTACGTTTCTCAGCACGTTAAATAATATCGAGTAAGATCCGTAGAGTGTTTAATATATTTCATCAAGTGAAACCTACAGCATAGAACAGTTGTGTTTTGAAGTATCATGTACAGCTTAGAGCAGTTTTACAATTACAGCAAGGCGATAGAAGCTTCGTGTCTCGTGCGTGATGCTGTAAGTGGTAACAATATAACAAATGTGTGTCCATTCTCTGCAGCCATGTATGTCTTGACAGGCTAACGCGTAGGAACCGGCGGTGTCCTCTTCGATGTGCAGTCTCAAACGAGATCACCTGTAGTGCACGAGCTTTTGAATTATTTCGACACAAATAGCTCGAGACTACAGGCTATCCGCGGATGAGATGACACGTAGGCAGCATGGACGTCCTCTCGCCCCTGTTTTGAATCATTAGCTTACCTAAAAAATAAAATGTTTCTTAGCTTAAAATTAATGCGAGTCTCATACAATCTTTCAACCCTTATTTCATCTCTTATTGAGTAAAATTCATTAAGTATTTACTTTCAAAATGTCGATTTTCCTACACATATATTTATCATCCCTCAAGGGTGATTTGTTTTCACGCCATTTTGTTATCAGGCCATTCATTCTGCAACTTGTCCCACGTTACTGTTTGGGTGGGATTTTAAACTTTATAATTGTTTGGTACAGTCAGTTAGACAAGATAATATTAATAATATTTTATAGTTAAGTATCTTTAGTTTTGTTTTGTTGAAAGATTGTTCAATAAAATACTAACGAGTTCTACTTTACGAAGTATGAAGTAACAAATATACATATTTCAAAAGGTCATTAGCATCATAAAATAATCTGTACGGATCTTGAGCTGGCCTTAATTTTTTTATTAGTATAGATTTTACACTTCCTATTTTGCTACTGATTGTACCTTTCTCAATTAGAAAATAACGTGAGACGAGTTGCAGAATAAAAATAATAAATATATATTTTGGTTTTCTGCAAGTCGTCCCAAATGGGCCGTTGGCATGCGGGGCGAGTTAATGAATCACTACAAATTGGAAGAAGAATAAATAGCACATATTATAATAAGAATTAAAATTATAATCGTTGATCGGCGACTCCGTTGAGTTTTCTCAATCGTATGAATCCCCATAAGCTGGACTTTTATGTTTGTATAAGCAATAAAAGTTGAGACTTACGGGGTCCCACACGGATGAGGGAAATCGCCAAGTGATGGACAGCAACTCGAGGGTCTTCCGTGTGCCGCATAAGACGAGACGGGACGAGTTGATGAATCACCCCATTTCTCGGAAATAAATTGAGAATAATATTAAATAAAAATTTGCGACTGTCTGTTGCTGTCTTGTTTGGCTAATTTGAAGCGTCTTTCTTTTTCTCTGCAGTCATGTATGTCTTGACAGGCTAACGCGTAGGAACCGGCGGTGTTCTCTTCGATGCGCATTCTCAAACGTGATTACCTGTAGGGCACGAGCTTTTGAATTATTTCGACACAAATAGCTCGAGACTACAGGCTATCCGCGGATGAGATGACACGTAGGGGGCACGGATGTCCTCTCGCTCCTGAAATAATTATATTAATAAACTATTCAAAGTACATATTATTAGTAAAATTACTGAAACGAAATATTTATTTCAGGATTTTTATAGCATTGAATCAATAGCTTACCTATGAAATAAAATGTTTCTTAGCTCAAAAGGAATACAAGTCGCGTACAAACTTTCATCCCTTATTTCATCTCTTATTGAGTAAAATTTATATATACTTACTTACAAAATGACGATTTTCCTACACGTATATTATCATGCCTTAAGGGTGATTTGTTTTCACGCCATTTAATTATCAGAATAGCAAGATCACATAATTTTGTTTATACCTTAAAAAGTATCACGCAGCAATTATTTCATTGAAAATAACATATTATAGTAGTTACTGGGTTAGTATTAAAATTATCTGAATTTGTTGTTGAATATAATAAATAGCTTCAGCAATTACAAACAAATCTATCTTTGATTTTATTCTTTCTAATAATTTAAGTACTTCATCTGTACTAGACTGGATAAAAATAGAAGCCATGGCATTTAAAGTATACTTAAATGCATAATATACCTATTTCGTAGGTGTCCAGATAACATGACCGATGAAGTAAATACAATATTCTGATGTTGACGTTAACTCCAGTTCTTATTTATTACATATTCAATTTAAATTAAAAAGCAACAGGCAATAACACACTAGTTTACTAAATGTTCAGTACGTGTCGTAGGCTAAAATGTTTACATACATGTCATATCTACACATTTCTCGGAAATAAATTGAGATTGATATTAAATAAAAATGTGCGACTGCTGTGCTGCTGTCTTGTTTGGCTAATTTGAAGGCATTTTCGGCCAGTTTTTGGAGGCCCGTCGCATTAGTTCAATAGTGAAGCACCAGTAGAAATGATCTTTGTATCAATAGTTTCAAAGCACGGAGCTGCCTGTACTCACGAATGAGCACAATTACAGTAAGACGATAGAAGATCCGTGTCTCGTGCGTGATGCTGTAAGTGGTAACAATATAACAAATGTGTGTCCATTCTCTGCAGCCATGTATGTCTTGACAGGCTAACGCGTAGGAACCGGCGGTGTCCTCTTCGATGCGCAGTCTCAAACGTGATTACCTGTAGATGCACGAGCTTTTGAATTATTTCGACACAAATAGCTCGAGACTACAGGCTATACGCGAATGAGATGACACGTAGGGAGATGGCTGCTCTCACGCTTCTGAAATAATAAAAAACATAAACGATACACGTTTGAGGATCTACAATAAACTAGTGGTCGCCTAGTGGTCGAAATTCGACCATATACGATTTAATTTACAATACCTTAACCTTAACATACGTTCAAGGATAATTTTTATTTAACGAATTGCTATTCGTTTTGCAAAATTCAAATTAATATATTCCGGCGCATCATGAATAACCAAACCTCCTTCAATGAGAAACCTCTTTTCATATGAGACGTGAGAATATCATCGCAATGTCTGTCAATTTTGACGTTTTGTCAAATACGATACTTATGCATGGTAATGTGTATAATGTTTTATTTATTGATTTAATGCACTTTATAAGCATTATTTTTGAAAAATATTAGCGTTCTGGACTTCTCCTTTTTATGCTCCTACGTCCGCGCAATTTTCGTAAAAAGGGGTCGAAAGTTTTTGCATCACGTATTAATATATAGATTGCCGGCCACCCAACTGTAGTCTGCCCATTTATTTTTGGAGTCGTGGATGGAGTGTGCTACTTAGGATGTTTGGTGAATAAATAAAAAAAACCGCAAGTTTCGTATGCTACGCCTCTAGTTTTAGCTCAAGTTTTTACAATAATATTTATTATTATTTACACAATGCATTTATTCACTGGCGGTTATTGAGGTGACATTAATCATTGTGTCAATGTCTTAATATATTATGTCAGATGTCACTCGTTTTACGCAGGTTTCATTTTGTAGAAAAAAAAATGTTAGCAATAATTAATTCGAATTGATAGGGTATAATAAATATTTAGATTTTGATGTCAAATTATAATTTCACTTAATATTTTTGAAATATCTGTGTATTTTGATTTTGAAAATAATAAATCATTTGTCATGGAATATGTACATAAATGGTTAAGATTGATGATAACAAATCATCCACTGGTAAAAACCAACACAATAAAATACGGAAATCCTTTTGTTTAATAATGCGTCTGCCGCAGTGCTCCGGCGCAGTACATTACAGTTCTGGCCATTTAGAAATAGATCAAGTGCCAAATGATACAAATCTACATAGTGACCCTTGTCTATTTCAAATGGACGAACTATTCGGCAGCAACAGGTCGCATTCCAAAGTTGTCTTCTCAGTTGTGTAAGTACATTAATTTCTCGCGAGAATTATTTTTTTTTGTCTTTTAAGAGCCATAATTAATGAAAAGACATAAAAATAAGTCTCGTGAGATATTAAATTAATTACGGACCACGGCTATATTATGTAAATCTGTAACAAAGTACAAACAGTTATCAGACAGAAGCAGTATAAGTTCAATATTAGTTCATGGGATGTACTTCATTTTTCTACAGACGCAGACGTCCTCTTCGGTGCGTGTACTCAAACATGTACTACCTGTATAAAGAGACTTTTGGAGGTACTATACAAAAGCCCGGATGTACAGGGTAGGCATGGATGAGTTGAAGATGATGATGATGATGATGTCAAATGAGGAACTCACTCTTTCTTCTGTATATAAGATTTTGGCGACTGTTTACTGAGACTGCTTGTTAACTTCGTTTTTTTACTAAACTGAACTTATTTGATCATGAAAGGGTGTTCACAAAGTACAATATTAATGAATAAATCTCACATGGGTAAGAAGGCATAGCTCCTTTTTTATGAAATAGAGAGACCAACGAGCTTTCCAATCGCCTAATGGCTACCAATTGAATCTAAAACTCATAATAAACTAAGATACCTCCAAGAATTCCCGTTAAACGGGTGGATAGGGCAGGAAATGATCATGTTTGTGACATTGAATAGTGAGTTTTGGGTATTGTTCGAAATATAAGGATCTACAATAAATAACAGGCCACCTTACTGTATCCTGTTCATTTATGCTTCGGTTCAATGTTTAATTTTGAGATCATCACTTTCAGTCTAGTTCACATCGATTATAGAATGTTCATGAATAATCGAAAATGTAAATGGTTATGATCAGTGATGAACATCATATATAACCGAGAAAGTTTATGGCCCACGAAAAAAAAGAACACAACAAAACATGGAAAGCAAAGTTGTCTTCTCAGTTGTATTCATTAATTTCTTTTGAGGATTATTTATGTCATTCAAGAAACAATGAAATGACATTAAAATAATTCTCATGAGACATTAATTACGAGTTAACTTATATAACTCCGTGACGAAGTAAAAATAAATATTAAATAGGGACCAAAAACATGATTAAATAACGTTACAGTAAAAGATAATTATAAGTTCATGGGATGTACTTCATTTTTCTACAGCCGCCGACGTCCTCTTCAGTGCGTGTACTCAAACGTGTACTACCTGTATAAAGAGACTTTTGGTGGTATACTCTACAAAAGCCCGGATGTACAGGGTAGACACGGATGAGCAGAAGATGAACTCACTCCTGCTCCTGTAATAAAGATTGTGGCGATTGATTAGTACCAGGCTGCTACTACATAAATGTTTATTTATCTGTATAACTTATAGAGTTAAACTGTAAGATTATGCATGTTTTTTACTAATAAATAAATTAAATCGTAACCGACCACCAGTGAAAACAATAACAAGAGAAAAATAAAAATAATATCCTTACTAGTATTTTGTTTTGTCTACATATATCGCCATAGTGCTCCGGCGCAGTACATTACAGTTCTGGCCATTTAGAAATAGATCAAGTGCCAAATGATACAAATCTACATAGTGACCCTTGTCTATTTCAAATGGACGAACTATTCGGCAGCAACAGGTCGCATTCAGTTGCAAGTTGTCTTCTCAGTTGTATACATTAACTTCTTCCAGGATTTATTTTTAATATCTTTTAATATACAGGTAATAAAAAGAAGTAAAAATAAGTCCCGAGAGACATTAAATTAATTACGGGTTACGGTTAACTTATGTAACTCTGTAACAAAGTACACACAGTTATCAGACAGATATAAAACATCATTAATTTAGTATAAGAGAGTATAAGTAGATTAGTATAGTATAATTCATGGGATGTACTTCTATGTGCTACAGACGACGCCGACGTCCTCTTCGGTGCGTGTACTCAAACGTGTCCTACCCGTGCATAGTGACTTTTGGTGGTACTCTACAAAAGCCCGGATGTACAGGGTAGACACGGATAAGCTGTGATATTGAATCATTTTTGCTCCTGTAATCATTACATTAATACCTAAATGGTTATTATCATAATTTTCATAAATTGTATAAAATTAAAAAGGAGCTAAAGTTTGCCCTGCTAACCTAAATTTAGGTATAAAAAATATGGCCAGTATGTAACGCTAATGTTTTTATTTTCTGCAATTAAAACGTATATATGTGACATACGCATGTTTTGGCAAGCAAAAAAGATAATACCGAAACTCCTGGACAGGGTAGACACGGATGGGCTGTGTTATGGAAAAATTAACAATCGTTTTTATAGCTATGAATTAACCAATAAGAGTATTGAGGTATTAAATTTTAGGTATAAAATTAGTCTTATGTATAATATTTCAAATGACTTGTCAAGCAGTTTCGCGGAGGCTGGTGACCATTCACGGCGGTGGTGGTTGACGGTGGTGATGGTACTCAAACATGGGCTTCCCGTATATTGCGGGCTTCTTAGTAAGTAATACACCAAGACACTCGATAATGCACAGGAAACACATGAATGAGTTAAGATGCGTTGGTTCTTGTACGTATACTGGAAAAGGTTTTGTAAACAAATAATTCGTTATTAGTTCAATTGATTAGAAAAATATAATAGGTGTGATAAAAATCAGATGAATATGACCCACGATTATGTATATCTCACTTTTTCAGTAAGTGGTCTTTCTCCAGTGGAAACGTAGGCCCACGCTGTCAAATAAATTCATACATTCATAAACTATGCCGCGATGAGCCCGCGGCTTCCTAGGAAACAGAAACAAGTATTTGCTTTTCACCCTGGTATCATGGGCGAAGCCGCCAACAAAACATAATAGATTATAATACTTAGGTATGTTTAGAACATAAAAAAAACACGAACATACATTTTGACAAATTACACTTCTATTTCTATTAATTACTGATAATAATGATGTTTGATGAATTCATCGCCTTCCGCCCTTGCATTGTCTCAATCGTGGGGTACCTGAGGAGTCGATAATTATTTTCGTAAATTACAATTAGCTCAAATCACCAGGTCTGACACGAATGAGCACCATCGCTGGAAAATGTAGATATTCACTCTCCTGTAACATAGTCCCTGTTATATTATATGAGTATCAGTTACAGTTATTTATTAATAACACAATGTAAAATAACCATTAATAGCACAAAATGAATAAAAAAGTTTATATCCCCAGTGTTCCTGTGTTGAAGATCTTCGTTGGTGTTATTTTGTAGTTCATACCATTTGGTGGCATGGGGGGTTGCCAAAATAATACTCCAACCTTGTGGCGAACCCTACATGCCCTGAAATAGTAGAACAGGATTCTGCATCAGCATCTTCTGTACGAGCGGGTGACTGGTCTTCTCATGTAGTTGCAGAACTTGTATTACATCAAGATTGCTACTAAACTAGTTAAAGAAAGAAAAACATTTACGTTTTTGAAAAAGTTTCAGAAGAAAAACCGAAAGCATTCATAGAAACTGGAAATGTTCATTACTTTTTAAACTGCCTTTACCATATTTTATGATTATATTATCCACTTTACTTAATTTCTAGAAACTTCAGAGTAAAGCTAGTTTTTTATAAAAAAAAAAAACTGTGATAAAGAATCCAAGTCATAGACTTCCCCGAATGAGCACCATCTAGTTATTTAAGAGATTGACGTGTAAAAGTGTTATTTTATAACCTACTAGCGACCCGCCCCAGCTTCGCATGGGTGCAATGGTGATATATTATACCTGTATTATACATAAAAACCTTCCTCATAAAAACCGCATCAAAATCCGTTGCGTAGTTTTAAAGATTTAAGCGTTCATAGGGACATACAACATGACAGAAAAAGCGACTTTGTTTTTACTATGTAGTGATTTGCAAAATAAATATCATTTATCATTTATTTATCATCGCTGGAGAATGTAGATATTCACTCTTCTGTAACAATAGTCCCTGTTATATATATGAGTATCAGTTACAATTCTATATTAATAACATTATGTTAAATATTAATAGCACAAAATGAAGTTTGTATCCCCAGTGTTCCTGTGTTGAAGATCTTCGTTGGTAGTATTTTGTAGTTCATACCATTTGGTGGCATGGGGGGTTGCCAAAATAATACTTAAACCTTGTGGCGAACCCTACATGCCCTGAAATAGTAGAACAGGATTCTGCATCAGCATCTTCTATACGACCGGGTGACAGGTCTTCTCATGTAGTTACAGAACTTGTATTTAATTTTTCTACTATATGAAGTGACTGCTGAAACTGTAAGTAGAAGTATAAAAAACATTTTAATAAAAAAGTCCAATATGTTTTAAAATTAAGTTATAATTTTAAAATAGTACATATTAAAAAACAAAACCCTAATCCTAACCTAACCGGCAGAAATTCGCCACAGGCAAGAATCTCTCTAAATTCTTATGAAACTTTTGGCATCATACTTGCCAAGAGTTTGATAACAGATATAAGGAGGTCAGGCCTGTTGCGTGGAGATCATTGCCTGCGCCCAGGGTGCACCAAGCCAGCAACTGCAGTTTCCTCCGAACTTGTCCGCGAAGAACCAGCAGCTGCAGCATACGAGGAGGTTTTCTGCGAGCACCCCACAGAGTGCCTACCTTTGCGAGCTTTTCAATTTAAGTCCTCATTATATCTCTGTTTTAAGTTTATCAAAAATAATAATGCAAGTAAGTGCTGCTCTTCTGTTAAAAACATAAAATTACTGTTTTTACTTTATTAAATTATTTATTACGCTCGCGACACTCTGCCCAGAAGAGAGCAACGAGATATAAATTGATAACTGTGGCCATTAATACTCTACCCTTTATTTTTATTAGGCAATTCACGCTTTTCATTTTGAAAAGATTTTTAAACTTGTTTTATAAACTTAAATTGAAAAATAGAAAGAAATAGATAGTTTTGCTTTTATTTTTACTTGCATTTTATACAAATAATCAATGTATATATTTGAAATAAAAGTTACAAACACTTTTTCTTCACCCATTGAATGGCCATTTACACATTTATCAGACATTACATTTTAAAACTTAATGGTTCTGATTTTCTATTTAGACATAATACTTATGATTATTTATACTATTTATATATAAGTATATCAGCGTGAGAGCAAGTCTGCTGGCATGAGTTGCAGGACACAATGAGAAGCGCGGATATTGAAAACTTTTGCGGAAGCGCCCGAGGGCGGAGTAGGAAACATCTAGTTGGATGCTGGGAACTAAAGATACTGCCAGTAACATACAGACATGTCGGATGCGCCATTGTGAATTGGCAATGGTAGAAGATTAGATTTCTACAGTCTACATATGGTTTAACATGCCATGATGTGTAACTGACGGATTAACGTTGCTCATAAATCGCTCACGCCTAGTACTATATATTGAAATCTTATTTTTTAATTTGTCTTTAAATTGGCTGGACAGTAAGAATACAAGGTTACGTTGAAGGGATCGGAAGTACTATATCATAAAGCGTAAATGATATTAATTAAACCCCGACGCAAAAAGAGGGGTGTTATAAGTTTGACGTGTCTGTCTGTCTGTCTGTCTGTCTGTCTGTCTGTCTGTCTATCTGTCTGTCTGTGGCATCGTAACTCCCGAACGGATGCAGTGATTTCAATTTAGTTTTTTTCGTATGAAAGGGGACTTATGTGCGAGTGTTCTTAGACATGTTTGATGAAAATCGGTTGAGCCGTTTTAAAGTTATGAGCGGTGAAAGTGGGGAGATTAGCCGAAGGTCTGCAAATATACTGGGATGGGGTCTCAAATTAAACCGCATTGAAGAAGATATTGAAAGATATTATTTTTTCGTATTAACAAAAATAAAAAATTCAATAAAAAATCTATACATATAATAAAATCGTAGAAAAGTGCTGTCTGTACATTGAAAATAAAAATAAAAAAAATAGCAGGGGTTATTGTTATGTCGATGTCGAACCCAAAAATGTAATTAACTTTTTTTTTGTCTGTTTGTCTGTTTGTCTGTTTGTTTGTTTGTCTGTTTGTCTGTTCGTCTGTGCGCGCTAATCTCAGAAACGGCTGATCCGAGTTAGATGCGGTTTTCACGAATATATTGTGGGATGCTTAAATTTACATTTAGTGTTTGTTTCATGTCAATCGGTTCATAAATAAAAAAGTTATGTCAAATTAAAGAATCACGTCGAACATTCTATGCTTATACCATTAATCTCCGCAACTATTTGACGGATTTGGTTGAAATTTGGTACAGATATAGTTTAGAACCTTAGAAAGGACATAGATATATTTTTATTTCAAAAATCAAAAAATATAAATAAGAAATAAATTATTTATAAATAATTCTATGTCGATCGTTACACGACTTCGGTTCATGTTATTGTTTTAATTCATCGAAAAAAAGTAAATAAATAGTAAAAAGGTATGAAAAAAATAATATCAATATAATAAAACATTTAGTACAAAGAAAATGCTCTAACGGAGTATAGATAATTCTATGTCGATCGTTACACGACTTCGGTTCATGTTATTGTTTTAATTCATCGAAAAAAAGTAAATAAATAGTAAAAAGGTATGAAAAAAATAATATCAATATAATTAAACTTTTAGTACAAAGAAAATGCCCGAACGGAGTATAAATAAATAATCCAAGTTGTCTTTATCCTCGATAGATGGCGTTGGGATCGAAATAGATCGCGCTATGGTTTCGTTACATTCATTTGGTTGGGTATCGGCCGAGCGCTTCGGTACTATCGTAGAAAAAGTGTATTATCAGTCGTATGATTATATTATTTGTCTGTAGTGGTCCTGCTGTTTCGTATATTCTAAATTGGTTTCGTTGTATTTGTCAATTAATAAGTTTATTTGTTGGGTTTTCCTGGTTTTTTGGTTAAACTATTTAACGTAGGTTTAGTTTGATATCGATTATTAGTAGTTACTGTAGTTAGTTTTTTTAATAAAATTGTAAGTCTAATTTATAAATTAATTAGATTAGATTTAAGTCGTTTCTTTTAAATTATTTAGTTTAAGCTTGGTTATTATAGCATAGAGGATAGGTTGTAATATAGTTTCTTTTTTAATTGTTATAAATTCGTAATTCGTAGCTTTCTTTAGTTTTAAGTTAGTTTAAGTCCGTTTTTAAACTATTTTTTCAATGCCCTAAGTGAGTATACATCTATTAAATTCAAACGCAGAGCTCATTATGTTGATTTTTGAAGAGTTCCCTGGAATATCTTCCACATCTCATTTTTGAAGAGATCCCGCGAGATCGGGATCTATGTGGTTAAAACCAAAAATTTGCCGGAAGTCACTATTCCACGCGAACGAAGTCGCGGGCAAAAGCTAGTAAAAAATAAATTTAAATTAAATTTAAAATTTAATAACACAAACATAAAATTTTTAATTTAACGTTTTATTATAAACAAAAAATCTTGCACCAATGTAATCTTTAGCCTACTTATAGAAACAAAAACTAGTAGGTAATTAATAAGTCAAAAAAATAAAAATAAAAGCGAACGAGCTTGACCTTAGATGTAATCTTTACCTTAACAAGAATCGAAATTATAGTAAGTATATGTAATATACTAAGCCTAACTTAACCTAACCTACCTATAAAAAGAATAAAATAAAAAATTAAATTAAAAATTTAAAAAACCCCCGACATAAAAACTTAATTTCTCTTTAAAAAGTAAAAAATAATAAATTAAACTTAATCTTAAAAAAAAAATACGTCCCGTTGGGGGACCGCATTCATACGGACTGTACACCGCCGCCCGCGCCGTTATATTTCTATTTTCTGAGTTATAGTTAAGTACTTAAACATCAATTTACTTTAATGTTAACACCAAATAATAATACCAAATATAAATCGTAGTCGTAAGAAATAATTAGGAGCGGTCCCCCAACGAGACGTATTTTTTTTTAGAATTATTAGTACATTCTTAGCTACTTTAAGATTAAGTTTCTTTTATTATTTTTTACTTTTTAAAGGGAAATTAAGTTTTTATGTCGGGGGTTTTTTAAATTTTTAATTTAATTTTTTATTTAATAAGTGTAGGATCCAGTGTCGTTACGTGATAGTAAGCTTTTCTAAAATTGACTCTTATAAAACTAAATTCAGGAGTGATGCTTACTTTTCTGTTCAGTTCAGATCGATGACTTTATATGTACCTAAATACAATGCGGGTGATGCCGTGAGCTGTAAACTAGTTCAGAAACAAAACTATTTGTATCGAGTTCATTCTTTTGTCAGAGACTAGACGCTATAACAAAGTAAACATAACTAGAATAGAGCTAGTCTAGCTAACTTTAATACAACGACGGTTCGTAGAACAAAACACGCGGGACATTTTCATATCGTTTTCCAATCTCAAGTTATTCTGTTTCTTGGGTAAAGTTTGCGTTTGAAAAACTGATAAGACATCAGAAAACTTTTTATATTGTCTGTTTATGTTATATTATATACTTTGTATATGTTGCTTTGTGTATGTATGTAACTTTTTATATTTTATATTGGAGTTTACGTAAAAACGTCTTAATTACTACTACAAAGTGGTGTGTCTAATGAAGTTCGTATATCTTTTAAGTAATGAATATAACATTTGTCGACAACTTTTCATAGTTTTAACCTAAATTATAGCACTTTTGTGTATTACATGTTGTTTATTTACAGTGAAAATGTAGGTACACTGGTACCGAGCCAAATGAGAGCAGAGTTCAGTTTGTGAAACTCTTCAGCTTCATTGTACGGCTTGTAAACGTCATGCTGCACTGGTCTCGACTGCATTGTGGATTCAGTTTACGAGTACAACATTAAACAGAAATGTTGCTCGTAGATTTTCGGAGCAACCGAAATATAGTTGTTTTGTTTTGTTGTAGCACGAAAAATTTTTAATTGTATAAGTTAAGATTTAGGTTTTATTAACAAACCGTATTATTTAACAGCTCAGAAAAACATCTAGTATGCAACTGTTAACCAATCTTTAATTATTTCTAAAAAACTTGCTTTTATAAATGTGAAATGATATTAAAGAAGCACAAATTCTTACAATATCACATCTTGCAGTACAAAATAAAACAGCTATTAATAAGTGCTCACTAAGCATTCGATTCGCATAAATTCAAGTCAATCAAGTTATTGTAGGACTTTGTACCTTAAGAAGTACGAATTTAGTCGGTAATTAGTGTAGCAGCGGGAAACGGTACCGGAAAGGTATAAGAAAAAAAATTCTGTTTTAGAGGACGTAGCGTGTGAAAAATCCTTGGGGAAAAGTGGCGTCGATGTAAAATCGTGCACACTTAGCGGTGAAAGAAGTGTCTGATATTCTCCTCCTTTACTAAAGTGCTAGTAATAAAGAAAAAGAGGTTTTTACATTTACACTTATTTGTCGTGTTTCGCTGGACAGATTCCAATCTTGATATACATAAGTGTGCATTCGATACACTTGTATTTTAAGTTGAAATGTTGCTTGTGGTATGATAATTGTTTTTATAGGTTCCCTGCTTGATAGTACTTAGTACTCGGATCTGTGTCGAACTTACACCAAATAAACATACAGCTCTAAATCATTCACCAATAAAAAAGATAACATAAAGAAAATATTTTTCCGCTTACGAGACTCAACCCAAATTTTCGAAAGCGTCCGATCCAAGTACATGTAAGTTAGAAAACTTTATCAGTTTTCAATATTCTTTTAACTTAGTACACTGCACTAAATTGAAAGTCCTTCTTCAAACAAAGCCAGAACAAGCAATAGAATAGGTGTGGCCCGGATTGCAGCCAATTCCGTTTGAAATTGGATGAATCGCACTCAAAATGCGGCGAGTAGCTTCCCTGGCTGTGCTCAGCGCTGGCCACTACTTCAGCACGTTTTATTTCGTCTCTTGTTTCATTCCCTTTATATTGGCACAACTGACTATGCAGGTTTCCGATAATTGCGTTCTCGTGTTGATTTTGGTCTTGTTAAATTTGTGTAAGTAACGAAGTATTTTATAACGGTGTTTCAATGAGACTAATGTAGCAGGTATGAGTGTTATTATTATGAACATGTATATGTATGTATGTATGTAAATGGAAAAGTAAACGAGCTAAGTATTTTACCGTGTTGCCTTCTTAAAAGCTTCTGAAATGACAGACCGTACTTACCAAGTCAAAAGAAAAGTTTTATAAAATCATACTTCCTTGAGATGTTAAAATTCTCCAGTCACCCTCGAGGAAAACTTTAAATTTTAAACCAAGAGCAACATCGTGAAGTATCTTCAAAGATAAAGTACATACAAAAGGGAACATCATCTTCATTTAACATTCAGTAGTTTTACAAATTTTGTGTTGTAGTCTTTTTGTTCTGAAGTTATTATATACAAACGAGCATGATAAGAGTAATTGTAGCTTGTTATACCAAAACATTATTATTTTGCAGATTCATTTATTTGTACAATACGGATTGCAGTTATTGCATCGCTCCCATTGTGAACAATCAATTGTCATTAAATTGGACGGATTCCCAATACTGGCCAACGTTGTTATTGTCAAAAGCTGGCTTTTCAGCAAATTACTCCGACCAAATTAGTTCGAATGCAATATGGCCTCTGTTTATTATAATTATTATTATACACTGATGGCGGCTACTGTTTCATAGTCTGCATTAACACAAATATCCTTTAAGTGGATGTCAGTTTGTTATCATTTATAGTAATTTAGTATACCCACGTTGTTACGAGTAGACTATTAATATTGAATAATACGACTAATTATTAAAATCTGGCTTATAATAGTATTCTAAACAATCTGTTACTTAGGTCAGATACATACGAATTACAAAACTGATTGCGACATAACGTTTCGTGGTTTTAACCACGTACGCAGGGTCTTATAAGAGTACTTATAAAATTGTTTGACAACACCCTCTTATGAAACTCGAAGGTACTTACTACACTGGTTTAGAAAACCCTTTAATATACAAGTTACTGAAACAAAAGGCAGAGTATAAGTATATATAGGGATATAAGTCACCGATACAACATAATACTCTCTATTCACATTTTTAATCGTGGTACTTAACCCGTAGTTAAATTGTCTAGTTCGTCTCTAAAACAATAGCTACGATTGTTCGAAATTAACTTGCAGCAGTAATTTTCGATTCCTGCCTGTCGAACCACAGACAGCGGCTGAGCTTTTCGACGGAAATTGCTTCTGAATCTCGACTAGATCTGTGTGTACAGTCGAACAAAATGGTTGTTACATAATACAAAAATATTTATTTGATGTTACTAATTAAAATTTGATTTGAAGTAGTATCACACCTTGATTTTTATGCAAGGAATACTGTTTTTTTTTTTTTCTATTCCATGGGTGAATGTAAATGGCGAGAAACTATTATATTTTCAGTGATCCGTGGAATTGAACCCAAGATCGCTACCAACTTTATTTTTTTTCATGTTCATAATTCAAAAGACAATAAATATTAATTTAACTAATAATTTGGTTGTAAAAGCGGTATTCAGTGACTGACTGACTGAAAATGCATAGCCGAAACTTGGCATAGCATCTTTTTGGGGAGTATCCGAATGGGAATCACATTTTTGTTTTTCCACTATTCGAATATATCTTGACGCCATGGTACAAAACATAGCGTGACAATAGATATTTCAACTGTGATTTATGCGGAGACGCCATCGTCCGACCCTCGCGGTTTGTACATTCCCCTACCCAGACGATGCGTCATCGCCGGTGCATGACTCATCGTCAACTTTTACCTGATATTTTAGTTACGGCAACTACAATAGGTATCAACTGATATCATTAGCTTTAACGGTCCATGACAGGCTGCTGCTGGACTACTGTATAGGCCTCCTTCGCATTAGGCGTTTCAAGCACACGTCTAAAACGTTATACATAATGCCTATGAACTATTCTTACAGATTTACAATTTGAAGCGGAACTGGTTTGATATAATCTCCGTGCATACCAGAGTTGGAGATCGCAGCTTAAACGGTTATTGTTGATCTGAGGGCGCCAACGTTCGGTGTGTGTTATAATTATGTTAGGCTTTTATTCGGTTCTTTTGGCACCCATGGGAAGACAATGGCTGGTGACAAATATCTTTACTATCACCATAAAATAATTAAATTCAAAATTACAATAAATTAATCCCATTTTTTTGTTCGACTGTACTCAAGCAGTGAAAACTGAGTCCAGGCTTTAAACTTGTAATAGAATTTTGATTAGTGGATCAATTTATAAGTTACCCGTCTGTGAGGGTACTTTGTTATCCCCGATACTTGATTACAATAATGGCTTTAAGTTTTAAGTGACGTGATCTCGCTAACTTGCCTAAGTGCTTAGCTGTTATAGTTCTCAGCAAATTTCACGTGAATTACGACCCAGTGTAAAATATAAGAATTATGAACTTGCAAAATCGTGTCTCCTCATCATATAAAATAGGTCTCCTTTTCTTAATTTACGTTTATTTAAAGGGTCCCTGAGTGCGTGTCAACAAACGATTTATTTTTTAATTCGTTAGAGTGCATATTTTACCTTTTTATTTGCTCACAATCAGATAAAATTTACATTGAGTTACGTTTGATTGATTTAAAGCAAACACCATCCGTTCAAACAAGCTGAGGCAGTGATTTATTTAACTCCATGAATATTGTACACTATTCAGTTATCTAGTTTGTGTTTTGAATGATATATTTCGTGTGGGCTGAGGGTAAGAGAGGTTCGTAGGAGGACGGGTTGGGAGGATGTGGTGTGCCAGCCAATAAACCGCTTGTTTCCACCGCCCGAAGCCGTGCCACTCGTGTAACACGCTAACGAGCAGGTTAAGTACTGTTTGTTTGTACATGTTAATTACCGCCACTGCGCAATTGCAGTTCAAGTTTTGACACCTTTTCGAAATAAGTTAAATGTGAATAACTAGTGTTTGGATTCTTTAGTGAAGTTTGTAATAGATTTATGTTACTGTATGGTGTGGCAGACGTTGGATACTTTCCGTGATGTTGAAGTCTTTTTTTGATTGATTGTCACATTTAGGACAAACATCGGAGAAGATATTAAAGATTATCGTCTTAGCTAGGATATTATTTGTTCACTAGCGAAAAAAAATTACTTTCCAAAAATAAGTACCTATTAATTGTTTTCTATCCCAGATGAACGGTACATTTAGGGATCAATGTTAAAACGATTCAGATAAACGTAGCAGTTAATGAACTAATTGGCAAATTAAATCAACTTCATCTAATTACGAATTAGCGCAGAAATTAGCGTAATAGATCAATTGATGGGCAATGGGATAATGTTGACTGCTCCCCAATATTATTGGTCCCGGCGTGACAGGCACGTTGGTATTACAATACAATATGGGACATCATGGCACTTATGTAATTGCACCATGTAGGGATAATTACTACCTTTATCGCTAAACTTTTTAACTACGTGTTACTGAAAACTAGCCAATTTTTAAGTTAACGTAGTAAAGTTTTTTATATAGTCTGACTGCTCTGTTGTCCATTTGAATGTATTTGGTATATCAAGCTAATGATTAGATACATATATTTTTAATTATTTGTATTTTCTAGAAGTCTAAGATTTACAAAATCTGAAAGGTCCATACAATACTTCTACTTGGTATAACAAATATTACCAGTGACGTCATTTCTACATGTGTCTTCGCGGCCGTTGAGCGTGCCCAAAAGTGTAACCCCATCGGTCTAAACATTAATCAAGTTTAACTGTTAAAGTTCGGATCAATAGGGTTACACGTATGAGCTAAATTTTCATCGATGAACTAAGCTTCGAGCACTCTTCCTCCTCCTCCAGTGCATTCTCCTCTGGTGTCGCGGGTGTCCACAGGCGGCGCTGATATGGAATCACGCGGAGACGAACTAACGAACGCCCAATGGGCGAGCCTGGGGCGCTGGCAGTTCCTCTCTCCGCGACGCCATAATCACATTTCATACAATAACTGTACCGGGTATTATACATAAACAAAACAATCGTCATAAGTTACGAGTATTGACGCTATGACAATTATCGATAACAAGCTTTAAAGATACATAGAAATACTTAAGTCCTGTTGAAGATTGCGAGAAGCATTAGAAAAGATTGTGGTGGAAATATGTTTACATTCAAAGAAAGACACACAAACAGTTTATTTGCACAGTGACAAAGTCTTCTCCTATCAGCCCTTCCTAATTCTTTTCAGGTACGAGTTGGTAATATTTATACATACAATCTTCTTTGACATATCTTCTAAATGTTAAAGGACTTGTACCGCGCAAACTTTGTCATGTGGCTAGGTCAAAAATCGGCCCCAACAGGAAGATGCGAATGTGTGAGTCCAGGAACAGGCTAGAAAGTTCATAAATTGAGAAAATTATCTTCTAGGCTTGTCGGTGCGTACATCCTACTAATGCGTATTATAAATGTGTGGAATGTACGTGTCCATGTAAGGTACACACAATATTTCTACTTGGTATGACAAATAATATGTAATATTACTACATAGTGAAGTAATTTCTTCGTGTCTTCACCGCCGTTGAGCGTGCCCAAAAGTGTAACCTCGTAAGTCCTCACTTTATTCATGTTTAACTGTTAAAGTTCGGATCTACAGGGTTACACGTATGAGCTAAATCTTCATCGATGAACTAAGCTTCGAGCACTCTTCCTCCTCCTCCAGTGCATTCTCCTCTGGTGTCGCGGGTGTCCACAGGCGGCGCTGATATGGAATCACGCGGAGACGAACTAACGAACGCCCAATGGGCGAGCCTGGGGCGCTGGCAGTTCCTCTCTCCGCGACGCCATAATCACATTGTTGAGCTAAATCTTCATCGATGAACTAAGCTTTAAACATCTTCTCTATCTCACTTGGATATGCGTACTTGAGACTCCTCTGGTGTCGCGGGTATCCACAGGCGGCGCTGATATGGAATCGCGCGGAGATGAACTAGCGAACACCCAATAGGCGACCCTGGGTTATTCGGTAGCTTCTCTCCGCGCGGTGCCATAATCACATTTCATACAATAACTCTACAAGGTCTCATAGCTACATAACATCTGTCAGTTCTTACTAGTTATTATTACTACGCATACAAACAATCATCAAATTAGTAATTGACGCCGTGCAGTGGTTGCACATCCTATGACAATTGTAGATAACAAGGTTTAAAGATACATGGAAATACTTAAGTCCTGTAAAGATTGCGAGAAGCATTAGAAAAGATTGTGGTGGAAATATGTTTACATTCAAAGAAAGACAGACAAACAGTTTATTTGCACAGTGACAAAAATCATCTCGTATCAGTCCTTCCTAATTCTTTTCACTCCTTTTCAGGTACCAGTTGATAATATTTATACATACAATCTTCTTTGACAAATCTTCTGAATGTCTTCTAAACATTAAAGGTCTTGTACCGCGCAGACTTTGTCATGTGGCTAGGTCACAATCGCAATCTACCTATAGAGCCGATTTTTTTATGCAAATTAAAAAAAAATTGGCGTCAACAGGAAGATGCGAATGTGTGAGTCCAGGAACAGGCTAGAAAGTTCAAAAATTGAGAAAATTATCTTCTAGGCTTGTCGGTGCGTACATTCTACTAATGCGTATTATAAATGTGTGGAATATGACTACGTATACATACTATACACTAGGTATGTATGTTTACATTTATGTATGTTTGTATGTGCATAATTATATATACTGTAGCTATGTATGTGTACATATATTGCTATTTACACCAAAACTCCTGAACGGCTGAATAAAATTTGACGCTTGGATTATACTCTGAAATGAGTTGGTGTGATCGCTGCTGAAAGCGAAACTGCTTACAGATGTCAGTCGAAGAATATGATTGTATTAAAAGAATTGAAATAAAAGACAACTCCTACCCTAAACCTAACCTAAGCTACAGATAAAATATGACTACTAAAATCCGTTGCCGCGATCGAAATTACAGTGCGAGCCTCATAACATCGTAATATTAACTCATTGATCCACACGACCGTCGGACGATGATAGCTGAGTCCACACTCCACATGTCGACGACCTCATGAGTTTATCTTTCTCATCCTTTACGAGGTTTTCGCCATGAGGAATGGGGACATCAGTTCACAAACGTGGGGCGCGCTGTCAGTGATGATAGACCGAACCGATGCTTGTTTGTAGTATGGTATCTCAGACCCAACAAGTCGGTAGTAAAAAGCAAGTTGTCGTCATTTCTTCACGTGTCTCCGCCGCCGTTGAGCGTGCCCACAAGTGTAATCCTGTTGCTCCGCACGTTATTCAAGTTTAATAGATAAAGTTCGGATCTACAGGGTTACACGTATGAGCTAAATCTTCATCGATGAACTAAGCTTCGAGCACTCTTCCTCCTCCTCCAGTGCATTCTCCTCTGGTGTCGCGGGTGTCCACAGGCGGCGCTGATATGGAATCACGCGGAGATGAACTAGCGAACACCCAATGGGCTACCATAGAACATTCATTAGCTCCTCTCCGCGCGATGCCATATTTCATACAATAACTCTACCAGGTATGATAGCTCAGTTCCTTCTAGTTATTACTACGCATACAAACAATCATCAAATTAGTAATTGACGCCGTGCAGTGGTTGCACATCCTATGACAATTGTAGGTAACAAGCTTTAAAGATACATGGAGCAACTTAAGTCCTGTAAAGATTGCCAGAAGCATTAGAAAATATTGTTGCGGAAACTGCACATTACATTCAAAGAAAGAAAGACAATCAGTTTATTTGCACTCTGAAAAAACTCTTCTGCCATCCCTTGGCCTAATTGTTTTTAAAGTTTTCGAATGAGTTTGTGTGTATGTTTTATACTCTATCATGTCAAAACGGCTGAAGGCATAGGAATGGAATTCGAAACAGGGGTAAATTATGGTCAGCGAAGCCGCTGGCAGAAGCTTATATTACACATATACATACAATCTTCTTGAACAAATCTTCTAAACATTAAAGGACTTGTACCGCGCAGACTCCGTCATGTGGCTAGGTCACAAACGTAATCAACCTGTTGGGGAGGACTTTTTATGCAAATTTAAAGAAAAATCGGGCCCAACACGTAGATGCGAATGGGTGAATCCCGGAACAGGCTAGAAAGTTATAAATTATCTTCTAGGCTTGTCGGTGCGTACATCCTACTGGTGCGTATTATAAATGTGTGGAATGTACGTGTCCATGTAAGGTTCACACAATATTTCTACTTGGTATGACAAATAATATGTAATATTACTACATAGTGAAGTAATTTCTTCGTGTCTTCACCGCCGTTGAGCGTGCTCAAAAGTGTAACCTCGTAAGTCCTCACTTTATTCATGTTTAACTGTTAAAGTTCGGATCTACAGGGTTACACGTATGAGCTAAATCTTCATCGATGAACTAAGCTTCGAGCACTCTTCCTCCTCCTCCAGTGCATTCTCCTCTGGTGTCGCGGGTGTCCACAGGCGGCGCTGATATGGAATCACGCGGAGACGAACTAACGAACGCCCAATGGGCGAGCCTGGGGCGCTGGCAGTTCCTCTCTCCGCGACGCCATAATCACATTTCATACAATAACTGTACCGGGTATCATGGTTAAATAATATCTGCTTGTACTGTTACTACATAAAAACAATCGTCATTAGTCATTGACGCCGTGCACCAGAGGTGCCATATCGTATGACAATTGTAGATAACGAACTTTATGGACACGAACTACTCAAGTCCTACTTCTTAGACTAACACACGAATGAATCCACTCTCATTTCATACTTAACCTAAATTTTACATACTCTAATGTTATGTTTGTTCTATAAATCTGGTGTAATAATAAATGATAAATGATATTTATTTCTGTAAATAGGTCATAAAATAACACTTTTACACGTCAATATTTCAAATAGCTAGATGAGGCCGGCATTTCCTATCTGACTACTCTGAGAAGAAATGCCGAAACAAACTCAGAGGTCATAGTCTCTTTTAAAGTCCAGACAGAAATAGATTTTAATACACTCGTAGTTACCGAGCTCTGTGTATACCCCTATAAAGTGACGATACCTAAAAATCACGTATTTTAGCCATATACTTATGTCAACCGTGCCATCCTTCATAATAAATTGTAGGTTATTTCTTAGGATATCATCATAATTGCGCAGACAAATCCTTCAGTTTTTCCAAACATAGTCGAGGCACGTACGCCAGGAAATCTACACTGGGTCCATGATGAGCCTGGTAGAAGCGTCTTTGGAGCTTCTTTTTTGTCGTTTTTTGAGATGTATTTACATAGTAATTCTAGATATATTATATTGACTGTTTATAGTTGTAACCGAATGCCTTTTAATATCACTTCGTTAGTGGGACGGGTTTCGTCATCAGCATCAGAGAGCCTAATTGAAGTAATGATTGATGGCAGCTATCGCCGCTCGCAGTTGATAGACGAGCCTTAACTATGCAACGGATGAAAAATTAAATTATGTCCAAAAGCTTTTTAATACATTGTTATTTTAACATTCTAGGGCTTTCGCTGCTTTCGACATTAGTTTTTAATGATGCAATATTATAAATAAGTAACTGATTCGTTGATCACCGAGCATACGTATTATATGGGGTTTCGCTTTCAATACCCGGGTCGGCAAATATACAAAATATAAATATATAAATAATTACTTATTTCATTTAATTATTACATGGGACGCAAAATATATGGAATAAATTGTATACAGGGATAGAAGACAATCATATTATTAATTTTAATTACATACAAAAATTCACTTATCTCAAAATTGTCATCATAGGAAGCAGATTGAAAAAAAAACACTTTTTTGCAGAACCATCAAACATCAGTTTCGTCGTTTCCCAGGGTGAATAAGACACAAAAGTATTTAAAAATTCCCCCCTATCTGTTGAACAAACTTGGTAAACTTTGAAATTGTTCTGCTGAATAGTTTCAGCAAAGACAAACTTTTCAAGAATTTTTATCTTTAAAATGGCAGGGCTTTTAACCCAACAAAAAACTCAAGTGGTCGGTAACTATCGCATCAATTAAAACTTCTTTAGCAAGGCTGGTTTCAAGAATGTTCCCAGTACCAGACTATATAGGTATACTATGTTTGAAAGTGCTAAGTGTTTTGATGCTTTGTAAATAGTAAATAATTTTTAGTTTTCTTTTATTTTTTAGATTTTAAGTTTTCTAGTTTAGTTGTAAATATTATGTAGTATTACATTGAATATCCTTGTTATAATAAAATAAACTTGTTATGGCATGTTAAAATTGAAAATGCAAGTATGTGATTGTTTTGGTTGAGTGGTCAGAACCGCAACTGCCGGCGGACTTATATCCGAGAGGGCAAATTATTATTGAGGGTTTTCTGAAAATTCTCGTAACTCACTTGTTTTCAATTAATGTACATGTCTACCTGGGACTTATTAATTGAAATTAAAATTAGACAAAAGACTAAGAGACGAAAACTAAAACATACAATTTATTAGGTTTTTTACGTAAATAAAAGACATCCGTTTAACATTTCAGTTCCAAAATTCAGTTAAACTTCCCTAAAATCTTTGTCTGTTTTGAAGGAACAACGCGCTAAAAATCGATAACCTGGTAAACACGAGGTGTGTAATATGATTCAAGGGGGATTAATTGGATTCGGAGACGCGGACACATCGGTGAACGGCGGGAAATTGGTTTTACAAAGACCTAAAGTGGGTTAGTTTGTGTTGCCAATCTTTACTAGAAACTTTACTGCGATATTCTCCGAAATTCAATTGAATACGTACTCAGCAGCTAGTTGGACTATTTTAATAGGTATGATCTTTTTTATGCCCGTCTGGTAGATCATTTTCAAACTTAAGACACCCATTGTTTTGTTTTCGCGCGGAAGCAAAAATTTTCAATATGCGTGACGTCGTTTCTAAGTAAGTTTTATACTTAAAAATGACGTATCTAACTCACACTTCTAAACTTCAATATGTTTCATCTATTTATTGTTTTCTTATACGACAAAATTAAAAAACCGGCCAAGTGCGAGTCGGACTCGCTCATGAAGGGTTCCGTAACAGCAAGTAGATGACATAATATAAAAGTTATAAAATAACTTGGTTTTACATAGTGTTTGTATGAACGACAAAGTTATATTTTCGGTTTTTGAAAATGTTTTATTTCTTAAAAACTAATAATGATATCTGGTTCAAACCAATTTTCGTTGTTAGTTTCTATTGAAATCTACAGCATATATTTTTTTTAGTTTTCTCACTCTCTTATTTTAAAAGTTAGAGGGGGGGGGGACACTCATTTTTCCACTTTGGAAGCGTCTAACTTTCAAACGGTTGATTTTGACGAAAAATGGTTTTAAGAACCTTAATGTCTTTTTTAAAGACCTATCCATAGACACCCATCACGGCTATGTCAGCTGAAAAAAAAATTTTTTTGAATCAGTTCCATGTATGGAGTGCCCCCCTTTAATTTTTAAATTTATTAATTTTTATTCAAAATTCGAATAGCGGTTATTGAAATACATCATCCTACAAAGTTTCAACTATATAGGCCCAACAGTTTCGGAAATAAATGGCTGTGACATACGGACGGACAGACGGACGGACGGACGGACGGACGGACGGACAGACAGACATGACGAATCTATAAGGGTTCCGTTTTTGCCATTTGGCTACGGAACCCTAAAAACGTGATTTTTATTATCAAGTGACGGACTAAATAAACAGGTTTTTAGTTTTCATAGACTGTCGTTATTCATAATCTCGTAGGAAAGTTCAAACAATTCCCGTTAAAGTACTGTTGCATTGTAAGAAACCGAGCAACTCGCAACTATGCACGGAACTACAATAAAATTGGAAATAACAAAACGGATAATTCAATAACACTTTACGAGCACTCATAGCTTTCCATTTAGCTATAACACTTGAGACTGGCGCAACGAGTACACTACTACCAACCCAGACAGAAAGTAAACATCGCAACAAGCAATAGGCAGTAGGATTTTAAAAGAAACTAGTAAATAGGAGCGATTGGCTGGTAAACAAAGTTTGCCCAAACATCGAATCAATGCAAACTGGGCATCGACGATATTGGTATAAACAAACTCACGAAGTTGTCGACAAATATCGTTTGGAACGTTTAAAGGTAAAGCTTATTTACCTAAGGCATGCAGGAGATAGAAAATGCCTCTAGTGGTTTAGTGGTTCGAAACTGTCGAATCACTAAACAACACTTCAATTCGAGATCCGCGCCCGGCAAAGTTTTAGTTGTGTGATATTAGAAGTTTTCAATTCTTGTTGTAGGTTTGTAGGTACATGGGAATAAGAAAACAATTGGTATAATAACAAAACCATCTGTAATTAATATTGCACTAGGTACATATTATATGGTTTCGGTATCACTTTCAGTTGCATTCTTAATCTTGTCAGATTACATTTATTATATTTGCCATAAGAAGCGGTAAGTAACCTAATTCTTGAACTTTTTATTAATTGGTAAAAGGTAACTGGTAACCTATATAGACTTGTCTCACCAACCTGTAAACCTTAAATGGAAAGCAATACAATACTAAATTAGTAATGATCCTATTAAAACAAGTGTAAATAACAATTAAAATTTTTAATGTATCAGCTGTATGCAATTAATTTTTAATATTTTGTACAGAACATAATTAACCCATATCTTCCCAAGGTGCCAATATATCAATATTTGAAAAATTGTGATTTTTCCTATGTATATCTAGTAAGTGGTTTCTAAATAACACATAAATGAACTTTTTTCAAAATAAATTTTGATTCTTACTGAAATTCAGGACTGCACCTTAAATGGGGCGCTGGGAAAATGTGCACACGGGTTTTTATTACTAAGTAAAGAACAAATTAATACACAAAAATACCTAAGAATAAAAAATTATAAGATCAAGCAGGATTACGTAAGATTAAAATTTAGGTAGGTTTACTTGACTGTGATGTAGACGGCTGTTCTGTCTGTACATCTTGGTTAACACATGGGATTCCATCGACAGCTTCCAGGACTCCATCTGATGAAGGTACTTTGCACCGCACCTCAGCTTCGGGTAGTAGTTGTAGCTACCAGCCGAAACTGAAATGCGACGCGAAAGTTTACTAATATCACCTGCTTCTTCGCTTGCGCTGTCATTACTCAAATCATCGTTATTAGGTGGTGTTATGAAAATATCGGCAGATAGTATATTGTGATCATCTTCTAACGCCGATATTATTTCGTGGACATTGAACCTGTTAATTAACAACATACATAGGACGATAAAATAGTTCTAAGTATAATTTGTTAACGCTGAGAGTACAAGGTACTATAGAAAGAATTACAGTGCCTCCTATTCCCAGCGCACCCTAAATGGGGCGTTGTAAAAAACTTAGTAAAATGTACACTTATCAATAAATAATCTTCAAATTTATATTGTAGACTAATAAAGTACGTACAACTATTTATAAAAAAACAGCAAGTCTAAATATTAGCATTAATTCATAAAAAGTTATTACTCTTCTGGAACTCATAATGGCGGAAATTCACAGATTTCAATAAATTATTAAGAAATAACCAAACACAATAATCACTTCGAATAACTTTTAGGTTAAAATGACATATTAGTCCAGTCATTTGGTAAATAAAAAGGGGGTTACCTGGAAAGTTTTCCGATAAGAAAAAAAATCCTACAATTTATCTAGGAATAACCTTTTCATAAAATCAATCGTTTTTGGCGTACGTAGGGAATTTTTTCTAGTTTAATTTTGTACGTATTTTTTTTTTTCGTAAAATGCTTTGGAACGGAGATATTCACAAAAAACCGGGTTGGCATTAAGGTGGTAAAGTTGAAATTCGAAAAGAGCATACCCAAATCTATAAATTGACCAATTTTCAAAACTTCCGGAAAACTTTCCAGGTAATACTACCAAATGACTGGACTATATGTCAAGAAAACAAATAAAATATAATCACTACCCACATAAGTTAAATATTGTGTGATTTAAAACAAAAAGCAAGTGCACCTTAAGTGGGGCGTTGGGAAGATATGGGTTAAAAACACGCGACACAGATAAACATTACTTTTGATCCCTATTTTAATAACGCTAGAAATCCTCATTACTTCAACGTCGCGTGAAAGTATGAAATTTAAATCTCGTTATTTTAGCAGTGAGCTCTGCACTCGAACCATTTCTCTTATTCTTTTTTCTTTACTTTTTTGACTTATTACTTGGTAAACGAGTCCACTGTTGACTGACATAATTTTCAGCGCGGAGGACGCTGGCAGACGGAAAAACCAACACGCGCTTTTTAGTTTGTTTGCATAAAGGACTTTTTAGTCTTAAATAGAAAATTAGAGCGAGACTTTATTTGCCTCGTCGTGATTCGTTTTTGGACACTGTTAAACGATAAAAATGATTGTACATTATTGTTATAGTAATACCAAAAATTAAACGGTTAGATGTATTGCTATATATCATACGGTTCTCCGGTAAATTGGTGGTTGGAGCATGGAACAAGCTCCCGAAATATGTGATTTCAGCCATAAATGTGAACCAATTTAAAAATCGATTAGACAAATATTTACCTGCAAGAAATGAACTAGTGAAAATCAACAGGATGCGGGCGTTTTCAGTTGTTTCAACTGCCTGCCTGTCTACAAATAAATAAATAAATACAGTTTATCATGTTATTATATCTATATGTATAGGTATATGACAAAAATAATGTATAATTCTCAAGAAACTACATTTAGCAGACCATTGTACATGATACTGTTCCAGCTGTAGTGTAGTGTCAGTTTCTATCAAGGGGTCCTCACTTTGTTGCCTGACGATATTTATGCAAGAAAACCTTTCAGTTTTCAGTTTAGCGCCTCAGTAAGTCTGATGGAAATTTATGCAAAGTGAGTTAAACAATGTATTTTGATCCCGTGTTTCACTAGACAATGAAGTAAGTTGTTATTTATTGAGTTTACTTTCTTTGATTAACGTGCAACTCGTTGCTTTTATATTAAAAGTAATGTTTGTTATTTATACTGTTTATATATAAAATTAACTAGCGTTCCCTGCTGCGGTGCTTGCAAATTTACAATCTACTAGCGATATGGTTAGTAGGAAACTATGATAATGGGTATCATAAAGGCCACATTAAGTCACGTGGCGAAAAGAAAATTAGTAGCCAAGTAACACAATTATTTATTCCATCATACCGATGAATTGGAAATATTTTTGTCTGCGTGCTCATAGCTGTACTGACACTTTTTCAATGTCACTTTGTTCAATTCTTTAAAGCATAATAATCATGCTTTAAGTAATTGCAGCACTAATTATTAATGCTGCTAATGTAACAAAACTTTACGATATAGAATACCTAAGTTACCTGCGATTAGTGGTCTGATGTGAGATTAATTACTACTACTTTAAAAGACTTAGTCTCAAAACTTTTCAGCCACTTCTAAGTATGAGTTTTCTGCAAGCATTTTTTTAATACAGTAAACACGGAAAGCAAATTGCATTTTGTAACTCAAAGCCAAGGAAAGACTACATCAAAACAGTTTTCTTGAAAATTATGAAATACATTTTGTGTAAAATATCTTATTATACATAATTTACATTGTACTCTCTCATTAAAACTCCTCCGCGCCCTCATTTGTGAGGAGCTTGAAATTTAATGTTGAATTACACATTACGTTAATCTTGAAACAAAGCATTCCGGAATTACTTACCTACTAAATAAGGTTTATATTTTAATTTATTTATTTTGGTGTTTGTTTGTGATCTAGAGCATTTTTTTACTTTTTAACTTTTCTCAGTCATTTACGCGAGTAGTTCGTAATATTCAATTAAATTAGTATTTCGCAACAAAATGATTTTTGAGTGTTTTGATATTTATTTTGGACTGTCACGGAGCCTGTTGACAAATTGATGCTGACCTTCTATGACATTTACATATCTGGTGAAAAACGTGTGCTGTACTTGAGGTACCCACGGGAAGACGAGAGTATTATCTCAGATCTATTCGTAACCTGGATTTTCGGAACTAGAGCTCGAATCTAAGAACACATCTACCAGTAATACAGCTCCACTGCCTAGAACACTTAGCCCAATATTGGTTCAGGATACCTAAGTAAACGCCTGAACCCGGTGGCTATGATCACAACCAAAACCAATATTATAATAGATAGCACACAGAGCTTATAGGGAGCTGAACTATTAATCCCTGGGAAAAGACGCGATTACTTGCGATCCCTAGATCTACACCGACCGGCTGGTCGGCCATGTCTTGTGTGCAAAGGGGTTTAGTCTGCACCCAACGCACACAATACGGGATATCGCCTTGTAAAGGAACGCTTACAAGTACAATATTAGGAAGCAATTTTTCAATTCTGTGCTTGTTGCTATGTTATTCATGTTATAAAGTATTTGAAACCTAAACTGAGCCATTTATTATTTTAGTTTAATTTAAATACTAGTCTGATGTCTTTGACATTTTTTTTTATTTAGATAATACATTGGAACCTAGATACGATTACAATACGTCTGTAATTAACACCTACGATCATAGGTAGATTGTGATCGTATAATAGAGAGGCAAAGCTCTTGAAACTCCTTTGGTGTTGCAGGGTGTCTATGGACAGCGATTATGTGATTGATCTTTTAAATTCTAAAATAACTACTTGGACTTGCATATGCAAGTATAGTGAGTAAATATTTACTCATTTTAGTACAATATATAAAAGTAGGTAGTTTTAATAAAATTATTGCACGCCTTCATCAGTTATAATTATTAATTAATTTTATTCATTAATTTATTCAAAAAGCACCATATCCATTACAGATGAGATGACAATAGTTAATTCGACCGACATCCATTAATTTATAATTTACGAGCATATGTAATTAAAACGCGAATGTAAATCATTATTGCGCTTAATAAATCACGATATGTTGCTGATTAATTATGTTTTATAATTGATAATGTCATAATATCACATGTTAACCGTTAATGAGGATAATACAGTCAGAGTGTAGTTGCTGTCGCTTCAGGTTTGCTGACCAATAGATTATTTTACTAACGTCAAGTCATTCGTCAGTAAAATTGCGACAGTTGCAATAATTGGACTGTTCGACATTACGCCTCATTATACGCCTATAGGTAATGTTGTTATCACATGAACGACATATTATAAACTTGAATGAAGTCATTAGATACTCTAGTTTCAGGTTCAATATTAAATTTTCCTTGACAGCCCATAAAGAGATCTCTATAGTAGATATTATATTGTAGAAAAACTATTATGATTTACTATTTTACAACATGATAAAAAATAATAATGTTTCTGTTACTGAATTCCATTTTTGTTTGTCTGTCGAAAAGCTTTTGACGAAACTCGCAGGTAAAGCGGAAATATAAATCGGAAAAGCGAATTGTTTCGGGTTTCGGCAACCGGCAGTGTTTGCTTTGTAACAGCAATATTTATTTTTGGTATCCAACGCCATGAACTTTAAATAAAACGTTGGTTTTAATGTATTTTACCTGCTCTGAGGTAGTTTCTAAAGTCAATAAGGTCTAGAATCATTTGGCACGGAGTTCCCTCGTATGTCCGAGGTGGTCAAGTTAAACATTTGCTGAACAAACAATTACTTGCACTATTCCTGGTTCGGGTGTCTGCTTGAATGAGATTCGTGTTTGCAGACACACCTGTTATAAGGGAGTAATTTAACTTTAAAATATTTACGGAAGCTTTACCGAAATAGCTGTTTAGCATGGTTCTAGAGAACGGTATTTTTGAATATGTTAACTTTTACTTTTTTAAATTATGTCTGCTGTGACGGTCCTCTGGTAGACTATGGATCATCTCCTCTATATAAGAGGAGTATATGTCAAAACATATACTCCACATGTGGCAGACGGGTTGGAGATTTGGTTAGACATTTTTTGTCAAATGAATGAAAATACATATAACCAAATAAATTCCTAAGTACCGTTACTAATATCATTCCATTTGTAAATTGTTTATGAATCTCAAATGCACTGTGCAAGGAGGAAATAACTATAATGAAGCCATGCAATAATATCCACTAGAGTGCGTACGGAGCTTCCTTTTAATCAATGTAATGCATAATGTACGACTCATTGCTCTTCGGATTGACACCCCAAGGGACGATTATTACAGACTGCAGCCAATTGCAGGGTTGAGGCATCGCATCAGTTCATAAGTCTTTCAGTGTGATTGTCCTTAGATGTGTGTTCCTCAGATACTCAGATACCAAATCCATCTCTACGCCAATAAGATAAGGCCTCTTTTCCTATAACAACCAATGATTAATATACTGCTTTAAAGCTCCTCTCAATCAACGTCTATAAAATGGATTTTCATTTTGTTCATTTCTACAAAAACATCTTTTGAATTACGTGTTTTTCCGATGAAGACCTATACAAATTAAAACTGGGGTGATGTTATTTTCGGCTATTACCGTTCTTATGTAAAACAGGTAATTAGCATTTATTTGGAGTTTTACTACAATCATTTGAAAAGGTTTGGTTAGGGGAAAGGTGTTTTCAATGGGCATTTTACGGCAATGTTAATTTAGAAGCCTATTAAATCCGGTTTGTAAATCTATATTAACTGATTTTCTTGAACTGTAAACTGAGTTAACAGCGGACCCTGAGGTCTGGTACGATATAATTCTCGGTAACAAGGAAACTAGACTAACTTGTGTCCGGTTTATGGCATCTACCAGTTTCATCGAACCATCGGTTATAGGGAACTTGTTGCTGTGGTGTATTCGTGACCGGTTATAGAATGCTGAAGCCACTGAATTATTTGTTTAGTATTTAAAGACACGCCTAAGATTTGATTTAACTAAATCATTGAATGTACAATATTAGTATTATTTTAGACACAGTGGCTTTGTGACGATTGCGTTCTCAATGAAGCTATTTTTTATTTAATGTTCTGGCCTGGAAAAACAAACTTCTTTTAAGAGGAGATCTAATCCTCTCCGACAAGTCCATGTGTGGCATTGGTTCCCATCAGACGATCCGTCTGCTCTGCTATAGAACACGAGGTAAACGCCCCGTATTATATAAAATATCTTTATCTACACCCCCGGGACAAAGCAGACTGGCTATATTACAAAATCCATTGCAAAAGATAGAAGGAACGTTTGAAAGTTTTCCGTTACGCGCTCAACTTTCCAAATACTCTTTGATTGCACGAGGGCTGGGAAACGCTACAAAACGATACTCTTGTACCAAGAAACATTTCAAACTAAACAACTTGGAAAACTGATACTTCTGCAGTTATTATTTTGCAGATTTTAACTGTACAAAGTTTGAAACTGTTCGTTGAAAGTTTTCTTTGAATGCATGCGGTGAAAATCTTAGTTTTAGATATTTTTCTGATACTATCTCGTTCAGTTGGGTGCAAATGCGACTGACTGACCAATGCAAGCGGTCTCAGTTTCGAATTCCGACTCGGAAAGGATTAATGCATTTTTTTTTGTTTTTTGAAAATTCTCAGTTACAGTAAGGAGCCTTGAATTGTACCAGGTGATTGGCAATAAAGGACCCACAAAGGACCTCACCTTCTTTTACATGGGACGATATTTTCAATTAATTTTATCAGCTTATTTAATGCGTCAGTTTCTTTGCATTTATAAGAACAGTTAATTTTATTTATAATTAAAAAAATAAAACTGAGCCATGTAAGTTGCTCGTTACTTTTCAATAAAATTAATATGTTCTTGTGTACATTATATTCAAAAGCAATCATATTATTCATAATTCTTTGATGCCCAGTGATACCAACTGGAAATTGAACCTGAAATAATCCTTCCACAACATGAACAAAAGAGTTTTGATTGACAAACGCTTGTTTTCGCTTTAGGCAAAAATATGAAAAGTTTGTATGAATGGCTGTATTGTCGGGTCGAGAGATTGACAATCGGTTCAACTACACACACGTGATGGAGTTTCAATAGAGAGCCATTCAGCATAGCTTTTCAGCTTAGGTTTTTTTGAAGCGGCTAACTTGATGGTCGAGTAGTTAGCGTGCCAACCCGACAGGGGGTGGATTGTACAATGCACGCGGCGAGCAACACAATACGATTTTTGAAACTCGGCTTTTGGCTGAAACTATTGACTCGCCGCCAATTACCTATGTGGAATTTTATACGTAACTGGTGAAAAATGCGCAATACTTTGTCTATCTGTAACGTTTCTACGTAAAAAAGGGATTTTTGATAATTTGTATTTTTTTACATTAATTTATTCATGTTCGCTGTCGAATTGGGTAAAATCTTGTAATGAGAATGTAGGAAGATTTTTATAACAAGTAAATATAAATAACTAGTCATCGGTCGAGTGTATAAAGAATCAAGCAAAAGATTATTTTCGGTTTTCGAAATGGACTCTGTACAATATAACAAGCGACTTATAACCTTATGACATATCTGGTGAGCAGTGTTTATATCTAACAAGAAATAATTGACTTTATACTACATTATGTTAAGTAGATATTTCAGTGAAACAAGCGAAAACACAGTATGTTTAAATATTGTAGTGACCTCAGAATATTGTGAATTAATGCACAACTTTGTCGGTCGGTGCTCGTAAACTCTGCAACTATCGTGGGGATTTGCATGTGGTTTCACTTCTCTCAGTGGGGATGCATGTTTTCTAATAACACTGTTTTTCTGTGGTCTATATCTTGTATAAATGTTACGAACTATTTTTACTATTTTTATTTTTTTAAACTTTTTAAGTAGACTAAATAAAATCGAATGGTTTTTAATTATTATTTTAACAGTTAAATAATTGAGTCCTTAAATTTTATTGCATTGTACTGATTAGTTTTGATAGGAACTAGGTACCCCTTCATCCATGGGGCTTATACTTAACTGGTGAAAACTTGTTGTACACTAATGCGTACCAAATAGAATTTGGTAGTAGAATTTTGTAGAATTTTTATTCTCCTGTTCTAAAAAAACTTGTGATTACCGAATTCATAAGAGCCGACTCCGAGATTACACGTTAAACAGAGATTGGGCAGCAGAGCTCAATGTTAAACCGGAGACTTTTAAACTGCGATGTCCAACTCGCCTGCCAAGCTCCGAGATTATACCAAACTTTTCCAATATCAGAGAAGGCCGTACTCCACCAGTGTACTGCCATGTAACTATTCAAATGTATAATACAAAGTAACTTATTTTTATTTCTAAATCCAGTTTTTAAACCGACTTCAAACAATAGGCAGTTGAAAATTCGACCGTATTTTTAACATTATGCTAATATCATGTCTAAAATATTACCATATTATTAGCATTACCACCGCAGTTTTGTCGGAGACAGTCGCTCTTATTCACTATCAGAAAATTGGATAAAAGCCAGCAGAATAAAGTTGGTCGTAGCGAGCCTAGCACGGAGGCGAACTCGGAACATTACGCCTTAAGTCTTTAAGCCTAATGCAGTAGACGGTCCGATAGACGACATACTTAATGCTTCTTCTGGATCTTTGCATACATAAATAAGTTGAAACTAATTTATAATGGCTATGTAGTATTATTAATAGAAGTCATACATAAATGTACCTAAGTTCAAACTAATTTATAATGACTATGTAGTATTTAAGTCAGTTAAATATTATAAATTAGTCTTATAACGATTATCTCATTATTTAATTCTCCGCACTGCGCTACAATTTGTGGGATACAAAGGCTACAAAGGATTGATCAGTGCAAACATTGAAGCTGCAACACGTCATTCAATTGCCAAACCACTGCACCCACCATGCAAATTTTTAATAAAGTAAACAGTCGCTGAAATAGATTGTGTAATAACACTCAATCAAACGCTTTAGCATTAAGCGATCCTCACACATCCAATTACCATTGCAAATAGCACATTAAACCAACATGGCTTCTAGAATATTCTCTCTGCCTCCGCTAAGGCAAATGAGGTATGCACGCCATTGCACGGTTATGCAGTGTGAGTCATTATTAAATCCACATACCGGAATGAGAAAATAATATTGAAAATATGTTAAAAATCCGTTTGTCTTTGTTTTTACGAATTTCCTTCTTTATTCTTCATAGTCGTCTACAATAAATAATATTGTAGACGACTTTATTAATAAATTAACGATCTGATTACAAAAATGTGACAAGGGATCTTGTGTCCGATTCCCTGGTCAGGAAAAGTATTACTAGGCAGTATCCGGATTGCTTCGATTTTTTGAAAATTTCTCAGTGGTAGCACGGAGTCTGTAATTGTGCCCAGTAAATGGCTATAGGCTCACCCCCTATTACATGGGACTTATAACACAAATGTTGTAAAGTGGGGTGTACATTGTATAGCGTGATACATTACGTGATATTGCAATATTTTTTTCATTTTTATAGTTTTACTTTCGATAATATTAACCCCAGTTTTTTGTAAGAAAAAACCTACACAAAGACTTACACTGTGAGTGTATAATAGGTGACCGCTTTGTCCTATTGTATAAAGGAATGGAACTGTGTAATCTAAGCTCTTTAATAGCAATGAGATACCGAGAAAAGTCAGGCGGGACTCACGTACGGAAAGCCTTTGAGAGTAGTTTTTATGCAAGTCCATTAAAACTACCTTTCCTATGTATATCTAGTTACAGTGCGGGTGTCGCTGGCTATTTGTTTAACGAGCTGACCCAGCCTTTGTTCCACAGTTAATAAAACCTTTATTTGTATATGCTACCACCATTTTCCGTAGTTCTGAGTGCTTAGTTTTCCTCCGTACAAACAGATTTTTCAATTTCGATGCTTAGTGAATAAGTATACCTACAATAATGTTATATCTGTTCTGAATATAACAATAAACTTTTATTAAGGATGGTAACAATAGAGTTCCTTATTCGTCCTTTTCGATTGGAAGCTAAACGGGCGCCTAGCTTCACTGACACAAAATTCACTTTGACTAATTCAAAAGTGCCTAATTAAGGATTAATTGAAAATACTTTGACTTTTAAGTAGCTGTGTATTGCAATTGTGCGTAGCCGATATGATGATGATTAGTAGATCAGCCTTACTGTATCGTAAGAGCTGACTAAGCGATCTTGTAAAACCTTTTAAATTGCGGTCTCACTAAAGCTGAAGATTATAAAGAATTTTCTGAATAGAGGAGACGCAAAGTTCAGTGATTGATTGTCACAGGCATAGTGTAGCGGCTAATATTCATCGGTGAGTAACAGCCGCGGTTTTATATTACTTTTATAAAATCGTTATTCAGCTGATATTTATGAGCACTCCGTCATTTATCAAGCTCGTGGATTACATTTACTGTTTTTTTCCAATATGTTTTAGATTTAACTTAACTTTACTTATTCTATTCAGAGAAAACACTTTAGTATTCAATTTTCAATAGTATCGTCGAATTGAATGCCGACGAACTAAATAGACTCGATACTCGAATTCAGGATTGTATATTCATGGATTTAAAACCTTTTACTACGTACAAATGTTGATACAAATACGCTTGGATCGTGGCGCTGCATCCCATTTCTATCAATTCCCCGTCAGTACTATATCGGGTAAACTGTATCAACGTTTGTGCCGTATCGGGTTTGCGCGGCAACCGACGGAGCCATTATTTTTGTAAGCTACTGCATCGTGTCTGCCAAGGCGCTTCGCAAATTACATTTACGTCGATCTAGATCGTTATTCCGACGTAACTCGATTTAGCAGCGCAGTCGATGGAGCGCCGTATAATACACTGCCTGATTGGTAATGTGGTTTGCTGGGACTGCAAAATGTCTATAAATATTGTGGATAGTGACATTTATACTTTTTAAAATTGATGCTAAACGACTATTTAGTAGTAAAGGCATATTACACTTAAGCACTATTACGTTGAAAACTTAAATACAATCACTTCCAATTTGCTCTCTATTTTATTGATTGTTTCAAACACTTATTAAGTTTAATCCAATAAGCACCCTGAGACGCCCTGACAGGGTGCGACTTACAAGAAAATCTCGAACAAGCTAACTAGTCTAAGTTTCCCGCTTCCGCGCTACAGGACGTTATTATCGCACAGCGGACGCGTCGAGTCATTGAACATTCAAACTTTATGCTAACAAGGCGTCTAAATTCTGTTTAGTTACATCACTAAACTGAATAATTAACTCAACTACCTTCTACTAAGCGTAGGGTTCCACTGTACTATGTCGAAACGTTTTTTGACCTATAAAACATAGCTATTTTATATTAAAACAGGTGCTAATAATCTTGGCACTCTGATTAAACGAAACAACAAAATATGAAAGGCAATCTTAATTAGCTGCAACATTGTTTGTACTGTTGCTCATAAACTGCTATAAAAGACTGCAATCGAAGTTGAACTTTGTTTCTGTGCCGTTAGAATTCTAATTAACAGAAAAGTTAAGCCATTTGTTCTGTAAAAGAGGAATAAATTAACTCGTGGTGAGTATTACGAGTGTTGTACTTTCAGCACTTATTTTGTTTTTCAATGGGATTTTCTTTCACTTTGGTGCAAGTGCATGAGAATGGGAATTTAATTGTTGTTTTCAAACATCTGTGGCATAACCACTTTAATGGATTTGTTTTTATACGGGTTTAAACGATTTTAATTAACTTAACCGGTTTGATTGTTTGTGTGAGTCAAAAGTCAAGATCACAGATTTTGTATACACTTTTAAACTTAATTACTATACAATATTATAGTCTATTTTTCCACAACTCCTGCCATTGTGGATATCAAACAAAAGCTTGATTGGTAGAATAGAGGTCATTAAAACCGTTTAACATAAGAATTAAGCTAAGCTGCAGATTATACCAGACTTCAAAGAAGTAGGTACGTGGCATTCTCAATAGACAAACGACAAAGCACTTCACTGTGGTTCCACCCACAATTCAGCTAAGTGAGAGCATAATGCACATTGAACCGTTGTTGAACGAGAATAAATTCTTGTCGACACAAGACATATCGCAGAGATTCCCAGCGTTACTCCGAGCGAGATACGGGTACGTACATTCTACACTAATCTGTTTGCCTTTTCACAAATAGTCTGCCGGTAAACTGGTAAAGCGAGGAACTCGTCGGAATTTTCTATTGAAAAATCCACCGTGTGCGAGATTTTTGTGTAAAATTTTGTAGTAAGTAACTCGATTTGTGGGAAGTATATTATAGTAACTGCTCCCAGATTTGTGTTGTATGCATAATTGGGCGACTACCATATAAAGTTAATTATTTATAATGTTACTACATATTAACATGAGTACAGAACAGTTTCTTATTGAATGATACCTGAAGAATATTTTTTTTTCAAATATCACAAGTTCTTTGTTTTTTATATAGGTGAAAGCTAACGCTTTTAGATTAGATATTTGTTTATTAAGACCAGCTTATTAGTTGATTGGTTGCCACTGATACCTTAAGACCGTAAAGATACCTAGACAAACAAATATTCTTATTACTTACGCTAAATAATACATAAAACAGATGCTAGTGCAGCTGTTTCTGCACAGAGCATGATATAGGTAATATTTCATCCCGAAATACCGTCTACCAGTCTCGAAAATATCACAGAAAAAGCTAGAAAAATTCATCTGGCTAGGTTATTGTACAGAACCAATACTCCCAGGATTTTAATCAGCTGTGTCCCGTATACGGATTCAGTCATATATAGAATTTATATCATCCAGCCGCTGAAAGTTTTCAATGGAAACGTATTGAGTAAACTTGAAGCGCTTCATTGGCTAGATTGGTTTTCTACGCATCGACAGTTAAATGGATATAGCTTTGTAGATGGCCAGTGCTGGCGAGTGACCTCTCGTCTGTAGCGCTCATATTCATATGTTTTCTTTTTATTAGCTTTTAGTGCTTCGGTGACGTTTAAATAAATTCAGAATATATGTATCATCCTAATGGAATTTTAAAGTTTATTCTGTTGGAAATAAAACATGGTTTATTACCTAAGTAACTTCTCGAAGAAAGCTCGTCTAGTTTCAAGTCAAGTGACTAGCACGCCTCATGATACTAATAATTCAAAAATATATATTGCCCTTGGTGCAACTAATTATAATGACCAGGTCTAAAAAAAAAAAAATAGTAAGATTTACCTATTTTATAATTTGGCGCAGTTTTTAGTCTTAAGATTCTCATTTAAATAAGGTAACTTATAAAACTACTGATGCTAGTAAAGAAATCGTGATTTAATATCCGTTCTATATAAAAGTTTAACGGGAAGTTAATTAAGTTAGTTTTCCTTTACAAACTTTGCATAACTCTTTAGTATCTTGCCGGAGAAAATATGGAAAATATTTTCTTAGTTTCGATATTTATAGTTCTCTTATTTTAACTTTATCGTTAAGTTTAAAAGACTGCTACTATAAGCAGTATTTTAGGATTGGTATTATTTTTGATGTAGTTAAATAAAATTACTTTAAGTTTAAAATCTAGAAGAAGAATTACATGTATCGACTGATTCTTTGCGACTATTTTCTATCTCTATCTTATCGACTGAATACGATTAGTAAAGACATGGAAATAATTTAAGACAATACGTTTTCCAGCGTAAATATTCGTTGCAGTCATTGACCACAAAGTATATGTTACATGTAAATTCGTTTGGCGTGGAGAACTAAAGGCCTTTGTCCAGCGGTGGACGCCTTCCGGCTATGTATATAGTTAGTTTGGAGAGAAAGGCCGTTTGACGTTGCAGCCGGGACAATAAGTCATCGGGGATCCGATCCCATGTAGGTACAAGATCAAGCGTTCCGTGTCTGTCCCACTTACGAGGGGGTGAAGGCACTCAACCTCCCCCCTCCTGGTCTCCTCATTGTATTGTGTAACCAATACGTGCAATGTTTGTAGGTGTCTATTTGTCCAAGTCCTCTCTCCATCAGAATTTGAACTTGCTGTACATCGCTTCACTTTGCACGGACTTTAATTAAATTTAGTATATATCCGTATTGTTTAGGACCTTAATCTTAATACTAGCACTTACCGATATAAGAAGGGATGTCTTCAACGCCGACAGCTGATGCTAAATTACTTACCTGTAACAAAACAAAAGATTATGAATATTTTAATCTTACTTCTCACTATTTAATCTTAATTACTCCGCTAATTAATTATATTGTTGTGGACGGATTATCAAAATCCTTTTTTTGTTCGAAAGGTGAAAATGGATCACCAAGTCGGATTCTGATGATGGAATCACAGGGAAACTAAGGATATCTATTGAACATTATAGAGGCAATTAGTGCGTTTGTTATTTTTTAACCGACTTCAAAAAAAGGAGGAGGTTCTCAATTCGACCGTATTTTTTTTTTTTTTTTTTTTATGTATGTTAATCGATATCTCCGTCAGTTATAGACCGATTTGAGAAATTCTTTTTGTGTTTGAAAGAGTACAATGTCCGTGTGGTTCCATATAATTGCTTTTAAAGTCTGACCATAAATGTGGAAGATAATCCAGGGAACTCCTTAAAAATGAGCAGAATGAGCTCTGCGTTTGAGTTTAAGTGATGTATATTAGCTTATCTTTCTGAGTAACCATACAATTCAGGACAGATAGTAGCATATCTGGTATAGAATGATGGGTAGCTTGATGTGCTGTCTGATTTACATGTGTATGTAGGTACCTAATCTGTTTGTGTTTGACAAATGCATATCTCTGGCAGTTATAGTCCGATTTGAGAAATTCTTTTTGTATTTGAAAGAGTACGATGGCAGTGTGGTTCCATATAATTGTTTTTAAAGTCTGACCATAAATGCGGAAGATAATCCAGGGAACTCCTTAAAAATGAGCAGAATGAGCTCCGCGTTTACGTTGAAGTGATGCATACTAGCTTATCTTTCTCAGTAGCCATAAAATTCAGGACAGATAGTAGCATATCTGGTATAGAATGATGGGTAGCTTGATGTGCTGTCTGAGTTACATGACTGTATACCTATGTGGGCATCTAATCTGTTTGTGTGTTTGACAACTTACTATGTATGTAGCTTATGAACAGGTTACTGTTAGCTGTCGGCTCGGCAGATCATAAATAAGGGTATCAGGTTAATATACATTTGAAAATAATGTAATTATGCGTCAATATGGATAGATATTAATATTATTCATTTACACGGCACTGTCTCATATGAGCAGCGCGTTTAATAGGTCGACCCATACTCAAATAAGTTATCCACTAAAAATCAAGAAATAAAAAACAATTTTAACAAAAAAAAACCGACTTCAAAAAATAAATATTCCAAAACAAATTAATATGCACTAAAAAGTAAAAGAAATAATTGCGTATTTTTCAACAACTTAATAGATCAACTAACTTTACTAACTCATCACACACATTATAATGTAAGTAGGTACAATTATTGTTATTTTTGGAGTCGGTGTCAGCCTAGGAAACGCCAACAACTAGCACGGCACGGGCGGAGTGGTGGTTGAGTACCTTCTTACAACTGGTGTAAAACTGCAATGTTTTGTTGTGATAATAGGTAAATAACAAACCTATCTTAGTTGGCTGACACCGACTCCAGAAATAACAATAATTGTACCTACTTACATTATAATGTGTGTGATGAGTTAGTAAAGTTAGTTGATCTATTAAGTTGTTGAAAAATACGCAATTATTTCTTTTACTTTTTAGTGCATATTAATTTCATAAAATATTTTAAAATCCTTTGTAGGATAAAAGTGGTATTCTTTTTAGTTTATATTAATTAATGGTCAGGTTGTATCAACTTGTTTGTGCAGCCAACAGATTTTCTTAGGAAAGAAAATTCTGATTTCATAATACAGATATGTCGCGACGTCGAGTAAAAATATGATCCTTCATGAAAAAGCTGCCTATTTCGGTGTTACGTAACATGAATTTCAGAAATATAATAATATTTTTAAAGGCAACGTCAGTAACATGAGGCGAATGCTGCGAAATATTCTGGGCACATCATAGTCCCTTGGTAATACCCACGAAACCAGAATAAAAAAGAATAATTTTTATAGTGGTCATGATACCACTATAAAAAATATTTTCTAGGATATATATGTACTTTTCTATAAATAATAGAAAAACTATTACAAAAATATACATACCGATTAAACTTCTTATAAGGCATTTGCGTCGCGTTGCTCGATGATGAAGGTGTTTATTTACTTACCTGAAACAATACAATTTTCTGACTATAGCAGGGTCTTACATAAACCCGGTACGTAAGTATGTATATAGAATAAAGGATAGCTTAGTTAGAGGTCAAACGGTCCACGTTACCCTTTACCCTAAGGCCCTATTCGCACGAGAGTTTTATTAACTTCACGTTAAAATTCGGCGTTGGTGTATGTATGCAATACAAATTAGTCTTTATCGCCCAAAGCAAAGTGTTGAACATGCAACACTTGATAAAAGCATGGCGTTTTAGAAGCGCTGGACTTATGAACACTAGCAGAGGGATTTGGTTTATTTGAACGTTTTTTGATCGCGTTAATAAGTCTCGTGCGAAAGGGGCCTCCGGGTTGGTGATTTGCCGAATTAATTAGAAACCCGTGAACTTTGTGGTACACAATTGTAATGAAAGGCTCCCAAGCCAAGGCCTTGCCGTTTATTTTCGTAAATAAGCTTTAATATTAAACAAGCATTGCCTGCGTGTCGCACAATGAGGAGAATGGGTTACTAAGCAAATTAATTCTTTACGTAATATTAAATGTCTTAATTTTTGACTAAATAAGCTGTAATTAAAATTTTGTCGCGATCAATTTATTAACGTTTCTGTTTAGTTATGTTATGTAAATTAATGGTTTTAATGTCTAATTTCGTTTGGCACGCAAGGATTTGTTTTTAAATTCCCAGGATATCTCAGACCATGAAAGCAACGGAGTGTTAAGGCGGATTTGGATGCGAGATACGGTTGTAATGCGACCAGAATTTGAGTTCACACTACGACTAGTGTGAACTCAAATTCTGGAAAGCAGTAGTATCTATAGAGTGTAATCCGTACGGTGGTGTGATAATAAAGTACAGACATAAAACCAAAATCTGTTACAAAACAGTGCTAACCCTGAATTAGTTCTTATTCTTATTCTCTGAGTTTGTTTCGGCATTTCTTCTCAGAGTAGTCGGATAGGAAATGCCGGCCTCATCTAGCTATTTAAAATATTGACGTGTAAAAGTGTTATTTTATAATCTATTTACAGAAATAAATATCATTTATCATTTATTTAGAATCGAAAAACATTGGAAAAAGTTTTTAATGCCAACTGGGACATTAAAAACTTACTTACTAAAGTATTCAGTCACGAACGTTTCGACAAGCGTGTTTTTGAAAAACCAACTTTCCCAATATAATTCAACTGAGAGGAAATAATAACCTAACTTCAAACAGTTTCAATAAAAGTTACATTCCATCAAACGCCAGTATTAATTCAGTCTTTGTTTTAACGTTTCGAAAGGCGGCTTTAATATAAGTTGTTAAATAAAAAGTAATCTGAGAATGTTTTCACACACCTTATAAATGTTTGTGGCCCGTGTTCCGCCGAGCATTGGAACTTTACTTAACCTATGCCGCGCGGTAATTAATTTAACGTCAAAGTTTGCATTAACCGGCGGTTGCTTTCACGGTTCCCTCTGACGTGATGAATACCCTCGTGTTTTCAGTTTCGAATATCACCTTAGTTAATATGAAATGTGTAGTTTTAAATTTAAGTAGGTAGCTTTCTTTTTTCTCGAGAAGCCATATAACTGTACAATATTATTGACCCGATGCGATGATAGTATATTTTAAATGCAAATCCAAAGAATATTGACCTTACTATAGTACCGTCTTGAGTTACTAATTTATTTTGTGTTTTGTTTCAGGTGAGTAAACCAGCAACATTCGTATCCTATCTAGCAGAGAATTGCTGAACCGAGTTTAAGGTGAGTTATGAGGCATACTACGGAAAGTAATAACCAAAAACGAGAGAAAAATCTTCTAATAATATACAGGGAAGATAACACGAATTCTCCCTTAGCCTCATTAGTTTAATTTTAAAACCAACAAAGTGCATACCAAACAAAACAAACCAAATATTCTTTGCAATTTTGTACTGTGGGAGAGTAGAGCACAAAACCGCGTTATGAAATAAAAAGTACACATTTTCATATAAGTGGCAGTTGCGGGCACTACACAAAATGCTAGCTGGACTTTCGACCCTAATGCCTAAGTAGGATAAACCTTTTTATAGTGACGTCGTCGTGGAATACTTTAATGTCCGACATAATGCAGTGTATTTATTTTTATGGACTAATTCCAACGTTTTATTACTGTGTGGCAGATATATCTTAAGTGGGCTTCACAGAGTTTGCCAGAAACATGAATTGTGTCAAACATAAAGTAAGTAGGTTAATTTCTTTGCTTCTAGTTTGCATTCATTTAATCTTGGAAATTGAAGAAAGTAGACTCCTCGGCTTTGTATTATCTTATATTCTTTATATTCAAGTCTTTTGTGTATAATTTATTTAAATATTAGTATTTGGAAGATACTTAAAGTACATTTGTTTTAACAATATCGCGGTAGTAAGATTACAAACCGTCAACACTCTGGTGTGCTTCTTTAGATTTGTTGTCAGAGACACTTAAAAAGTTTAAAAAGTACTACCGCTTTTACGACTTCAAGAATACAAACGAGATTTCAATTATGATCGTCAGGCCACAGAATAATACGATTTAGGTACCGCCATGTCCAGACTCATTTAATGGTTACTTAACCCAGTCCTTAGCATCGTTACTAAAGGAATCGTTTAAGTAATCCTGGTCAAATGTCTCTAAGTACGGCAGTAAGACTTCAAAATAAAGAAAAAAATAAGTATGTAACATTACACAAAAGAAAATTACTTCTTTTTTGCGAATGTTTTCCTTTGAAGCAGTATCTAAAACGGCCACAATTTAACAAGATTCACAGTAACTTGGTACTTACGAATTGGCTTCAGACCGAGCTTTTAATAACGCGAAAAACTTTTTCTATTTGTGCGCGGTGAACTCCAACAATAAGAGCGGAAAGAGCGTTGGAATGAAAAAAAAAACGTAGAATGAATTGAACGAAGAAAGTTTAAAAAGTTAATCGAAAAACGTGTTCAATTAAAGTGTCGAGGGTCTTAATAGGGGATGTCTGAAAATTTGCCTGGGTCGAGTGATAGCGCAAGAGCATTAGCGAGGACCTTCGAAGTTTTGGACGCGTCAAAAGTGACCTAAAATTTGTTTTTGGGTCACTGAATTAGAAAATATTTAACTCTCATTTATTACTTAATTATTTTTGCGTCTAATCTAGACAACTCCATACACAAGTCCACTTCAAAATATTATAAGTCACAGTATATCCGCGCTGGCCAACGAAAAGATTACCTGAACATGAAATTCCTTAACCACTAATGGCGTCCCAGGTGTGTCCGTTTACATAATTGCTCCATAAAATATTCTTAAGAAAGAGAATGTATTAACAATTTACTCTCACTGCAAGTAAACGACTGCTTAAAGAGTTTCCTACTAATAATTTATTTGAAAACTGGTTTGTAGCGAATGAATACTTAAAGTTATGCTAAAAAGACAACCGTGAAAATAGGATTTTTTATTTACACTGGTTTAGACTAAGTTTAGAGACGGTTAGGCGTAGAAAATAATTAAAAGTTTACTATGAATTATTTTCTGACTGAAAGCGTTTAGTTTTCCATTACATTTGATTAAACGATTTAATGTAATTTTCAATAATCTACAAAATTAATTCCTAATCATAATAATTAAACTAAAAATCAAATATTAGAACCGAACAATCACAATATCAAACAAACTAAATACTACAAAATAGTGGCAGTTAACTAGTCACTGTTCTGCACAGATGTGTACCAACCCCAGCTGTATCGAAGGCAACATCTCTATAAAGTTGGTTAACGAATCTACTAAAACAGTTAAACTTCAGTTCAAGACTCAATGAACCAATATGATTGGGTTCAGCCGAACCAAAAGTCAGTACGACTCAATAACAAGTGGATAATTTGAACCTTATGTGAATGAACTTAAGCGTTTCTATATCGACAAAATGTGATTATATTAAAGGAATGAACAAAGGGACGTTTTCTGAGAATTATGAAAACTGTATATTTAAATGAGCGTGTAAATGTTAAAGAGAAATTAAAGCATCTATTCTTAAACTAATTTTGAAGAGTTGCTTGCGCACTACTTTTCTATTTCTTTTGTGATGAAGAAGACTATAGTTGCTGTCTTTTTAATATTGTCATAGTCAAATTCAAAATAATTTATTTCAAATCAGTAGACCAGGAAGGTACTTTTCATACACGAACATCAAAGCAAATATTATAACATTAAAAATGTCTGTCGGTCAGTCTTCAAATGCAGCAGTTTCAAGAAATATTGAGATATTAAAATCTAATTGGGATTAGGTCACAAAACAGACTTATTACATAAAAAAAAAACCGTAAAACTGAACCAAATAGAGCTACTAAGTTTACTATCTCACATAATAGTGGTCAAATTCTTTTTGCAAAATGTGCATTTGTGGACAAAGGTAAAGTTAATTTGGCGAGACAAGAGGCGAGCTACAGGTGAGCGCGCTAATGTACGTGCTCATTTACCCATAGAGGTGCAGGGAGCAGATTATCACTTGAATAATCTTCATATAGTCCTCCTTTTACACATCCCTCTTTCACTCTTTGATACCCATTCGATTTGCTTCGGAAAAAGCGAATTCTATTAGCAACCTCTCTTTGCGGATTAATTCTTATTTCCTTTCATTGGCAAAGTACTCGGGCTGCTATTTTCTTGTTTGTGTTGTAATGGAGGGCAACGAGTGTATGCGATGGTGGAAAGTAATGGGAAAAAGGATTTAAAAAGAATCGGCTCATTGATTGTGGAGTCACAAATGTAAAAGGAGATTCTGAGTTGATTTTTCATGCTATTTCAAAGGAACGATTAGTGTTAATGATACAAACTTTATCTTGAATTTTTGCTTTCAAAGGATTTTTTAATACTTATAAACGTATGAATATACGTTTATCTTAGAATAGAATAGAAAATAGAAATGGATATTCATCCAAGTCCCTGTTTTTTTAGAAACCTATTTTAAAAGTTCTATATAGGCAACATTTAAAAAAGCTGCCTAAGTTACTAATCCACGTAGATGAAGTCGCAGGCGTGCCAGACCAGTGTATGCCAGACAAGTTTATAAAAATAAAAAGACCTAAATAAATAAAGATTAAAAAAGAAAATCAAACAGAGATATAAGCAAGTCCAATGTACTACATAATAATTGCAAACTGTGTTTCAGTTTACCTTTTTGGGGTAAATCAATTTGCAGTAATTTACATTTTGCAACTATCAATACCAAATTGTGGGAAATACCAAATAGTGCTAGCGCGATCAAACGAAGCGACGCGAACAAATACCCGTCGATATTGCGAAACGTTTAGACAATTCCTATTTGGTTTGCTAACTGATAAATTCCAATTTAATATTATTTCAGATGAAAACTCGAGTCTTAGTTATTTTCCAGTTTAAATCGGTGTTGGAGTGTGTTTTAAATTGCACCACTATTAGCGCAGGGTAGAATAAATATACTTCTCATTTAGTGAAAAAATATCGTGAAGTAAAAACTGTTTATGTTGCGATGTAGAGAGCGAGCTTTTAATTAACCTACAGGAGTATAAAAACATCACGTTGCTTTTTTAACCTTATTTGCGTGTAAATTCTGAGGTAATGGTCAATTACTTATTTCGCTTAAAAAGTGTTACGATGATCATAACGAGAAGAGTTCTAGAAAAATAAAGAAGAAAATGAGATTTTTTTTATTAATATTAAGGTACTAACTGGAACCATTCGGGGGAATCATTTTAACATCTCCCGGTCTAAAGGGTAATAAACAGAACACATTTTCTTATTTTACAACATTTTGTATAGGCACTCTTCAAAACATTGCTTTTCTGTTTTATTTATTCCTGTGTATAGCCAATCAAGGTATTTTTCATGTTTTAAAAAGTACAGTAATTCAGTTCAGACATAGTAACTATAGACAGATTATAAATGCCGATATACCTATTGACGTGCGTTCTACCCGCTGTTCAGCTCCTAATGATCGTAGGATTATGTTTTATAACCTATAGCCCTATCCAACACGAAAATAAATATTCAATACAAAACCGCGTACAAAAAAAAGAAGAAATTCTTCAGTCACTTTAATATTTATAATTGATACCACTTTCGTTAAAAGGCATAAGTAAATCCTTTTATTTTATTGAACGAACGTCTGGCACGAGTGCTATTACCAGATTATATTTAATTTCGATAATAACAAAGGATAATCCCGTGGTCGATCCCGTTTATAACTGTTACCGTCGGCTGAATTGCCTCTGTCCATTATCGAGATTAATTGCTCCCATTGCTCTTTCTGCATTGTGATATCACTGAAATATTTCAATCGCGATTTCAGCAAAATTCCACGTTGAGATATTAAGTGCATTATGCTTTTTGCTGAATTCCATCGAACCCTCTAGTGACCCGAGTGTTCGTTTCATAAAATAAAATTGGATTTTAACATGAGTTTGTTTAAAAAATTCTACCAGCAATAGCTTTTAGTTTGACTTTGAAATTTTATCCAGTATTTAATTTTGGCTTGTGTTCAACTAACTTATATTAATACAAATATTAGTTTCTCTCCAATAAACTAATATTAAATTATTGATAAAAAAATGTCTTGATACACTGACATGAATATTTATCAAAGTCGTGCCCAAAGGCGAAACAAAATTATGTTTTTCTATTCAATTTGTGGACACTTAATTTAGAATTGAGAAATAGAGAGAAATAAGTAAATATTTTATTTGTATAGCTAATAGAAATCTGAATGAAAAAACATCTGACGTTCGAATTCTTAGAAGAAAAAGTATTAGTATAGAATTGGTGAATGAATTTGTTTTTCTAATTTGTTATTTTGTTTATAGAATAAATCTGCGAACATTTATATGGCTGGCCAGCTATACAGGGATGTATTTAAACCACATTTTCGTGTGCTAAAAGCGTGCCAATGTTATTTTGCGCTGTGTACGTTGTTAAAGGTAGTTGTGGTTGTGGCGCGTAAATTGTATTACCTTCCGTTGGTGGTCATCAATTAATTTACCCATCGGTATACTGCCTGGCACTCCTGTACGCAAGCTTTACCTTTAATAAATGGTTAAACATAATGTTTACGTGTTAAAATCTGGTGCGTTTGTGGTTACCGTGATAAAGCAATTTGTGAAGATGAATTTTTAATTAATGAAAATTCGAAAATTAATAAGAACCGTGGCAATTGGTGTTCCATTGTCTCTGCCTACCCCCATGGGAGACAGGCATGAGGTTATGTATGTATGTATGAAAATTCGAAGAATTAATGAAGTGGATTTAATTCATCGACTAATGCCCTATTTGATCAACCGGTTTTTAAATCAAAAGAAACCCTTACACTAAGATAGACAACGTCATTTTTGTTTACACTAAATTTTAAGTAACGCCTAAAAGTACAAGCAAGGGATTATTTTGGGCTAGTCACGCGAAGTGATTTTTAATTAAGTGTCAGTTTAGGAATTATTGGGGAAAATGCCTATAAGGGAGTTATTTCACAGAGACCAGGGCAGCGCTCTGTAGTGACCTTGAACCTTTGAACGACCGAACTAGGCATGCGCGGGGTTTATGGGAAAGTCTTATGTATAGGAAGCCTATAGAATATCTATAGACCATTAAGGGCTGTTTTTGGTGACATATCTGATTAAAAGGTATGAACAGTACTACAGAATTAAAAATTAAAATTTTGAATAAGAAGTGAAATAAATTCAGGGAATAATTTATTTCAGTCCCATGTTTTGGATGGAGCTTGATTTTCGCCTCCTGCTCCACGGCTCCGCAGTAAATGAAATGTCGAATTGCATTAATTAAACTCGAGTGTCACTAATTACTGCGCGTTCATTAAAACCGTGGAAGCTGTATTTATTAATAAAATAAACTTTTTGAATGAATCTAACGAGTTTATATTCATATTGCCTTTTTTATTTTCTATATGGCACGGCATGGCTTGTAAAGAATTTATTTTTTCCGCTATGGCCGCGGCCGCGCGATGTCGAGAATTGAATGAATATCGTTCACCCTTTATTGAATGGATGGCGCAGGGAAAATTGTTCGTTAAAACTTTTTTACGAGCGTTAGTCAGTTGAGTGTCATTTACATTCGACGTTTCAGATAATACTCGATAAAATAACTGGATTTTTATAAAATGCTTTTAAAATGCGATGCGGGAATATTTTATGGTTCCGACGTTGGGTAGCTCTCGATTACGTCAGAGTAAAAAATGTTTCAGTGGGTCGAAGCCTTTTGATCTTGTACAAGGTTGCCGGAGTTGTCATAGATAATCAATGATTAAAAAAGTATCATCATCATATATCATAGTAAGCTTAATTTTCAATTATTGTTATACATGTTACCTATTAAATAGATATAATTATACGATATACGTATTCATCATATTTATATATGTACTAACTATACATAACCGTATAAACCTAAAGAGTTTATTTGTTTGAAAACAACTCTAAGGAACTACTGTTATCATTTTAAAAATTGAAGTAAAATCATGCATGTCAATCATATACTTGATATTTAATTAAATCTACTAAGAAAAAAAAACAATACTAATGTTTATTATAATTAAAGTAATTATTTGTTTGAATAAAATATATATCTATCTACTATCACAAAACTAAATGGAAACACCAACTACGTAAATGCAAATGTAATTAAAATGCTAGAGACGAAGTTATTTCAGAGATAGTGTCGCCGGTCGCGTTCCAATACTGATTGATAATTAATAGTAGCGTGAGGCGGCGGAGTGCACTGTTCTTACGTAACCACGGAGACGGGTCATGACCCGCCACGGACACCTCGCTCCCACTAGTAGTGGCGCACTATTCGCGGACACTTCTATTTTTAGTGACAATATTGTAAGAGTAGAAAGAAATATAGCTTGTCTAAATTAGCTTCAGAATAATAAAAAGTTAACATGTTTTACGAAAAAAAAAACTATTAAAAAGTGTTTGTTTTACTACTTTTTTATACGTTTCATAACTAGTAATGATTTACTTATTTTAGAATTCAATATACAATTTATTAATAAAAAAAAAAATATTCTAGTACGTCTCCTAATTTAATCTAGCTACAAATAATCTGTGGCAAAGGTCAGGCTATGAGTCATTGTACTTGGTACGACAGACATGTTGCGTCCAATCCTAGAGCTTCCCGCCTAGAGCCGCCACGGCGCAACCTAGCTGCGCAGCGCATGCGCCCGCCCGCCCCGACTGCCGCACTACGTTGCGTACGTACGGCAGTGTCCCAGCGTGCTGGCGGCAGTCGGCGGGGACGCACGTCTTTCATGAAACAAATTTTGCACTCTTTTTAAACAAACTTTACTTAAATTCAATTCATAAATTTTAGTTAGTTTTTGTTTCATAACTTGTAAAATTCATGCGTAAGTATTTCAGACTAATAAAAATATATATGTATATATTTTATTTAATTATTTATTTATTTATTTGACTGAATTTTTATTTGTAGAATTGTATTGTGTATACAATTCAATATTAGTATTTTTCGTAAAAATAAAATTTTTATTTGTATTTTTTTTTATTATAAATAAATATATATATATATATATATATACATATATATATATTTAAATATAATTATATATTTTATAGACATATTATCTGTACATATATATTATTAATTAATTGTTTAAAAAATATCCTTTACAGTATCGAAGTTGCATTTTACCCCGCGCGGGGGGGTGGTGGGGGGGCGCCACCCTATGCTGTATCGGACGCCGCCGAGTTTACCTCCATTTCCTAGAATTTGGACTCGGCGCGAGGCGGTACGGGCGCTGCAATAGTATTACAGGAGAGCTGTTTCGACGCTCGAGGGGAGTGGACGTATTGCGTCGACAGCTGTCGGTCGCTAGTGGGAGCACACGGGCGGCGCGCGCCGGCGCGTGCTGCCGTGCGACCGGTCTGCTCTTGACCGTCTTAAGAATTCTTCCCTAGTATTTCTCAGTCCCAAAATTTGGTGTGAAGACATGTTAGAGGGGTAGGGGGGGATAACGTTTGGTATTCCACCGCGCAAGGGCGTCGCCCACATCGATCGTTGGCGACAAGCCTGCGCACAAGTACCCCACCCCATGTTGCGCAACATAACTGGCAGATATATACATACATATAACTTACCTACGGCAAAAACAAGCTAAACTGTTCAGTTTCAAAGAGGGCGCTCGTGGGCTCTGACAGCGCCCTCTAGTTTCGAATTGGCAAAACGAAAGGGCTGGGCACCGGCCGCTCCACAAATTCTCAGGCGAGATGTCCTAATGTATAGCTAGGTACACACTAGGACACTGAGACGCGGATTAGCTAAAAATGGCACCGCAACAAGTCACAAAACTAATTGTTTACGTCCGCCGGCGGGTGTGTCACGCAGCGTGCTGGCCGTGGAGTGCCGGGTGGGGTGGCCACGTGATCTATTACTGCGGCGCAGCGACGCCTTCCCTCCTCGAGCTCTCCGATGCATCTGATTCTGCGCGTTGCACAGCTCTATATTAAGCACTACATTCGTTCGTAGTACAGCCTAACTGTCAACCTAGACTGAATTCAACCTTACCGCGTAGCACATACGGTCGACGACTGACTCACGTTCAACATACGCCGATTCATAAATCCACTACATGCACTATACATCTGTATTATATTTGCGAACAGTTCAATTTTACTACGATCCGCCGTGATCACGTGCGTTCACGTTTCATTCATCAGTTGGCGGCGCGCGGGGGGAAATTATTTATAGTTGTAAACTTTTATGACTTTTCATGTTTTCTAGCTTTTTATTGGGCAGCAGTACTTCAATAAGGATTATACACAATTGAGAGTGCATAATTCAAATGCAAACATAAATAAACTGATTTGAATATTATTAAATTATAATGGGTTATTGTCTATTAAGTTTAACCATGTTATCAGTATATCAGTTTAAATTGAAACATTTATAAAAATGTGTGTTGTTTTTAATAACAAGTTAATACAAAAAGAAACCACCTTAATTTTTCCTTATTAGGCATATTTTGCTATAAAACTTCCAAACATTTTATAAACGAACGTCTTAAATACACTTACAAAAATAACGAAACACTCATTGGGGAATTTCGAAGAAAAACAGCCTTTATTTACATTTTGCTAAAGGAAAATAATCCCCTTGAAGGCTCTTGTTTTTCAATTAACTTACTAAAAATTAAAAGGAAAAAGAATTTTTAGAAAAAGTAAAAGGTTGTGCGGAGTAATAACATTTTTTACATTGACCTTGGAATATTAAGGAAGTAGGTTATGAGGGTTCAGGTCAAGTTAGGGCCTTTTAAGCAGGAGCCGATCTATCAATGTTCATCTCTTTCGCACACCAACTGTGTATTGTCGTAAGAGAGAGATAGCTGTATATATTGGTGTGAGTGGAGGCGTTGACTGCTCACACAGCGCAGCTTCCTACATTTTCTCGTGTGACAGTATGACAGCGATTAAATTATAATTATAGATAATATAGGGAAATCTTTGCATACTTTAAAAATTAAAAAAGGTAAAAAGGCAAATAAAAAAAAATACCTTACGTAAGTGTGTTTGGACAGTCGTAATATAGCGTTATTTGCCACGGAATTTTGAACTTTACTCCCTCAGAAATATTGTCCACTATCAACTACCATTCTAGTTATTCATCCCACTGTTTGTTTCAGATTGTCATTTTAGTTTGTATCTTGCATTGTATATAGAAAGGAGAAGGGAACTTCTCCATACATTCCTGGGCCCAGGTGTTAACTGAATCAAACTAGCCTTGTTTGTAAGAGTATATAATAAACAAGGCCTTACTGAAAATTTGGTGAAATTTGGCTATCCAGGAATCAAGTTATATGTATCTAATGTAGTAAAAGTGAGGTTATATTATAACATTGCAGTATTTCTATGTTTTTTACGAAATACTTTTGAATAGTTTTGGTTGTGTTATAGTTTTAAGCAAGGAGCGTGTGTGACGCAATGATATTATATATAATCTGAGGATATATATATATATATATACATATTATATATTATCTGAATCTGAATATTATTTCTTTACAATAAGTATGACGCCTCTTTTAGTAAAACCTCATTACGTGTCGAAGATCTGACACGTTTGGCTCTCCCGGACCCTAAACAGTCGCTACAGTCAAAGATAAGTTTTTACATTCAATATTCTGCACTTATAAGCAGTACTAACCTTTTAAAAACTAAAAAAGGGATAGGAGGATATATAAATAAAACACCAATATTAGTATAAAATATGTACCTATTATTCATCTTCAATAATTAGGAGAATGTCATCTAAGAATTGGGTAGGGGGTCGGGGTACATATATTTTCTTGGTATCTTTCCCAACTGAGATACCATATTATACAGGCTGAGATGCACGCCACAGACGAATAACTAATAATTCCAAGACTCTTCTGCCAATAGAGTTACTGCGACCAGTCGCAATTGTACAATTTACACAGCGATCCATGTCGTCAATATCCAATTGATAGGCTTAAACAGTTGTCCAAAATAGAGAGTCAGGTAATTTAGAAATGCAAGATCCGTCAAAAGTCCTTTATAAAGCCGAGGTCGTGGGGTTAAACAATAAAACATGGAAAATACGTGCGCACTCAGAACGAAACACAATGAACGAGTGTCATCTGTCAATCGGTATATGACTGATATCAGACAGGAGTGTTGTAAGAAGTTTAAATCACAGAGTACGTTATACATAAATGATTAAATCTATATATTAATACGTGATGCAAAAACTTTGGACCGCTATTTACGAAAATTGCGCGGACGTAGGAGCATAAAATTTGGTACACTTATAGTTTATGTGTAGGAGAAGTGCAGCACGCTAATATTTTTCAAAAATAATGCTTATAAAGTACATTAAATCAATAAATAAAACATTACACACACATGCATAGTATCTGATCGTATTTGACAAAACGTCAAAATCGATATACATTGCGATGATATTGACGTCTCATATGAATAGAGTTTTATAAAAGAGTTTGTTTGAGTTTGAGTTAAATAAAAATTATCCTTGAACGTATGTTAAGTGGTATTGTAAATTAAATCGTATATGGTTGAATTTCAACCACTAGGCGACCACTAGTAATCATAAATGTTTGATAACTTAATTTAAGTTTTCTCGCTTCCCAGATAGAAACAAGGTACCATATTTTGTGATTTCCCTTAGAAAAAAATTACGGTTTTTTTAATATACATTTCAACTAGTTAACTGCTGGGCCCAAAAGTCCCCTTCTCCTTTATAATAATAAAAAATAATATGATTTTTAACTTAATTACATAATTATGTTTATATCCAATTACTATTTGTTTTTTTTTTATTTAAAAAATGCGTATAATTTTATTTCATTAAAATACTTTTACTTTTAGTTTATTTTGCAGCTGAAACTTGCCTTGGGGAGTGTAGGGGAGTTCTAATAGAGGATTTTCCTACTTCACACGGGAACGGGATAAACGTATTTGTGCGTAAAAAGTCACGAGCAGAATCTAGTTTATTTTAAAGGGAAATAAATTAGTGAATTAACAAAACAAAATGATTTGTTATTAGTGGTCTATTAAAGTGATTTAACAAAACCAAATTATTTGTGTGGTCTCTTAAAAGTTATGTTTTTTTTTTCTAAATAATCATAATGAAAAATGGGATGATTTTATCATCTTCTAAAAATGACTCACTTTTGGGAAATATATCGTTTAATCAGAAATAGGAACAATCCCGAGCGATGTATCCTGTTTTCAAAAACCCTACAGCATAGGGAAAGTTGTCATTTCTATTTTGATAACATTTTTTTTGTGTAGCATATGTATTAAGCAACCCAAATAAGACCTATGCCCTAATAAAGCCTATTTAGAAAATTTCTGTCTTCCCGATTTCAAATGGCCAAAGTTTGTAGAAGTGTGATTGCACATTACCTAACTAATTTAAGCACAGCAAGCAAACCGTGACGCGAGTGTGGTGGAACCTGCAGTCGAAAACAATGACGACGTGGAGCGCATTCTTGTTTTTATAAAATTCGGCCAGCGTAAACTGTTGTTTTTGTCAGTATACGACGTGCCGTGTTTTGTCTATAGGACAATTATACATTTACACATCTCCTCACATAAGTGAAACAGCTATAAAATTGGTGTACCTAATTCATATAATCGTTATTTTGTTTACCCATGTGCCATGCCCTAATAAAGCCTACACAAAAAACGTGTAGGCCTTATTACGACATAGTTGTTTTTCAGTAATATCATAGAAAACGGATCACCAGCTTCTACCACAAGGAAAGTCTATTGAAAGATGGAAACGCTGTTAAAATGTAGAAAGGAGTATACTATCTACGTAGTGGTAAACAGGGTGAATAGATACAACAAAGGGGTGAACGAATATCGGGAAATTCTTCATAGTATCTATTCAACCCTCGAATTCTAGTCATCCTGTTTTATCTATCTATACTTATATTATAAAGCTGAAGAGTTTGTTTGTTTGTTTGAACGCGCTAGTCTCCGGAACTACTGGTCCGATTTGAATAATTATTTTTGTGTTGGGTAGTGCATTTATCGAGGAAGGCTATAGGCTATAAAACATCATGCTATGACCAATAGGAGCCAAGCAGAGCGAGTGAAACCGCGCGGAAGTAGCTAGTCCGTTATACTGCTGCAGCCAGATATTACTTCCCAAGAAGTACGCACCATTTAAAGAGTGAATCAACTACTCGAAAGTTAGGTCGGTCGCTATATTGGCTACAGAACAAGAAGTTGGACTTATTCGTTTGAATATTATATTATTATATATTAAAGATGTTACAGGGTTTTACATGATGAGAAACTCGTTAAGTCTGATCTATAATGACCAAAATTAATTAATAAGATCTCATCACATTTATTATAAGCAGTGACAAAGTTTTCTAATAATTGAGATGTTGAATACTTACTTGTTTTTATTGAGGCTTTATTAAGACATAGGGTTCTGAATAAGGCCAAAGTGTCATTTTACTTATTTGTGCTTACAAAAGTGATTTTTTTGTTTCTAAAGCCATTTTGTTTCCTTTATTACAAAGTTTAATAAATAAATATTATGACTGCACGGTTGGCGCGGTGGCTGGGCAACTGGCTGCCGTGCAACGGGTAGCGGGTTCGATTCCCGCACGGAGCAACTCTTTGTGTGATCCACAAATTGTTGTTTCGGGTCTGGGTGTGATGTGTATGTGAACTTGTATGTTTGTAAACGCACCCACGACACAGGAAAAAATCCTAATGTGAGGCAACGTTTAAAAAAAAGAAAAAAAATTGGATTTTGAAATTATCAGCGCATTTTTATTTTAAACCTACGAGCTAGGTGGTAATAAAAATAAGGTAGGCCTTATTTGGTGACCTTACCTTACAAAATTATACGTTCGTACATATTTTTGGACTACCCACTGAGGACTTAGGGGAGCTGTATAAATTTCAATAACGCTGGAGATATTTATATAACGAAATGATAGTAAAATTAAATATTTCAACGAAATCAGATTCTTCCTTTTTATATTCATTGGTTTGGTATAAATTACAGTATTGAAGTTCAATTTATTGTGTCTCTATTGAAATAACATTAAAACATTAATCATCGCTTGATTTGCTACAAAAATATCTAACTGCCGTACCTACTAAGAAACATTTTGTGATTACTGAAATTAGTAGAGCTTTACTTCATGAATTTACGTGAGTAATCCATGATTTTTAGTTAATTTAATGATTACTTACACTATTCTTTAGTGACGATTTTGTTCCAAAAACAAATGCTTCAGGACTGGGTTAGAGGTAAAAGAGTCTGACTTAGACAGAAAATGACTATTCTGCCTAAGAAAATCTCATTTAGTACATACACAAATTGAGTACATGAAACAACACAAGAAATGAAAAGAAACTAATTATCTCCATAATCGTAATCAGGTTAGTAACCCAGTGGCACAATGACCCCACATTGGGGGTCGGATGAGTTCATTCAGTCAAGGGTTGTCAATGAACGTGTATTACATCCCCCGCTTGCCGATACACAGTGCAACATACATACATACGTGCGTCTATGTCATGGGTGTATTAATAAACTACACAACGCCATCTATGATCACTTTGCGTAATTGTTGAGTTTTAATGGTCTAAAAATACACAACCCGCGACTGTCTATTGCTGGATTATGGACCTCTTCTACTAAAGAGGGATTTGTCATGATCTTCACGCATGACAAAAGGGTTGGATACAGCAGATTAAACAGTTTAGTTTTATAAGAGAATGCTACTCCAACATAGCTAGACTCTTGCTATACCCAGGTGAAGAGTGGAGGTGGTAAATAATGTAGATGTTCTGCTTTACCATCACCGAACGCCTAGAAGAGACAAAAATATCTAAAGTCCGCGTAATCTCCACGCTTGACGAATAGGTTGGTGATAGCAATTTAAAAGATTTAGGGTCATAAGAAAATACTGCTGCATGATTTTTGGTAAATATCAACTTCCTACGTTGACTTTCATTACACCCGCGTAAAGAACGGAGGTGGTAATTAACGTATTCTACTCTGCCGTCACCAAACAGCTAGGAGAGGCTAAAATATCTTAAGTCCGCTTAATCCCCACGGTTGTCGAGCGGGTTGGAGATTGCATTTTTTAAGGTTCAGGCTTATAAGAGAACGGTGCTGCCCAGCCTCTCTTAAATGTAATCAATAAATCAACATTTACTATAATCGCGTAAAGAGTGGAGGGGTTAACAAATGTATTCTCTTCTGAAGTCACTACACAACTCGAAGAAGCAAACATATCTAAACCCCGCATAATCTCCATGCTTGACGATCGAGTTGGAGATTGCATTTTTTAATGTTTAGGATTATAAGTGAATGCTGCCGCCCGATCTCTGCTACATGTAATTCATAAGGAGATTCTAACTACACCCGCGTCAAGAGTAGAGGTGGTAACAAATGTATTCTACTCTGTGCTGTAAAAACACGACAAGAAGAAGCAAAAATAACTAAATCCTGCGTAATCTCCACACTTGACGAGCTGGTTGGGGATAGTATTTTAAAAGGTTTAGGTTATAAGATAATGCTGTTGCCTGGTCTCTTGTAAATAATATGTAGTTCCTAGACTCTCATTACACCCCTATGAGGAATGGAGGTGGTAACAAACGAATTCTACTCTGTTGGCACCAAACAGCTAGGAGAGGCAAAAATATCTAAAGTACGCGTAATCTCCGCGGTTGACGAACGGGTTGGAGATTGCATTTTAAAAGGTTAGGCTTATCAGAAAACGCTACTGGCCGGTCTCTGTTAAAAGTAATTCATAGGTACGGATATTCGTACTACACCCGCGTGAAGAGTTAAGTTGGTAACAAATGTATTCTACTCCGCTGTCACTACACGACAAGAAGAAGCAAAACTAACTACATCCCATGTATTCTCCACACTTGACAAGCAGGATGGAGATAGCATTTTAAAAGGTTTAAGGTTATAAGAGAATGCTGCGCGCGAAAGCTGAAAATTATCAAGACTGCAATTCGGATGAAATTCTGCAATGAAATTCGGACTGACTTTGTTATTTACTAAGAAAGTATTAAAAAAACCTTTAGATTTTATTTAAAAATCGCCTCAAATAGGCAATGATATGTGAATGTTCTTCATTTTGAAAGTATTTCAATTGTTGATGTAAAACAAATGCATGTCTCAAAATTTTGTTCTGGAGACTTCGCTTTGTATTGATCTGTCGAATACAAAACATCGTATTGAGGCTAATAATGAAAAAATCACAAATAAATACAAAAGATCTCGCAGGAATTTTGGAAATTTTACTCAATAAGTGATAATAGTGTAGAAAAATAAACAACCAATAGCTAGTCGTGTGTATATAAGTTAGATTCACTAACACCTGAATGAAAAGTCTTTTCATTTCTTATTATTACCTCAGGATTTTTTCCACAGTGGGTGCTCACTCACGCAGGGTTCCCCTTACACATCACCATTAAACCAAGAACCAATCGTGGAACACACTACAAAACGTTTCGTGCGGGCATTGACCCCGCGGTCAACGCCACAATAATTACGTCAATTGTACAACGCAATTTCAAGTCAGTTCTTGTTTCATTTTTGCACTTATTGTTAGTGCATTCGTAGTCGAACATTTCGAAAATATTTGGTACCTCACTAGGCGTAAAGACTAGGTTAGCTTGTCTATTACACTTCGAAGCACTTAAAGTCTTCAAAGTTTTTATTTCTTCGCCGTTTCAGCTTCAAGTTCTGAAAAGCCTGGCGCAATATCTATAGAATTTATTTCTCCAGGTTTCTTTTGTTTCGGTCACAATTGCAAAGGAAAGCCTTGAAGAATAAGTTTGAAATAGCTTCTGAAACGAAAACGGGTCTTGTTTTCTTTGCCTTCTTATTAGGTTTTAATAAAATGTGATGTAATTGAGTAAAAAACCTTTATAAATACATGAAGAAGTTTGACTATGTACCTAGTTATTTTTAATATCTTGTAAGATTGATGACTACACTGTCGTATTGGATTATGTCTGTAAAGGTAGTTGTAAGTAGAGTAAATAAATAAAACTTTTGTTTTACGTTTAACTTTCATTTTTGTAATAAATGTTAGTAACTTCTCTATCGTTTTTATCTAAATAGATGTAAATATGATAAATGATAAATTAATGAATTAGACTTCGTGGCAAAGACTTACGTACCTACCTTTGCATTTGTCGAAACTAAAGAGAATGTATTATTAATTTCACAACATCACTAACATAAGTATTGAACATTGCTTTCATACTATAGCCATGACCATTTAAAATATGAAATAAACGCTGCCATTGGGAAGAATGTGGAATATCTCCGTAATAAATGTCTGATGTCTGGCGAGTGGCCGGTACGGTCGCCCGGTGGCGAACATCGAGAAATCTGTCTCGGACGATAGGAATCTAGAGTGCCCTTTGTGCATTCCTTCGATTGTCAATAAAACCTTTCAGCATACGACGAGCACTAGCGGCTCTTTTCAGTGGAAAGTATTGTGTTTAGTACCATTGTGAGCGCCTTTTCAGAAAACTGGTGCAGATATTATCACGCTTTTACCTCTTTGTTGAAAGTTAATTAGGTACCTATATATAGGTGGTTAAGTCCTTCAAAGCATTGTCTGATGTTGACTATTTATAAACACGATGCTATAAAAAACCACCAGTCCTTTATTCATATTTCATGAAAGAGTATTTAAAAATCATTTGCCAATATTTAAATTCTATTTCAGTAAATCCCGGTGCGAACAACGTTTTATCAATTAACACATTGGTTTTACAAATATATATTTTAGTATTTGATTCGATATTGAACACGAACTGGCTTCGGATTTGATTTCAGGATTATAGTATAAATAAATTCAAAACTAAATAAAGCCACAAATTGAAACGCTTTAAATTGAACAGGTCCACATTTTACGCAGGTTTTGCAGAGTAAATTTATTGTAAAAAATGATATTTTTAGTGTGGTTATTTCAAAAATGAAATAACTCTTAATTATTTTTTTTGAAATGTGATAATAGTTTTATCATTCTTATCGGCATGAACTGATGTATTTCAAATAGTTAATAGTGTGTAAGTAGCTAAAATCTCATCGATATAGGGCAATCCTCATAAAATAACATTAATTTAAAATTCTTACGTGTTTTTTCAATTTAAAAAAAAAACTTAACAGATTATGTTTATCTAAAATACACGATAATGTTATCTGAATATTTACGAACCGTTATTTTTACCTCTAGCTACCGAAATATATTATAACAGAATAAACAGGAAAACAAATTTAGATGTTCTTAATATAAAGTATAAAACTTTGTATGAACGCTTTAATCTTTGAAACCTCAGGTTCGATTAAAAAAAAATGACAGATAGTCTATTTATCAAGGAAGGCTATGGGCTATAAAACACCATGCTACGATCAATAGGAGCCAAACAGCGGGTGAAACCGCGCAGGAGTAAAATAAATAATTGATTTAAATAAAAATGCCTGAATACGGCCCTGCGCAACAATCGTCACCGGTGGGCGTGTCTTGGCTGCGATTCTGTGGTGCGAGCGAGACGGCGCGAGTGCAGGCACGTCTGTAGTATGTCGCAATGTCTATTTTTGGCTATGAACTTACAGCGGTTAACCCTAAGGTCGCTGGAGAATATTTCTTAAGTTATTTCTCAAGTAAGGTGGCCTATTCTGATAACAAGTATTTTAAACGTGTTAAAGCAATAAGTTATATTATTTATATTACTGGCTAGGCAACCCCCGCGCAATTTAATTGAGGGGGAGGGGAATGATTTTTATAAAAAAATGATTTCAGGATGTTCACAGCTATTATTACAATTTTTGACGTTATATTTAACATAAAGATTTCGTCTTAGTTCTTTTATGAAAAGTTGCCATTAAGTATGATAAGTTACGACATACCATTAAGCTTCATAATAGCTTCCATTTCGTAGCGGATATTTAGTGTCAACATGGCTAAGTAGGTCAGCTTAATGACTTAAACTAAAAAGAAACCTCAGCAATTTGTTTCAACACCCGAACACCAAAAAAGAAAGCATTCGTAGCAACGTAGCAGCGTAGCAATGAAATAGCGTAGCTGCGTAGCAGCGTAGCACTGCGGTTCGTAGCAGCACGCTCGTAGCCAAAAGTCAATATTGAATGTCGGAAACGTGTGTTCGTTCGTCCGACAATCGAAATGTCCATCTTGTTTGTTCACTTAATTCAGTGTTAACCCAGTTGTATGTTATGGAAGTCGGAACAGCTTGTCAAAGGTTATCGGAGCAGCTAATTTGACTTTCCGCCCCGTTTGTTTCCCTAATGTTCCACGTTCCACGCATTTTAGACACATACCTACTTATTGAACTGAAAAACAATTTGAGGGTAAAAATAGAGTAAGTGACCTCGGAGGTCACCAGTCAAGTACGGATCAGTGGTCCACATTACGTTTAATGTTTCAAAATATTCATGAAAACGCTGATTTAGTGATTTTAAAATTGTTTGATTGTTTAAGTTGCTGGCGTGGCCCGTGGTGGCCCGGAGGTTTAAGATTTCTCATGTATGAGGGTGTGGCTTCCAAACCTGGCAACCAATGTAACTTTTACCAAGTTAAGTGTAATTTCTAAGATTATTTAGACACCAACGATACACGGTAAAGGAAATCGCGATGACAAAGCTTTGGCAGTATACGTTCTTATTATAAGTTTAAATTCGCCAACCCGCATTGAGCAAGGGTGGTGATTAGTGCTCAAACATCCTCCACATGAGAAATGCACTTTGGTCAGCGGTGGCCACTAACAGGCTGTTCATGTGATGTGATATTTATTCACTTTTAATTAATAATTTACATATTTTTAGAAATGATGACTGACATCGAGTTGCTAATTGTAATAAATCAGTCTTCGAATGACAGTATAGAGTTACAATCTTTTATACTAAAGGCTATACTGAAATAAACATCATTTAATTGTCATTTCAACGATAAGTTAGGCCTAAAATAAAAATGTAACGTCGAAGAAATAAATTAAAGGCAGTCAGCTATGACATTAACTACATATGTTTATTAACATTACATTTGAGGTATATTAACGATGTAATGTTTAGTTTCTAAATCTACACAGAGAAAATAGCTTTCTGATGATAATAACTTTCAAGGTTCTTTTTGTGAACTTTTTTCTTTGGAGATCAATATGTTTCTTATTAATTATATTGTTTATATAACAGATATTAACGAAAGACAGGGAAACATTGAATTTATAGAAACTAGGCTACAAAAGAGCATTTTTTATCGTAAACATATAAACAGAAATTATGAAGTTAAAAACAATACGTCAAGACATTTAAAAGTCCAAGTTCATTATTCAGTAGCATTGTTATTTATATGCAGCCGCGAGTGTCAGAGTCTCAGTGTGCAGCGAGACTGCGACGGAACCGCACGTGCCGCTGTGAGCCACGTCCGATGCAACGTTACGAGAAACTTATTGCATTTCTCGATGTTTCAGCGAACTAAGTTTGAAACATATATTGAATATAGTATGTTAATGTGATGTCTAATAATCGAATATAGAACAGAAATGTCAACTTTTTGGAGTTTAAAAAACTTTTGTTAAAGTTTTGTTGACAAGAGTTTGTTGATTTTTTACGTTGGTTGTCACAAGTTTAGCCATTTATTTATTATGGTTTAAGTAATTTATTAATAATTCACAATATATATTTCAAGATATTTGTATTGTGACGTTTGTGAGACATATTTTTTTTAAACGTTGTTCCTACATTAGGGCAACTATTTTTTCCTATGTCACGGGTGTATTTTCAAACAATTGAAAGCATGTGAAATGCACATGACACCCTAACCCGTAACAACTATTCGTGTTCCGTGCGGAAATCGAACCCGCTACACGTTGCTCGGCAGCCAGTTATCCAGTCACATTCTTTTAAGACGATAATACATAATTACATACTTTCCCGTGATTGGCATTATGAAATATGAATTCAAAAGTGGGTTTATGTTGTGTTATGGGAAAATAAATAGCATATTTGCTTAAGATTTAGAAATTTAGGATGGTATCTAAAAATTAAAATGTTAAAAGAGAGTGGTTTAAACATTTTTAAGATACAAAAAGTGGATTCACATACTTGAAGCTTATGTCTGTTTCATTGATTACTAATATTATAACTTGCAACCACTATTATGTTTAAAATATTACATATTCAAATTAATACATTTTAATATGAATAGCTAGCACACATAACTTCACACAAGTAGATATGTGCCGACATAAATCTATCCTTCAATAATCACTGCGCTAACTTCACCAAGCATCGGGGTAGAAGCATAATTACAGGTATTCAAGCTCCCCCACGTTCATTCAATCGTGGTTAGAACCAGCAAAGCATAATAACAGCGCATATACGCACAAGTCTAGCTATACTTGCAAAATCCTTTCATTAATGCGAACCACGATTTTCAATTTCCAGATCGTCTGATTCCACTCAATGACGTGCACACAAGCCTCCATACATTAGGAAAGTGAGACAAAGAGCTATTGAAACTAACTCGAACTAGTATCGAATATTAATCAATCGATTAATATCGAATCTCGGTATCGAAGTGATTGGGCATAGGTCGGTGGTCAATCGGAGTTCAGTTACAGAGTGCTCAATCAACCAATTGAGCGTGGTGCGAGCGTCGCTTTGTACGCTATCTATTGCCGTTTAAAGACGAACTTGATTATTGGAATTAAGTATCAAATGTACAAAGACAATTAATGTTACTGAATTGTGACATAGGTACTTCGAAGCTAAGTTGAGTAATTGAATTCTATGATGTATTTCGTACTATTCAAAAGGTTCGAATAAGAATATAACGAGTTGCTATTTACTACTAATATCAGCGACTTTTCGAAAGTTTTACACATGCTATGTTCCTCTGTAGAGTAATTAGATTCCAGATATTTTTTTCTTTCGTGTCATTGGTAGACCTTGAATCTTGGAATTAAATTAAACTTAATAATTAGTCGAAGAGGTCTCGATTCCCGGGTGGGGGCAAAATATTACTGAGCTTTTTTCAGTTTTTAGAAAATTTCTATATAGTAGTACACCCCCTAGGCCATCTAAGCCCATATGCTCGCCCCCTATTACATGAGACATATAACACAAATGGTGAAAAGTAGGTGTACATTATGAAGCGGCATTACGTGCCGTAATGTGCACCTGCCTTCCTTCGGGGATTAAAGGCGTGACGTTGCATATTGGTAGACCAATTAATCGGTGTTAGGTTTTAAGTCTCCAATACTTTATACGTATTCTACTTATTTTTACACTGGGTTCCGATATGTTTGCACTTTGAGGGATAGGTAAAAGCATGTGGAGCGATTGATTACTCGCTCATTCACTTCAGTAGCCCAGCGAGCAATTAGCAATTGCGACGATTAATATACTCGAAGCTACTGATGCATGAATGTAATACGATAACCCTAATTACCATAATTAATTTACAAACAAACTATACAAACTATTATGTACGTTATTTTATATACCGTACTCATTTCCTTATATAACTGACTAAAGAAAGATGTTTATCCGAACAACAAAAGAAAAAAAGACAAAACAAAGTTATGAAAATAATGAGATCACAAATGAAAATAAAAGCTACTAATTTACGTTTCTAGAGAATTTCAACATTCTTTTCGCCATTAAAAACTGAGCTGACCTTTGTAGTCTTAAATGAATACCACCGCTCCACTGGGGAGGGGGGGGGGTATGTACTAGGTATTTATAGAGAGAAGGAGTCTTTTCACTGGAACTAAACTTCCATACAATGGAAGGCCGAGATGTATTGTGCTCCTATTTTCTACTGTCGCAAATAAAATACAAAGGGAAACTGCGCTCTTACGTGATCCTGTTCCCTTGTAGAAGTAAGCCGATTTTCTTAGGGAATTGCAAGCGTACCATTTATTGTTGCATTTTCACTTTTTTTTAATTCTTTTGTGTGAACAGTGAATAGAAGAAAGTAAGGACTGTATTGATGTTATATCATTTGTACTTTGCTATCCTAACGTAACGTTTTATTGTCCTCAAGGTTATTTTCTTTCGCTTTGACTGAATATTAGTTTTACATTGTTCTCACATAGTTGAAGCAATCGAAACAATGTAACCAAGAATTGTATTGTAAATCTGATTGAAAAAGAGTAACCTATGGAGTTTCTTGCTCGTTCTTCTCCATAGGAATCTACACTTTGGAACGAGCAAATAGCTTCACTAGAGGTCTGACCGACAGACAGACGTTATTAATATTATTATATTTGCTTTGACGTTCAAAAGTGCCTTCCTGGTCTATTTGAAATAAATGATTTTGACTTGACTTTGACTTAAACTTTATTAATATGAAATTATGTGGTTTTTATTTCTTTTAAGTAGCAATGGTATTAAATAAACTATTATTATGGTATACTTTCCTTTCTCTTGTGATAATGAGAAGTCTGAAGAGTCACGATATATATTATAGAATCACACGAGTGAAGCTACAATGGAAAGCTAGTTTTATTATAATTAATGCTCATGCTGTAAAGGTAAACGTTTTTGTGATATTAAAAGACTTACTACGAGCAGCCCTACACTTATAACGCACGAACATTATAATTAGAACCGTTTAATCTGCCAATACCGATTGTAACATACAGATATCGTCGCTTTATTATGTGAGCTACGTAAACATTGTGGATTCCACTATTTGCATACAATTTGTATGATTAAGCTCTAGCTACAAGCACTTTAGGTAGCCATCACTGGTTCCAAGTACCACAGTGAAATAACATGAATATACAATATCAAACAAACCATTTAATATCCTACCTAAAACATGAGTGGCTTTAGGTTCAAAATGAATGTAACTTTGTCTGTAATCCCAACAATTCGGTTTGTAACTCTCGTGGGAGTCCGAACTGCAATGCACCATTTTTTATATGCGTCGTTTGATACGGGATTTATTACAGTACATTAGTTATCAATCGCTTTCCTCTAACCACTTGTATGTGTGAGAAAAACCACTTAAAATACACGAGTTATTTATGTTAATGTAGTCTGAACATCAATTTATATTGACGACATTTAAAATTGTAACTTAAGTGTTCACAACAACACTCAAAGTGCCTTTTCCTTTTCCAATCTCAATATTCCAAGACAAGAAAACATCTCAAAAGAGTTTAATTTGAAAACTATTCCTCTGAGCTTGTTTCGTAAGATAAACGCGAATTAACAAGAATTGCTATTGTTAGCTTTAAACAGCATTTTAATAAATCTCCATCCAACACCGACTTTGTACAACGTAAATAGACATTCTGTTGATTTCATTCCATTCTACTATCCTTATAACAAAAGATAATAAAGTTCCTGCATATTTTATTCAATCGTTCGTGTTGTGTTTGAGAGTTCAATGTTTACAACGCGTGGGTGTCTATTGTTGGACTACAGGCCTTCTCCTCTTTTGTAAAGAGGGATTTTCTATAATCTCCACGCTTGGTAGGCGGGGTTGGGAATTTGAGATCACAGTTTAAGATGATCCAGTGTAAGCGCTAGTGCCCGGTGTTTGGTAAATATGGAGTTCTTTAGTTGGTCCTTAGGATACCCGCGGGAAGACGAGTGGTGACCATCGTATTGTACTTAGCCGTTTCGTCTCAAGTCAAAATCGTAGAGTTTATTTCAAGATTCTAAGTTCAAACAATATTATTTAAAATAAGAATTTCTAGCTTCATCGTTTTTTAAATTATTTGGTTAGCTAACACCAAACCTTTATTTAGTTAATTGCCTAAGAGACTACGACGTCTGCGTTTGTTTCGGCATTTCTTTTCAGAGTAGTCAGATAGGAAGTGCTGGCCTAATTTAGTTATTTAAAGATTGCCACATTATATTTTGGAATGGGCTATGCTCGGTGTCTCTCTCCGGAATCGCATTCGAAACGAAGTGATTCGGCAGAGAACCAAGGTGATCGACATAGCCCACCGGATCAGCAAGCTGAAGTGGCAGTGGGCCGGCCATATTAGCCGCAGGACCGACAACCGTTGGGGTAAGCGAGTCCTGGAGTGGAGACCGCGTCTCGGTAAACGTAGTGTAGGACGCCCCCAGGCGAGGTGGAGTGACGATCTGCGCAGGATGGCTGGCAGGAGCTGGATGCGAGTCGCTAGTGATAGAGCAAAGTGGCGAACAATTGGGGAGGCCTATGTCCAGCAGTGGACTGCTATAGGCTGATGATGATGATGACATTATATTTTAACCCATTTATCATTTCATAGATAACGTCTACCTATAAACAAAATAATATACCAAATCTGATTCGTATGCAAATTGCCGCACCGTAACTACTGAACCAATTAACTTTACCTACGTTATTCAGTTTCCGCATCTATGTTTTTTATATCACAGTCATATTTGATCTGAATACACGATGCGCTAAATATTTTTTACACGTTTTTATTCAATTTTGGCTATATTAACTTCTAATTTCAATTTCATTGCTATATCTTACTTCAGATAGGCAAGACTTAGACAACTTTTTAAGTTTCTACGATGTATATAAGTGTACCTTCAATATTTCTTTAAGCATAAGGCAAGAGAATGAATAAAGAAGCTAACCTAAAGGTCTAAAGCAAAAGCTAAATTATTCAGTAGGTATACAAATTCAGTTTGAATGTACACTGTACGTGAAGCGTAAACTATCATGTACTGATAATCGGTCAATTCCAATAACGTTTCGCCCTAAGCCTATGCCAATCACGTTGTGCCTAATTTATCGTTTGTGAAATCCGTGGAATTATGTCCATATTGTTGTATTTATGAAACTGGCAGCTCCTGCCAGCGGTTACGCGGGTAAAATGTAGCCTGGATATTACTAATGACTATTTGATCTCTATATTCGTGATGTTTGCGTGAATAAGTAACGAATATAATAACTGTATGTCCATACTTTATAATAGTAGTAAGTAACCTATTACCAAAGCTCTTTATTTTACTTTTAACCGTGGTATTTTTATTAGACGTTGTCTTTTAGCATCTTTTTTTATTTTGCGGACAATATTTGATCCGTGGACCAACAGTTGGGAACCACTAGCTACATGTTCAATAAATACAACACCTGATTAATTAATATTATTTGAGAATAAACAAACCACACTCAATGCTTCACAACCCTATGTAATCCGATCTAATTGACTTGATCAGTCATTACCTAATTACTGTGGTTCTCAGAACGCGGCGCGGCGTGATGCCTCGATTTGCATTAAGCTATGTGCTGGTAAACTAATATTTACACGGAATCAGGAACGGCAACGCTCACCTTTGGTACACATAGCTAATAATTTACGGCGTGCAATTACAGGAACGACGTTAGCACATCTGCTAAACTAAGCTGAGATTAGCTCAACGTATACTCTAATGAGCTTCCTATCAGTAATTTGATATAGAATTTGTTAATGTTAATGTCAATTCTGTGTAACTGTGTTCGCTATCCAATGTTAAATCATTTTGTATTTTTACAAACAATTCTCAAAGGTAAAAGAGAACTTGTTTAAGATTCACTGGACTATATTGAATGTTGTTGTTGACTGGCGCAGTCAACCGTTTCCAGTGTTACGGTACAATGGTCTAACATTCGTTCCGAGCTATATTTATTCATATTCGAATTTTAATAAAATGAAATATGGAAGTGAACCAAATATTTAAACGTGGTGCAGACACTATGTACATATATGTGCATAGAACTTTTGGCGCTTGACTACACAAACGTGTTCCGAATCATTTCGTTCGGATTACAACAGTTGTGTGAACAGGTTCGAGCTCAAATAGCTAAAAACAATATAGATTTTAGTGTTTGAAATATCGGACCATCCATCAGCGTTTTATGGATGGCTGAATTTGAAGCATGGTGCACTTACCTATAGCTCAAATAATATGTTAAGGCCTTCCGTTTTAGTTAAAACCGGGATTATTGTGTGGTTGTTGTATATTTATTCACTACCCTAGCGAGAAGTAGAATACGTAAAGAAACGAGTAATATGAAACAGTAGGGTGCAGCGAACTGGGTCAACTGGTTAAATATTTTATTGTGATCCGTCAGCGCGGCGCCGCCGGGCAATGTCGCAGCGGATCACTTCTGAAACCTCGCCTTTGTCACGAGCTTATACAATACTAGCTTCTGCCTGCGGCTTCGTCCTCACTTCCGTGGAATAAAAATTAGCTCATGTGTTATTCCAGACCATAACACACCCTTGTTCCAATTTCCACTCGGATCCCTTCAGCAATTTTGAGGGCAAGTAACAAACATACACGTAAAATGACAAATTTTCGCATTTATGATATCAATAGAATACATAAATTAGAAAAACGTCACACTCGTATGGACTTACAGCGTCTATTTTTATTTACGTTCTAATTGCCGTTTCCCCGTAAAATCCGCAGTAACGGTTATGCAAAAATATTTCCTCTCTATATTTAAAGTGGACAGCCATGTTAGCCATTTTTAAAATCCTATGAATGATGGATAGAGCGCAAACGTTTTAAATTACTTTTGGTTGTCATTTATTTTTATCATAGGTAGTAACTTTATTTAGTTCAATATTTTTTAGTTTTGTCTGTCTGCAATTAACTGTTTCGTTTGCCTTCGTGCCTCAGTTTAAACACGTAGGCAAGTTAATTATTTAAGTAAGTAATTCGTATTTTTTGGCCTCAAAAATTTACCTATTGTATCGTGTTTATTCAGCGTCCAATAGCAGATCTTCATTGAATTACTTTTCTTGTCTGTGGCTACATTCAATAAAATGCAATTAGTAATATCAAACACATCAGCTTAGGTTCTTTACCTTTGTAGTTTATCAGAATAACTTGTATTTCTAACTATGTACTCAGACAAATTATTACATAAGCTTCTCCTTTCATTAACGATTTTCTCCCGAAAACAATTAGCTGAGGACGGGGTTAACTAACCATGGAATGACCGACTTGTTTGTCAACTGACGAGACATGTCAAACTCGCGTATTCATCAATAGCGCAGGTTTCTTTTAATTTTGCAGTTATATTAAGACTATAACAACCACTCGCGACGAGTGACGAGCAAGTCGAATGACTCTGGACAAACAAATATTTTAAAAATCAAGATAGAAAACACAATACCATAACTGTCACAGTTTCGAAGTATTTTGCCGCTACTCACTATAAATTCCACAGACTTTTCTATTTTCTACGAGTGACGTCGACGTCTATGTCATTTGTCTAGGGGGCGTTCGTGAAGTGTAAAGCGAGTCGGCGCAATATCCGCGGTCATATTGTTCTCCGGCTCTGTCTGCCTGGCAGTGGCAGCCGCCATTCCAATATGTTTCGTCATTCCACTCCACTCTTTATCAAAAGGCTATCATTTTCAAAGAAGTTTCCGCATGATAAATTTTTATTTTAATAAAACTGTGCCACTGGAATGTTGGTAGGCTTTAATTCTGATGTAATCGTGGCTAGTACCAAATGAACTTAGACTTAAACGTAGGGGTAGGTAGAGATATACGTTATGGCACTTAATGTCATTGTGCAATGTATATCCACTTTTCACCATTTATGTTATAAGTCCCATGTAATAGTACCAAATAAATTATTTAAATTTTTTTCTTTCTTCTATCTTTACGCGTATAAAGCTCGGCTTATTGGTTAATTATTTTTAATTGAACGGATTACCGAACAAAATGTATGAAAGAACAATTTAACCCATAAACTGAGAACGTAGAGAAAAACCGGGGTATACGGTAGTTAATTACAAAATGGTTGATGTTTTCGCTCCAATAAAAATGGAGAGCTTCGTGTTATTGTTACCGTTTAATCTGCCGTGGGAATATGTAATTTGTAGCGCGATTCCAATTCAAAGGGAATTTATCCGGATTGTGATAAAAATTGCATTTGTTTTTCTGATAGAGGTTGTTGGTAAACGAATATACAATAGGTGGAGGGTTCATTACCTATTATATACAATCTTGGGCGTCTTTTCAAATCGTATTCTCTTTAAAAGGCCATACTAATGATCATGCAAATTAATCTTTGAATCAGACCTGATTATTTTCTAAAAGACTAATATTTTTGTACTGTCGTTTGTAACTACTTAATTTTTTAGTGTGGGAGAGCCATGCTTCGGCACGCATGGGCCGGCTCGACTGGAGTGATACCACGGCCTCACAGAAAATCGACGTGAAACAACGCTTGCGTTCTGTTTCGTTGTGTGAGTGAGGTTACCGGAGGCCCAATTCCCCCCTTCCCAATTTTCCCAATCCCCGATTCCCGAACAACAACCTTTAAATTCCTAACTCCCAAAAAGCCGGCAACGCACTTGTAACGCCTCTGGTGTTTCAAGTGTCCATGGGCGGCGGCGATTGCTTACCATCAGGTAATACGTCTGCTCGATTATCGGCGTCTTTCATAAAAAAAAACTAGAATCAACAAAACAGGTCTAGACGGCCGCAAATTTCTGCCACTGCTAAGTACTCTAACCACTCTAAATCAAACACTAAATTGTTCAGCAAAACTAAGTTAATGGACGTAAAATGTGAATATTTCAGCGAACTAAAGCTACAGTTAAATTCGTGATTCGAAAACCAATTAATGTTCACAGTAATTGAAAGCGGGAGCCTTAAATGGTTTTGTGTTTACCTTCAGAAGCGTCGGTGTTAGTGCACGTCTAAATGAAATGAAGAATCGTCCGACTGAAAATCCCGCTAACATTTCATTTCCTTCGAGCCTTGATTTTCACCAGTGGATATGCTAATGAGCTTGCTTTGCATAAATTTAAATCAGTTGTGTAATTAACATGAATCTAAATTGCACGTCGGCTGGAATACCTGGTGAAAGCATTGGTAATAAAATAAGTTTTTCCTTTTAAATCAAAGTATAGTCGAGCTCCATTCTAATCGATTACGTAGGACTAAGATAACTGTTGCTAAATACCCACAACAGTGTTTGAGGTGATACTTAAATGAACCCGTAATTTACAAAACAAATAACAAACGCCGGCACCAATAAACGAAAATACACAATGGAATATTGGAATCTTCATTATTTCAGTGCACAACCAACCACAAATTTACATACCACACGACCGGACACTCATTAATTATAACGACGTAGAATTCGCACGTCCATTTTGATAGGTTATAATTCAAGTGTCAGGTCCGAAAATAAGATCTCATTTAAATCAGATCTCGAAATCGGTAAAATCGGAACGGAAAATGAGCTTAATTTTAAATTTAAATTCGGACGTCCTCGTTAGTTAACAGCCGTGGGGTGTAATAATGTTAAATAGAGCAGATACGTGTAATGTGTGCATTAAGGCAGTCAGGTGAAATAATTTGTACAACATTTATTTTAATGTTTAACGTTTTCAGGGCCACGAGTGTCAGAAACCAGTGTTTTTGGTTTTACACGTTAATGAAAATATGTATTACAAAAGCTATTATTGTTGTACCAGTATGAAAATGCAATACACTGCACACAAAAGTGTCGATTTCATAGCCTCCAATTTGAAATCGTTACAATTAAAAGAAAGAAACATATAACTTACCTACTATCATTTACAACTGAATAAATTACACGCTTCAAAAAAACGCAAGTCTAAAAATAGATGAATGAAAAGTTTTTGCGCGTTATTTTTAACGTTATTTTTTAATCCGGTAGTATGAAATGCGAAAGAGATACACAGACGCGGACGGCGTCAAGTTATCCACCAAATTGTTTGAGAGGCAGTAAAAGCGTTTCATGTTAAAAATTGTGCACCAATTTTAAGTTGAAAAAGACACTTTAGCTGCGCCGTGTTCATATTTTGTTCGGTTTTGATGAAGTAAAGTTTGAACACGGGTATTGATAAACAAACAACATGTTGTTCAGTTTGGTCTACTTTAAAACAGAATGGTAAAAAGTAGTGATTAATCTAATTGAACAGACAGAACGAAATGTCGTTCCAGCCAGGACTAACTATGTAATTAAACAGGCAATGCAACTGCAAAGGCACTCACTCAGCAATAGCTTTGTCGTAATAAAAGAAGAAAGCAAGTCCTGTCCTTTGACTGCACGGGTCACTTACCTGAATGTACAGAGTTCGAAGTAAAAGGCAAAACTGAAGGAGTTTCGAAACTTGCTTCTCGTCTGTCCCGAGTCCTTCAATAAATTCTTAATCATCTTCCTCCTTAGGAGTCAACAAGCGCAATTGTTATGCATTTTCTTATAATACTCCGAAAGGCTATTATGTACGAAGTTGTTGGTTATTTCAAAGTTCTGCCAAAACGTCTTTTGCTTTAGACGACGAACTTCATAATAGTCTGCACTTTCTTTGACTCGTTCTTGCTGAAGTAGACGAGATTAAAGGTACGTTTACGACAGAAACAATTAAACTGTTCAACTTTTAACTGCTCTGTTAAGTTGATACAAACTTGTACACGCTTGATGGGATACTGCATAATTCCTAACTCGATTAAGTATTTTACAACAGTTTCGTTTTAAAACACAGTGTTGGTGTTCAGCTCACATCTCAATTAGGGGCACATGGCGCTGGTAGCGTGGAGCCGCTCAGACAGGCGCTGACGTCATCCGTCTGTTTGTAGTCTAGACCAACGTAATTGTGCGACGCACATGAGTACATAGTACATGTTGTTATGGAGAACTGCGCATGTTTTCCCTTGAAATAGAGCACACTATTTTGTTGGATGAGTTTACCCCTTTGCTACTGATTTTATCGCGATTATGTTACCTACAATTAAAATAGTAGTAGCATTAACCATCACAGCATAAGTGTTAGATCAGCAAATAAATAAATCAATTGCAATTGCAATTTAAAAATGTAGCAATTACTTAGTATAATTAATCGGGAAACGGAAACTCCGCGATCGCAAGAAGCGCTACAGAAAATGTTCACAAAATAAAATGTTTATTCGAACCTAATGACAGATCGCCCGAGGTGGCGCTTAGTTAAATTGATTCGATTTGTTAAAGGGGAACCAACGCTTGACGACACCGCCTTCAACTCGGTGTGTTGACATTATTCCAATGTTGGACAAAATAAACATTTACCCATTTACTCTATAAATTGCTGCATTTTTATTACAAGCAAACATTTTCCACCTCAGGCATTAAATTGTGTAAAGAAACCGTTATCTCGTTGAAGTTTATTGGCCGTAGCAAAAAAGTGTAAAAATTCACACTGTTAAAACATTATGAGAAAAATTGAAAGATGGTGCAATTTTAATGGAAGGAAAAGCCGGAGAGTGGCTTTGAATAAAAAATAACCAACAAGTTTAAGGTATGAGAGTACACGATGCTCCGTAACTGGATTATTGGTTTATTGAAAAATGCGGTACTTAATGTACAGTAAAGCGGTACTTTATGGAATATTTTGTATGAAGTTTGTTTATTAGAAAACTAAAACAGTTTTTGATTTGGAATTTATTTTCACTTATAAATAATATTACCAAGAAGAGGATTTACAGAAACTAATGAAATTTTCTTGATAATCAATAGAATATTTATTTACTTTTATAATAATTCTTTACACTAATCTAGGATTGTCTCCTGTGTCCTCACAACACATCACGTCTAGAACACACAAATAGTTAATTGGTCCGTAGGGCAATCGAACCCTCTCTGACACGTTACTTAACTGAAGTGATAAAAACTGCACGAGCAGTTTTACACAGAACATGTAGGTACATGAATAAAATGGTTAAAGCCGCCACAACATTTACGGACGAAATTATTCGCAGCCATCAATGTCAAAATTACACCACATTGTGGTTCCATTGTTACTGTAATATTAAAAATGTAATTTGCATAGTGACGCCAATAAATAATTCGAATATACCTATTAAATCTGGTAGCAAAATATTTTGTCCGCACCGGTATTTTATTAAAGGTGACGGCGAGAATTGTTTTTGAATTTTCAGTTAAATCTTCATTTTGGTCGTGACATATTTTTGCTCTCATAAATACGGTGGAAGTTTTTGTATGAAAATACCCTTTCAATCTGCAAACATTCTCCGATTTTGTGCCTATAATAAATGCCCATATCTCTGAGCTAGTACACAAACTGTTGAGCTGGTATACACGATGTAGTTAATAAATACTTCATTATTTTCCACATTGTACAAATGAGATCGCTTTTAATTACCGGCCAAAGAATTCTCAACGTTGAATTAGGTGTATGCGCAACACTCGCGCTCGACAGCAACACTTTACCGTCGGTAAAGTTTACTTAACTAATTTAATGCCATATCCACGGAAACTATTTTGCTTAAACCGAATTCCAGGTTAGTTTGAACACGCTAAACGTAAACCAAATTCATAAGCGGAGTCGAGTTCTGCTCGAATTTAATTATAAACAGTTTTTGCTGGTAAACTTGTTGTGAATTAGTTACTTTTGTACGTAGAGCTAGGGGTGAAAATATGGATTTTTGGTGGAATTTCCGATCGCTTCGACATTTTTAATTTATGTTGCAAACTTACTAAACATTGATAGGTGTGTAAGCGATTTTTTAAAGAACATGTCCTGCATTCTCTCACATACTTGCACCTGCTTAATTTATATAATAAATATTTTAGACGGCTTCTATCCGTATTTTAAGCAAAGACTAAGTAATACCCTAGCTTTATAGAAATTTTAGTTTCTAGACCCGTGGCAGAATGTGTTGAAATTATGAATTCACTTTGTTCTCTAGTAAAGTAATTGCATAGCTTTATCCCATTACCACTGGTGGCCGTCGTCCCAATTGTTCGCACGGCGATTGTTCTGAGAAACTACACTTCCCGCAATTTCCGACCCCAGACTACCTTCTATAGATAATGTAATTATTCCATTCAGCATCCCGTAGGTTTGCTATTTGCTTAAAATTATGTGTGTCAGAAATATAATAAGTGCTTTTATTAGAGATGCTTTTGATTTCCCTTAAATGCCATCATTAGATTTGTACGCATTGACAAAGAAATCACCTCACCATTTCATTGTGTGATCCAACAAAACAGTAAAAAAATATATTTTCTCAAAAGTAACTTAGGCCTCATTACAATTTTCTCCCGTATTATGGGCCGTATTATAAACACATAATTTAAAATCATTGAATTTGTTAGACAAAAATTTCTTGACGATGATGATAGTGCATGTGGTGCTTATTTGTTACTTTGTTAACAGTAAGTACTTCATTTTAAGTCTGATTTTAAACATTGTGATAAACAATGTTTAATAAATAATAAATATAATAAAACTCCTTCCACAAATGACAGAGTAAACTAAGCAACTTTTTTGTCAATTAAACATATTGTTTCACAACTATACATCATGCATATCTACAGAATGTATTCCAACATCGTATATTTGTATAGTCAGTAATACGGCAACATTCCGACGCACGAGCGAGCCTCCCCTACGCAGGACCGTGTCCCCTACCGACCCGGCGACCCACCGACCCACTGTTGTAAAATTGCCCTTACGGGAAGCGTATCTGTTGTCCAATCGATACGGCCACTGCTACCTGACAGCTGAATACATCTGAATGGCGCTCAATCTGACGTCACGCCACTCACTGCATTTAATTCCAGGAAACAATATAATAGCCAATCGAAATGCTTTTGACAAGCTGACTTGACGTGAGAAATTCGATATATCTAGGACTATGCTACTGTTATCATTCGTTGTAATAATTATAATGTATCATTGTCGTGGGGCTAATTACCTGGTTGTTAATTAGCTGGTATTTGATTTGTGTCACTTGTCTTAATTATAGTTATGATTGAACCAGCTGATTAAATGTACGCATCCACAGGCCCGCATCGTACGTACCGTACGCAATGGATTTTAGTTTGTCTTGTATAGAAACTCATACAACTGCGTCCACAGATCCGCATCGTACGGACCGCATTATCAGCAATGCCTACATGCGATGCGTGCTGATGACGTCATACGGAATGCATACGATGCGTACGATGCGGGCCTGTGGACGCTTACCTTAAAACGAACTATCGGATTTTCTTGAGTCAGGTTTTTAGAATGTCGAGATATTTTTGTAGCTCCATTTGTAGATCATCGGAACTAACTGATTTCATTTGTTACAGACTGTCACAAAGATTTTCATACAGTACCTACATTCCGCGGTGTTTAATTAAAACTTAGTACTAGTTGTCAGCGAGTGTCGCAGCGTAAAGTGTCGCCGCCGCTAATTCTATACGTATCTAATTGCGCGCGAAGTTTTAACCCAGTTGAGAGAAGACGCGACACACGCGAGGATTAGTCCCAGCCAAGTTACATAGAACTAGTTATCAGTTAGGTGCACGCGATGTGCGTGGAACAACTTGCGGCTTAACTCGCTCGCGGTTACCGCCACATACACGCACATACCGACAAACACGGCTGCCGTGCCGCCGATCTTAGAATTTCTGGGTTCAAAATTAAGCAGCAAAGTATCTATTTAGTTATTATTTTATATACGCCCGAATACTCAAACGCTACTCAATTTTAAGTTGTACTTAAATATCGTGCTATCTCTGTCATTTTCTAAAGAATTGATAGTGACAGAACTACATTTGAGAGCGTCTTAAAATTGAGTAGCGTTTAAGTATTGGGGCGATAGACATTAACATAAGTAGACGGACTTATTGCCACATAAAACATTCTGTTATGGTCCCTGCAGTAGAAAAAAGGAGCTTTCAGGTCATAAGTGTCCTGACCGCGCTATTTTTCTTTTTAAAATCATCATCATTTTAGCAGAACACTTTTCCAACTGTCCAATGACTAGAACGAATTTGTAAAGCCTACATAGAGTAATGAAGTGACACCTCACAAAAAATCCTGATTTTAAATCCTGAGTATTAAATAGTATATTAATTCTACATCAGCATTGGCTGTACGTGTACCTGTGGTCATGTGCATTGTTAATTTCTGTGTTAGTAACTCTTCAACTATAATCGTTAGCCAGGCAGGTACACAGGCACACCCTGTCTGTTATTCATAAACTCTGCGACGGAGCAGCTCTATGTATTATGCATGCATGTAATATTCAACCGACTACGTTGTGCTATCAAAGTACACACGGAGTTGTTATGCGGTATTAATTAACATGTAAAAAGGGTTGATCTCGAAGCTTAGATTGAATTCCATTCATTTTGATTAAAAGCGTTGACTTGACTCGTATAAGCTGTAATTTTGATTAGAATCTAATTCTAATTTACATATGTGTTTTATATAGCATAAGTAAAATAACAAGAAAGCATATTTTTATGTATTTTCAATTCAATAACAAATTTTTATATAATATTTACTCAATCCACAACCATTTTAGGCTATATTTGATATGAACTCGTTCAAGAAGATTGTTTTCTTGAAATTTACGTAATTAATGACTATAATGTAATAAAAGAAGCTTGTTAGATGTATAACATATATGAATACATTCATAAATATCTCAACAAGGCCAGCCCCATGTCACAACTAGACCGCAGAAGCCTTCAAAAATATTAATAAAATTCTTCAAGACTATTTTTTCTCCATTTTTATACAAGATGAGAGCCAACGGTAGCCCTATGGTCAGCGGTCAACTCCGCCCACGGACACCTGCAACACTAAAGGAGTAACTAGTGCCTCGCCAGCTTTTTAATAATTTGTTACTCGCTGACCGTTCGTAGCAAACGAGGCTTAACCCCAAACAGCTTTGAGCCAGCTCAGACCCGAGCTCTGCTCGTCGCTAAACCGAATATCACTTAAATTTTACATTCACTCCAAGGAATATCGTTCAGATTATTTACTCAAAGCTATCCCGCCTTTGAAGCATCCGAAGCGATCGGTACTAGTTGCAGCTTATATCGTAATCTTATCAGTCTCTCTAGAACCGCCACTTGTTTAATAATTCATTGTAGTTTTTATAAAAGAAATGTTTTGTTCCATCGTAAACTTTATTGCAAAGTTAAACTAGGTGACACACATGCGATTCATTCATTCCAGCAAATGTAACTGAACGTGCGCCCCAGCAGCGAACAAGTTATTCACAACTGTTCGCCGAGCGCGCGTACAAAGCAACGTGAACATGTAATCATAGTTATACGGTAACTCGTTAAAACGCTTAAACAACGATGCAGCGTTTCGGTGTTGAATGGCGATATTACAGGTTATGTTAGTCATTGGTAGGGGCCACTAATCCATTGTGACGTCACGGGGATGCATAGCTCGGCGCCGGTGCCATGTGTCACCCGAATGTGCTCAGTAATCTCGTTACGGAATTATTGTTGAAGCTGGTTCCACGTATTTGATGTGTGCGGAGAGCCGTTTGGTACGTGTTTGTTGTAATGACTTCATTGTGTTGTGTTGTGTTGGTGTTTACAGAGGACTGTTTGTATTGTTACTACCTTGTCATTTGCATTTGGATTTGTGAACGACTTTAGCTCATCCCTTATATCATTTGCAATGTATATTGTATATGTATATAGTAGTATATTTTTTTACTGTTGGAAAGTCATGCTTTTGTATGAATGGACCTCTGCATCCAGAGTGATACCACGGCCTCACAGAAAACCGGCGTGAAACAACGCTTGCCGAGTAAGGTTACCATAGGTAAAACTTTCGCCCAACTACGACCTTTCCCAATCTTTGCAATCCTCAAATCCTTAGGGAGCATCAAAAGACTGCCAACACACTTGTAACTCTTCTGGTTTTTCGGATATCCATGGGCGATGCCGATTCCATTACCATAAGGTGATCCGTCTGATCGTTCATCGACTTATCGCATACAACAAAAATAAAAAACATGTATCTACGTTACCTATACCTAATACGAAATATTTACACAAAGAAACTTCAAAAACTGTAGCCAATTTCAGAAAATGTTATAGCGGGAGATATACCAACAAATGCACTTTAAGCCATAACGTAATAAAAATATGCCGAATCGTAAACCGATCATACCTGACGGCGGAATTTCCGAGCGTTTTCATATTTGTATTATGATTTCGGGTTCGGAGCGCGTTCCAGTTTAAATAAATACCAAGTAAAAAGTTCACATTTAGCAATAAAAATAGCAGTGTTAACATTTTTCAGCGGAACGTGTTAGAAAAGGAATTGCGCTTTCACAATACCTCCCTATTTTTCTAATTACACGAAGCGAGATTTATAGCCAGCTGCACTGGCTTCCTATTTATTAGAAGAATACTCCTTTCAACATCCATTTTATAAAAGGTGCTTGTTTTGTTCACTCTATTTTGTTCACCCGTTCAATTAGTACGTAGCTACTCGTACTAATCATATTATCCATACAGTAGAGCTTAAATCGCGTTACTTTAATGAAAATATCAACGTAACAAAGCTAATGGAATTGCGCGATTTAATATTAAATTTTCCATTTGGAATACTCATTTAATTACCAAGCGTTGTAAGTGTTTACGAATCGTGAGCTGAAAGGGATTATCAATTGTATGTATTATGTATTACGCAGATCGTTGAGATGTTTATGAAATGAAGCAAACAATAATACGGGAAAGATTTTTGCGTATTATTGACAGAATTTTAATATCCATTAAAAAAATTATTTGATTGAATTGTGAAACCGTGTATGTTGTCATGAGTTCCAACGGATTACTGGTTGGTAACGCAATTGTTGATGATAACCTGAATCCGACACATGGTCGATGCTAATTGTAATTGAGACCGAGCCCTGTTCCAAATTTAATTCCGATCCCGGCAGCCATCCATTTAATCCATCTCATTTAAGTGTGGGAGAGCCATGCTTCGGCACGAATGGGCCGGCTCGACCGGAGTGATACTACGACCTCATAGAAAACCGACGTGAAACAACGCTTGCGTTCTGTTTCATTGTGTGAGTGAGGTTACCGGAGGCCCAATTATACCCCTTTCCAATATACCCAATCACTGATTCCCCAACAATTCTAAAATTTCTAACCTTCAAAAAACCGGCAATGCACTTGTAAGGCCTCTGGTGTTTCGGGCGATTACTTACCATCAGGTGATCCGTCTGCTCGTTTACCGGCTTATACCATAAAAAAGCCATTTTGACGTGATTGAGTAACAAACATACAGACAAACTTTCGCATTTATAATAGTAGTTAGATAAAGTGAATCGCGGAGTGTATAAAGTTATAGAGTTTCCTACAGACCTTAAAGTTTATAAAATGTGGTTTGATCACAAAAGAAACTTAACCGTCGGAGTAGTCGGAGATTTGAACAACTTGTCAACTCCACAGACGGTTACAGAGAAAGGTCTTTTACTTCAAACTTGTACCTTTAGGAAACAGAGGTAAAGGCTTCTATTTTTGTTAGCAAGAATATTCTATGGTATTAATTCAAAACATGGTACAATATATTTGTGTATAAGCAAATAGGATAGCATAGGATAAGTAAATGTCATTTTTGCATAAGCTCTCATTCTCAATAGCTATAAGAAAAATAATATATTTTGACTAAAATGTACAACTTCTATTCTAGTCGTCCGATAAATAGACTTCTTTAAACCGCTCACGATGTTCGTAAACCTACGTATCATGTAACATTTCAAACATATTTCGCTACCAATTCCAACAAGTTTACTAACAAAAGCAAAATAAATATCTAACTTCCTACCTAATATTTGAACAACTCAAAGCATAGTTACATTATAAATGCATTACTTAAAACAACAAGTTAGGGCTCCTATGACTCGGCTGCAGTGGTTGGAACAGGTGGTGGTACAAGAGCCAACAAGTGGGGTTCTAGTATAGTGAGTGGGGATCGAGGGCCCGATCAGTGTCACGCTACAAAATCACCTTTGACGCGACCGAAACTGTCTTTTACGGAGCGTCGCGCGCATTTTTGTCATAACTTAAACATCGCCAACTTGCGTTCAGACCAAACTACTTATTTATTATGTTAACAGAATTTTAAAGTACTTAGTGTTTCTCTTTTAATATTTTTGGGATAAATGTCGCATATTTTGTTCTTTATTATTTTGTATTGTATTAATCGAGAGGGAGTGACGTGAACGTGTTTTTGATTAGCATTTTTATAGGTCCGTATGTTGACTTTATGTTCTTTATATTTGGGCTAGCTAGCATAACCGCTTCACAGAAGGAGAAGACGACACATCTTATAGCTTCGTATCATGGCCCGAAACAAGGTTGGACGCGAGAGATCGCCGTCGCCGACCACGTCCCTGAGGGCACGGCGGTGTTCAACCTATCCAGGACGTCCTTACCACTGGACCCTGCAGTCCCCGTCGTGAGGTCTCTTACTCAATCCATTTAGGTAGATACACTTTCATGTGCTTTTCATATTAACAAAATACAGTTTTTATATTAACTACGTGGTTTATATTCAGTATTATTCCAAATAAACTGTGAAAGTTAATAAAAACGTATCGTATTTATAAAACTGATCAAATAGGGCTCATATTTTTTACGTTAATTTTTAGTGTGATAAGCCTGTTGTTGTTTAACGGTTGAAAAATAAGCCGCGGTTTGTTAACGAGAGTAACAGGAAAATATATAAAAATTGAGCTTCATTAATTATTTCGTGGAAAAACTGATACGAATAGCGGGGAATGTTTCAAGTTAAATGGCTGTTACTGCCTCTCATAGTTAGTTAGTGAGTAATGTATGTATGTAAATGTCTAGAATAGGCTCGATTGGACAGGACACAGGTGTGCATATTAATGACATAGAACATTGTTCTAAGTTATAATTGTACAGCTACTCTATTTACCATAGCGTGACGTTTTTTATAGCCTTCTTCGATAAATGTTCAGTCCGACACAAAAATAATTATTTAATTCGGATCAGTAGTTTCTCAGATTAACGTGCTCAAACAAATAAACTCTTCATTTTTATACATTAAAGTAGGTATGAGATAAGTTGGTCTGTATGCCTTAAAAATATAGTTATTAAAATTTTACATTAAAATATGAATATGTATTAATTGAATGAATGGGGGAATTAATGTATCTACGGTTCTTGTACGGAACCGTTTCCTATATAAATATAGGGTAGCATTCAATATAGCTTGAATCAATGCTTTAGAAAACCAACTCCGAGAACTAGAAATTTTCATATACATCATAATATATGGGGCTATTATGTATAAATTATTAAACATTTGAAGCTAATTATACATATATAAATGTAGACCTTAACATAAATAGAACAGATATAAAAGGAGGTTTATTTCAGAGAGTAAGATACCCATCTTTGTCTGGATAGAGTAGAAAATTCCTATTTGTGACATAACTGAGCCGAAAGCTGTCTCGGAGTACTTACGCTTGGAAAATACGTATCTTACTTTAAAAATGCAGACTCCCAAAGAATCCCATTTTATTATATCGTAGAAATAGCTCGGTTAAGAAATTGTGCAGTTTGAGATTGGTACAAATATGGATGATGTCGGTTTATAGTTTGACTATGTATGTTTAAATGGTGTAATCTTTGAAAAATGTTTTTAATATAATGTTCTTCATCTAATAAGGGAATGACTGCCGCGTTGGTCAAGTGGAATTATACGAGAGCGATTTCTGAGTAAGTGTTTTTGCACGGAAAATTTTTTTCTTGCCCTCTTGGGAAAAGTACCTACTTATCGAGTAATATTTGTTTTTCGAAATTTTCTCAGTAATAGGCAGTATCAGAAACTAAAAGTTTTGAATTGGGTTTGGAAGAGTATGCTGTATAATACAAGGCTTACTATCCACAGGGTCTCATAATATAACTAGTAAAAACTGGGCGTTACCCTGTATGTGCGCATCTGCCTACCCCTTCGGGAATTGAAAGACATTATGTTATTATTTCAACCCACTGTTCAAACAAAAGACAGCTATATATTTAAAAATCTCTATATCATTTGTCGATTAATTTAGAGAGAAGAGAGCTTGTTATTGCTAATGTGTTGGAAATGTATTGTTAACAGCTTTTCTATTGAGCGCGATAATTTAATAGCTGTGTGAGATATACCAGCATTGGATGTTATCGTCGCAACATTATTATACATGATTTTTGTCTCTGGTAATTTATAATTAGGAATAGTATTTTTTATCCATTATCCTATAATAACGCCGACGCCCAACGATGGGAAGGTTTTGACACAAGTATTATTTAGTTAAAATAAAAACCTTTTTATAAGCTCCATTTTTCTTTAACCATGCATTGAAGCTGCGAGCTGTTTACTACCTATGTCCTAGGCAACAATAAGCACAAATAAAATAAAATATAACGCAACACATATAATTAACATTGATCAAACTATACAAGTATCATCATTTAAACCCATTAGTAACACGGCAATCCTGTTTCAAAACAGACAATATAACAGAATTCATTTCAATCAGATATTGAATGGAAAATGTTGAACATCAACCACAGTTAAATCATAAAGCCATACATGGCCAGTTACAACTATTACGTGGTTATCAGAATGCAGACAAATATTTTCGATGCGGTCAGGCTATTGTTTACAAAACAAACGCCAAGCCGACAAAACACCACTTTGGAAAAGCTAGCATATTTCAATGGAACCCGTGGAATGGGGCGTGAAATGTTATACCACAGTTATCAAACTGTTTTGAATAACTTTACTATTATTTTTATCTATATGTGTGGTACAACTAAAGGCTAAATGGCTAACTTTTATTGTATTGTCCATCTTGTAAATTATTTTAAAATATTAAACACATATTTTTTTTACGGAACTAAATACTTTCGAAGATATATCAATATAAAAATATCGTGTGATGTCACTTCTAGAAGAAAATATACGTAGAAATTACGTGTCTGCTCCCACTCCTAAACTTTGATCAATTTTATCTTAGTATTGTTATCTTATAGGTACGACATATAAAATACGCGTCTAATATTTTTTCATTGCCTAACTAACGGACTTACCTAATAGATTTTTAATTTTCATACCCTGTCATCATGTATAGGTACTATCAAAAACTCATAATAAACATCTTAGATTTTGACTATTTATGTTTAACCTTGTGGTGAAGTCACAATTCACTTGTCACCACCTCTACCCAGAAACCATGGAAAACGCGAAAGCGCTCTCTGATAAACCTGATCCTTTAAACTGCGGTCACCCAAGCTTATGACAAACCCTATAGGCCAGCAATGAACACTCACGGACTGGTAAGAGTACGTTTACCTTAAAACCTGTATGTAATTTTCCTTCAAAAACATGAAACAACACTTCAAATTCACTAAAAGCTTAAGCCCTACTTAGTATTAATTTCGCTTTATTTTCATATCAATAGAATTATTTACAGGGTTTCGTGTCCAACCTCCAAAGAATACTAAAATACCTTAACAAAGACCTAACCTGATACTCAATGGACTTACTTGTGGCGGTGGCCTCGTTCAACAACGTATTGTTTGCTTATAAAAGGTATATCGATCATTTTCCATGAATATTATGACGTAAGACGAGTTATACAAAAGAGAAATTTCTTTATAAACACCACAATAGACGAGGTGCTTTAATGAACAATTAGCATATTGTAACAATGTGAAATAGACAGGTGTCTAAACTGTCTAAAGCATGGTTCTCTCGTATCAAAAGTTAGACAAAGCTTCAACGGTATAGTTTACTCTCGAAGCTTACCGAAGAAATTGAGGCTGAATACATAAACATCTTAACTGACGCCATGTCCTTTAAGCAATGTAGGTTTTACCTCAAACCCAATATAAATGTTGGGTTAACAAAATACTCCTTCGTGTTTCTTTAATAGTTGTCCTGTTGGTACAAGACAAATCGGCCAAATAAAGGATCGTGCAGATCGGTCTACGTGATTCTCTTAACAATGGCGTAACGAAATTTGTGAACTCAGCGAAGAATACATTCAATACTGATCGATAAATTCCAATAATGAATTCATCATAGGTAATTATGTAAATTCCTGTTTATGATAATCACAGGCAATTTTGAACTGTTATGATTCCGTTCATATATTAATTTTACTGGGTAATCGAAAATTAATGAGCCGCCGATGAACGAATGTAACGCGAATGACGAAACAGCAAACGTTGTGGAAATGTTTTATTGTTGAACACACGCTCCCCCCTTCCTCTATTGTGGGGAAGCAGTATATGTAGCTAGACAAACACAAACTCCTCCCTAGCGTCTAATGTCTTCTTTTGAAAAAAAGCATCGTTAGAAGATTAAGTGAAAGTATGTATTCTTGTTTCGAATTCGAACCACGTTTATTTTAGTAATAAGGTTCATAGGTCTCTAACATTTTTGAATTACATACCAACTTGTAAATAATTAAGGTTTTAGTAGACTTTAATTATTTTATTTTAAGTAGACATAAAGTCCTAAAAAACTTTCAACCAATCATGTGAATAAATAATATTCAACAAACTACTTGAATCTATTCACACAATATATTTGGATGTGTGGAAGCGGGCTTAGTATCGCGTGTTCGTAGTAAAACAGAAATGCCGGCGTAAAATCTCCAGCTGTAAAAATTCTCGATGGCCCGTCGGACGAGTGTTGGGAAGCCGCTCGAATATTTCAAGTTTTGTACCGAATAAAAAGAGCGAAACCTGTTTTTGTGCGTTGGAAAATAGCCTTCCATTTTGTAAATAGATTTCGGGTGACCGATTGTTCGTGCTGTAAAACGTTTAGCTAAGTCAATATGTAGGTTCCGACGCAAAGTTGCACAGGATTTAAAATATTCCCTGTTGTATCTCCGAACTTGGCATTGTGCCCGGTTTTTGTTAATGGGCTTGGCTTCTAATGGGTTTAGTAACATAACTGGGGAAAAGGTGCGCCACATGTATTATGTTACATAATATGGAACTTATATTTTCCGGGTCTAAAAGGCCTGTTGTTGCTTTCACTACTATTTTCGAAATATTTGTGTACATATTTATTTTTTGCTTACTGCTTCGGTCGCGTGGTTAAAGGACGTTGTGACCTTATTTTCTAAAATAAAAGTAGCCTAAGTTACTCCTTGGTGCATCAGCTACCTGCCATTTTTCTATATCTGGAAATCATGCCTGAATTGGCTTTTAACCAGAACTATTACGTACAATTTTTACTTTTATTTGTTAGCTGTTAGTCTGCCATAGTTTTTAAATAAATAATTAAACTCATTAGACATTTAATCATGGGATCATGTCATATTGATTGACATTTATTACTATGTGTAAAGTATGTAAAGTGGCCAAACGAGCCGCATGAGCAACATTTTGGATTGATGCTCGTTAATGGCAAAGCCAACGGTTGCCTGCGGTTTCACTCATGGTACATAATTATACATGTATGTTAGGGTGTCCCAAAAAAATAAAAGTCGAAATTTTTGAACGCATACCCTCTAATTATTTTCGAATAGTGTCAACATACACGTAAATAAAGTTTCATTTACCTAGAAGCACAGTAACCCGTGCCGACTTGCCTTGATACATGTCAGTACTAGCATATTTTGACGCGTCGGAGCTATCGTATCGGAGTGCTAGTTATTACTTGTTTGATTTATTAGGGAACATATTGTTTTCGTTTAGATAAGATGTCAGGGGTATTCCGCAGTTCTAAAAAGTACATATTCTTCATAGGTGATGTAAAACATCAAATTATCGGTTCGAAATTGCCCTACAATGGCCAAGTGTTGGCAGTTTTGTTTTACAACATTTGCGAAAACAATATAATCAATGAAAGTGCAAACCTAACTATTTCTGAGTGCATTAGTTATTGGGAAAAAGCCCGTATATCAACTAACGCATTACCCAACTGTGTTAAGAAGCTAGTAACCTTATACCAAGTTTGGAGAGATCTGCAAAAAAATGCGAACAAAACCCAAGACTTATTTAAACGGCCTCGTCAAGTTTATTTCTAATTTGGACAATTTATTCCACATTGCATATCAGATTCGACACTCAATAAAGATAGATGAAGATAGGATCTTCTTGCAGTGACAGAAAGAGTCTGGCAGGCCTGGTCACTTAGCTGGAGTGGACAAAAACCGGAACCTCGGTAAACTCGCTAGGTAGGCCGCAGCTCCGGATCAGGGATCAGCCCTACTGGGCCCATCTGTGGTGGTCTGATGGCTCTTTGTGCCGCACGGGTCTGGTTCTGGTCGGGCGACGAGCTACCTTTTGATCGCCGTCCGCAGACCCGCACTTTCGGTGGCCAGAGATCGTTGCGCGATCCCTGACGCCCGGAGTACCTCTCGCGACGGCTGGGTCTTGAGGAGGTTCGTTTCCTTACGCGTCCCGCTTCTTCCTTAGCTAGCACGACTGCTTTCCAAAAGGAGGAGATCGCATCCCAGTCTCCCTCGCTCCGAACCATGGATTGAACCAATGCCGGACGCGAGAGGTCGCCGTTGCCGAGCACATCCCTGAAGACACCGCGGTGCTCAGCCCATACAGGGCATACCGCCAGTACACCATTATGATCCAACCAGTCTTTCAAGCGGTCACTATGAGGCACTTGGACTCAACATTGACGATTCTTCCATATGTAACTCGTCCAAAATCAAGGTTTTGTTCGATCATTTTAAAATTGATGACAGTTTTCTACACTAGATCTTATTCATAGTCAAAGAATGCTATTTTTCTACCACTAAAGGCAAAAATGTTAATACTGAAAGCCGTTAATGATACGGTCAATGAGAGAGCAGTGAAATTAATGCAAGATTTTCACGAAAAAAATCACACTTGAAGAGGAACAAAAACAGTTGTTACTACATTGCGCACAGGAACATAGACTGAAATATCCTGACTGTAGAAGGATGCCATTAAAGAGGAAATTTTGTATATAATATTATTTTAATAATAAATAAATATTTAAAATAATAAAAAATATTAATTTATAACATTAAAGCTAACTTTAAGTGATTTTCCTTATAATCTCCATACAATTTTTTCTTGAAACTTTGACATCAAGTCGGCACGGGTTCCCGTTATCCGATACCATTGATATTTTTTATTTTAGTTATTATGGTCAAATAGAAAAAATATAGAGGGTATGCGTACTTAAATTCGAAATTTTTTTTTTTCGCCCTACTTGGCTGGGACACCCTAATGTATGTATATATGTGTGTATAACGCTCTATACGTGTGGCACAAACGCAATCAATACGCAAATGAGCTGTACTAGAAATCATATAAACAACCTTTGATTACTTGAAGTTTGATGTAAAAACATCTATAAGTAATTATAAATAGTAAAATCAATTCCTAAATTAACTTAGACACAATAGCTACATTTGAGGTCATACGAATTACTGCATATCTAATCAGTTACCAGAAAAAAAAAGTTCTAAGACTTCGCTGTCTGACCGTGTCTAGGACAACCTGTCTATTCTTTGTCAAAATTTAAAAAAATATTATGTTTTATGGAGACCCATAAAAGTTTATTTTAATGCCGTTTATTACCCGCACGAATAAATCAGCGAGTAGTATTTTTAATACATTTATTTTACTTTGTATAAGTTTACCAAGCCAGCGGGCAACAAGCCTCCTACAGTTTGAACACATCCCGCCGACATTTATCAAAAACTTGCGATAAACTGAACTATTTTAAATGAAACTATGAGCTATGGAGCCAAGACGTTGTGTGTAACATCAATTTAAAGTTAGTGTAACAAGTATTACTTAGTAAGTCGGCACCGCTCGGTCCATGTTGTTGGGCTCGTGTTACAAAATCAATAGTTTGCAAACTTACATCAAGAACGTTTAAATATTTATCCTTCAGTTACGTTGTTATTAAGTCAATTTTCAATGTTTCCAAGTTAATTTTGAGTTTGTAATTAGTAGTATAATTTTCAGTGTCTATAAATTAAAATTTTAAGCGAATAAATACCTAATTACTTAACAAAGAAAATTAAATTTTTTAAAAGGTTATAGGAAAACGTATGTTACATTATATGTTTCCATAATGAATCCTTTCACATGAGTTATTTAAAAATATATAAAATAAAAATATTTGACGAGTAAAATAGATTATGATCAAAAACTACTATAGAGTAATTCCCACCATTCATGTATAAAAATATTCGAATCTATTTCTACCTGGGTTGGACCCGTCCATTCCTCTCTAATTTTATTTTCGGAGCGCTACGTTAAGTTACAAATCTTGAGAAGTTACTTCACCCCAAACTATGTTACCGCACAGTGGGTACACACACACACACAGGTGTCAAAGCGGAGGAGTGGGGGGAGGGTTCTTTTTCATACCGCTTGCCCATTCGCCCTGTGGATAATCCGCATGGTATCAGTACGGATTTGTCCCCGATCCGGGCGGTACATGGTACGGGGTTGAAATTCGCGTGTACCAATCATACAAAGCGCAAGTTTATTTAACAAAAAAACGTCCGAGATCAAAGCCATCTTACGTACAAAATACGTGGTTATAAAAAAATTGTGATGTGTTGCCCGGTGAAAAAAGTGTTGTTTTCGAAGCCATACTATGACTATCGTTCGTTACTTGTTTGTTTTCTGTGTGTTGATACTTTCGATATTTTTTCTTTCTACTGAGTAGGTGTGTACGCTGTACGCACACTGATTCCTTTTAGGATTGTTTTTTTCTAATGGCTGTGAGTCGGTGAGTAAAATTTGTATCGATGTGGGAGGTTATAGTGTGTTCGACCTCGAAAAGGCCTTAATGAGTTTGCTAGTAAATTAATTTATATTATCACTAAATTAGTCTAATTATAAATGTTAACAGCACCTATAAAGTATTCTTATCCCAAATAACCTAGAGAAGTGAATCTAAAAAAAACCAACGAATGAAAAAAACGCCGCCCGATATTTCGTTTCGTAACATCGAAAAGTAATTGAATATTTTTACTGTTAGTAGACCCGAGTTTTTATCGGAATAAATATATCAAGAATTTTTCATTACCATCTTATGAAGAAAATTCTTTCGGGCCTTACGTAAAAGGAAAACACGCCTAAATTTTGGTATTGATTACTTCAAGCTGGGCTCGAATTTCTTACGCGCTCTGCGTGAATACGAGGTAAAAATTCCCTAGAAGCAAACATATATTAAATATGTATCGTATACGTATAGTATGGAGCTCATACATAAATTAATATATTAAATGAAATTACAAGTACATAGAAATATATCACAACTGAATATTTCAACGCAACCCACATTAAAATAGATTTTCCAAACAATATACACAATTAAATAAACCTACTATAAAATTCCGTGTGTCCATTTGCATGTACTTTGACAAAATAGCTGCAACGTTGCGGGTTGTCTAGGAACGGCACGGGTATGCGACGCGCCCGTGACTTTATATTAGCTCAAAAAGAAAATTGCTTTTTTGGCTGAACTTCTGTTACTATTTCTGCTTATATTTTGTATAATGTCAGTAAAGAGGACAATGTATATGAGATGTGGTTTAAATTTACACACAATTATGTATCAGCTCCATACTGTACAGGTATTAGGTTCCCTCAAAACCCACTTACCTTATTACTGGCACGTAGTGTTGTAACTCGATCGTGGCTCGTATCGATTCGTTTCGGATACCGGCTGCAAATCTCGTTCGAACCTGCACCAAAGAAAATTCCAAATTATTTATAAGACAGGGGTCTTTTCTAAGGGGTCGGAGAGTGTGAGGGTTGAATTCGACGGTGGTCGAATTTTCTGGGGCTATAGTTATACATGGTCATTGTCGAAAATATTTATTAGGTTATTTAACATTATATATCGGTGCTATGATGTTGGATAATAATCTGATCTCAAGTACAAATATAAATCATAAAAGTAAAATCCGTATGTTGATAGTTTTTTTTAAAAGTGGTTAATTAAATATATCACCAAAAACTTAACGCTAAATATGAATTCAAAAAAATATTTTAAGTATGTTTCTCTTTTTTTTAATAACATTCCTAATACGTACATACATACATATCATATATATTGTATGACGTATTGGCTCAAGCTGTAAAATTATGCATGTTTTTTTACTAATAAATTACTAATTACTAAATAAAAGATTTTTAACTGAACCAATTAAAAGATTTTGTATACATATTGTTATCAAAGGAGACAATTAACTATTTTTAATTTGGACCCGGGTATATTAAAAAAAAATGCGTGCAATTCACGGGGTGTGGGTAGTAAGTAGCAGCACCCTCTTAAATATTCTTAAGTGGCCTTCCAAACGTGGTGATCGTGGCAAACAAAATACTTAATGTTATTATAGAGGAACATTTTTACCCATCAGTCATCAGCTGATGCTAATTATCATCATTTGGCATTCATTTATTATTACTGCAGATAATTGGCCATTGTGACCGCAGCGCTCACTAAATTGTTTTCATTCGGCTTATCGTTGGAACTAATTGCTTTCTGTGTGTTTCATAATATATGAATTTATTTTAATTGCGTTTGAATAATTTATTGTACAATTTTGCAGCATTTCAAGGTCAAACAGAATTATTTAATTATCTACGAGCGTTTGTTATTTGTTTTCATTTGTGGAAAAAAACAACGATACATTCAGAGACAGATTGTTTTGGTTTTGAATGCCCTTGTTTCCAACCCCCAACTTCAGTTGTGTTGCAATTGTAACAATTCAGAAAACACAAATTCAGCGACTGTACAGAAAAGTTGGTTCGCTACAGGAAGTTTTTTCGTTGCCCCAATTAGTTCTCCGACAACATTTGGAAAATAATTTGTGTGTCAGTTCATTCAGCAGACATTTCCACCCTCGCTTTTTTACGTGAAAGAAATCCATTTCCCATTGATACATTCGCTTGTATCCAAACATTGTCCTATTAAATATTTTTTCTCAAGTATAACTTTTTAAATTAGATCGTGGTGCGAAGTACTCCTAATATTAAAAAAAGAAATATCCGCTTATAATCGCAAAGTAGCAAGAGTAGGTACAACATTTTGACGTTTATGTATAATTTATATTATTTGGTAATAATATTAAAACGAAAATGTTTGGATGCATCTCGTTAATACCCTGTTCCATGCCTACCTCCATATATTTGCAATCAATCACGAAATGAAGTTACTCATTACTTTGAAAGGCTCGGCACAAGTAAATTGTGTACATATATTAATACCATGGTATTGAATGTTATTGATTGGATTGTCCATTGTAAAGTGCATTAAATGTTGAGATTGAGAACTGTTTTAAATGAGATCAATAGTAGTTATTGTATGCCACAGTACACGGTACAGGGCAGAGAGTCGTATTATGTCGGTAAAGAACATTCAAATACTTTTTCTCACGTGAAATTCGTTCTAGGTTTTCCGTCTCACTCAATAAATCCAATTACAATGGCTTGTTTTATATTGCGTAGTAAAAAGTTTTACGATTCTCGACCGTAAAAGCAGACAGTTTAGAAGCTAGCTGCTGCGCGCAACTTGAATGGCTTAGTTCAAACAACTACCCTCGTCTCTCACAATATACCAGCGTGAAGTAATGACGTAATGTTGCTGCTTTTTGTCTGATACGTCGGAGTGCTGGATGTCTACCCACTGCGCATTGCGCCATCATTCCAGGGGAGGAGGTACCCCGAAAATAACAGCGCAATTAAAGAATTTATAACAGGCGACTGCCTACAACTAGTTTTTGTTGATACTATTATAAAAATCTATCTCGATATATAAATTACCAATCAGATCCATAACGTCTCCTGATTCCCAGTGGATTCCCGAAATCTCCACTGAATTAAGAAAAAATATAGCAAGCAAATATCAAAAGAGATAAAAAGAAACAAATAATGAAGTATTGGATATCAGTGAGACCGCTAAGGCAGAAAATGAATTATTTTCGTCAGTGGCGCGTAAGGGATAGTTTTCCATTTAAACTGAGAGGTACAATCTCCTCGACGCGACGTATTTTCCACAAAGTTTTATCGTAATTCTTGAGTGTTCCGAGCTGTGTGCAGCGCGCGAGAATATCGGCGCTGTCAATCTTATAGACGCGTCTAATTGACATCTAAACGTGTCTCCATCATTATGGCGCTAGAATATTTTTAATACTTAAATGCATTCTTATTTAAAAATTTTATGCAACGTCCATGTAAAGTGACAAGATCGGTTTATAGAATAACTTAGTGAACGTTTTTTTTTTATGTTGGTTTAAGTTTTAGCACGTTTCTTGTTTGTTTTTAATAATGTCTAATATTATTGCTACTTAAATTGTGACAATGTGTAGAGTTTGTGAGAGAAACCCTTTGACAGAGACCCTTCAAAGCATTCAGGTTACGTCATGTAGCTTGCTCATTAAAACTACTAATTGTGAAATTATAACAAGCGTTTCCTCACGGTTTTAACAACGCGATGTAGTTCAAAGTTATGTCATGTATATGTTAGTTTATTTTAAAAAGCGTGTGAATAGAGACCATATCTTCAATTCATTAAAGTTCATATTAATAACCTATATTATTAGAGTGAATATAAACATCTATATTAAGTCTTAATACCCAGGCTTTTCGGTAGGGAATTGAATGTAAAAGGCGGCACCTATTCAGTATTCTGTGCCCCATTACTACTCGTCGATATTAATCTATTACATATTTAATAAGGCTTCCTGTAGCTGCGTTATTGAAGTCAAGGCATCTTTTATTAATCGACTTCGAAAAAGGAGGAGGTTCGCTATTCGTTGTATATTTTTCACTTGGGTATAACCATGGATAAAAGAAAGAGACTTTTAATATTATTTGAAACAGACTTATATTATGTAAAAAGAAATCGAAATAATTATATTTTTTTTAGATCTTATTGGCTTACTACATTGATAATGAGGGTATTATTTTTGTGCTCAACGTTTATTGTTAATGTATCGTAATATTCTGTTTCATCATTGTAACTGCTAAAAATTTAACGCCCATGTTTTTAGCATTAGCAAATTCTTTATAGGACAAAGACCTTAGTTTCCATTAGCAGTCCTAGCTATAAATTGTTGCTGTAGTGCTGACCCCATAAGCCCGTCCCCTAGTAGACATATTACCCGCTAGTTGAGCGAGAGAATAGAAAAATGAACGGATGGGACTATCCATTCCACTCATTGGCTTCTATTCATTTGTTCGACCAGCGCTCAAATGTAATTTGTCTACAAGAGCTGCGCAGAAAGCAAAGGCTTTGCGTTTCGCAGAACAGTGAAAAGTAAGTAAGTAACAGTTAATTGCTCAAACCGACTTCAAAGGGATCATTAATTAAATTATACAAGTTTGAAGTCAGTACTCATATTTAAGATTTGCTTTAGCAGATGTTTCCATTGTGCCTTTATATTGTATTCAGTTTTAGATGTACATTTATGTGAATTATATTGAGTAAAGGTCTACTAAAAGTAATAAAGTTGGCCATGTTTATGAACTGATTTTAAAAGTCTGCTAGTTGAATAATTGTGTTTATTTTTATGTTGAAAGTCGATTGGTACCGCCAACTCATACAAACTAACTCAATAGACATGAATCAATAACTAAATGGAAGTGAGTAATGAGATCGAAAGAAACAACTTTTTCCAGTTAAATAAAATATAAGTTTGTAAAGAAATACCCATTAAAAAGTTGCCGTAAATATGTTTGTGTTAGACACGAATGAAACGCGACAATTTAAAAACGCTGAATAACTTTCAGTGTGAATGAATTATTTGAATGGACTCTATTACTGGAGTCGAAGAGAATTAATTTAAATATCCATTAGGGAATCTACGGGTTTTCATACTGAGGATAATTAAATAAAAATACCTATGACCTAAATCGAAGTATTTCCTTTCGAAAACTCGTGGTTGGAGAGCCAAAGTTAATCAAATAATTTGGTTTGACGATGTCGGTCAGCTTCAAACTCGGTGCCTGTTTGATGTAGAACAAGAAACTAGAAACTTTTCGTTAACTATGCTCCTTGTCGATAGCTGAAGTTTACTCGACACTGAAGGACAATTAAATTTTGATGTTTCAAAGGTCATTCCAATATTTGGTTTGATTTTAACATAATATAATATCATCATATTTAATTTTTAATCTTTGAAATGGTGGACAGATTTTAGTTATTAAAAATAACACTCACTTTTCCTCAAATTATGTTATGTTATAAGTTTAATGTAATAGTATAGGGAAAAAAATTCCCGACGTAATTTTAGATGTACGAATATGTACATAATTACTAACTAACCGCTAAATAAATTTTATTTAGTTAGTTCAGTTCTCGATCCTCGTAAAGTGTATAAGTGAGAAAGTGTCAACAGTAGAGTTAAAGTGGACCGCCATTCAGGACTATTGTTTTTATTCCTCTTACTTTTTCTTTTTTCTCTTTTAACACCGACATTCTATGGACTTCCACGAGTGTTTGAAAAAGTAGCTTTATTTTTTTTCCGCTCTTTGTGAAGCCAGCGCGGGTTTTTATACGAATGCTCTTGGAATTAAAAATATCATACAATTTCTTCGGTTGGGTTTTAAGAACAATAAATGTGGCGTAGTAAAGGTTTTGTTTCTGTATTTTTGTGGGTCAAAGTGAACCTTTTTTATTGGGTTTAAAATAACATGTAATAGAGATTTGTTTGTATGCTTTTTTCTTTACTATAATATGGGGTTGGGTGCTTGTAGGTTACCGTATCTTAGCTAATAATTTTCCAAAGAAAAATCTTGTCATATTGAATAAATAGTAGCAATAGTAAATTTCGCGAAATATACATAATGATATAAATAAGAAACTCACATTTATGATTTCCATACGTAAGTCCGTCCTATTTCAAATTCGTACTAAATGTATTAGTCCACATTCAATATGCTGACAGCGAACGAAAATAAACCATACTACCTGACATTAAATAATGGAAAAGTCCATTATAAATTCTGGAAACGGGACATTTACCTTACATTTTATTTATTATTAGCCCATCACGCCATTTATTATTAATGAACCTGATATTTCGGGATGCTAGGAAGAGAGTTCCCGAGTGCCCAACCCATTTGTGGTATTGTTTGGAAATGACTTCTATACATTCGGGCCATCTACTCCAATCTATCAATTCGAGCTTGGACTTTATTCCCTTGAGATACAGTCCATGTCAATGTGATACCTAGTTATACATATGTATGTTTTTGTAGTGTGACACAGACTTGTTCCGTAGGTAATGTAAACATTTCGCGATTCTCTTTAGGCATTGTTATTTTTTTTATACTTCATCAGTTTCTAAGACCGGGTTGGGTATTTTAAAATAATAAATCGAATGTTGTACTGAGTCACAGCAGCACAAGTAATCTGACTTTGAAAAATATTTTCTATAAGAAATTGATCTAGGGCATTCTATGGTAAGTAACAACGTGAAAATGCCGTGGCCAGCGGTAGTTTTTGTAGTGTCTGTAGTTTTTCCTTGTTGTACGCATTCTTTCTTTCTTTGTAGTGGTGCTGTGTACTAATTGGAGTACGGAGACCGCGCGCAGGGCGCTTTAATTTTGTTGCTACTGATACTATAGCATTACAATAGCTATGTTTCGCAGAAAACGTCACGTATTTTTGTACAAGAGCCACGCTTAAGTCGTTATTTAATTTAGATTTTATTATTTAATGAGGTCCCGCTTTCACTCTTTGTGTACGGAACCCTAAAAAGAGCGTAATCAACGATTAATTGAGAACAATGGGAACTCTATTAAATATTCCAAGGCATCAATTTTAGAAATACCTTTGTTGAGGGAGGTTTATAATAAAATATTTTTCCTTTTTATTATGAACGGGTAAAATGTTTAATCTCTCGTCAAAATCAGACTTCATCTGTAATTAAAGAAATAGGAATTTGGCTCTAAGGGTAACGAACATTCTGGCTTCACCGTGCAACCGCCTACAGTGGAGTGTTTTCGACTTTATAATAAATTTTGCGCCGTATTTTAAATAACATTAAGAATCTTTTCTCATTATTTTGAACAAACTTAAATGCCTTTTTGCGACGTAGAAAGCGTTTAACAAATATTACGTGGGTATTTCATTTAGCTCCGGGCTTATGAGGCAACGGATATTATGTGTACCTGTGGTTTTGCCCGCAACTTCGAGTGAATTATTATGTTCTGTACGTTCTCAGGGGAATCGAGCGTATTTTATGTCATAATTTGCTCGTCGCTTATAAGGATTTTAGTTTAATACCACGTTCGTTCTAGTAAAATATAACAAATCGAAAAGTAATTATTTTATTCGTATCGCTTCAACAGAAGCCACTAATCCGTTTGAACGGAAACTCGATACCGATAGTAATACGTAGCTTGATATAGAAAAGGCGTCGACATTTTCCAACTATTTGTGTGATGAAATCCCACGCGAAAGAGGCTAAAGCGAAAGACGCCGACGGTAAAATACGCAACAAAATAAATAGTGTTTCAGATCTGAGTTGTGCTTATAGCGGATTTAAACTGATTTCGTTCATATCGATACAAGCTAGATTTGAGTGCTGGCGCTCTGCAATATTCGCGTATTGTGCTCACTCGGATTATGTAATGACACGAAGCGTGGCTCCGCATTGTAGTAAAGGGAATTTTACGCAGTGAAAAGACTGGAGTATATTTTATAGTGCCGTTTCTTTTTCTGATTTTCTATTTGTTTCTATTGAGCTTGGTATATAGAAAGACGAACGGTTGTCGCATATCAGTTGTGAATGCCGTAACGCCTCCGTAATGTACGACAAACGGGACCGACGACCGACCGCGGTGGGTATAGAGCGATCGATGCGCACGGGTGTTGCTCAGCCACACAGACTCCTTATCATATTATTAGGGGAGCCAGTAACAAAAGCCTTCACTCGCTTCTCCTTTAATTACGCAACACTTCATTTTACACCAGTTACTACATTTTTTTACTCATTAATACTACTCGGATCTTGCAAAACTGTAGATACTGATACTATCGTATACGAATATTATGAATTCCAATAATGAATAAATGCGAGAGTGCACTGCCCACGTTAATTAAAATGAAGTAATAATTTGGAATACAAAAGCAGGAATGTGATTAAAAATAAAATCCTTTAAGTCCGTCCGCCTCAAAAATGTGTTTATGGTTTCATTCAGCGTCAGCCGAAGTTCGAGCCAGTTTAGTGCGCGACTCCACCGCGGTTAGAGCTCGGGACTGAGCTCCGAGCGATCACGAAACTTGTCGGAAATACCCGGGTGGGCAACGTTGCTAAAATCGTGGAAAATAATATTCAGTAACTGTGCCTTGTATAACACATTGTTTTAAAACCTTGCAACAATATGTTAAAAAAACTTTGTGACGTTTTCCGTGCATAAACAAACGTCTAGTCAAACTTTTATGTGTCAAACGAACGATGGTGTCGTAGCGTTTTCTTTTTTTTCACGTCCATATTGGTTTTACTGACTTTTTTACGTTGTTCTGCGGTAAAACCGGCACGGTTTTGTGTCGTGCTACGAAGCTACGCGCTACGGTTTTCGGCTACGAAATAGGTAAATACGATAACCATTTTAACAATTTTACAGTGAATACAATTTAACAAGCTGCAATAAAACATATATCATATTTAAATTAGTGTGAAATTACAATAGATACATAATTTTAAATTATTTTGAAAAGGATATATTTTCCCGTCGGTGGTGAATACCTGTTGGTAAAGAGTATTAGTAACAAAATATGTATGTATAAATTATATTATAACAAAGAATTTAACAATTGCATACCTACGTGGGACAAACAAAAAATACGTCTGGACATATAACCTAGAAATTAAAATTTCTTGTGACAACTGCGTGTAAAATATCACGCATAAAATAATCGAGATATTTCTTAGCTTGTATAACAGAAAATTATAAAAAATATTAATAGGATTTAATGCAGCGCAAAAAAATAAATAATAATTATTGTATTATTATTTTAACTTCAATGTCCTTTAGCGTTTTATTGTTTCTGTCTATTTCAACTCAAAAAAATTAAATACCCCTTTTTATACCTACTCACCTATTAGGCAATAGAGAGGTGGATCTCCAATTACTTGTTTTATAAAACAATATAAATTTAATTAGTATTTAAAAAATATTTGTATAAATATTTTAAAAATTTATACAATTTATACAAATATGTTTTAAATATTGGTAAAATATATTACGCATTATCAAACAAAATTAATTCATGCGATAATGCCGTAAAATAAACAATTACATTTTGATACTAAATAATTTACCAAACATTTAGATTACATTTACAATTTACTGAAAAAAGAAGGAATTTATTACTACGCACATTTTAATCTCGTAAAATATTAGGTATTGCGGCATCGTATTGCCCCAGTGCGACAGTATAGCGCGAGGTCTCGAGGTCAATCCCCCGGTCGAGCAAACATTGTTGAGAATTTCGATATCGAAAGTGGGAGTTCGGGAGTGCTCGGCCGTGCGACAATACACTCACCCTTTATTGAATAATCTGTGATATTTAGAGTAGGGTAGGCGTTCAGGAAACCTTTCCTTTTTCTTCGCTTAATATTTAACGTTCCATCTATACGGCTTTTATTTATAAACGGTTTAGCTAGAGGTATACATATTATTATAAACATAATAACACATGATTTTTCCAAATTAAAAAGATGTCATAGGTAGTTAATGAATTCATTATAAATATTTTTAACAACGTTTCTATAAAATATAAAATTAAATGTCTATTAATGCAGGGCCATTCATAATTAACGAATCATAGCTAAACGTGTATGTATTATTATATTATATATTAATAATACACGATTTTTCCCGATTAAAATATAATCTCATTTATCAATTAATTCATTATCAATCATTTTTTCCATAAACTACATATAAAATTCAAAGTATACTATTACAGGGCCATTCATAATTAACGAATCAAGATCATAAAAATAACCCAAGTATGTTTGTAAATTAAAAAAATAATCAGTAAAGTACCAAGAAGGTGCACACCGCAGTATGCAAGTGTAGCTAGTAGGGGGCATGGCACGCGCCATTGACAGTGCGTGAACTCGCTGACCCCTCCAACCACGTGGCATACGTAGGGCTGCTAAGGTTGCATCGTAAATGCAAGAGCATATTTTTTTCTTACGTCTTTTAATTGCAGTTGTGATTAGTTTTTGAAGCTACATTTATTAGTTACGCGGAATAATTTTTAATTGGGTTATAAGTTATGTTATTTAATGAAAATTTATTTTAGGTTGCCTCGTTTGTTTCTTTGGGTTATGATTAACCCCCTTCCTGACAGATCATCTGATATTTGGTACACACTCGTAATCTTGATGACTGTACAATGTTATCTATTTTTTCTACAACTAAATATTTGTAGAAACAACTAAATACCTATAATGGAAATCCATTATAGGTATTTAAACGAAAGAGTTTGATTGGTAGAATAGACGTGCTCACTTAATGTAAAAAAAATATTTTTAATAATATAACTTTTTTATTTGTGACGACAAAAAAAATATGTTTTTCCGTAATGTAGTAGTAATATTAGGAACGAGCAATAGTAAATTGAGACACTAATTATATAAGCAATTAAATAACACAAGTAAAAAAAATGTTACACATATATTGCAAAATTAGTTCCCCTTTATATACCACGGATGTATAAACTCAATACAAATAGTCCCTATTATGTTATTAAATCAAATATTACCTAATTTTGTAGCGCACAATATATTTTCGTGGATTAACTATTGATAAAAGCATAATTCATTCCAGTGCAAAGTTTCAACAGAAACTTATATTCGACGTCGTAAAACATTATTTTACTAACGTACAATAATGTTTTAAGCATAAACAAAACCGTTTATATTTCGTATGATTACATGGTAATAGCATACACCTATGTTATTAAAAAAAACATTGTCTAATGAACTGTTTACAAATAGGTTTTATTTTATTTTCCGGGATAACTAAATAGGTATTTTGATAACAACTAAAGACGAAGAATAAAATTGAGATTTTAGTGTTTTTTAATTCGAAACATTTGTCAAATATTCGTAAACAATAAGCATGATATATAATTATACAATAATTTAAAGAAAAGAAACCATTTTTAAAAGTGCACTGATAATAATGGCCTAGTTTAACCACTATCTTTAACCTGTTGTCTGTCGTGGATCGCTTCAGTCGCCAATTGAACCCTAAGGCCGCGACCTAGTCGAACGAACACCTGTTCTCAGGAAATAGGGCTCAAACTGCCCCACTTTCCGAACCGTGGGTTCAATAACAGCTGACGGAGATTTATGATACAATTTTAAAGAAGAGGTTTCTTTTTCTCAATAAGAATATATGGTTTTATTTCAGTTTTTCTATACATTAGGAATGTATTATGTATGTAGTGATGTATGTGAACATATATACAAAGTACGTACATACATATGTATGATAATATTTTGAAATGCGATTACAAATGCTCTTTAATTCAAATAATGTAAAAAATTGTCGTTAAATTTGATATTCTTAGGTATTTAGTTTTTTGTCATGTAGACAAAAGTTATACATACTATAAGGATTTAACATTCATAATGAAATAACAAAATATTTTTCGAAAACATATTACAAGAAAATTAACCCGCGTTTTAAGTTAACTATCATAATAAGACTTCTTTCATTCCACGAAACTGTGAGCGTTGAGTAAGTTTTATTAAATTATATTATAGCTAAGGGTTCAAGTTAGAGTGGTCGACAGTCAGCACTGGCAGACGGCTAAGATAGTACTCGCGATATGACGCTGCCCACTTTAATACTGACGTTCAGCCGGCTCTAGTTTCAGCGAGCGCTCACACTTGACAAGTTGAATTGAAAAAGCTGCGTTCAATTTCCAACGGGTACTAAGTCAGCGAACCATTTTTATTTCCAACTTCGTTTGTTTGTTTGCGCAAAAATTTAACGAAGCAATTTTCACATGTTACTGCTGTCAAAGGTACAATGTTGTTTTTGTTTTTTTTATACCAGCTCGTAGTTGGTTTGGCGTGTTTTATTTTAAACTAGCTCTGTTTTTTGTAAAACAATGGAATGATAGGATAAGTTAATTATTTTGTGTACAACAGTTTTATATTCATATAGTTATTGGTCTATTTGGAACGGGTAGCGAGTTCGATTCCCACGCTCTTCGTAATTCTCTTTGTAAGAGCAACTCTTTGTGTTATTTAAAAATTGTTGCTTCGGTTCTGAGTGTCATGTGTATAATGTGAGTTGTATGTGTGTTACCACACGACTCAAGAGAAAATCCCAATATAGGGAACCGTTTTTTTATAGAAATATAAAAACAATTATTGCTACTAAATTGTAAATTTTATTTAAATAATAATAACTAAACTAAACTTATTCTAGTATTTGTTTATCCCGGGGTTAAATACTGTATCTCACAAAGTCGTATTTTCAGACTAACTAACGTGACAAGCCCTAAAGCCCTAACTATATCGATACCACACATGACACCTGTTATCGGCGATATACCTATTAGGCGGACTTGTAAGTTAGCGTTTCATTTTAGACTCCGAGCTAAATTCAGAAGGTCTAAATTCGGATGAACCACAGTTTACATGCTCCGTTTTAGCACTAGACTAGCAACAACGAACCTAACCATTGTGAACGAATTGTGATCGAACTCGAACTCTTCTGTTTGACAGTCGCATTCCCAATCTTTTTCCTACATAGCAGTAATTACGTAACAATTTATAATCGACTTCAAAAAAAGAAAAAGGCTCTTAATTTAATCTGTTTATCCACGATTATCTTCCGATTGGCTGAACCGATTTAGATGTAATTTTCAAAGAAGTATTTAATAAAGTAAAAGAAAGTATTTAAAAATAAGTATTTAGTAAGAAGCAGAGATTTGTATAAAAGAAAGTAGAAGTTTGATTTTTTTAACGTATTTTATGGAAGTTATTACACGTTAATTGTACCCAATTTATGACTAAGCTAAGTTTTCTTTCTTTCTTTAAAGCCGGTCACGTTCCTTTGTATTAATTACTGAACGAGAATGAATAGTAAATTAGGATCATTGTGGACCTGGGACAATGAGTTTAATTGCTTTCCTTTCTAAATTGTTGCGTCTTCGCAATTTGCTCGGTCGCCACCATTTACTTAAATTATTCTAAGATGAATCTATATTTAAAAAAGTTATACTCGCTGTAGATTTTTACTTTGAATTTGAACACAGTTAATTAATTACAGTCATTTTATAATTTTAGTCTGAATATTACTAATTCCAGCGATGATATTGCAAGGGTTAATTTCTGTTCGTTCATATTACGTAGATGTCATACATATTTAATACATGATGAATATGAGCCCCTAAAATGGCTTGAAAATACTTAGTTGAGTTTCTCGTTAAGCAGTTACGTGAGCAAGTCCAAAAACATAATAATTAATTATGTATTTAGTATTATAGTTCAAGAACTGGGTGTCATGTGCATCTATGTATGTTAGTTAACGCACCCACGACACAGGAGAAAATTCTAGTGTGATAAAAGACTTAAAAAAAAAAAACAATAAAATCTAGTGTATCTATTTGTAGAAAATTATTAAATTAACATCATTGAAGAACATTGCTCGTACGGGAAGTGATCCTAAAACTTTATGCTCTGTGGTCCCTAAATAAATGACTAGATTTATTGAACAAAGGCCAAAAAATCAGATAAATCTTTAAATATGTACCTATCCAATATAGTATATAACTGAACGGAAAGACGTGATTAAAGTTTTAATTATGTGTATTATTATTAAAAAATAAACTTCTATCAACTTTCATATCAAAAACATTACACAATAGGATTATGAACGTTTTATTTTTATTTATTTAAGAAACAAGTTATAGATAAATTATTTATTATGTTAATGAGCTCTATTCGCACGATAGAAGCACTGATCAGTGCGAGACACAATGTGTATTCTATTGTTGTCTCATATACCCGCAGACGAAAGGTTAAAAGTGAGTACCAAATATTCATATCGATCTGTCGTCACGAACGGGTCAAAATTCCAATCACTGCGATTTATTTTCTGTGATATAATAAATAAGAGTTTATAAAATATTAGAGACTAATTTAAATTTTATGCATAAATATCTCGTGGACTGCCCCGTCGGCCGAGTAGTCGCAAGTGCTTCCCGGGTCGGCCAAAGTATTGTTGGGCTTATTCGGTTTTTCGAATATTTTCTCAGTAGTAGTACGGAGTCTGGAATTGTTCCCGTAATGTCAGTAGGTTCACCCCTATTACATAAGACTGACAACATGAATTGTGAAAATTCTATGTACATTGTCATTGCGTGCTATAAAGCTTATTTCTGCCTACCCTTTCGGGGAAAAAACCTATGATCGTATGTCTTACTGCAAATATTATAAAAATCCGAAATTTCAAAATATAAGTAATTCAGATTTCAGTTGATAATTTTTATTTCTAAGTTTTTTCCGTATTATAAATAGGTACCGTACCAAAAAATTCGCGATAAATTTTATAATTTATTGAACCTATACAGGTAAATAATAAATAAAATAAAATTAAAATTAATTTTTATTTTATTTATTTACCTATACAGGTAATTGTACTATAATTATTCAAAAGTTGTCATTCAGTTAAATTAATATTATAAAACATTTATTGCCTTCCCTAAATATATTTATTTATTTATTATATATATTTTATATATAAATAAAACAAAAATAAGTTAACTGTCTCGTTGATTCAGTAATCACTAGAATGATGGGAAGCAAGATGTCCCAGAATCTAATTCCGACACGAGCAAATTTTATTAAATTTTTGTTTTCAAAAAATCTCAATCCAAGCAAATAGGTAACTCACTTTTAAACGTCACAGTGAACCTCCAGTGAAGCTATATGCTCCTTTCAAATATTATTATAATAGCTAAGAATGTTAATTTTGATGTAGGATTTAGCGAATGTTCAGTTTTGTTCTAATTGCTTGAGATAAGAAAAAAGAAATAGATTGCCCTATCTTTTTTATTTTTACCCAGACATGGGCGCTCTATTCACGACTGCCTACCCCTTCGCGCAGTAAAAGCTGTCAAGTATTTCTGTAATGGGCCGTACCGATTGAAGTTCAAACTCATATTCTTTAAAAAATAGCCCTAGTAAATACTAACACAACCATTAACAACCTAAAAAAAAAAAACAAAGTCAGTTACTTACAAAAAAAAAACCGGCACGATCGATGACCAGCTTTTCTCATGGTAGGAGTAATTTCGTGGACTATGTATCTTCTAAGAGAAGATCTGCTCTCACTAAAATACTTACTCCATTCTTACACTACAATATTAATTGTCTTCTAAAAAAAGTCAACGTCACAATAAGAAAGGCTATTCGGGTCGATAACTAAACGAGAAGATACACAATGCTCGAATTTACCGCCACCAGGACCAAATCTGGAAACCGCTCGTGCCGGATTTTTTTTTTTTGTTTTGTAATATCATTATAACACCTATCTCCATTTTGAATAACAGTTAATAAATAAATAAATCCGTTATAGTAAAGTAAACACCTGAGTAAAGTTATAAAATATAAATATTGTCTTGTCTTACATAAAATTATGATAGAAATGAAAAGACAGACAGACACGACACGTATTAGTATATTGTCCAGATAAACAAAGCTTAAATCTAAGGCTTACCTTTACTCCTTGCACAACCTAGCTGGATAAAAAGAACAACTAAATTATTGTAACAAAGAATCTATTAAAAATAAATACCTAAGTCTGTCTCTTTCTTAAACTTCAGTAATTAATTCACCAAACAATTACACGCGTCCTTGATTTAGAAAAACAAACGATAAAAATGTTATATTAAATTCACGGGCAAAACCGCAGGCAACTGTGTGTTCTTCTTCGATGAAACGATTCGGAAGAATATACCTATAAATTGTACAAGGGCAATAACTGAACTACGCGCCACCTTGCAGACGGGGCCGGAACTACAAGATGACCTAGGTACTAAAAGCGCTTTATGCACTTTGTAACTTCAAAGTTTCCCGCAAGACGGCGCTGCTATAAAAACAAGTCATTTCTTTACAATTGCCATATTGTAAAGCATTAATTCTAAAACAGTATTCTTATTCCAAACCTAAATTAGAACATCAATTTTAAATTCAGAAAACATGGTAGAACAAGATCGCTCCGCCCGCAGCGCCATCTGTACGCGAAAGTTGATACCTCGAACGTTCATAGTGCAACGTGCAAGTTGCATAGCTGCACCACCTCTCCGAGAGATGGCGCACAAATAAATTACACCGACCATACTGAGCAACCCGACTATTTATTACAGTCATTTTACATAAAAAGCGACATATAAAGCCTTAAATATTTATGCCTACATTACAAAATAAATACAACAATAATCTAACATATACAATAAAATACAGGTAGGTTGAAAGAGGTAGGAACTACGAAGTTGATTGAAGGTATCTACAGGAGTAGCAAGTAATGTTAAACACATAAACATTAAGCACAGATTATAGGGTTTTATTACATCAGATACACAGAAGAGGAACAATAGTACTTAAACTACATTAACACAGACGCAGACCTTATATACATAAATACACATATAAAATAGGTTAGCTTATATTATTATTTAGCCAATACGGGTGGGGGGTTGAAAGTTTAGCTTTTCTTAGTATAGTTTGTCCGAAATTCCTTTAAGAAAATGTTGAAAAATTAAGAAAAAGCAACCTAAAGTTTTAACACGATGATATTTCAAGATAGTTGTATAATTCTTAAATTCCTAAACTTCCAAATTATTTTAGATTTGTGTGTTTGAAAATAGGTGTGTTTTGAAAATAGGTTTTATTATTTGAAAGATTGGAAATTACTGAACTGTAATGTGTCTTATACCGCATGTTTATTTAAATATTGGCGTTCGATTAATAAGTGGAATGACTGTATTTACATTCGACTACATCAGGATGTGACTATTTTTGTGTCATATTTTTTTTTTAAGGGGGAAGTCATGAAATTACTTTTCACGCTTGTGTGAGGCGAGCGGGAGTGTATTATTGAGTAAAAACCACCGCAACTACCGATCGGGTGTCAACCCTGCTGGCATTTGTCAGATGGTTCTTTAAGGCGCGCGCGAAACACAACGCGCCGTTTCTACTTTCGGCTCTGCTTTTGGTCGGATAGTGAGATACCCTTGCTCACTGTCCATAGATCAGCGGTTATGGAGTCTCCTGCGGTGGATCGTGAGGACGATCGTACCCTCATACACTCGGCCTCCTCCTTAGATTGCATGAATGTTTTGCAGACACAGGCTTCCCAGTTCCCTTCGCTCTATACCTTTGTTTGAACTTAAGCTGGATGCAATAAGTCACTTTCACCAATCATTTCCTTGAGGACACGGCGGTGCTCAGCCTAAGCAGGGCACACAGCACCGCAATGCTTTACTTTGTCATTCTTGAGTCATCACTACGAGGACTACCCGGAGGACATGGTGAAGCATTTGGTGGCGGTGTGCTCTGCGTGGGCCGCGTACCGTCGTACCCTTACGGAAAGAATCGACGACGGTGACCTGTCGCGTCCGTCTTTGATTCAAGCTATTGTGCAGAGCAGAGGAACTGAGAAGCCGTCTTCTTCCTCTGAGAAGCCATCATGCTAGCTAAGGGGGAAGCGTGTTGTGAAAGGGAACGAACCTCCTCACGCCGCAGCCGTGGAGATAGCGCGACGGTTTCCAGATCAAAATCCGACCCGAGCGTATGGCGCGTTGCGTTCCGGGCGCCTCTCGTCTTACACAAGATGGGTAGAGTCATTGGATGATTTCCCCCTTCAAAAAGGGCATACTATTATATCCAATATGGAGCTGTAAATTAAAATTTGATTATTTTAGAGATGTAATTTTGTTTTTTTTTTAATATAAAAAGTTGAATATTAAGAGCTAGCAGTATATCGTGAGTGTATATCCAGAAGTGGATATTATAATGACTATACTACGACCCGTTGTGCGCAGAGGATACGCTATCATTTACTCGCTTGTTATAGAGAAAGCAATGGAAAAATTATGTATCTTAACCTTATTAAAACTAAATATTTATTTGCTTGTTTTTCTCATAAAGTTTAGGCAGAGGGATATTCGTGGCCACGTATTTTACTGACTGCATATCTCGAGTCAGCCAAAGTACCATCACGTTTGTTAATTTATACAATCGTGACTTATAAATTGGAGTCCAGTTTTTCGTATGTACTTATTTGATGATAAATGGATTTCATTATAATTCCATTTTCAGTGCACTAGACTTGCTTGGAGTCTAGCACAACTTCTTATACAGTAGAGAGACTTTTAGTCACATAATGCTTGTATACATTTATACCCAAAAACCAAAGCCTAACTATGCAATGCTAGTCATATGCTGAGAATTTAATTTGCCTCACTCGCTTCACCATGAGGGTACCTCCACTTCTGCCTTTACCTTATGGGAAAATCCAGAGCCTTGTGATGCTTATAATACGTGCTGTCTCAGGTATTGACCTCCGCTGATATCTTTGTTCAGCAGTCAGCAGTGTTTTCCTGAAGCTGTAGGTAACTAGAATTAATAAAGCGGCATTAACAGGTTTATCTAAAGGCAAAATGACAGGTTTTCAACGTTCCCTGTAATTCCAAGTTTTTAATATATTCTTAATAATTAGTTATTCAGTTTTTGTAATTTTTTATATACCTTACCGGGTTTAAAATTTTGAGGAATTTATTTTGAAGATTAGTCGAGAATTATTTGTTAGAGTCATTATTTGATGAAGCTAGTTTAAGTATATTTATTATAATAAGAATATTTACTAATAATAAGGTTATAGATACATAATATTTTAAGTAAAATTGATATTAAACGTAAATACTCATGTTGAACATTTTGTTAAGTCCTTAAGATTTCAATAATATCTCGATGAAACAGAATAATTGTACTGTGACAACCACGGTGCCAACAGTACAAGTCGGTCGTTTAATAAACCGCAACTCGCATTCGTTGGTGTAAAGCTCGAAGGTAACTGCTTTCGTCGTTCAAACCAGATAATTCGTTAGGTATACCAAATATTCAACATTTTGAAGTCTACGAAAGGAATTCTTTTGTTCTCCTGTGAGCTCCCGTCCACGCGTCTTTGCACATCAATAACTTTACTTATAGGCTTTTCGACCAGTTAATTTATTTTTGTCCCAGAACTCAACTTGTTCTGAGACTTTAATATCTAGCCTATAAGTTAATTTTGACAAAAGAACTGACTTCGTAGTAAGTTTAAAAGTATATTATAAAAATAACCTTAGATGTACTTCGGGACAGATTGTCTCGAATGATGCTCGTTGACACTGCATGCTGACTGGAGCTCGCTGGTAGTTGCAGTGATGTGCTGGCTTGAAGGTCTGGTCTCCAGAACTGGCTATACTCTGCTATTCTCTGCTAGGCTCGCTCAGACTGCTCTCCATCCACCTCCAACTGAAATCATTGACCCCGTACATTAGTATTACGGCAAACCCACAATCATGACCTAGGCATTTTATGTACAACGCCATCTATTGGTCCTGGAGTAATTATGCGTAAAGATTATCTTATAGTAGATTAATTTTTTCTGTTGATTTTGTTATTACATTCATAATTTCACAAAATAGTTTCTGAAATTTTATTTGAATTCAAAGGTTTCGAACCTTTGATGTTTGTAGGAAACTACATGGCCATTTGTTCTTATTCTTATTATTCTTGAGGTTTAACACTTCAATTTTCTTTCTTGATTCTTTACATACATCTAAATCATGCTTGTCGTTCCCTAAAAGGGTAGGCAGACTGAAACTTCGTGATTAGTACTGACTGACTTTTAGTTTGTTACTATAAAACAGCAATAAGGATGAGCCTATTGCCAAATACAGGTTGTTCTAAAAGTATTTTTTGATAATATAAAAACAACGGTTTGTAGGTATATTGCTGCAAGTGCGTTTAAGCCCTGGGCTCGAACCCAGGTACTCATACATGTAATAAAGATATGAACATGTCGTGCACTTTGAAAATTTAGCAGACAAATGTAATTTTGCCCAGGATTTGAACCTAGACCATTAAGTATGTGTGTTTAAAAACAAAGCCATCATGTTCTGGAATAAGTTTTATTAAAAATACAAGAATTTGCTCATGTTTCATGGGTGCGTTTAAAAACGTACACTGTAATATTATATTACATTCAATTAAACATTTGGACGGGAATTGAACCCGCAACATATAGCGCGGTAGCTGGTTGCCAAACCAATGCACTAAACAAACATCCTATAGGAATACTCATTATGAAAACTATTGCAAACATCAACTATACAAGGATTACAAGTAAATACCGTTTTTTCGTTTGTCACTGTAAGGTTTTTAAATCAAAGCTAAAGCTGCGTAACTCGCGTTTAGTCTGTGGGTAAAGAATCATTCCATGTCGAAAAATATGCATTTTTATGTAGAAATCGTTTTTCTTTTTAAAACCAGTTAGAATTGATTATGCTGATAGAATAACTGAAATATACGTAGTTAAGTCTCGAATTTTAAAACTTAGAATAACTCCAGAATGAAATGGTGGTGGTCCCATAATACTCTGAGTTTATACCATGTCTCTAAAGATAGTTAAATTCTATTCCTTGTGTTTGAAGCCCATCGAAGATTATATTTAGAATGTGTAGCCGGTGAGACCTTAGTTGCTAATCACATAGGTTATATCCGTCAAGAATAAAACGTTTATAGGATAAATAGATTTCTGCTCAATTTAATAGAATTTTATTTATGTATGTGTAATTATACGTAACAAACATAGCCTATTTTTACGAAGTAATAAAAGCATCCGTGTAATTTAAAATTAACTTTCCTACATATTATTCTAGAAACACAATCTATTCTCCGTCGTATCCTGTATAAAGAATTACCCTGTGTGTTGTAAAGCAGTGGTTTTATTTAAACAATAATGTACCTATACTGTATAATAGAACAAAAAATACTGGCTTGAAACCAGATACAAGTTCATCCCATCTGATTATTCTTATACAATGGTCAATGTAGTATTGCACCAGACAGCCGCTGTAATCTGCACACATGTACAAATACATGTCTGGATATCAAGACCCCTCTTTTGCATCAGGAATTAATAAAAGTGGACTCCAAAACCCTATTGTGTCGACTGCCAGACCCCTTTCACTGTCACAATCATCCCTTTCAAGGTTTTAAACTGACAAAACTGAATATTATACAGTGCGTTATTTAATACCCATTAAAAAGAGAAATAAAGAAGATAGTACCGTTTATCTATAGGTGTAATGATCCTATTTTCTACATCATTTCACGCAAATTCATGTTTAGTTTAGATGGAATTACGGGGAAAATTACATGAGTACCATAATTAAATTCCATTATCAGCTCGTAACCGTTCTTCGCTTGACAGGCCGCTCCGATAAACCGCCTTCACCACTAAGCTTAATTATAAATAATTTATACTACACACACACACACACATTTTGTAACACGCTGTAGATATTGATGACTTACCCAGTCATTCAGACTCCCCTTTCTGCACTATCCACTCACAGATATACCTACACATCACTCACTGATTTCTAGATGACGGTCGACTCGGAAAAGTGTATCAAACAAACAATCAGCATTTTATTTTTCTCATCAATAATTCTTAATAACTGGCTATACAGACGCTATTGCTAAATCTCCACCTTTGTTCAAGATTGTAAACTACTCGTGTCTTGATTTAATATTCAGTACGTTTAATTGAGAATTAATTACACAGTCCTACACCCGTACCCATCTCCATCGAGTGATACATAACATGATACATAACTAGATGATATTCACGGCTGCGGCCGCCCGCACCGTGACGCCGCGGTCCAAAGGGAAACTGCCAGAATGGCGTGCCACGCCCTTGCGTTTCACAAATATACTAGCGCCATCTCATAGTGGGAAACACAACTAGTGCAATGCGACAGTACGCCCATGATACTTTAATAGTATATTTTTAGCATTAAAGTGACTTTCTCTTCCTTAATGAACCATTGGCCCTAGGAAGCCCATAATTCACAGTTGGGTTGTAAGAAATGTTCCTAATGAAAATTATTTCAGACACAATCCCAGGTATCCTAGGTACCACAGAAAATGAAGTATAGAAAAATTTTAAGAACATTTTTTGCCTGCGAATTTAACTCCTAACTTATTTTTAACTTAAACATGATTACCAAAGTCATACAGTTGTAAAAGTAAACCTAACCGTAGAGTGCGGTAAAATTATGTTTCAGTTTAAATAGGTACCTACCTACTACATTCAGAAGAAGAATATATACCTTCACACACAAATATTATAGCTGTTATAAACAAGAAAAGTAGATAATGTTTTAGTTTAGTGCGAAAAACCATAGGATCTAGTTAGTTATTAGTCAAATATCCGTGATGCTTGACGACTGAGCTTCTCCTAGTTGTGAAGTCTGTTTGTGTCTTTAACCTTAAGTCATTCTGTCTCCTGCATTAAATTCACCGATGTAACTGGAAACTTATTTCATTTTTCTTTTCCTCTAATGATATCTTCTGATTTGTTGCGGGATCTAAAATCTAGTAATTCGTATCCCTGAAACGCCGGGCTTTAGACTCATTGTTGTTTCTATTGTAGATCCTGGGTACAGGAACTGCCGTGATTTTAGTAGGTTGTAGTGGGTTTATCTTATCAAAGAGAGATAACGTTTGGAATTTTAAGTTGGCAGTAGGTCCCTATTAGATACATCATTTGGAAAGAACAAGACTCTTCTTCATTCTTCAAGATCTTTCTTTATTTTTATAATAAATATTATGAGACATACTAAATTAACAAAAAAAAAAAAAACGGTTTACTCACTTAAATAAATTGAGAAAAGCTCTATTAGTTTCGAGACATAGAGGCACTCTTCGTCATAAGCAAAGTGCGCAGACGCGCAGATTCAGAAGACTGCGCACGCTTCTCATGGTCAAGAGTCTCTCTGTGACTCGAAAGTAGTTGAGCTTTTATCAATTTATTTAAGTGAGTAAACCGTTTTTTTTTTTGTTAATTTAGTCAAACCGTTATGTTTAGTTAATAATCTTTCTGATGTATTGCTAATGGAACAGCATTGCTTAAGTACCTAATTCTTAATCAAGACAGAATCACCCATTATGTATGTTAACATTTTGTCAAACACACTGGGTGTTAGATGACAGAGTTTTCATTTCAGAGATTATTTCTTATAAAAAAATAAATTTTCAACATAACAACTAACCTCCCTGTTTCAAAATGAAATAATAAACAAGAAACCATGATATTTTAAAGTTATTTTAGGTAAAACTAATTTTCTTCTTAACAAACTTCAAAGTTTTAGCTTTCAAAACTAATAAACTATTTTGGCAAGACCTAAAGTTAAGTAACTGAAATATTATTTTATTGAATTACTTTTGTTTCTTTTCTGTTAGTTTTTTCTTACAAAACTGTTTCAAAGTCAGACTGTAAAGAGTAAAAACATAATTTCAGCCTATTTTCATCACTCAAGTCTTTTAATGATAACCACTGTTCTCCAGACATTCATACTTAGGCCAGTCATTGTTTAGACCATCTCTAAAATAAAACCAAATTAATTATCAGTATAATCAGCCTGTACTGATAGACTAATGGACATAAATTTGTCCTGTAGGCACATAAGCTACTGTTTACTTAAGTAAAATTATATTCTAACTAATATTTAGGTGCTTATTCTCCAAACAATTTATTTAAGGTATTCTGGAAAACATTCTTATTTTTATATTTGTTGCTTTATATGTTGGCAAAGGTACTCTGAACAAGCAAAATATTATTTAGTAATAATTTAGTTTGCTTAGAGAAATCTATTTTAACTATTCAATTTTAATATTAGGTACTTTGATGAACCAGAAAGCCTAGCAACACAATGCTCATTTTAAAATATTTAAACTCAATATACAATAACTGCCTTGGTCCAAATTAAACTAAGTATCTGCTAATATAATTGAGATTATATTCTGATAAAAAAATAACACAATACATTTCTAAAACTAGGTACAATATGCCATCAACCCAAGCACATCTAAAAGGGAATCCAGTGTTAATGTTATACCAAAACCTTATTTTAGGTAAGGTGATGCTAATATGTTTCAATCTAGAATTTTAGTATAGTTTAAAATAGGGTGATTGCTAAAACTATAAAATCACCACTAAGGGTTGGTTAGTTTAGGTAACACTAAGGTTGGTGGTATTTGTACAAGGTAGCACCTCATTCTATTACTAATCTACCTGGTAATGTACCTATGGGAAAACATTTTCTTTTAACTAAAACCAAGCTTTGAATTCTCACTATAATTATAAAATACAAATGTTAGAATTCTATGTTATGTGCAAAATGTTGACTATTACTGTAGTACTGAGAAGTCAGGATCACTCCATCAGCAGATGAGATGTGATAAGATATAAAGAATTTATTGTTGTGGTGATGTTCTAATATAATTCAGCTAAAGTTTTCTAAGTTTTAACTAAACTTAAGGGTCAAATTCTAACTAAGTTAGCTACTGTAGTGAATAATATTATTCCAATTTGTTTAGAATGTTATAATAGAAGTTAGACTTTCTTCTGATTTATAAAACCATAGTCAGTGTTTGTAGTTTGTACTTTGAAAATACAAAATACTGGTCTAGCTAGTGCCAACCACATCATTAGCCCATGAAATGTAATATAAATATTATGCTTCATTGCTAGGATAATAAGTTAACAAATTCTAATGATTTTTGTGTTTAATAGGAATTCATTTGATTATTTAATGTCCCTGAAAAAGTATCATTATAATAAATATGCAAAGTTGTATGAGACATGAGATTCAATTTTATTTATTGTGTATCATTTGTGGATCTGTTTCCATTAGTGTTTGTGTCAGATCATAAGTACAGATTTAATTGTTCTATGGCATTTCAGCTTTCTCATATTATTTAATAAAACACTAAGTTTAATATAGGCATCTAAACAATACAAAATTAATGATTGGAATTTGTTTTAGGCTTTTTGTAAATTGGCATAAGTCACTACATGTATGTAGCTATTTGACTAATTTATTAAAGAGGTTCCAACAAAAGTCCAGGAGGTTCAGGTTGTATCTAAGTAGTCTAGAACCTAAACCTACTAGCTAGCACCTAGACTCTAGAGTGTAACTAAGATGTTCTCTATCATAGCTAAGTCAGGAAACTATGTGGTATAAGTATGTGTTGCTACATCTATCTAACAAACCGTGAAACTAATTAAAACGTGTCACAATATGTACAATAGTCAGGCACCAACTTGTAATTCAGTGTATAGTTATCACACAGCTCAGGTCATTGCTCCATCGCCTTTTCCTATATCTTAAGTCCTTCTCCTAGCCTATAGGATCTCTTCTTGGTAGGTGTCTTATTAGATTCTTAAAACCCTTTGTCTTCTCCTCATGGTATGTTGCCCTTTCAGTTTATTTCCATTTTCCTTCCTTGTCAGCATTGCTTGGATGCTAAGTTTCCATGTGAAACCCTTAGAAGACCAATGAATTTTAATTTTGAGGTTGAAGTCAAACAATGAGAAAACTCAATGTTATTTTTTGTAAATCTATGTTTCTTGAATTCTGTGTGTATTTAACTCCATTTTTTTCTATGGCCAATGACTTTGGTCTTTGTTCCTCAAGTTGTCCATGTAAGTTATATTCAAGTGAATGTTTCCTTGTCGCCATTAATTTTCAAAGTACTGAAGTCAGTCGGCACAGCCTGAGCTGCTTTAAAATTTAAAATTTTAGTTTTTATTTGTGCAAGAAGCTAAATATTTAAGTGAATGGTACCTATATTTTTTTTGTACTAATGAAAAGCTAGTTTTTAATTGAAATTGCTTATATAAAAGTTTAATGTTTATTGTGTTAGGCTCATAGTCCAACTGTGGACAATGGTGGGTTGTGAACTTGTGATGATGATCAGTTGAGGTCTACCTGGCACAATGTAATGCTCAGTAGTCACTCTCAGCTTACTAGCTGACAATACTATAAGAATGAATGATGATATAGCATATATGTATTAGCTTTAATTTATGGCTGTAGGCCTACTGTAGAAGCAACTTTTTTATAGTTTTATTAGTCTGTCAGTTTATTGCCTAGCTGGTCATGTTAGCAAAAGCATAGCATATCCTAAGCCCATAAAAGACTTAGCACATGTTAAGTTTAAAATAGTGTTCTTAGCTTTTAATTTTTTTTAAATGTTACATTTATATGACAATGATGAATGAATGATGTTGGTATAATTGAAGCAGTATTTTAAAAATGTATGTTTATTTAAACGGTTTAAATGCTTTTGTATTTTTTTTTTCAATACTTAACTAATGTGAAGCTCAATTTATTAGCTAATGATTGTCTAAGACGGTTTCTACAGGTAATAACCCCTGCTAATGTAGTTATACAGGCCAAAAAAAACTAAGTTTCTGAATAAAATACTACACCACATACCCCACACTGGATCAGTATATTATCTTCTGTATATATATAGAAATGAACCAAAAAATATATAAGTTTGTGTATAGCAGGAAATATATATATATATATATACTTTATTTTGTCATAAATATATATGTATATATATAAATAAATCGCTACAGTTGTATAACGGCAACTGTTGTGCGTCATTCCTGCAACATAGCACAAAGAAAGGAGAAAGTTAAAGTGTTGATAGGTAGTCAAAACATAAAATTATAAATAGGTAATTATAATTTTTGATTTGCAATGCGATTTTCATTTTTATTTGTATTCGCATTATGACTCAAAGTCGCGAAAGCTAAGATGCTTTGCATTATAATTAGTTAACAATAAACCATTGCACACAGAGTGTTGTTATTAAAGTTCATTACAAAAACAAAGCAAATTCGCGTGGCTATTTAATTATTTCATACACAAAGGTAATCTCCATGTCATCCATCTTCCTGAACAAAATGGCGGCCGTGTGCAGTGATTTTATGCCAACATAAATACCTATTTATTGTATATAAAATAAGATATAAAAAAAAACGCAAAATCAATAAAATAGAAGATGAAAATATGAGATAAAATACGTATAACTTATTATAAAATAAACATAAGTTATGTGTTAGTTGGATGTATAAAAAAAAATAATGTAATAAACAGCACAGCTAAAGTTTAATTGGCCCTAATATTTAATAAACCTATCACTAAACATAGTACCTAAGTATACTTAGACACCAGGACCCAGACCTGACCACCATGAGACAAACAAAGAAACCTAATACAAAAACTAATAAAAAAAACCGAATTTATTAATACGATCTTCGATAGGCCTCTAATTAACGTTAATAACTCGCCATAAAATCACACAAGGAATAGACCGCGATAGCTCTTGCACTTAACTCCAGTGAAACAAAGAATATATTACCTGCACTTATTTGCCGCCAATTCTGGTACAAACTGTGTATATACTCGCGAACGTGGACACACTCACTATATTACCACTATATATGGTAATTATCTCGAGCGACGCGACTCCCCGGCCACTACTTATGCAAATCGCGCGAGTCGGCAGAGCACTAGACTATCTGTAGACCTATGCGCACCGAAATTATAAATCAATAGAGCTAACCGCCCGGGGGTCATCATTGGCGCAGGCGAAAATGCGCCTCTCAAACTCCAATCCGGAACATCACATAAAAATGCATATATAACAACATATATATGTTCATTATACCTCAATCGCCTTCCAAATTGCTTAATTACCCATTATTAGAGTTATTTTGCCTAAAAAAATCAGTTAGAAAATTTAGTATTGATCTATGTCCCCAGATAAAGGGTCAATGCACCCTGACCGTCGGGCGCATTTTCTATGAAACTTCATGAAAAACGCATAAATATATGCGCACTTCATGAGTCATAGTTAACAGATTTTTTTACGACCTAGAAAACAAAACATCGTTAGGGAAAGCGACTGATTAAGTATAATAAACACATGGAACAGAGGGTGAATTAAGAAATGGAGATATTTAACTTACCCGAGACTTCTGATACTCTGCACCGCTTATCTTCAATCACCAACTCGTTAATATCACGTTAAATAAGGATTTAGACTTAGATTTACTGAACAAATAAATTAAATGCGGGACCAATGTAATGTGACTGCGAGCTGCGTGCGGAATGGCCGCCAGGGAAGCTGCACCTGAGGGGAGGGCCCCGCAATTGGGGGGTAAAAATCAATTTGATAGACTATATATCAAATCTAGGGTGTAGCGAGTACAAGTCCTTGGAGTCCTACATGTTGGTAGTAACTTCTGTCAGAGTGAACCGTATTACAACGACGGGAAAGTTCAATTTTCTTCGCCCGAAAGCCCGTCTGGCGTGTTGCCACCTTTATGAGATGAAACAGGAAGGTGAATCCTGCATAGACAATTTATTGCTTTTTAATTTGAGATGTAAAAAGGTGGTTGATGTAAATTGATGGTTTTTGGTAGTTTTTGATCGCACTACGCGTACGGTAGAGAATAGTTTAATAATTAATCTCATAAAAATTCACATTGTTAATAAAATATGGTACATTTACATGTACGGTATATTTACATGATACAAAAAGTTTGTCGTTCTCCAAACTTTTTACTTGTAATATTTTTTAATGTAGTTTAAAGTATGGGTATCAAAAACCCGTAAAATACATTGTATACACGATGTACCACAATAAACGCGACCAAAATGAAAAATAATGATGTTACTGAACTTTTAAAAAGTAATAAATTATCGTGATGCACCTTGCCGGTTCCCGAGCGCGCGCCGCGGCCGACGAGCGCGGTTCCGATTCACAATATGTCCAGTTTTAGTCTGTGGTCTAACTGCAGGAAGGGGTACTAAACTGTCTCTGAAATGTTTATGACTGATGTACGACTGGATAAGAATCCAAGACTATCACTAAAAACAAAATCGTACCTAATAAAAGAGATTTACACTTTTTAGTAACTTCACTAAATGTGTGATGGAAAGAATGAATGAGTTATTGCGAACTAAGTACGGTCCGTTTACAAAACAACTGTTTTCAGAAAAACTATTTGTGATATTTCGATAAAATATCTCACTGGAAATCGTTTCAATTAGAGAAAATATTACTTTTTTTATTGTTATTTCAACAAATCTATCTACAATACAGCGAATCACAGAACAATCTACACACTTTACAACTTAACTTTGAGTTCGATTGAATCATTGCACTGTAGCCTATGCCATTATTAGTTTCGTGTATAAAAGTAATATTTAACTGTCCAATGGGATTTCAGCAATGTCTAACTACACAGATGTCAATTATGACATTATGATGAATGGTTTCCGAACGACAGTTTTGGATGGGTCCGCTGCTGCCACCCCCGGCGGAGGGTGCAATCTGCGATGAACTTCCATTCGTGCCTGCGATACGTTGTATTAATTCAGACCTCTAATAGATGGCGTGGCAACGAGCTTGCTATTTTTAGAAACCAAAATAGTACTTTTAAATGTAAAATAGTACTTTCTTTTTGTAAATAATAGGGAATCCTTTGTAATAATTATATTTATTATTTATGAATGAATTTGGTTTCGTTTATCAAATGTTTTATGCAAACTTCGAGACAGTAAATTGTAGTCTAATACGGAGTTGTTTGTAAAAGGTCAATTACCTCGCAGAGCTTCATTACTCGGGTTTTCATACATAATTGAAAAGTTAGCTAACGTACTTAGTGCATTTTTTTATTTCGTATGTCTTCAGTGATATTTTTATAGGTGTAAGGAATTTGTAAACTTTGTAACATTTAACACACCTGTTTTGTCATCAAAATTAATTAAATAAATGTCGTATTTTATGTCAGTATAGTAGTACAGTAATGAATGACAGTCGTCTGTTAACATTTTACCAATGACCTTGTATGCTTTAAATCACATGGCGGGGACGCGACTAGACAACCGGTTGCTGCGTAACGTGTCGCGAGTTCAATTCCCGGTGGAAACAACCCTTTGTATGATCTTTGTGTGATTCATAAATTAATGTTTCGGATTTAGTTGTAATGTGAAGCCACGACACAGGAGGAAATCACAGCTATGTGTTTTTAATTAAGAAAATAGTTATGCATTTATGACACAGGTGACAAAATAGACCCACTTACATCTGAATTTGAAATAACATAAAGCTGACTGCTTTACTGACTGAAAGCTGATATTTGGCATTACATAGTATGTTGTAGGGAAAAACAATAAGAGGGTTTTTGTAAATTTCCCCAAGAATTTAACATAAACGGGAAAGCCACTGGAAAAAGACATGTCAAACAAAACCGCGAACAAAAATTAGTAGTAAAAATAAAAAAAAAACACATAATAGATGTACAAATGGTTAAGGAAAGCAGTGATTAAATAAATTGTCGTGGACTAAAGGAATTTCCTGCTGTCACCATGGTGATACCTTCGCTACGACAATTCTTGGCATTCCCCTGTTTCGCTACAAATAGTCAAAGCAATCGATAGTAATAGGAGTTACTCATTGTAGGTACTGTTGAAGTTTGTTTCGATTCTTTTAACATGCTTATACTTATACTCTTGTAGGTGTTTTTACATGTTAATTCACTTTTTTATATGAATAGTAAATAATCTTATAATTTCTACCACTAACTTATGTATGTAAGCGTGAGAGTCTCTAATAGAGTACCATATTTATATTAGGACATTTTTACATTTTAACATTGGGCTTACTTTATGTCTAATTTTTATATATGTACATAAATATAGAAATAAGTAACGATACGTTAGGCTAATAATTGATACTAAGTCTAAAATTAAATGGGGTAATTCGCATTTTTTTTTATTTATACCATTCTTTTAATTTCACATCAAAAGCAATGAACTCGTTACAATCTGCTACTAGTCTTTGAACCTCAGCTATACGAGTATAAGAGGGGTTTGGCATAAATCTTTACGCCTGGCGTAGGGGTTGGAGATTGCAATTTAAGAATTTATGAGACGCGGCAACAGCGCTCTTTGATAAGGTTTATTAGACAGCGCTGCTGCTTGTCTCTATCTATTAATTATGTAGTCCATTAGTCACCTCTTACAATACCCGCAGGAAGAATAGCGGCTGTTACTAATGGAGAATACAGCGGAACATCACTTTACACGTTGCCATAATCTAAACAAAGCTTATGATCACATTCGCTCCATAAAAATCAACATTATGCGCATAAAAATAAGCTTCATAATAATTAAAGGTCAGATGTAAGTCAAGTATAAGTTAAGATAAGTAAAAACGAAATATCTGTGTTACTCACCAGTGTCTTTGAAGCAAGGCGTTCATTTTCACTTGTATACGGTTTTTAATAATGCAAAACATGATTGTTTATCTTTTTGCTATATAATATGCACACTATCAAATCCTCAGAAAGAAATTCACACCCGACTTAAACATATAGTATGTTTCTATATACCAAAGCAGCAATATATGTAAACACACTAGAAGCTTGCCAAGTAAGAAATTTTTTACTTAGTAGCATTTTCAAATTGTTGCTAGTATCTTTCTAAACAGTCAAAGTAAAATGGCAACAGAATTAAAATTAAATGTAGCTTGTTATTACACGAAGTTGGCCACAGTTGAGACATCTACCATACGTTGCAAACTTCGGACGTATCCGTGAGCGGGATCGAATCCATAAAAATAAGTAATGTTTTAAGTTAATCTGCAATTATAAGTATTCACTTTCAGAGGGTGATTTAATGCTGAATGGAATCGTGTATACTGGAGTTTATAAAGTTTACTTTTTACAGAGTTATGTAGGTTACTTATTTGTGTATTTCTGAGTGAATCAAACTTCTCTAGACTCATAACACAAAGTAGGTACATATGCAGAAAAAAATGTAATGCTCTTTGAAAACCTCGAATTTGAACACAAAACCAAAAGCTTCGTTAGTAATGGTTGCGTCAAAGTTTTCAAGCTTTTGATTACTAAATCAAAAGCCTGAAAAGTTTAATAAAGGCCTGAAAGTTAATTTGATACCAGAAAATTTGTAACTCTTAGTCATTTGTAAAGGTTAGAATGGCTGATTTTCCAGGTAAAGTAACAAACATAACATCGCGGTACTTGATTTCTGAAGGGGTAGACAGAAGTGCATAAATTACGATGTGATACCTACTAACAATCATGTGATCAGTCCCATGTAAAGGAGTCACCCTCCTTTATACCCATTGCCATACACAGGGCATAATACTTGGCTCGACCCGGGAATCGAATTTAAGACTTTCTGCTCAGCAATCTTACGATAACTCAATCAACGAGGTAGGCTGTTCGTGTAGAAATAAAATACAAATTATAATTAAGGCTCTATTCTTCTTTGACCTTTAGACGCAAGGGTTCGAAATCAAACAAAGAATAGAAGTTGATAAAAGTTTTTTTTTTCTTATTCCATTTGGCATTTACTTGGCAGAATTCACTGGAAAATTTACGGTACACGAAAGAATTTCAGTTTATTTAAGGTACTGTTCTTTAAATGTTGTTTGACTTAGTTTTTGTTAGTTACAAAGTACTCGAAGTACTGGGTATTATTACCAGAGTACTTCGTTAGTAATGAAGTATACTTTCAGCACTTATTTTAAAATCATGTGCGGTGGAAATCAATGTGCTTTGCTTACCTCCTTTTAAATCAATCTCATAACGTAACTGGTGAAATACTAGAATAACCATCATCAAAACAGGGATTTGTTATGCTTACAGGGAATAAAAGACAATTATATGCGTAACAAAATCCGTGTTCATTATACTTTAAGCTAAATTCCTAAGAGTTTAACATTTTGAGGCATTCGGCTACGCCGTAGCTCACCGTAGCCTGCCGTAGCCCGTCGTAGCTCACCGTAGCCCGTCGTAGGCCGCCGTAGTCCGTAGCTTTTAGATGTTTTAAACGTCGTAGCCGTACCTACAACGACTACTGCTTTACATAGATCTGTCCATAAACCAACTCAGTGGTCCCTAGAAAAATAATAATCTATCCTTATATACCATATACGTTATCTGTATACATGTATTATATATATTTACTAGAGAGTATACTATATTCTCCACGCTTGGCTGGGGGTTTCAGATTGCAGTTCAAGCGTTTATTAGAGGGTGCTGCTAACCGGTATTCGTAAAGTTTAGTACTGTAGTCGGTCCTTACTATACCCACGTGAAGTTTTAGGGTATCTAGTATAAGTAAAAAGTACTAATTCTCTAGCGACATCATACACAAACGTTAATAATAAATTATCAAAAAAGCCCACATAAGTAAGCTGTATTTACGAAAAATCAGGGAATGGCAAATAATATATTAGATTTGTTTATTTACAATTTTTATATTTTATTTTTGTTTTGATTTTGACGCCATCGTTTAATTATGCAAGGCAAAGTCACATAATATACGCAAATTCAGATTATTTCCCCATCAGGGATTTCTATAACGAATAAAATCATCAGTAGGCACTGATAATGTGTATTGTTCAATGTAGGCCTCCCAAGACCCATGTTAAACAATGTCCATATATCAGGCGTCTACAGGCACAGTTACTAAATCTTTATCCTCTCTCCTCAGGCATTAACAAGCAGCTTTAAAACAGTGTAACAGTTTTCAAAATAACACCAAGACTAATTTTCTTGTAATCGTAGAGACTTAGTAACTAAACGATAAAGAACTGGAATTGAAACTAACGAATACTTACATATCTAAAGTTAAACAACAAAATCTTAAAGAATAAATCTAAGTGTAGTGGTTTTTTGAACATTTTATGAAAATGTGCTCTAATCCAATAAGTGGTTTTGTGCATGGAAGAGTAAATCACCAAAAACTAAAAAGTGCTAAAGTGTTACGTGTAATATGTGTGTAAAAGAATGTGTCATGTAAAATGTGATAAGTGTAGTATAATATAGTGAATAAATAAAAATGTTAAGCCGTTGGAAGAGTAAGGATAAGTCGGATAAGACTAAATCCTCCAGCTCCGGAAAGAAGAAACGGAAAGGGCGGGACAATGGTAAGCGATTGTTAATTTCATTAATTGTTGTTTAATTTAGACAGCATGAGTAACGCCCGAATACTCAAAAGATGCTCAATTTTAAGTTGTACTTAAATATCGTGCTATCTCTGTAATTTTATAAAGAATTGATAGTGACAAAACTACATTTGAGAGCGTCTTAAAATTGGGTAGCGTTTGAGTATTCGGGCATATGTATGATATATCATAGTAGTAATTTCATTTCGATGTACATAGATGAAGAAAACGCATGCGTAATGTTTTGCCGAATACGATCTCCCCAAATCCCCGGTGACGCAGGTACTTGTACCGTCTCTGGTGTAGCGGATGTCAGTAGGCGGCGCTGATTGCTCACCATCAGGGGGCATGCTCTTGAACCCAATCCCGATCGATAGACATTGATATTGTAAAACTTCGTAGTCCTGTATCAACACTAGCGCCGTTCGTTTTCGTATTGGGTGGATATTGAATGAACTAAATAGTTATTGTGTTTGGCTTTGTTCTTCGTACTCTGAATATTATATTGTCAGCTACGGTTGGGGATGTATGATTGACAGTGAATAATGTTTGAGATTTTATTTAGTGTCAAGACTAAGCCTACAGGTGATCCGTGTACAAGTTTGCCGCCCTGAACACTTTGATTTACATGTTAGACGGTTTTCTAAGTGTATTCCACTGCCATCCTCTCAACAAGTTTCCCCACTCATCTGAATGACACCTTGAGTGTGTTCAAGTCCCGAGTGAATAAGGTTGCTTGCGGGCAGACGTGCTCCAGCGGTGATCGTATCTTTATACAAGAATATTTTCAGTGGTAAGTAAAATGTAACCGCCAAAAATGTCCACGAAATTGACCCCAACCTCTGGTTTTTCTACATAATACTGTATAAACTAACTGCTGTATTTAGTGACTTAGATAGTCGTTTAATGGTTACTAAACCCAGACCCTTAATAAACGTTTTTGAAAGAAAATATTTATTTAAAGAATTAAATCTCTGAGTTCGGTAGTTGAAATGAAATGATAAAATGATATTTATTTCTGTAAGTAATAAAATAACAGTTTTATACGTCAGTATCTCAAATAGCTAGATGAGGCCGTTAGTTGGATATAATAGTTGATATTAATTTCATTTCGTTGCCTTTTGATTTATGGCTGATACTGGGTACTCAGGATTACAGGAATCTCCGTTGAACTATAAATGGTAGAATTGCTTCCACCTACGAGTATGATCTTTTATAATTGACAACAAGCATGTAGTAATGTAATTATTCATGTAATTATTCAGCTTATTTATAATACCGCGGATGTTTTTATTATTTACACCAAGGTGCCATCAGAAAACACAATGCTGAGATGGACGCCCTTTTGATATGCGCAATTAAATGTTAAAATGTTATATCTTGTTTATTGTTAATTAATGTGTTTATTTTTCTATGTTCACTGTTTTGTTGTATTTTCATGTTTCTTTCTTTCTTTTATTATTTTTGTACATATAAGTATTTGTGTGTGCGTCTTTCTTTTTTATAACCTCTATACCTGTATGCATGTCTACTGTTGAATAAATACTTTTTCTTATTTTTTCTTCTACTATATATTAACAAATATATCTTACAAGTTTTCTCTTCTGTATCTAAAAACGACGTGAATCAGAACCCACGTTCACAAACCCTAATCAAACGAGGCCAATCATAATTTTATTCCACCTAATGATCCTAAATGAAGTATTCATGGCACTCCTACTCATTCGCAACAAAACTCACAACATAATACGAATATCCACCTACACATATATTTATTCATCTCCCAAGGTAAACTAACAGTAGAGCCAACAACACCAATCAGCTACAATTTTCCTTTTCCAAGGAATACAATATGATACATAATGTTCAGCCAGCCAAATCCAGTTGGATCTGTGTAAATAAAAAATATGTTTGTGGATCATCGCCCATGAAAGGCTAAGGAGGAAAATTTGCCAACATCCATTTCTACAAATCCGGCTGATTTTTACATATTCTGTTTATTCTTTTCGTCTATTTGTTGTGATAAATAGTCTATACCTACTTGTTTCCTTGTTTGTTTGAACGTGCTAATATCCGGAACTAATGGTGCTATGAATAATTATTATTGTTGAATAGTACATTAATTGAGAATGGCGAAACACTATAAAAGATCACATATCACACTATGTCCCATAGGAGCTGAGCAGTGGGGCAACATTACTGATGGGATTGATTTTTATAACAAAAAATGCTCCTTGCATTGTTTAAACATGGAAAATCTTCAATATATTTATTTTCAAAATCAATCATTGCATCTCATTTAGTTTGTAGGGCTTGTTTACGTACTAAGTTTTTGACGCATGTATAAATTATTTGTATGTATGAATCGTAGCAATTGATTCCATAGTCCATAGTCTCTGCTCTGGCTACCCCAATGGGAGACAGGCGTGAGCTTATGTATGAATGAATAAA